>NC_090935.1:196702911-197327911 GCF_040938575.1 Ambystoma mexicanum | reverse complement strand
CAAAGAGCAGCACACGCTTCGCGTTATTCTGCATCCAGCAGCGTAACGCTCACCGTGTCTGCAGCAGCATCCAGACTTCAGCCACGCCCGCCTCGAACCCGGAGCACCTAGAAACAAGGGAAAGAAGGAGAAAGGTTAGAACCAGAACATTTACCAGCTTCTTACCTGATTCCAGAGCCATCATATCGTCGAACCAAAGGAAAGACTTTATTTTAAAACACGTTGCATCGCCAGCAGCAGCGCCGCGCTGCACTCACCGTTCCTCGCAGCATCTTCACGTTTCACCACAGCCTCCTGCATGTTCCCGCCGCATTCCGGGAACTAGGGGGAGATAAAGACAATAAGGTGAGCCAAGGGAACATATAGAGGAATACTGGTTGCCACCCTAAGACCTACCTGATTTACCACCGTGGAAACCATTCCTCGCCTCGGGTTGGCACAGCTCCCACTGCACCATCGCCGTACCCCGGCCCCTAAGGGGAAACAAAAGAACAACAGGGTGAATCAAAAGGACAATCAAGGGGAGCCACCTCCCGCCATAGACTTACCTAATTTTACCGCCGGAGGTATAACTCCTCGACTCTGGTTTTCTCTCAGCACCTGAATAAAGGAGAAGACCACAGATTACGGGATTGGATAGGAGTGATGGTCAGGCATTTGAACTCTTACGAACTGCATGCTTACGGCGTCTTGCCGGGAGAGTCAAAATAGCCCTGGAACTCACCAATTCCTTCGACCAGTGGAGCAACTGGTCGATCACGCGCCCCTGCGCTCGAAGCAGGATGGAGAGCTCACCCTTTCAAACCATAAGGTGAGACTTTAGAGGGGACATCGGAGGTGGTCTGTGGGGAGAACACCAGGGGTGGGGGGAATTTACGCTCAACTCCACGGGTGGTTAATTACCCTTTCTCCATTCACAGAAGAGTACTCCTACCGGCCAGACAAACGACACATCTCGGCCCTACGCATTACGCTGGAGGAGGCCACAGCAGCCCAGATCAGACCGACACCTCTGTGGGAGTCAGGTGAGCGTAACAGTGGGTGAATCCACGCCAAAGGGTTGGTGATAGAAGCCATCTTCATTCTTAAATCGAGAATATACCCTGACGTCAACTTCAATTAAAAATACAATTCTAAACGATTTCCCCCTGGAGAATAATTCAACGGAGATTAACCGAATGATCTAGTAATCCAGGAACCCCCAATACCATGCTCACAGGATCAATTGGGAGATGTTCCTGCCATTGATATTAGGGCTGAAGATTTCAAAATGTGGACTTACCTTTAAATCTAGACTCCACCTTTGAACTGAATGCGATCTCCGCTTTAATAGAGGTCTCTAAAATAGCAAAAGACTTTCGGGATAAACCAGATCTGAATGGGCCGAAAGGCGCAGAGGGGGAGAGGAAGGAGTTGAGCCCAGGACATAAGCATTCCAATACTTCCTCGATGGTTGTCCTTAACTTTGTTTTAAGTTCACTGGTGAAGGTCTTCGAAAATATCAAGCTGGAAGTTGAACAACACTCAGGTTTTTTTCTGGAAATTATTAAAGACCTGGAAATTAATGAGAGCTTCTTGGTGGCCTTGAAAAATGCAGTGAATAAGTCGCAAAGGGAGAAGACAACTGAATTCCGACAACATTTTGTATATCAATCGGAAAGAATGAAGGTGCTGTTAGCCAATTGGGAGAGTGCTAAAAAGCTTTTAGCCACCTTGAATACAAGACACTTACAAAACCTGGGAGAAAATCTACAGAATACTTGCCCAAAATACGGTCAAATGCCCCAGAATAATATGATCTGTCAGGAAATGCATGATACTCCCATGTCCGCCTCAACATTAGGCGCACACGTTTCAGCACCTGTAAAAGTACACGCTTAGCTGCGAGTCTCCCTGCCGGTTTCCTGTTGTGCGCTGCTCGCTGCTCGCACAAATCACTGGACTTGTGGCTTTTTCGACTTGATGCCAAGTTGCTGCTTGGCCTGCCCACTGCCCGCCTACTGCAGAGCCGTACTTCCATAAATTGTGCACGCACGCGCACAGCACGTGTGCACATGTGTAAGCACCCATAGAAGTACCTGCTTTGCCGTGAGTCTCCCTGCCAATTTCCTGTTGTGTGCTGCTCGCACGAATCTCTGGACTTGTGGCTTTTTGGACTTGATGCTAAGGTGACTTTTGAAGGCTCTATGTGCTTAGCAATCTATCTGCCTAAGTAGCTGTTTGCTACGTTTACTATGTGTGGAGGCACATACACAAGCTGAATGTGTGTTTTCTATTGCAGTTGATGCTTGGCCTGCCCACTGCCTGCCTACTGCAGAGCCGTACTTCCATAAATTGTGCACGCCTGGGCACAGCGCACATGCACACGTGTAAGCACCCATAGAAGTACCCGCTTTGCTGCTTAGCCGCGAGGCAGTGAGGCAGTGGCACGGCAGCATCTGCTTCTTTCTTCCTGTATCAGTGGTATTTGTGGAATCTGCTTTACAACTAAGGGTGTTGTTACTACATTTCCATCCAGGCTTGACATGGTCTTCACAATTGAATAGGCCATTGTGCACATCGGAGGTCAATGCCATAGCCACCCCACTGATCACTCCACAATTGTTTCATTCTGCTCTTACAATCACCCCTCTAAGGGTGCTTTTGTGTGCCCCAACATCCTGTGCTTCTCCGCATGTGTCTGCTTTTCGGTTTGCAGCATCCACTAAACCTCATGTGCCCTCTATAGACAACGTCTCTTGCAGGTCAACAAGAACATTTATTGAGAGGCCAAACTCACATCCGCTATCTGACCACACAATTCTGGCTTCAGTAAAGGGTTATGTCCCTGAGGCAGTTCCTTTTTGTCCCCTCTCTCCAATTACATTCCCAATGCTCACGCATGATACATCTGGCATTTCTATATATGCCAGCCAGTGCGAGTCACCCATTCCGATTGTTGAGGAGGACCGGTCATGTAGTTCTGAGGTTGTTACTTTAAATTCATCTATGGCACAAATTCAATCATTGGCGGATTCATTTATCCACCCAACCCCAAGACCGCCGCGTTCTCCTTTTAGAGACCCAATTCCACACTACCTGTCTATGCTTCAACCAGCATTAATGGCTATAAATACCACCCTTGTTAGCCTGGTGAAATTATATGAAACCTTAGACAGCAAACTCTCCACACAAACTACTCAGGTGGAGGAGTTGGCTACATGGTTAAAGCGTAATCAATCTTTGTGCTATATCAACACGACTCAAGTGCCCACAATATCTAAATTACCTATCATTGGGTCGACTGAACCAGAGGTACCTAGTCATCAATCATTGGCTTCTATAGCAGGAGACTCTCAAGAGCTACTATCTATTCCCAACCCTCATCTACCAGTCATCCAGGGCATAATCCACCCCATTGACCAAAACCCAATGCCAATAGATCCTCTTAGGGGAGACCAGTCATGGATTTCTGCATCACCTTCACCAGCTTTGACTAGGATGTCCTCAGTTCCTTCCTTGGGGGGGCCTCTGCAACAACCCACTAGAGATGCTGCATGGGGCCCAAAACAAAATCATCAACATGCCAAGCATGCAGCAAAAGGCCAGCGCACATTAAAATATGGCGCCACTACGCCACTAAACCCCTAAGAGGCGCAATGAATGCATTTTTTTAAGCACTTGACCAATCATTTAAGCCCCAAAAAAATGACAGTTGGTCAAAACATCATGGGTCTCTCTGTACCAAATGTGCCCAATGACCTTCAACATCAGGCCACAGTGGCAGCACCTAGATCAGAGAAGGACAAATCCCCCACTTCTTATTCCCCATTAAACAATTCAATACATTCTATCCAGGAGGGGGACAAGTGAAACAAACATGCTGCCTCTACAAACTCTTCCAAGAAAGCAGTTTCCTTTTCCTTACCTGTGGCCCCCTCAGCCCTGATTGGGGAAGTTGAAACCCAAATGACAATTAAAGATCTACATCATATGGTGGATCTATATCTTGCAGCTCGACCTGCCAACCCTGAAGTTCAAAATCTGGTTCCTCAAATTGGAAATTCTACTCAAAACCCTATGGGTCAACTCGTATCTAGTACTGTGTTTCCAACCCTCACTTCTTCTGCTCTGTCAGTAGTTTTGGCGAGGGCTATAGAATGCCCCACGAGACAAGGGGAGGGTGATAAATTAGATCATTGTTATCCAGGTACTGTGCCTAATACGTTTGTGTGCAATAATTCATCTAGATATGCTCATCCTGTGAATTTGCCATGTCATATGCTCATAATGAAGTGTAGAGATGGCCAGTATCCATCGTATGACCTTAATAGGCGCAGTGTCGTGAATATTTTCAGTGATCTGGTGAAATTAGAGGATGTTGTCTCGGGTGACATTGATCAAATTGAATTTATCTCTGAGTCATCATGCTCTGTGGTGCGGCTTTGGATAATATCTGATGTGGTCATGAACACCATTTGGCTAGCTAAAATGGGTTTGTTCAAGATGGGTTTCTTAATCGGACAAGATCCTGATCGTATAGCAGCCAGACCACAACACATCCTTTCCAAACCCAACATTTATCAAAACACACAGGTGCAGCAGAGGGTTAATCGTCTGTCCCAGACTACATGTATAATTAACCACTACCCTGACCTTCCCTCGCAGTGCTGAATATTGCATGTTGGAATACAAGAGGCCATTCCCACTTGCAATCCTTGATCAAAAATGTTTCAGGCCTCTATCACATTATCACAATGCAAGAGACATGGATATCAGTCACTTCAGTGTGGGACAATTATGATGTTGTTTTATTACCAGCTATGCTTGGCAGAGGCAGACCATCATCTAGTTTAGTGGTGGCAGTCAACAAGGCCTCAGGCTTGACGATAGTACCATGGGACTCTGAGAGTGCTTACATCCAGTTGGTTAAAATATCATGTTCAAACAATGCCATTGCGCTACTAAACATATATCGTAATCCAGTAGCAATGGTAGATGTTGCATTCTAACATGGTTTAGACCTACTTCTGGACAAGATTCTCAAATGTGCACTCATCACACACACCATCATTATGTGCGACTTTATTCTTGATTGTTGGCACACGGATAGAGCCACTAAAGAGGTGCAAACAAGGATTTCCTTCATGCAAGATAGAAACTTTTACATGGTCAATGGGGCGATTTCTGGTGATCTGCCCCCGCAACACACTTGGCACAGAGGCAAGAGCAGAAGTACCATTGACTATATCTATGTAGAAGCATCATTAATACAGAGCATACAAACACTGCTCATTTCTGATCAGGAGGAATGTGATCATAGACTAGCCATTCTTTGGGATTTCGCAATCCAAAGACCTAATGTAGGCTTTCAGCCTATGGTCACCAACACCTCGAGATCTAGGATACAATGGAATCCAAGCAATCTGGCTACACTCCAGTCAGATATAGATCATAATATGTCAGGGCAACTTACAATTGAATACCCAGACTTACTAACAGCATTTTCTAATACCATAATTATCCTGCGGAACAATGTTATTCAACATGCACACACCTTTGATCCAGCACTTTGTGCAAGACATGCTGAATATACACAGCTACAGAAAAATCGTGTGCAGTCCAACTCGTTAACGGATTGGCAAGAACTTCAAAAGGCTAAATGCTGGTACAAGAATTGGCTCAGAAGTCGGAAAACCCTCATGATCCAAAAAGATAGTGAACATATGGGCAAGCAATGATAAATAAAACTTTGGCAGGCATGTGGCAATTATTGAAAAATCACTCTGCCAACATGCAAGCTGATGCCCAGATTAATGGGGTGCAAGAACAGCAATAGGTCTCCTTCTACTCTGACCTCTATATTGATGATTACTACACCAGAATGCCCCATGTCCCTTGCTCAACGGCTGCCTGGCAAGTAAATTTACACAACAAAACTATTCATGATTTCATACTACAGGCCAGCTCATCTCGAGCGGCTGGGCCTGACAGGTTCAATAATCTAATTTTCAAAACACATCCGACAGCATGGGCACAGATCCTAGACACATTATTCCGGGAAATCCTAATAGCAAGAGGGGTACCATCATCATGGCAAACATCTATTATTATCCCAATCTTTAAAAAGGGGGATCTTAGTTTGCCCAGTAATTATCATTCAATCGCACTTCTGGACGACCCAGGATTTTTTTATGCCAAACTCATCCTGAGAGACTTCAATCTACGGACCCAAAAATTTCATTTTAGAGATCCATTTCAAACGGGGTTTGTGACAGGTCTAGGTACCAACATGAACTTATTATGTTTGAACGCCATCAAACATCAATGCCAGAAGTTAAAACAGCCTGTCTTTTTTGCTTTTGTCGATCTCAATGCGGCTTTCGATTCCATCTCACCAGTGATTTTACTCTCTAAACTGAACAGAGACTGCTGTCCACCATCTCTTTATGATATAATTCAAGCTTTACATTCTGACACGTCAATAGTCAGACTAACTCTTGCAGATCTTTTATCGAGATCAATTTCAACAGCACAACGCCTGAAACAAGACTGTCTTTTGGCGTCTGCAATATTTAACTACTATGTACATGACGCGCGATATGTCTTCGAGAATATAATCTCAGACTCACCTAAACTTATTGATCAACCGATAAAAGCATTAATGTATGCAGACAACCTGGTACTCATATCAAAAACACAATTAGGCCTACAAAAATTGCTTGCTGGTTTTCATTCCTACATCACACAAAATTAACTCCGGATTAATATAGACAAAACTCAAATAGTGTTTTATTCCCCAAAAAGAGTACACAAGGCTGTTTTCATTTGGTCAATTAATAGCATACCTTTGATTGTTGTCCCATAGTACATTCATTTAGGCATGTCCTTTGATGGTCACAGTAATGCCAGGTGTCAAATGGAGCGAATACGGGCGAAACTAACCACAGCCATATCTCAGGTGAAAATCATCTTGTTCAAATATGCTACGTTTTCAATTAAACCAGCAAGGGTTTTTTGGAATATGAAAATAGTGGCAAGTCTTTCATATGGATTGAAAACTTTATCTAGTAACATCAATCTCCAGTTTGACAAATGGGAAGCTGCCTATTGGAAGCAAGTTTTGCATCTCCCCCTATGCACTCCAAATGTTTGGTTAAGATATGAACTGGGGCTGGTTTCCCTTCGAGCGTTCCATCTCTGGCAGGCATGTTTTCTATTTAGGAAATGTCTGATATCAACAAATCAAAATATGATGTTAAGAACTCTGGCCAACTATGTTTTTTCCACAAAGCACGTCTTTGCCATAGAATGGACACATAAAGTATACCATTCTTTAGCTGAGGCCAATGTATCAATTGATGAGTTGCTTACCAACCCAGACCAAGCAAAATCAAAAATCTATGAGGTTGACTGGATTAAAACTTTAGACCAATGTCTACAATATAAAAATGGCAATGCAACTAGATTTCCACTATAAAAAGCGCGCACAATTCCACCATAATTGGTACGTGCACCCTCGGTGCAGTATCGTTCTGGAATTTTGCATTTGCAATTTGAACTGTGGCCTACAAGGTCGGTCTTGGTTCAACGTAAGCTTTCACCAGTTTCAGACAATTGTTGTCGTTATTGTTTTAGTCCAAGGACTTATGAAACATTAGACCACTTGATCACAGCATTTGTGGCTTTACATTCAGCAAGGGAGATACATTTCACCCGCCATTGTACATATTTGGGAGAGTTAGACCCTGATAAATGCTGGGCGGTAATACTTTCGTCTGCCCACATGCCGTTGCAAATTGCCACTATTAATTTCTTAAGAAGTCTAGATTTAGACATGGGAACAAAGGACTAAAAACAGATATGTTACCTTGTGTGTCATTTGATTTCTGTTTGTCTAGTCCTTAAGTATTAATACCACTTGTTTCTATGTCTCTGTTGTTAGGCAAATCGAAATGCACATTATCATATTTGTATTTATATGTTTTATTTATTTTTCTATCCTGAGGTTTAGTTTTATGTATAAAAGTTTTGAAAGGTTGATTGATTTCAGCTAATTAAAAAAAAAAAAAGTTAAATTCATGAGGTTGGCTCTATTGGTGGACTCTGACGAAGCAGCTGCATCTCAATCGAGGCCCAGGGGGATGTATCTAATACGGGCCTTAAGGGTCGGACGGGCCTAGCGCCACAAAAAAAGAAGAACCAATCTAATGGGGAGACCAAAAAAAATTCATGAGGTCCTTGAGGAGTCTGCAGAGTCGGAAGAGACTTGGGATTCTCAAATAAAGGAAGTACAAGGATCAAGAAAGAAGGAGAAACATCAAAAAGATGTAACGTCTCGCCACACCAGCATACCAAAAGAGCCTCACCTAGAAATTCAGAGGAAAAGGAAAAAGAAAAAGAAACGATTAGCAATGGAACGAAGGAGGGATGCCAACAAGCGATCAAGGGAAATTGAGGAAATACCTAGCCCATTAGAGCTCCACCTGACTGAGAAAGAGCCCCGAAAGATCACTGTGGGAATACAAACAGATCTGGCTAAGCCTCCTCTGAAGATTGCTCCAATCTTTTTAAAATCGCCTCAAGTTAAGCCTCCCAAGAGGATCGCACCTATTTTTCTAAAAGTGAATGCAAAAGTAGTAAATGCAAAAGAGAAATTGCCTGTGTCAAGAGGAGTTACTAAGGCTCAAGCAATAATGGAGGAAGGTTTGCCCAGTGGTACTGTGAATGAGTCTCCCAAGTCAAACAAATTGGGACTGTCTCTCTAAATCCTGAGCCCCAAGAAATGTCCATAATGAAGAAAAGGACAAATGAAGAGCGACTGGGGTGGCAAGTAAACAGTGATCTAAAGGGGTGCCCGAATGATCTTCACTATAAAAAGGTGTATGTGAAGATATTCCTATCTCGAACAACTCCTAATCTCTCAGGCAATCCCCCATTGAATCGTTCAACTATCTTGTTTCTGCCTATCATCAGTTGGCTAAGGGTATGATTATTATATGCAGAAATTAGATTTGTATAGAATCAGTGCTTGTCTCGGCAGATGTGCCAGGAATAATGATTGTTAGAGCACTAGTAAGGGACAAAGAAGAAGTAGGTGGTTGGTTACTGATAAATATTTTTTGCCTTTATTAATGTTTATTCAGGCCCTGCGGGATATACTTATATTATCTATGACTCAAGACCCTAAAGATGAAATATGGTGATGGGAGACTTGAACTCACAATGTATTGGTGAAGGTCTTCCCCAATTTGATCAAATAAAACGAAAATTCAACGATAGAAGGGTATGGTCCCAATTTATGGAGGATAGGGACTTGAGGCTTCTAAATGGAAACGTGAGATTTGATATTCCCCCAGCTCAACGTGGAGGTGGGGAAAATCCTATTCAATTATAGACTATGTCTCTGTTTCTAGGGGCCTATTTGATTGCTGTAGAGAATTTAAAATTATAGAAGAACGCTTGAGTGATAATGCTATCTTGGAAGGCTGTTTTGGGATAGCTGGGGGAACTATCAGGTCAAGATGTGACCAGGAGCTTATCTCAAATAGGGCCGGCGAAAATATTAAAAAGATTTGCGAAAGGAGGGAAAAAAGGAAACTCAAACTTGAAAAAAACTGCGTATAATTGGTCAGATCATGACTTAAATGAGCAGTGTAAGCCGGACCATTTCGTTGATCTCTTGTGGGAAATAGATCCCCCTTTTATAGGCTCTGTGAACCATAAGACTCTACACAGGCACCTTTTAGATCTTGAAACTCTGTAGAAGAAGAGAGAGAAAAGAAGACGGTTGAATGCCCTAAAAAATCAGCATTCACCTCAATTAGACGAATAGAGGAGGCTAAATTGATCAAGAATACTTTCAGCAACTGGATGAGATCTCACAGATTTCTGAGGTTACATATAGAGGGTGAAGCCATGTTAAGAACCTTGTACCTCAATAACTCGCAGAATTTTTGGACTTTGATCAATGGAAAAGAGTTGCAGGTCAGAGACGTGATTATTCAGGAACAAACTTGGATTAGTCACTTTACGGAACTATATGGCCCTTTTGACTCGAAGGAATTGAACATCTCAGTGTGTTCCCATAGAAGCTCAGCTGTTCTTTGGATGAGATGTTCAGTATTATATCGAACTCATCTAAATCTCGTGCCACAGGCCCCAATGGCCTCACCAATGCCATCTTGAAATCTAACCCGGGTTTGTGGGCATGAGTATTAAAAGCCCTATTTGATAATGTAGTTGAGTCAAGAAAGATACCAGACTCATGGCGATCCTCTATTGTAATTCCAATTTTTAAGCAGAGGGATCGACTAGCGGCATCCAATTACCGACCAACTTCCCTCCTGTTTGCTGATGCAAAATATTTTGCAGGGCTAGTTTTGAGGGATTTGGATGAATGGGCCAAAGCAAAAGGGATTATATCCAAGTTCCAAACTGGTTTTAGAAGAGGCTTATCTACCTCTCTAAACAATTTGTTGCTGAGTTTCTTGAGTGCAAGTTCCACAATAAAGGAGGGTAGACCCTTGTACGCTGCCTGGGTAGATTTGTCCCAGGTATTTGATACAATCAATCGTGGTCATCTTTGGGGCAAGCTTAAGAACTAGGGCCTACCAGACCAGCTCCTGGCAATTTGGATAGAACTGCATCGAAATTCTAATCTCTGTGTTAGGTATTCTTTCTCAGTCTATCAAAATAGAAAGAGGTGTTTTCCAGTGTTGCCTGGTGGCCCCTTTCCTTTTCAATTTATAGCTTTCGGACCTATACTGTTGGTTACTGGATCTATTGGTGGCAAGTCCTAAAATGGGAGAGACAAAGATCTTATGGCTAGCATACACGGACAATATTGTCATTCTTAATGAAATGGGCCTTCAACGACTTCTTAATGCCCTGACGGAATATGCCAAATTGAATAGTTTAACTATACATCCAGATAAATCCCGAATAATGGTATTTAAGCGTCCTTTAGTGAAAACTAAATCCTTTGTATGGAAAATTGATAGACAGACAATCCCGGTAGTAAAAGAGTTGACATACTTAGGTACAAAGATCAGTATGTGTCCATCTAATGGGCAGCTTGTTACAGTCCTGGATAACAAGATCTTGAATCTGGGTTCCCAAATGATTAAGATCTAAATGAAATTCTATAAGTTCTCAATCCTTCCTCTAATCAAATTTTACGTGGGTAAAGTTGTCCCAACCCTACTTTTTGGTCTTGACTGTAATATCTCAACTTTTGATCTTGAGTGCGAGAGAATTGTGTCCAAGATATGGAAGAGAACTTTGACCCTTGCTAATGCAGTACCAATAGTAGCGATTCAGTACGAACTGGGATTAACATCTCTCCTAGCCTGGATCGAATGGAGATGGATCTCATTATACAGACCTATTACAGATACTCCAGATAAATCATTATATGAAGGTGCGGAGAATCAATTAATGAAAGGAGAAAATAATTTTCTTAAAGGCCTAAGAGGTAGGTGTATTGAGATCTTGGAGAAAGCAGGCACCGGCTTAGTTACTTTAATCCAGAATCCCTTAAAAGTAAAAGATTGTTTTAAAATCTGGGACTGGATTAGAACAATTGTTAAAATGAGGGCAATGAAATTAGCGTGTTCATTCTCAGAGCTGGATAACCCGAGATCCTTTTTACCAACCTATCTGATAAAATCTCCTGACCCAAGGGTACGGCAGCTTTTCTAAGATTTAGATTGACTATAGTCCCCACACTTGAAATTCTGCATGTAAGAGATAGGAAGATCTATCCAACTGATATTTGGCACAAATGTGAGAAGAATGAAAAGCAAACATCGAAGCTTCTATTGTTAAGATGCCCAGGGACAAAGTCTTTGAGAGTACGCACTTTTCAAAGATTTGTACATAATATCGAGTTTCTGAATTCTGGAATGTTTTGGGAAAGATTGGCCTCAGGTAATGAAGTGTTCCTGATGGTGGATGTTGTTAAAATATTGAAAGTTTTAAATTTAATTGATAATGATCATATATGATGTAACGTGGAATATCTAATTGTATTTGTTTTAAATGTTTTTGATTTCTCTTTTATGTTCTTTTGTGTAAAAAGTCAAGACTTTATTTGGCTACATCACAAAAAAAATGAAATAAGACTACCATGAGAAACCCCAGACACATGCTTTGGCTTAGTCGGGCCAACCCACACTCCACCCTAATCATTCAGAATTGGACTGTGCCACACAGGCCACATTGACAAATGTTACAAAGGAGTGTGGGAGCCCCTCTACTCAGAACAACATGGGTCAAATACCGTGTTCTATGGAATGTATTCCACTCAGGAGTGTCTATAACCACGTTTTAGTTCACTGCACCCTTCACAGAGGAGAAATATCAGTTTGCATATCAGTCTTTGTCCAACCCACAAGTGCAGTCCAGCACTGAAATGCTATCCATATCTGCTCTGAACAAGACTACCATCAGAAACCCCAGACACTTGTTTTGGCTTAGTCGGGCCTCATCAGTGAGGTGAAGCTGAGCCTGTCTAAGACACAGTAAGTAAAGAGTCCATGCCTGGATTACCCTGGGTTACTTAGGGTGAAACCCCAAGTTTTACAAAGTTACAAAAGGAGTGTGGGATAACCCTCTACTGAGAAGGAACATGGGCCAAATACCCTGTCCTATGGAATGTCTTCCACTCAGGAGGGTCTACAACCACATTTTAGCTCACTGCACCCTTCACAGAGGAGAAATATTGATTTGCATATCAGTCTTTGTCCCACCCACAAGGGAAGTCCAGCACCGAAATGCTAGGCAATTCACCTCTGAACAAGTATGCTATCAGCAACCCCAGACATGTGCTTCGGCCTAGTCGGGCCTCATCAGTGAAGTGAAGCTGAGCCTCTCTAAGACACAGTGAGCAGGGTGTCCATGTTTGGATTACCCTGGGCTACATAGGATGCAACCCCAAGTTTTGCAGAGTACCAAAGGTGTGTGGGAGCTCCTCTACTGAGAATGAACATGAATCAAATACCCTGTTCTATGGAATTTATTCCACTCAGGAGGGTCTACAACCAAGTTTTTCTTTTTTTTTCTTTTTTTTAGTTTATTACAACCTTTTAAAAATAAATTACATACTCATTTCCATAGCATAAAAACTGACTTTACATTTGTCTTAGACGAAAGAATTAAATACAACTTTGAGCTGCTTCCTAACAGTTAATACATCATACATATTAAACTGTGAACTGCTTCAAAACTACTCCCTAGTGTCCTTCAGATTAAGCTATGCTATTAGTTTTCAAACACTGTTGTAAAATATCCAAAAAGGATGATAATGCAAATATCAATGTATTATTATCACCTTTATGGATCATTTTCCACCATTCCTATACAGTACAATCATAGAATGTCTCCATCTCCTGACCTATACATCTTGTTTTTCGTCTCTCAGCTTTGGGCAGAACAAAACCGGATGTTTAATTGATTCTTCTAGTCCATTACAAAGTCAACAAGATTGGTTGTTGGAACCGTTCTCGTTCTTCTGACGTGTAGTTTCTTTTGTGTCCCACGCATTTAGTCTAAATTTTAAAAAGGTGAATCTTCTCCTTTTACACAGGAATTTCATCATGTACTTGGGTAGTACATTTCGTTTTTTTGCCTCAGGTGGAAAATTTCTCATTCTTGTGTGAAGTGTTCTTTTATCATAGGTATCTATCCAATCTTGTTCCAATAGTTTTTTTTGTTAACTGCATTCGGTTTAGACAAAAGGGTTCCACGTTGCTTCCATATCTTACTGGCATTTATAGAATCAGCAGATTGCATGCATCAGCTGCATTCAGGTGGCTGATTCCATCCGCTCCTGTAGCAGGCTGCTGCTTGTAAGTTCGCCCAGCACATCTCATTATCCGCCCTATTTTTCCAGTGGCCTTTGCGAGAGGATGCTATTAAACCGATGATTCATGAATGAAACAGCAAATGAAATTTCACCTTAGCGAACATTCAGACATGACTAGTTTTACATCATTACATGCATTCTTTAAATGGAACACAAAAGAGTTACAGGTTGATCATGTCATGCTGGTCTTCAAGAAGGCGTGTAAAGTTCAGAAATCTTAAAATAATTCATGCAAAATGGTATCAAATATATTAAGCTGTAGGAGGATGTCATTATTGAAATAGCTGTTCTACATTACCCCCTATGACTACATTGTATACCCAACGGTATGTATCACAGTGCATGTTTTGCTATTTCTTTTAGCCATTGCTAATCCAAAATGTTTTTTAAATTATTTGGTTGTAGATGGTGCTTTAAAGTCAAAATATATGGGAACCAAGACCGTTATTAAAGGAAGAGGGCAGTGCCGGATTATCCATTAGGCCAAGTAGGCACCGGCATATGGGCCACACTCCTTTTAGAGGTCGCGTTAGAACGGATCAAAATAAACCTGCGCTGAAATTAAAAAAGTATTAGGCAATAATTTGCAAAACATTTCGTCTGCCTAGGGGCCTCAAAAGGGTTTAATCTGGCACTGGAAGGGGTGTGGGAGGCAGCAAACAATGCATCTGTACCCCTTCTCTAAATCCATCAGCCCTCCACGAGTCTTTAGCCCCGGCCCCATTTCCCGTTTTCGCTCTACCTGTTGTTGAACTCATTGCCCAGCAGTGGGTGCAGACATGCCTTTAGTCCTAGCCGTGACCTCGGGTCTCTCAATGTAAAGAAAGAAGCCATATATATATTGGCCTCATTACGAGGCTGGCGGTAGGGGGTTAATGGTGCCGGTAGAGCTGCCAGCGCCGTTAACGCCCTACCGCCTCATTACGTGGTCCGCTGGCGGGACCCGCTCAGGACACCTAGTTTTATCAGAAGTCCTTAGTGGGACCCGCGAGCAGCCCAGCATGCTAACAACGGGCCCGTCATTAACGGGCCCGTTGTTAGCATGCTCCCCATTCCCATTGAGCCCTATGGTGGCTCAAATGGGAATGGGGATGTACCTTGAATGGGGAAATACCCCCATTCAGCGAACCAGGACCCGTGTTTAATGGTAGCCATCCCCTTATTAAGGGCAAGGCTACCTTTAAACTCGTAATGAGGCCCATTGTTTTCTTTGTGCTCCTATAAGCAAGCAGTGCATTCTGTGGCATTCAGTGTTAAATATTTAGCTCATGCTCCTGAACTTTGTGCATATGATATGACAATGAGATTGATGTGAAATCTGTGGTATGGCAAATCTGGACTATGTGAAATATTCCTCGTACAACTGTGTCGTGTGCAATACTCAAAAGAATTGGCCTGCAATGGGGGCATCATATGCGTTTACATCACGGTTCCACTGATGTTCCCTCTGCAATGTCATGTCCCCAGGGGATGCGCCTTTAACTTGCCAAAAAGAGAGATTTCAGAGGTTTGACCTAATCATTGATAAGGCAATTTTTCACATAGGTCATAGTACTGCCATTGCCGTCCTGAACTGTAACCCTCACTGCAGGTTTGAAACATATGCAACTCACAGAATGCATTGCAAAATTAAAATGTCATTGCCAATCCGCGTCTCCAAAAAATACACAGCAAAGGAATATAACTGCAGAACCCATCCTGACTGCGGTAGTAACCCAACTGTGCCTAAAGCTGGACACCACCACTGCAATACTGAAATAGGGGCATTGCAACAAGACTGGCACAAGTTCACCTCACTCATGCTATAGCAACAGGCCAAGCTGAACATGTGTGGGGGCCAATTTCAACATGATGGTTGGACGCCGCCCCCCTTGCTTAGAGCAGTAAACAGTCAAGGCCCCCTTGTATTATAATGGAGACAAAGAAATCCAGCCAGGGTTAATAGCCGTCGCTTATCACAAGACGTCCAGCTATGAGGAAGCTGATACACAAACAATTCCCACTGAAAAGCTAAATCCAAATTCCCACTGAAAAGCTAAATCCTTCTTTTTCAGCAAGCAGATGACGTGGAGAAACTGCTATTAAAAGGCAATGAGGTGATAACACTTCTGTATGCCCATAGTTAATTGATGGCCAGAAAGGCTCCAGCAAACGTGGCTTGTAAGGCCAGTGCTGCAAAGCACACTTTTCAAGCTCCACAATGAAAAGAATATAGAAAAGAATATATTGGCATGTTAGAAGACTTCTGGCTGGCAACATGGGGAACTGGGTGACCTCCAGACCTTTAAGATGAGTAACAATACCCTTGAGATGGATGGGGATGCAGACTTTATTCTTAGATTAATAATTGGAATGACTCAGGTAGTTGGCAAAAAGGATAACTGTTTTAATATCAATTATCTAAAACAGGGAGTACAACGGACATTAACAGAGGTCTCAGCGCATATTCTCTCAATGCATCTTAGAAGAAAGCATTCTTTTAAAGCAAAAAATCATCATAGGTGACGTCAACCTATGTATTTACTAAGGTCATCCTACATGGCAAACTACAAAAACCTATTGGAGACAGTGATAGGGGCTATAGGGATATCTAAGTATATGTTCTAAGAGAGTGAAGAAAGTGATTGGTTTCTTAACATCAGGTGGGGTAACTAAGCCCTCCCCTTAAACAGGTCATTATGAACGTCGCAAAATACATGACGTCCTATTGGCAACACTCTATAGGTCTCTTGATTACATGGTCCCCTACAATCGGTTGGCACTCTAACCTTTGTCCGTACTTTTCCGCCTGTGATAGCAGCACGCCGGCTGAGCTTCCAGGTGCTGGCAAGCTTGTCTTCACCATAGCTTGCCACCAATTAACATATGCATCTATCATCATTTCAATGGTTTGCTGTCATTTAGGTCTTTGAACTTGTCCTTGGGAGTGTACTTAGCTCTGGAGAATTCAGGGGAGTGTAGGCACGCTCTGCCATCATGCGTAGGTGTGACAATCATGTTCGTCGACCTTCATCCTTCCATGTGACTGAAGACCACAAAATCTAGCCTCTTGCGTATTAAAAATACTATTTTCTAATAGACCTCTGACGCCTTCCTTGTTTTGTTCATGCCTTCTGAACAGGAGTTTTTTTCTTTCACACAATTTGTATACAATGTCTGCTCACCCCAGCCTGATAAGACCTTAGCTTCTTGACTTGGCTTCAGGTATATGTTGGTGTATGCCACAATCTATTCACTATAAAGCTAGTCTCTAGAACACTTTGTCTGCTTGAGTTTCTTTGCATCTGCACACGTGTAAACTGGCTTGATATCTTCATCAGTTCTGTTGCATGAGCTTCTTCACCTTGGTCCCAAGATGCCATTTATCCTTGATACTTTATTGATGCCTTATAGAATATCTGCATTCTCTTGTCTCTGCATCGCTTCTATGTACGTCAGCTCGACTCTGCATGACATCACCATTCGTCTCAGCCATTCACTTGCTCTGCTTCTTCCGGGATTTCATTCAAATGGCCATCTACTGTCTCATATGCAAGTATGGTTTTCTCAATGGGAACCTTGCTTTCAAGATTCTGTTTGGTATCGTTATCCTTAGTGGTACCGTACCTGTCTTCCACTCTGGTTCCCAATATATATGTCCTATGTGCAAAGTGGTTAAGTGGTTGAAGTGGGGTACTTGGCTCCTTCTCTACAATGGCTTCATGAGTCTCCTTCCAACATAGTGAAAGGTCCTGATGCTGTCCCTGTAGGACAAAAACAGATCAATGCTTAGAGGTGACCCATGGCATAGCATTGAGATACGCACAACTCAAACAGGAAAAGGCACCATAAATCCAGTAACATACTGTGATCCTGGTCACAGCACTGTGACAAGAGTACCTTCCATAGAACACCATTATTTCAGTCATAGAATGGGTCTTGGTGAAAGGACTAAGACAAGGCACAGTTTAATGATATGTCATTAAAATGATATGCGTGGCTGCATTGTGAATTTTAGCTTTGTATACTGAAATTTGCTGGTTGTGTGATTCATGATTTGTAATCTCATGACTACCTTCTGTGGGATGTATTTACCCATGCATCTGAGCCCTACCTCAAAACTGTGCAGTACTGACATGGAAAACATCATGATGGCCAGAGCTTCCCAGAAAATGCACAGGGAAATGCATGAAGAATAGGCTGCCACTCATTTTTGCCGATGTTATGGGCACAGAAGGACACTGCCTAAAACCACCATTGGACTACCCACACAGTAGTCTGAAACCATTGGGAATGGCAATGCTGATTGCCAAAAGCAAACCCATAACTGTGGAGAATTCATTTTCTTAAATCCCAAAAAGGAGTGCAGTACCAGTACTCACCACTATCCAAAAGCCGGCGTTTTAAAACCACCAGATTTTGTAGAAAACTGAATAAATGAACCCAAAGCAAGCCAAAGAAAGACTTACTGAGAGGTGGATCCAATGTATAGTTATATTCTGAAGTGACTTGAAGGTGTTTAACAAGACTGGCTGAGCTGTGGATTTCAGCAGTTTAAGTAAATTTGGACTGAAAGACACTACAAATCTAAATGTTCAAATTGACTGAGTGACCTACTTTTGAGTGTCACATAGGTTGAAATTGTTTAAATGTCATAGTTTTAAACTTAGAATCAGCATTCTAGCTGCATATGTAAAAATGTTTAGTTTTATTTGAATGCAGAAACTGGGGAACAAAAAGTGACATTTTATCTGAAACTTGGCTTAAGGAACTGGATTCTGCCCACCAGCCACCCCCATCAGGAGTGAAACTTGAGTCACAGCTGTGTTCCCAGGCCTATCTGCCTTTTGCTGGCCACACTAAGGATATGCCATCTCTCTGATAATTGAATTAAGGGGAGCCCCACAGAATACAGGAGCTCTGAACAAAGCCCTGTCCTGACTCAGGCAAATGTTTTATTGCAGATGTCGTAAAACAGCTTCCTCTTGGCAGAAGCTGGGAGTGGCAGGGTCTCTGAGCTTGGCAGAAACTGGAAAGACTGGTTTCTGTACCATGTGACCTGAAAAGACACACCTCTATAGCCAGAATATGGTTTTAGAAAAAGATGAATAACTCATAGTACGGACTTGTGAAAATTATTTAAATGATACCATAATTCTTGTGATTTTTCTGCCCACATTTTAAGAGGTTTTTAGAACCGGTGGCATGTTCAGGGGGGTTTTAGCGGAAAAGAGGATATTACTCAAAATGTGTGCATGTGAAAAATCTGACACTTCATCAACTAATGTCCATACTCCTTGCGCACATGTGTGTAAATTTGGGTTAATGTCCGAAATTGCGAAACCAGTTAAAAAGTGAAATATGTGCCATTTTTGAATGCAAGCCCCCAGGAAGAGCAGATTTGGACAGGGTATACCTCCTGTGATATGTGAGGGGTGCATATGATTTTAAAACAATATGTACCTCTGCAAATATGTATTTGGTTCAAATCTAGATTTGTGTGTAAGTTGACAGGAGGAGTGTACTTTCTGCAGGCTGTAAAATGACATCACTCTGACACAACTTAGCTCCCCCAACCAAATGAGAAATGGAAGCTTGGCCAATGATAAGTGGAGAGGGGCTGGCTAGTGATGCTGCTCACACACACCCATTTTAAAAACACATAAAAGCAGAGAGACAGGACAGATAGGGATCTTCAAATCCATTTGCAGCTGGAAGCTCTGCCGGGAAAATCCATACTTTACCTCCATCAATCTCCAGAGAAAGCTGTGCAGAAAGATCCAGACTTTAAATCCCTCAATCTTCAGAATCCAGAGAGAGAGCAGACCCAGATCACTGGGAAGTGCAGAGACCAGAGTCCCGTCTAAAACCTGACCAGATCCATGGCGAGGCCCATTTCACTCAAGAATATAGTGTGAGTACCTAGAAAACTGTGCAGAACCAATCTCCTAGTAAAATAATATAATTCAATCTAGTTTAATCTAAGTAGAACTGTCTCCTAACTGTCACCTGTCATTTGCAAAGCTGTCACCTGTCATTTTCTAGTTGCAAGCTGCACTTGTCTTTTTGAACTTTAAAATTTCAAATCTGAAAAACGACCTTTATTTAATCGCTCATATCTCCGCGACCGTTTGTGCTAGAGACTTGCAGTAACTTTCATCTGGAAGCTGAGATCCTAGGCTTTCCTAGGACCCCAAAACGATATTGCTAGCCCTTGTAGTTCCTCTGTAATCGCACCAGACGCATTCGCGAATTTTACCGCGATTTGCAAATTTCTCCACTTGCAAAAAGATAGCTGCTTTTGCTTTCCTCTGAAAGAAATTCGTTTGCCTCATAAAAACCATCCCTGCATCATTGCTAGTGTGAGCCTGGACTAATATTAACTAGATACCACTCACCCTGAACCTCTAGAGGGAATTAAAAGCATTTTAACATATTTTCACTCCATTGCCAGCACATATCAAAGCATTTGGGCCTGTGTTTTCAACTTCTGTAGTCTAAGTTGCTGGGATGAACTGAATCACATTTGATTGCATTTCTGAGAACTGTGTGCTTCCCTCCATGTCCTTGCATTGCATAAAAGGGGGGGGGGTGAATTGTCCAAGAAAGTGATTACATTGTCTTTGCTGAAATCCTATCAAGTTATTTTCTGTACTGCATTTCATTCCACATTGCATTCATTTGAAACCATAAAAGTATTGTTGCTATCTTATCCATTTCATGTCAACTCCTTAGTGATTATAAAGAAGTGTGCTAGTGCCAGATTCTCCGTTGTTAATCTTTATCATATCAGATTAAGTGTGCTATTCAATTATTAATTTATTATAAAGCGTGATATATATATATTGTTTAAATTATCAATTAAACCTTTTAACTTGCAAAACAGAACTACTTCTTGGCTCAGTGGGGTCAGGGTTATTCAAAGAGAGGGGTGTTATATAGGGGTAGTCATCCAGAACGCATGAACTGGACATAAAGATATATTAATAAGGGTTTCCATTCAGTATCCCAGACTAGGCATTGACTTAGCTGTAGTGTTGAATTGAATCCTCTTACACTTCACATATAAGGCAGCTCACTCAAGATGCCCGGTTGAACCCCAAAACAAATGTTGACAAGTTTGGCATGAAAAAGTCAAGATACAAAGTCTGCCCAACTAAGGTTGCCTGGGCTTGACTTCCGGTAGAGTAGTGATTATGGTCTGCCCTGTGTGCAGTGCACTTGTTTTCGTCATTTAGTAAAGGTTACTTGTAGTTGCATATTTCAGTCAACTGCATTTGGTTAATTTCAATTATGATTCAGTGGCTGTATCTGGTTGTGCCATCTTTTGGAGCTACTTAGTCTTCACTGATTCCTAAGGCGGGGTAAATCCCAGAGTCGGTTGGAGGTAGGAGACAGGATATACCCAATAAGCGGATATGGCTGAGCAGGTCAACTTTTTTAGACAACTAGTACAAAATCCAACCCTTGGTTGGATGACGATGATTACCAGTCAGTGGTTATAACCGACTATGCCATCTCTTTATGAATCTTAAGGATGAATGAATACAGGGAAAGGGAAAATGTCAAGGTTTCTGGTAGGTATGGTATTGAAATCAGTGGCTGAACATACCCACTCTTTGTAAATCACATGATGGAGAGTATCCCAGTGAACACATTTCACATATGTAACATGTGTTGTCGTTTGGCATTTGTTGTCAGTGTCTACTAGGGAGAAGTACATTCCAGAATTGGTTGGAAGAAGTGAATTAGCATTCACTGGGTGGATCTGGGTGTGCAACAAATGTGCCCTCTTTTCTAATTGCTAGGCAGGAGACAATGCCGCACCCCTCTTGCATGAAATACAAGCATGCATAATTTGTTTTCATTGTCTATGAGGAGACCATCCTAGAGCGGGTTGAAGGTAGGGAAATTGCCATTTAGTGGATGTAAGAAAAAATGTCATATTTATGTACCTGCTAGGGAGCAGAGAAAATAAGAGAGAAGATGACATGAATTTCCTGTAACATACTGTGCAACATATTTGCTATATTTATTTGGTTAATATGTAGGAGAGAACCCCAGTGAGCCTCATGCATGACATTCGTGAACGTGAAATTTGTTGTCAGGGACTAGGGAGGAGAAACTCCCAAACTTGGTTGGAAGCAACAGATTGCTATTTAGTGTATATAACTGAAAGATCTGGAAATGATGGCCCGAAATGCAGGGCTAGAAAACATGTACAAAAAAAAAAGACATGCTAACCAATCCAACTATTCAAGATGAAGGGTACTTAACAATTCCCAATTTAACCAACTAAAGGGGGCTGAAAGAGAATATGATTTTTTTTAATGATATGATATGATATTTTATTTATATCGCGCTCGTACACAGGTGTTTCACAAGGCATTTGGGAAGACAGCCTCCACCAACATTGGAAGGATGATTTATTTTACATTTTGTCTAAACCATAACCATTTAGTGTGTCACAAAATGAGAGGGCTCAATATGGAGTGGGCGCAGAAGTTACAGTTTTAAAAAACACAGATGTACTAGTGACAATTACACCAGTGGGTCGACTAAAGAACACAACGTTGAATAACGGGATGTCTTCCCTTTCGGTCCAAATAACGAAGTCTCCTGCAGTTGTAATCCTCGATATGGGCTCCCTTACCAGGATTTAGCCTTGTCAAATAAGATTTTGGTGGTTGAGTACCCCACACTCCTTCTTGGATCTTCGTTCTGTAGAGTCATGTCCTCTGCTTATTTTTCCAGACTCCTTGGAGTCCCCTTGACTGTGGGCCTCATTACAAGTCTGGTTATATTTCAGCGGTAAATGATTTTGTGATATCACCAAACAGATTTACTTTTACCGTTGCTTGGTCTGGTGAAATTACCACCAGATTACAAGTGGTGGTATGGCAGCGTTAGTTCCCATTGATGGAGTCCATAGGACATGGGGATTTCGGTGGAATTACCATCGGTGGTAATTCCGCTGGCAGTAATTCAACCTAATTTCAATTTTTTGCTGTAACGTCACATAATTAACTCCAGCATTTGGCTGGATGGTTTTCCTCAACCTTACCTCCAAACCCATAGTTTGGTAGTGCGGTAATGCAGCTGTATTGCAGTGATAACTCCATTAACACTACACACTGTTTTTTGCCACACCGCCAAACTTATAATGAGGCCCTCAGCCTCATTACAGGCTTGATAGAAAGACTCTTGCCAACTCCTTGTCTCACATTCCTGGTTATACTTACTCACACCCTGTTCTTATCTATATCCTCAATGAGGCAAACTGTTCTTATGCCTAAGGGGACTCATTCAACACTTTCTGTAGTGTCTATTTCACTCCACTCCTTCATCTCCTCCCGTACCTCCTCAGTGCTTCACCACATGCCCATGCCTCTACCTCTCCAAAACTCACTCCTTTCAGACTTGTAAAATGCCTGCATATTCTCCTCAAGTCCTTCAGTCCAGTCTCATTTGTGTCCCCTCTCATGCTCCTTAAACTACTTCCTTCCTTCTTCCCAACTCCTTTCTCCAGGTGTTTCTCCCAATCTCCTCCTTACGCCTTTCCACATTTTGTCTCCTAATAACTCTTCCAAACTCCTTCAGAATACACTCCTCTTCTCTCTTAATGCCAACTACAATCTCCTCGGTATTCTTTTCTCCTTCCTCTCTTCCCTTAACTCTACCCCAATCCACCTCACTCTTTCTGATGTTCCTCCTCAACACCTACTTACGCCTCATCACCTTTGTATTCTCTGCCACCAGCAACTTCCTCTCCTGCGCTCTGGCTAGCTCTCTCCAGACATCTTCCTCATGCTCCAACTCAATCACCTTCTGCTTTTACCTTCAACATTCTCAAATGCAGCTCCTTCTCTACCTCTAAACACCAAACCCACTGTGGCAAAGACTTAACACATGATTGGTTCGCGATAATCATTACTGGTGTATTTGCCACCTTTGTGCCCTCCCCCTCCCTCCTTGACTGTACTGTGTGACTTTTCACAGTAGGCCATGTACTTCCTTCTAGCATCTAGCACATTGCATGCCATTCTATCTTTTCGGACCCAAATCTACCCCTGCTATCATGATGTTACAATACCAGGAGTTGTTACCATATTTCCAGAACTCATGGTATATAGGGTCTTGCTATTCCTATATCGGATGCATACAATTTTAATACAAACTGAGTGCAATTTCATTGAAATAGTACTGATATTTAATATGGTCGATTCATGCTGTCCTTTGAAGTGGCAGGAGCATGCTCTCGTGTGCAGTGATTAGCCCATGCAAAAAACACTGGGTCATGATGGGGTAGGCCAGGGAACCATCATTGCACTGTCCCAGGGGCTTGCCTCAGGCAGGAGGTGGCAGCACCGAAGCCCCATGGCCAACCCACAGTCTTCCCCAATCATTCAGAATTGGACTGTGCCGCACAGGCCATATTGACAAATATTACAAAGGAGTGTGAGGGCCCCTCTACTGAGAATAACATTGGTCAAATAACCTGTTCTGTGGGATTACTTCCACTCAGGTAGAAGTAGTTTTTTGGTTGACATTACCAAAGATGAGGAGTTCCTGGTGCTTACCAGCTTGCTTTTAAAAACTCAGTTCAGCCGTGGAGTGGGCCGTAGAGTGAGGCAGCTGAGTGAGAGTTGCGGCAGTCTGTGGCAGTCCGTGGCGGAGAGTGGCAAAAGGCGCACTTTGAAGGTAACTCGTCATCCGTGTGAAAGAGGGTTAAATAAACTCCCATTGGGAAACATTTAAAATGTGATATCGTGAAAAAGAAAGATTGACTCCGGTGGTCAAGGAGTTTGAATGACTTTGGACAGGGTTTTTTTTTCCTCATGTGACTCAGTAATTGCTGGAAGCGCTGGGTTCTGTGGCTAACCGCGGTGAGTTTGCTGTGTCCGCCCCATTATCTGGAGGGGGCAGGATTTATCTACCAAAAAAAAAAAACATTTTGCCACTGTTTCCTCAAGTAACTTATTGACTGAGTGTTTTATTGCTGCAACTGCACCAGTACACGGAAGGTTTAGACCGTTTATTACGGGGTTTCGTGGGGACTTCCGGCAGAGTACCTTTGACCCACGCTTACCCGAGTGCTATATTGTTGCGCCAACACCACCATATGGAAGGCTTTGACTGTTTACAACCAACAGGTTTCATAGGGACTGCAGGCGGAGTGCCTTTGATTATTGTACTGATACATAAACGCTCTACACCCTTATAGTGAAAAGAACTAAGAGTAAGAAAATATTTTGAATAATATGAGGAAAGACTACAATCTACGTAGTTCCTCGGGGGGGGTATGGATTTTGTGGGGCCCGAGATGGAAGAACCTAATGGGCGAAATAAAAACCTGTGTTGGGTAAATAGATCGATTTTTGCAACACCTCCTGTGGGGGGGACTTCTTTAATAAACAGAGCGTCTTCCCCAAAGACTAGCAAAGACTTCCCTAACCAGCAACCAAGTGGATCGGGCTTGGCCTCTGTGATAATTTCTACAAATGGAGAGGTGAGAGAATCCACGCTAAAAGGGTCGGTGTCAGAAGCCATCTTCATTCTTAATTCGAGAATATACCCTGACGTCAACTTCAATTAAAAATACAATTCTAAACGATTTCCCCCTGGAGAATAATTCAACAGAGATTAACCGAATTATCTAGTAATCCAGGAACCCCCAACACCATGCGCACAGGGTCAATTGGCCGGGAGATGTACCTGCCATTGACTTTAGGGCTGAAGATTTCAAAATGTGGACTTACCTTTAAATCTAGACTCCACCTTTGAACTGAATGCGATCTCCGCTTTAATAGAGGTCTCTAAGATAGCAAAAGACTTTCGGGCTAAACCAAATCTGAATGGGCCGAAAGGTGCAGAGGGGGAGAGGAAGGAGTTGATCCCAGGCCATGAGCATTCCAATACTTCCTCGATGGCTGCCCTTAACTTTGTTTTAAGTTCACTGGTGAAAATCTTCGAAAATATCAAGCTGGAAGTTCAACAACACTCAGGTTTTTTCTGGAAATTATTAAAGACCTGGAAATGAATGAGAGCTTCCTGGTGGCCTTGAAAAATGCAGTGAATGAGTCGCTAAGGGAGATGACAACTGAATTCCGACAACATTTTGTATATCAATCGGAAAGAATTGAGGTGCTGTCAGCCAATTGGGAGAGTGCTAAAGAGGTTTTAGCCACCTTGAATACAAGACACTTGCAAAACTTGGGAGAAAATCTACAGAATACTCGCCCAAAATGTGGTCAAATACCCCAGAATAATATGATCTGTCAGGAAATGTATGATACTCCCATGACCGCCTCAACATTAGGCGCACACGTGCAAGTACCTGTAGAAGTACCTGCTTAGCTGCGAGTCTCCCTGCCGGTTTCCTGTTGTGTGCTGCTCGCTGCTCGCACGAATCGCTGGACTTGTGACTTTTTGGACTTGATGCTAAGTTGCTGCTTGGCCCTCCCACTGCCCACCTACTGCAGAGCCATACTTCCATAAATTGTGAACGTCCGAGAACACGTGTAAGCACCCATAGAAGTACCCGCTTTGCCATGAGTCTCCCTGCCGGTTTCCTGTTGTGTGCTGCTCGCACAAATCACTGGACTTGTGGCTTTTTGGACTTGATGCTAAGGTGACTTTTGAAGGCTCTATGGCCTAGCAATCTATGTGCCTAAGTATCTGTTTGCTACGTTTGCTACCTGTGGTGGCACATACACGAGTTGAATGTGTGTTTTCTATTGCAGTTGCTGCTTGGCCTGCCCACTGCCTGCCTACTGCAGAGCCGTGCTTCCATAAATTGTGCACGCCCGTGCACAGCGCGCATGCACACGTGTAAGCACCCAGAGAAGTACCCGCTTTGCTGCTTAGCCGCGAGGCAGTGAGGCAGTGGCACGGCAGCATCTGCTTCTTTCTTCCTGTATCAGTGGTATTTGCGGTATCTGCTTTACAACTAAGGGTTTTGTTACTACATTTCCATGCAGGCTTGACATGGTCTTGACAATGTACTCCTTAAAATCAAACATGCCGGGCCTGCTTTTGAATAGGCCATTGTGCACATCGGAGGTCAATGCCATAGCCACCCCACTGATCACTCCACAATTGTTTCATTCTGCTCTTACAATTACCCCTCTAAGGGTGCTTTTGTGTGCCCCAACATCCTGTGCTTCTCCGCATGTGTCTGCTTTTTCGGTTTGCAGCATCCACTAAACCTCATGTGCCCTCTATAGCCAACGTCTCTTGCAGGTCAACAAGAACATTTATTGAGAGGCCAAACTCACATCCGCTATCTGACCACACGATTCTGGCTTCATTAAAGGGTAATGCCCCTGAGGCAGTTCCTTTTTGTCCCCTCTCTCCAATTGCGTTCCCTATGCTCACGCATGATACATCTGGCATTTCTATATATGCCAGCCAGGGCGAGTCACCCATTCTGACTGTTGAGGAGGACCGTTCATGTAGTTCTGAGGTTTTTACTTTGAATTCATCTATGGCACAAATTCAATCATTGGCAAATTCATTTATCCACCAGAACCCAAGATCGCTGCGTTCTCCTTTTAGAGACCCAATTCCACACTACCTGTCTTTGCGTCAACCAGCATTAATGGCTATCAATACCACCCTTGTTAGCCTGGTGAAATTATATGAAACCTTAGACAGCAAACTCTCCACACAAACTACTCAGGTGGAGGAGTTGGCTACATGGTTAAAGGGTAATCAATCGTTGTGCTATATCAACACGACTCAAGTGCCCACAATATCTAAATCACCTATCATTGGGTCAACTGAACCAGACCTACCTAGTCATAAATCATTGGCTTCTATAGCAGGAGACTCTCAAGACCTACTATCTACTATCTACCCTCATCTACCAGTCATTCCGGGCATAATCCACCCCATTGAGCAAAATCCAATGCCAATAGCTCCCCTTAGGGGAGACCAGTCATGGATTTCTGCTCCACCTTCACCAGCTTTGCCTAGGATGTCCTCAGTTCCTTCCTTGGGGTCAGGGGAGCCCTCTGCAACAACCCACTAGAGATGCTGCAAGGGGCCCAAAACAAAATCATCAACATACCAAGCATGCAGCAAAAGGCCAGTGCACATTTATAAAAAAAACTAAAAATATGGCACCACGAAACCCCTAAGAGGCACGATGAATACATTTTTTCAAGCACTTGACCAATCATCTAAGCCCCAAAAAATGACAGTTGGTCAAAACATCATGGGTCTCTCTGTACCAAATGTGCCCAATGACCTTCAACATCAGGCCATGGTGGCAGCACCTAGATCAGAGAAGGAGAAATCCCCCACCTCTTATTGCCCGTTGAACAATCTCATACATTCTATCCAGGAGGGGGACAAGGTAAACAAACATGCTGCCCCTACAAACTCTTCCAAGAAAGCAGTTTCCTTTTCCTTACCTGTGGCCCCCTCAGCCCTGATTGGCGAAGTTGAAACCCAAATGACAATTAATCTCTATCTTGCAGCTCGACCTGCCAACCCTGAGGTTCAAAATCTGGTTCCTCAAATTGGAAATTCTGCTCAAAACCCTATGGGTCAACTCGCATCTAGTACTGTGTTTCCCATCCTCGCTTCTTCTGCTCCGTCAGTAGTTTTGACGATGGCTATAGAATGCCCCACGAGACAAGGGGAGGGTGCTAAATTAGATCATTGTTATCCAGATACTGTGCCTAATATGTTTGTGTGCAATAATTCATCTAGATATGCTCATCCTGTGAATTCGCCATGTCATATGCTCATAATGAATTGTAGAGATGGCCAGTATCCATCGTATGACCTTAATAGGCGCAGTGTCCTGAATATTTTCAGTGATCTGGTAGAATTAGAGGATGTTGACATTGATCAAATTGAATTCATCTCTGAGTCATCATGCTCTGTGGTGCGGCTTTGGATAACATCTGATGTGGTCATGAACACCATTTGGCAAGCTAAAATGGGTTTGTTCAAGATGGGTTTCTTAATCGCACAAGATCCTGATCGTATAGCAGCCAGACCACAACACGTCCTTTCCAAACCCAACATTTATCAAAGCACACAGGCGGCAGTAGAGGGTTCATCGTCTGTCCCAGACTACATGTATAATTAACCACCACCCTGACCTTCCCTCGCAGTGCTGAATATTGCATGTTGGAATACAAGAGGCCATTCCCACTTGCAATCCACGATCAAAAATGTTTCTGGACTCTATCACATTATCGCAATGCAAGAGACATGGCTATCAGTCACGCCAGTGTGGGACCATTATGATGTTGTTTTATTACCAGCTATGCTTGGCAGAGAGAGACCGTCATCTGGTTTAGTGGTGGCAGTCAACAAGGCCTCAGGCTTGACGATAGTACCATAGGACTCTGAGAGTGCTTGCATCCAGTTGGTTAAAATTTCATGTTCAAACAATGCCATTGCGCTACTAAACATAAATCGTAATCCAGTAGCAATGGTGGATTTTGCATTCTATCATGGGTTAGCCCTACTTCTGGACAAGATTCTCAAATGTGCACTATTCACACACACCATCATTATGGACGACCTGGCACACTGATAGAGCCACTAAAGAGGTGCATACATGGATTTCCTTCATGCAAGATCAAAACTTTTACATGGTCAATGGGGCGGTTTCTGGTGATCTACCCCTGCAACACACTTGGCACAGAGGCAAGAGCAGAAGTACCATTGACTTTATCTATGTAGAAGCATCATTATTACAGAGCATACAAACACTGCTCGTTTCTGATCAGGAGGAAAGTGATCATAGACTAGCCATTCTTTGGAATTTCACAATCCAAAGACCTAATGTAGGCTTTCAGGCTATGGTCACCAACACCTCGAGATCTAGGATTCAATGGAATACAAGCAATCTGGCTACACTCCAGTCAGATATAGATCATCATATCTCAGGGCACCTTACAATTGAATACCCAGACTTACTAACAGCATTCTCTAATACCATCATTATCCAGCGGAACAATGTTATTCAACCTGCACACACCTTTGATCCAGCACTTTGTGCAAGATGTGCTGAATATAGACAGCTACGGAAAAATCTTATGCAGTCCAACTCGTTAACGCATTGGCAAGAACTTAAAACAGCTAAATGCCAGTACAAGAATTGGCTCAGAAGTCCGAAAGCCCTCATGTTCCAAAAAGATAGTGAACATATGGGGCAAGCAATGATAAATCAAAATTCGGCAGGCATGTGGCACATATTGAAAAATCACTATGCCAACATGCAAGCTGATGCCCATTATTAATGAGGTGCAAGAACAGCAATGGGTCTCCTTCTACTCTGACCTCTATATTGATGATTACTACACCAGAATGTCCCATGTCCCTTGCTCAACGGCTGCCTGGCAAGTAATATTTACACGACAAACTATTCATGATTTCATACTACAGGCCAGCTCATCTCGAGCGGCTGGGCCTGACAGGCTCAATAATCTAATGTTCAAAACACATCCGACAGCATGGGCACAGATCCTAGACAAATTATTCCGGGAAATCCTAATAGCAAGAAGGGTACCATCATCATGGCAAACATCTATTATTATCCCAACCTTTAAAAGGGGATTGTAGTTTGCCCAGTAATTATCATCCAATCGCACTTCTGGACGCCCCAAGATTTTTTTTGGCCAAACTCATCCTGAGAGACTTCAATCTATGGTCCCAAAAATGTCATCTTAGAGATCCATTTCAAACGGGGTTTGTGGCAGGTCTAGGTACCAACATCAACTTATTATGTTTGAAATCCATCAAAGATCAATGCCAGAAGTTAAAACAGCCGGTATTTTTTGCTTTTGTCGATCTCAATGCAGCGTTCGATTCCATCTCATGAGTGATTTTACTCTCTAAACTGAACAGAGACTGCTGTCCACCATCTCTTTATGATATTATTCAAGCTTTACATTCTGACATGTCAATACAAGTCTAACTCTTGCAGATCTTTTATTGAGATCAATTTCAACAGCACAACGCCTGAAACAAGACTGTCTTTTGTCTTTTGGGGTATGCAATATTTAACTACTTTGTACATGACACGCGATATGTCTTCGAGAATATAATCTCAGACTCACCTAAACTTATTGATCAACTGATAAAAGCATTAATGTATGCAGACAACCTGGTACTCATATCAAAATCACAATTGGGCCTTCAAAAATTGCTTGCTGGTTTTCATTCCTACATCACACAAAATGAACTCTGGATTAATATAGACAAAACTCAAATAGTGTTTTATTCCCCAAAAAGAGTACACAAGGCTGTTTTCATTTGGTCAATTAATAGCATACCTTTGATTGTTGTCCCACAGTACATTTATTTAGGCATGTCCTTTGATGGTCACAGTAATGCCAGACTCAAGTTGAGCGAATCGAGGCGAAACTAACCACAACCATATCTCAGGAGAAAATCATCTTGTTCAAATATACAAGTACATTTTCAATTAAAACAGCAAAGGTTTTTTGGAATATGAAAATAGTGCCAAGTCTTTCATATGGATTGGAAACTTTACCTAGTAACATCAATCTCCAATTTGACAAATGGGAAGCTGCCTATTGGAAGCACGTTTTGCATCTCCCCCTATGCACTCCAAATGTTTGGTTAAGATATGACTGGGGCTGGTTTCCCTTAGAGCGTTCCATCTCTGGCGGGCATGTTTTCTATTTAGGAAATGTCTGATATCAACAAATCAAAATATGATGTTAAGAACTCTGGCCAACTATGGTTTTTCCACAAAGCACATCTTTGCATAGAATGGACACATAAAGTATACCATTCTTTAGCTGAGGCCAATGTATCAATTGATGAGTTGCTTACCAACCCAGACAAAACAAAATAAAAAATCTATGAGGTTGACTGGATTAACACTTTAGACCAATGTCTACAATATTAAAATGGCAATGCAGCTAGATTTCCACTATAAAAAGCACGCACACTTCCACCATAATTGGTGCGTGCACCATCGGTGCAGTATCGTTCTGGAATTTTGCATTTGCAATTTGAACTGTGGCCTACAAGGTTGGTCTTGGTTCAACGTAAGCTTTCACCAGTTTCAGACAATTGTTGTCGTTTTTGTTTTAGTCCAAGGATTTATGAAACATTAGACCACTTGATCACAGCATTTGTGGCTTTACGTTCAGCAAGGGTGCTACATTTCACCCGCCATTGTAAATATTTGGGAGAGTTAGACCCTGATAAATGCTGGGCGTTAATACTTTCGTCTGCCCACATGCCGTTGCAAATTGCCACTATTAATTTCTTAAGAAGTCTAGATTTAGACATTGGAACAAAGGACTAAAAACAGATATGTTACCTTGTGTGTCATTTGATTTCTGTTTGTCTAGTCCTTAAGTATTAATACCACTTGTTTCTATGTCTCTGTTGTTAGGCAAATCGAAATGCACATTATCATATTTGTATTTATATGTTTTATTTATTTTTCTATCCTGATGCTAAGTTTCATGTAAAGTTTTGAAAGGTTGATTGATTTCAGCTAATAAAAAAATAAAAAAAAGAACAGTTGAATTCATGAGGTTGGCTCTACTGGTGGACTCTGAAGAAGCAGCCCGCATCTCAATTGAGGCCCAGGTGGATGTATCTAATGGGGACCTTAAGGGTTGGACGGTCCTACCGCTGCAAAAAAAGAAGAACCAATCTAATGGGGAGACAAAAAAAAGTCATGAGGTGCTTGTGGAGTCAGCAGAGTCAGAAGAGACTCGGGATTCTCAAATAAAGGAAGTACAAGGATCAAGAAAGAAGGAGAAAAATCAAAAAGGTGTAACTTCGCCAAACCAGTATACCAAAAGAGCCTCACCTAGAAATTCAGAGGAAAAGGAAAAAGAAAAAGAAAAGATTAGCAATGGAACAAAGGAGGGATGCCAACAAGTGATCTGGGGAAATTGAGGAACCACCTAGCCCATTAGAGCTCCACCTGACTGCGAAAGAGCCCCGAAAGATCACTGTGGGAATACAAACAGATCCGGCTAAGCCTCCTCTGAAGATTGCTCCGATCTTTTTAAAATCGCCTCAAGTTAAGCCTCCCAAGAGGATCGCACCTATTTTTATAAAAGTGAATGCAAAAGTAGTAAATGCGAAAGAGAAATTGCCTGAGTCAAGAAGAGTTACTAAGGCTCAAGCAATAATGGAGGAAGGTTTGCCCAGTGGTACTGTGAATGAGTTTCCCAAATCAAACAAATTGGGACCGTCTCTCTAAATCCTTTGCCCCAAGAAATGTCCTTAATGAAGGAAAGGACAAATGAAGAGCGACTGGGGTGACAAGTAAACAATGATCAAAAGGGGTGCCCGAATGATCTTCACTATAAAAAGGTGTCACAGAATATGAAGATATTCCTATCTCAAACAACTCCTAATCTCTCAGGCAATCCCACATTGAATCATTAAACTATCTTGTTTCTGCCTGTCATCAGTTGGCTAAACGTCTGATTATTGCATGCAGAAATTAGATTTGTATAGAATCAGTGCTTGGGACAAAGAAGAAGTAGGTGGTTGATTACTGATAAATATTTATTTCCTTTATTAATGTTCATTCAGGCCCTGCGGGATATACTTATATTATCTATGACTCAAGACCCTAAAGATGAAATTATGGTGATGGGAGACTTGAACTCACAATGTATTGGTGAAGGTCTTCCCCAATTTGATCAAATAAAATGAAAATTCAACAATGGTAGGGTATCATCCAATTTATGGAGGATTGGGACTTGAGGCTTCTAAATGGAAACGTGAGACGTGATATTCCACCAGCTCCAACGTGGAGGAGCGGAAAATCCTATTCAATTATAGACTGATGTCTCTGCTTCTCGGGGCCTATTTGATTGCTGTAGAGAATTTAAAATTAAAGAAGAACGTTTGAGTGATCATACTATCTTGGAAGCCTGTTTTGAGATAGCTGGGGGAACTATCAGGTCAAGATGTGACCAGGAGCTTATCTCTAATAGGGCCGGCAAAAGATTGAAAAGAATTGCGAAAGGAGGGAAAAAAAGGAAGCTCAAACTTGGAGAAAACTGCGTATAATTTGTCAGATCATGACTTAAATGAGCAGTGTAAGCCAGACCATTTTGTTGATCTCTTGTGGGAAATAGATCCCCCTTTTATAGGCTCTGTGAACCATAAGACTCTACACAGGCACCTTTTTGATCTTGAAACTCTGTAGAAGAAGAGAGAGAAAAGAAGACAGTTGAATGCCCTAAAAAATCAGCATTGACCTCAATTAGACGAACAGAGGAGGCTAAAGAGAAAAGAAGACAGTTGAATGCCCTAAAAAATCAGCATTAACCTCAATTAGACGAACAGAGGAGGCTAAATTGATCAAGAATACTTTCAGCAACTGGTTGATATCTCACAGATTTCTGAGGTTACAGATAGAGGGTTAAGCCATGTTAAGAACCTAGTACCTCAATAACTCGCAGAAATTTTGGACTTTGATCAATGGAAAAGATAAACAGGTCAGAGACGCGATTATTCAGGAACAAACTTAAACTAGTCACTTTATGAAACTATATGGCCCTTTTGACTTGAAGGAGTCGAACATCTCAGTGTGTTCCCATGGATGCTCAGCTGCTCTTTGGATGAGATAATGAGTATTATATGGAACTCATCTATATCTCGTGCCAAATGCCCTAATGGCCTCACCAATGCCATCTTGAAATCTAACCCGGGTTTGTGGGCACGAGTATTAAAAGCCCTATTTGATAATGTAGTTAAGTCAAGAAAGATACCGGACTCATGGCGATCCTCTATCGTAATTCCAATTTTTAAGCAGCGGGATCGACTAGCGGCATCCAATTACCGACCAATTTCCCTCCTGTTTGCTGATGCAAAATATTGTGCAGGGCTATTTCTGAGGGATTTGGATGAATGGGCCAAAGCAAAAGGGATCATATATCCAAGTTCCAAACTGGTTTTAGAAGAGGCTTATTTACCTCCCTAAACTATTTGTTGCTGAGATGCCTAAGTGCAAGTTCCACAATAAAGGAGGGTAGACCCCTGTACGGTGCCTGGGCAGATTTGTCCCAGGCACTTGATACAATCAATCGTGATCATCTTTGGGGCAAGCTTAAGAACTAGGGCCTACCAGACCATCTCCTGGCAATTTTGATAGAACTGCATCAAAATTCTTACCTCTGTGTTAGACTATCTAAATCAGGAATTCTTTCTCAATCGATCAAAATAGAAAGAGGTGTTTGCCAGTGTTGCCTGGTGGCCCCTTTTCTTTTCAATTTATATCTTTCGGACCTATACTGGTGGTTACTGGATTTATTGGTGGCAAGTCCTAAAATGCAAGAGACAAAGATCTCATGGCTAGCATATGCGGACAATATTGTCATTCTGGATTATACTCAAATGGGCCTTCGATGACTTCTTAATGCCCTGACGGAATATGCCAAATTGAATAGTTTAACTATAAAGCCAGATAAATCCTGAATAATGGTATTTAAGCATCCTTTAGTGAAAACTAAATCCATTGTATGGAAAATTGATAGCTAGAGAATCCCGGTGGTGAAAGAGTTGACATACTTAGGTACAAAGATCAGTATGTGCCCATCTAATGGGCAGCTTGTTATAGTCCTGGATAACAAGATCTTGAATCTGGGTTCCCAAATGATTAAGATCTAAATGAAATTCTATAAGTTCTCGATCCTTCCCCTAATCAAATTGTATGTGGGTAAAGTTGTCCCAACCCTACTCTTTGGTCTTAAATGTAATATCTCAACTTTTGATCTTGAGTGGGAGAGAATTGAGTCCAAGATATGGAAGAGAACTTTGACCCTTCCTAATGCAGTACCAATGGTTGCGATTCGGTATAAACTGGGTTTAACATCTCTCCTAGCCTTGTTCAAATGGAGATGGATCTCATTATACAGACCTATTCTAGACCCTCAAGATAAATCATCATATGAAGATGCGGAGAATCGATTAAAGAAAGGAGATAATAATTTTCTTAAAGGCCTAAGAGAGATAGGTGTATTGATATCTTCGAGAAAGCAGGCGCCGGCTTAGTTACATTAATCCAGAATCCCTTAAAGTAAATGATTGTTTTAAAATCTGGGACTGGATTAGAACAATTGTTAAAATGAGGGCAATTAAATTAGCATGTTCATTCTCAGTGCTGGATAAACCGTGATCCTTTTTACCACCTATCTGATAAAATCTCCTGACCCAAGGGTAAGGGCCGCTTTTCTAAGATTTATATTGAATATAGTCCCCGCACTTGAAATTCTGCATGTAAGAGATACGAAGATCTATCTAACTGATATTTGTCACAAATGTGAGAAGAATGGAAAGCAAACATCGAAGCATCTATTTTTAGATGCCCAGTAAAGAAGTCTTTGAGAGTACGCACTTTTCAAAGATTTGTACATAATATCGAGTTTCTGAATTCTGGAATGTTTTGGGAAAGATTGGCCTCAGGTAATGAAGTGTTCCTGATGGTGGAGGTGGTTACAATATTGAAAGTTTTTAATTTAATTGATAATGATCATATATGATGTAAGGTGGAATACCTAATTGTATTTGTTTTAAATGTTTTTGATTTCTCTTTTATTTTCTTTTGTGTAAAAAGTCAAGACTTAATTTGGCTACATCACAAAAAAATGAAAACAATTAAAATAAGACTACCATGAGAAACCCCAGACATGTGTTTTGGCCTAGTAGGGCCAACCCACACTACACCCTAATCATTCAGAATTGAACTGTGCCACATAGGACAAATTGACAAATGTTACAGAGGAGTGTGGGAGCCCCTCTACTCAGAACAACATGGGTCAAATACTGTGTTCTATGGAATTTATTCCACTCAGGAGGGTCTATAACCACGTTTTAGATCACTGCACCCTTCACAGAGGAGAAATATCAGTTTGCATATCAGCCCACAAGGGCAGTCCAGCACTGAAATACTAGCCAAATCTGCTCTGAACAAGACTACCATCAGAAACCCCAGACACTTGTTTTGGCTTAGTCGGGCCTCATCAGTGAGGTGAAGCTGAGCCTGTCTAAGACACAGTAAGTAAAGGGTCCATGCCTGGATTACCCTGGGTTACTTAGGGTGAAACCCTAAGTTTTACAAAGTTACAAAGGAGTGTGGGATAACCCTCTACTGAGAAGGAAAATGGGACAAATACCCTGTCCTATGGAATGTCTTCCACTCGGGAAGGGTCTACAACCACCTTTTAGCTCACTGCACCCTTCACAGAGGAGAAATATTGATTTGCATATCAGTCTTTGTCCCACCCACAAGGGAAGTCCAGCACCGAAATGCTAGGCAATTCACCTCTGAACAAGTATGCTATCAGCAACCCCAGACATGTGCTTCGGCCTAGTCGGGCCTCATCAGTGAAGTGAAGCTGAGCCTCTCTAAGACACAGTGAGCAGGGGGTCCATGTTTGGATTACCCTGGGTTAAGTAGGATGCAACCCCAAGTTTTACAGAGTTCCAAAGGTGTGTGGGAGCTCCTCTACTGAGAACGAACATGAATCAAATACCCTGTTCTATGGAATTTATTCCACTCAGGAGGGTCTAAAACCAAGTTTTTATTTTTTTTAGTTTATTACAACCTTTTTAATATAAATTATGTACTCATTTACATAGCATAAAAACTGACTTTACATTTGTCTTAGAAGAAAGAATTAATTACAAGTTTGAGCTGCTTCTTAACAGTTAGTTAATACAGCATACATATTAAACTGTGAACTGCTTCAAACTACTCCCTAGTATCCCTCAGATTAAGCGTTGCTATTAGTTTTCAAACACTGTTGTAAAATATCCAAAAAGGATGTTAATGCAAATATCAATTTATTATCACCTTTATGGATCATTCTCCACCATTCCTATACAGTACAAGCATAGAATTTCTCCATCTCCTGACCTATACATCTTGTTTTTCATCTCTCAGCTTTGGGCAGATCAAAACCAGATGTTTAATTGATACTTCAAGTCCATTACAAAGCCGAAAAGATTGGTTGTTAGAACCGTTCTCCTTCTTCTGACGTGTAGTTTCTTTTGTGTCCCAAGCATTTAGTCTAAATTTTAAAAAGATTAATCTTCTCCTTTTACACAGGAATTTCATCATGTACTTGGGTAGTACATTTAATTTTTTTGCCTCAGGTGGAACATTTCTCATTCTTGTGCGATGTGTTCTTTTATCATAGGTATCTATCCAATCTTGTTCCAATCATTTTTTTTTACTGCATTCGGGTTAGATAAAAGGGTTCCTCATCTGTATTCAACTGCTTTAAGATGGTTTCACATGAGCGTCTCCAGTTACCCAGGACGTACTCGGAATTACATTTGTTGGTGTTGCTAAAATGGTGAATTGTGGTATGTTATCAAAACCCGCCACCTTCCTCTATAGGGATAATGTATTGCATATTACGATCGCATTGGCAGAGGACAGACTCATCTCGTACCTCATGCATGCGGTAGTAAAACCCTTAGGAAGTTGAAGTATCTTTCTCCAAATCACATGTTCACAATGCGAACAAAGGTCGTCGTCACAACCTAGTAGAGCCTCATCTCCATATGTAAGGGCTGGAATGATTTTATTCCTGTAGAAACGTACAACTGGAACTACCGAGTATTTTCCATATTTAGCATGTAACTTGGCAGCTTTTGTGGCACGTTTTTTTTGCACTTGGAAGCAATCTTTGTCCCCATAGGTTCATCGTTGATGCTTGAGCTCATAGTGATATCTAGAAATGTTGCCTCTGTCACGACTTTCAGGACGTCACTGTCTAACTTCCATTTGAAGATGTGGCTGTCTTTCTTCTTAGTAGCTCCTTGTAAGTTCTTTAGAATAAGGATCTCAGTTTTCTGTACATTAATTTCTAGTCCATTCTCTTCCCTGTAGTTTTTTAAGGCTTTGATCTTTCTCTGCAGACCTATGGGAGTCAAGTCCAGGATAGCAATGTTGTCTGCGTATACAATCATATTAATACGCTTTCCATTGATCTTCAGAGGGAATGATTTTGCCGCCTCCAAGGCTTCACCAATGTCCGAAATAATAAAAGTTGAAGAGCGTCTCTCCTAGGGGGCACACCTGCTTGACACCACGAGTTGTTATGGGCGATGTTACATGACCATTCTGATCCAGGCGCACTTTTACATAAGTCTCTGTGTACAAAGCCTTTATTGCGGCAACTAGATTGATCAGTTACCCTTTTCTTAACATTTTGTTCCAAAGAAGCTCTCTTACCACTCCATCGAAGGCGTGAGCCAAGTCAATGAATGCAATGTATACGGGTATCTTTTTTCTTATCGCTTCCATTTTCAATATATTTAAGATGAACAGGTTAAAGCCGCAGCCCATCCCTTTCACAAAGCCTGTTTGCCTCATATCAGCCATGCCAGACTGTTTGATCCAAGTTGTTAGTTGTTTTAACAGTTGGGAGGCAAAGAGTTTCCCCACTACATCTAGTAGTGCAATGGGTCTGTAGTTTTTTGGTTCCAGTCTTGAGCCTTTTTTGAAAATGGGTACGAATATGGCTTTTTTCCAAATCCTAGGTAGTATTCCTTCATATATGACCATCAGAAAGAGTTTATGGCAAAAGTCAGCCCATTCTTCTGGATTATGTTTTAGAATGTGGTTGGTAAGACTGTAAGGCCCTGGTGCGCGAGCTGAGCTCAGTTTCTTTATGTTATCATAAATGTCCTCTCTCTCTCTCTATGATAATGTCCCATGGAAATTCTTTCATCTCTTCAGAGATTGTAACGCACTTCTGTTTCTGAAAGAGCTCTGTGTAGTGATTAATCCACTTGCCTTCTGTCACTAGATTGCATAAACTTGCATTTTGAGGTCTTTCTAATTCATTGATTGCTGCCCAGAAATCTCTTGAATTTCTTTGTGCTAGAGATGATAACATTCTTTCAGCATCATTTTGTTACATTGCAGCTTTGTGCCACTTCAGCCAATTTTTGTACCACATTTTACTTTTACTTTTTTTCTTAACTTTCTCTTGCCTCAGCAGATGGGAGCATTACAGATCTATACGTTTTTTTCTTAATTCTCTTATTTTTACTGACCACATCCGGGTCATACACATGCTTCATTACCAATGCATTCTTACTTCGTTGACTTGGACTGTTATATATTTGCAGGAGAGTATCATATTCAATCATATTATGCCTTTGTTCTATTCGATGTTGATCTAATGTACCTGTCAAGTTCTTTATTTTGTCACGGTTTATTTGCAAACGATTCCCACCACACTCAATTTCTATGTTTTGTTTCCAGGTATTCCTTTTTTTTCCGTTGTTTCACTTTTTAAATTTAATTGTTAGTAGGTTATGGTTGCTTAGGTCTGTCTTGATGACCTTCATCCTGGTGATCATGCTTATCATGTTTTTTTGAACTTCCAAAATAATCCAAAATGGATCTTTGATTCTCTCCCACGTCACCTAAGCTGGTATATCACCCAGAGTATTTCCATTCAAGATAGCCATGCTTCTGACATTAAATACTTCTAATAAAGATTCACCTAAGTCAGCTTTTTGTTTTTCTTTCTTTTTTTCTTTTTTTCGAGTGCTAAAATGTCCATATTAACATCTCCATACAATATAATACATGCACAGTCTTCATGGACTACTACGTTATCCACTACGTTATTGCATACCTGGTCAATAAACGCCATCTCTCGAGCAGTATATATTTATGATGTGGAGCTTCAAGTTTAGATTTCCCACATCACCACTGTTCTCAACAGTAGTCAATTGAATGTAGGCAGACGGGTTACTTGTACTAATAATTCGAAGGCCACCTTTTCTCTTAGTCATGGTAATAAAACCAGACAATGGACGACCTTTTGTTTGGAGGACTGCTGGATTAAAGGCTAGCTCGTATCCTTCTACGATGGGCACTTGCTCCAACCACGTTTCCTGCAGGCAAATAATATCCAGGGGATTGAGCAACTTGCGTATTTTCGGTGTCAGATGTGAAAAGCCACACGTATTCCATGAGCCCATAAGTTTAACTCCTTCTTAACTTTCCTCCAATTGTTAGCTATCATTCTTAGCATTTAAAGCATCAGCAACCCAACTCCAATTTTCGTCGGAGGCTCCCTTTATCGTACGTTCCTTATTCGCTCTGATTGAGTCCTTTGCATTGTTCTGGGACTCTATTTTAATTTGAAAAGGCTTTTTCAATTTCACTAACTCAATAAGTTCCCCATGATCTATTTCAAGCTTGTCCTGCTCAAGCGATGTTACTTCCCTATTCTGTTGAACGTCTTTCACTTGTAGGGCAGGTACAGTAAGCGCTGCTTGCACACCACCTTTTTTATTGAGGTGTCGATCCATTATTCTTTCTGAGCCGCCCGTTCGTGTCAATGGGGGCCATTACGAAGTAAGATGTAACCATGCTGCTATTAGCAGTATGGCTACCCCCTTACCAGGTACCGAGTCCATGTTCCTTGAATGAGGAATTACCAGGCCATTCCGACCTTGGAAGGTCCGGTAATTCCTCATTCAAGGAACCCATCCCCATTCCCATTCGAGCCCTCATAGGGCTCAATGGGAATAGGGAGGGTGCTAACAACAGGCCCGTTAATAACGGGCCTGTTGTTAGCACCCTGGTCTGCTCGCAGGACCCGCTAAGGGCCCCTGGTTTTACCAGGCGGCCTTAGAGCGTCCCGCGAGCAGAACGCGTAATGGGGCGGTAAGGGGATGACGGCTCCGGCACCTTTACTAGCACTGTTAACCCCTTACCGACTACCTCATAATGACCCCCAATCGCTTTGAATTTGAACCCTAGCTCCCATAAGTCTTTGGCGTTGTCTATTAGGAGGTCGTAAACGATCCTCGAATGAATGCGCAGCACTAATCTGTCCAATGTGGATTCCGAGATGAGTTCAATCGTCTTAATATCCTTGGACGATATTACCTTCAAAGCTGGAAGATGGTTCAATAGTTGAAGGACATTATAGCGATTTAGGGTCAAACCATCTTCGCTTGGAATGATTCTCTCCAACAATAGACGTAGTGCTGCCTCGCTTTTGCAGAGACTCTTATGGTCATTTTCTTTATTAGTGGCTCTCGATCTTTTATCAACTCTCCATACTTACTTGTTTTCCCAGGCCGCAGACTGTGTTCTTTTATTTGTTTGTTTTAATGCTCTTGTATCATCTTGTGTTTTCACTCTTTCGTACTGCTTTGATATCTTGGCATCACAGATTTGGAGTTCAGCTCTTATTGCAGGAAACCACATTTTGCCTAGGGCCCTTTTCCTTCTATCTTCCATTGTTACAGGCTCGTTGCAGTCTCTTGTCCTTCCAGAGTCTTTTCCTCCATCCTTTAAAGACTCCTTTTCCAGAGATGCTTTGGAAATTATTCTTTTCCATGATTTTATGAGGCCATCAGTGGAGACTTTCTAAGGCACCACTACTGCCTCGTCCTCAGAGTCAGATCATAACATCACTCTCTCTTCTACGTACTCATCATTCTGAGCTCCTTCGTTATCTTCATCTCCTATTTCAAATGTAGACTTTCTTCAGGTTGCGCTTTATTTTCTATGTCATGGATAACCTTGCTGTCAGATGCTGTCTCTTTCTGGGTTTTGCAAGCTTTTGCTTCTTTTTCGAACAAGTTAGGCTGTGCGTTAGGATTGTAACGTTCAAGGCCTTCAAATTTCTCCGAAACGTACATGAATTCTTGGCATTTGGGTTCTTTATTTTTGGCATGATTTTGTTTTTTTTCTTCAATTTGATTTTTTTTTAACATCTGGAATTCTTGTACTTTCTGGAATTCGTTTCTCTTTTTCAAATATAGCATAGCTTTCTTTTGTCGCATTTTGAGGAGAATCATTTGCCTCAAGAGCAACGTCTTTCGTAGGAATAGACAGATCCTGACTTTCCAGGAGGGAATCAAGTACTGGCTCATCAGCCTTGCTATCCTTTTTCACCTTGTCATAAGTATCCTTATGATTTGGCACCTTCGATGGGTCAAAAGGATATCCATCAGCATCTCTGGAGGTTGATGCCTGGCACATCCCAGCTATTTCCTTTTTTTCATTTACCACAGGTGTGGGTCTATCAGAGACACAAATCCCGGTCTGGAGATGTCACTGTACAACAGCCTGTGCATCTACCTGGGTAGTACTCTTGATCTTCAGGGCATTTCTTGAAGATTCTGTCAGTAATTTGCCATCTTTTATAGTATCATCGTTCGTGAGTTTAAACTCTGAGTCTTTGGTCACATGTTTTTTTGCATAGAACCTAGTCTCATCCCCATTGTTGTTTCTTTTTAGAATTGCCAGAGCTTCCTTGGCCACCTACGCTAGTAGTTTTTTATCTCTTCCTGTACTTCTCAATGCATCTTTCAGTATATTTGCTGTCAGCTCATCTTTATGTTTATCTTTTTGCAATGTATGTCCATCTCTCTAACTTCGCCATTTTTGCATTTAGAATAGCAATAAGTTTGTTTTGGTCCCTATAGCTCTTGATGAATTGTTCATAGATTTTGGCGAAGGGAGCTATTGCAATTGTCGTTGCAGACAATAAATTTGGCCTTAGTTCGTTCATTATTGTTTCAGTCACTTCTTGTATAACTTTCTTTGGTGCTTAGGTTTATTTTTGCAATATTGGTCGGCCTCATAGACTAGAGCCTTTTTTGACGAAAGGGAGAGTCAAAGGATGTTTCATCCGTGGAGGTATTTTATGTCATTGATTCAGTATCAATGTTCCAGGTCTTGGGTCCTTTCCTTAAAGTCATATTTGTAGATTTGTTGTTGTGTGGTTCTTCTCTCTGGAGGGTTCTTTTTTGTGAACAGAATAACGCTATTGTGGGGCTTGAATAAATTCTTCTTCTTTTTGCTGTGTGATTTCTTATAACTGGCATACTGTCATTTGCACTTCCCTCCTTTGTCCAATCGGCAATCAAGCTGGTTTCTCTACTGGAGCTCTGGTCTGGTAGAACTGTTGGTGTCATCCCACTTGTTCTCCTATTCGTTTTGTTGCTCTTTTTCCTAGCTACGGCCTCCTCATTCTGGATGTTGACTTTCGGAGTCATCTCCATTATGTCTTTAATTAGCTGATCCACTACAGCCAATGAATTACGACCATCCAAGGGATTTGAGTCCTTTTGTTCCAAATTGAAGCTCCCTAAGGCAGAGCCTAGGTGCACAAAAGATGTCATGGCAATTTCATCATTTTTCAGATTAGTTCCAGTTTTCGGCTCTGATCTTTGGTCTATACGGAGAATCAAAGTGTTTCCCAACCTCATTGTCAGAATAGAAAACAGCATCAGTGTCCTCATCTAGGAAAGGGGCGTCTGCTGTGCTTTGGGGGGAGGGAGCGGTATGTTAAAAGATCTCGCTTTCAGTCCAAGGGCTGGTAATGCTCCGGCTATATCCACACATTTAGATACTCTGTGTACATCAAGCTGAGCATCACTCAGACTACGCTCACATTGGCGAGGAAGCTGGGCCTTTCTCTCTCGGGGCTCTCTTCCGCCCTTACCCTCCCCCTCTCAGTCGGACACAGGGAAGTTGATTCTCTCTTTCATACGTTTGCTTGCATTGACTCTTGCACTTACTTGTGTTGAGGAGGAAGGTCCCAAAATCAGATTGTCGAATGGTAGTTTCTTCAGGATTCGTGCCGGCACAGACTCACAGCGTCTCAGATTGCCTTGTGTAGACAACTGGTGTCTTGTCTCCATTACAGCCGCACACTCCAGAGTCAATTCTAGTCAATTCAAGAGTTTGTTCCAAGTCCCTTTCGTTCCACACAGAACACAAGGAACCTGTAACGCTCACCTGATTCCCGTAGAGGCGCCGGTCTTGACTGGGCGTATACCGTATCTTCAAAGGTGATGTGTAACACACGGCTGGCTCTTTGGGCTGGACCTCTGTGCACTGTATGTCTGACTCAAAGGGTAAGATGTCTGCAGATAGAAAATATGGGATTAATGAACTGGGTTATTGAATGTCTCTCTCTTCTTCCCTTTCTCTTCTCCTGTAGAACCCCAAAGGTTAACGCTCTCACCTTAGGTAAGTGAACGCCGTGCTCTCCATCTGCCTCGGGGCAGGGTGCTGTAACCAGTTTCTTCCCTGGATAAGGGGAGCAGGCCTCTTGACTTCAGAGGGCTGCTGTCCGTCGTTTACTGCACGAACGGTAAGTTTCGAGTAATTCTAATGTCTTTAAAAGTCTTTAGTAATGATGTCTCTTGTTTTGCAGGGTTCCGGCGATGGCGGATGACGGGCTGAAGTGAGTTGAAGATGGAGCCCGTGTGATGAATAGAAGCGCCTGGAAGCACGTAAGTAAGCGCTTGTTGCCTGCTTCACGCTGCGCTCTAACTGTCTTTTTATTTTGCAGGTACAAGTTCGGAGCGGCTGCAGGGTGCCGGAATACCCACTGGGTTAGATGTGGAAAGGAGTAATGGCACGTGAGTATTAAAGTTCCCCAATGTCTTTAAACGCACCTTGTTTTGTCTTTCAGATGCGGGATGCAGCGCCGAAGGCCTCCGGAGCGTGCGAAGAGTTGGTAAGCTTTTGTCTTTCAGATGCCGGAATGCAGTGCGAAGACCTCCGGAGCGCACGAAGAGTAGGTAAGCCTTTGTCTTTCAGATGCCGGAATGCAGCGCGAGGCGTTGGTGACAGCCGATGGACCAGGTAAGTGAAGCGCTGTCACTGAAGACCGTAATGCTAACCTGTTCTTTCTTGTCTTTATAGGTGTTGCTGAAGACTGGATTCAGGATGGTAAGCCTTTTTCCTTAGGCCCAGGATCAGATGCAGAAGACACGATGAGCGTTCTGCTGCAGAGGATGCAGAATAACGCAAAGCAAGATTCATCCATCGGGTGTGGTTTAAATAGCCTCCTGTAGTGCTTAGGTGTCTCCTTCCACAGCCACGCCTAGGTAAGAAAAGAGTTCCTGCTTTCCAGAAGAGTTCCAGTGTTCTGAACCTAGGGAGTGGCTCCTGCCCCACCCAACAGGAAAAGTAGTTCCAAACAGAAGAGGATCAGAGGCTCAACTGGCAGGCAAGTAAGCAGCATGGTCTGCTGCAGGTAATTCCACCCAAGCATTATGAGCCCGGCGCTTCCAGCGCTGGGACTGGGCATATTTATGAGCCTGGTGCCACTGGCGCCAGGACTAGGTCCAAAAGGTCCCAATTGGGACTGGTTGGCACTCGGAACCTGGGTTATGGATCTGCTTCCAAGGGAGTTGGGAAAACCCTGACCTTTTGGAAGCAGAGATCATGACAGAACCCTCCCTCGTCACTCTGCAGCGCTCTGCGACTGAGAGGGGATCTTAAACACTTGGCTCCTCCTTGGAAAAATAGAAAGTGAAAAAACACTGAAATCCTCGTGAAAAAAGTCACTGGTCTCACACAAGAAACACTCCCTCGTCACTCGACCAAGTTTTAGCTCACTTCACCCTTCACAGAAGAGAAATAACAATTTTCATATCTGTCTTGTCCCACCCAAAAGGTCAGTCCGGGACCGAAATGCTAAGCAAATCTCATCTGAACAAGAGTACCATCAGCAACCTCAGACAAGTGTTTCGGCCTATCGGGCCTTATAAGTGAGGTGAAGCTGAGCATCTCTAAGACAGAGTGAGCAAGGGATCCACATCTGGATTACCGTGGGTTACTTAGGGTGAAACATCAAGTTTTACAAAGTTACAAAGGAGTATGGGAGCCCCTCTACCGAGAACGAACATGGATCATATACCCTGTTCTATGGAATTTCTTCCACTCAGGAGGGTCTACAACCACGTTTTAGTTCACTGCACCCTCACAGAGGAGAAATATCAATTTGCATATAAGTCTTTGTCCCACCTACAAGGGCAGTCCAGCACCGAAATGCTCAGCAAATCTCCTCTGAACAACTGAACAATAGTACCAGTAGCAACCCCAGACACGTGTTTCGGCCTAGTCAGACCTTATAAGTGAGGTGAAGCTGAGCCCCTCATATGAAAGGAAAGCATATTTAAAGATTGACAGGAGAGGGAGAGAGGTTGTCACGAGGATGGCCAGCTTTCACAAGAGGCCACAACATGTTGGTCCAACTTTTCAAAAGCCATTAAACAATCAATCAAGATAAGACATCCCACACCATTGGCATCAATTGTCATGTGCATATTGTCCACTGCAACCACTAGGTCTGGCTCTGTGACAAAACAAGTGCCCTCAAAAGAATGAACCAGATGGTGAAGGTGCACAGCATAACTTGTAGTGCCAGAAGGTTCTTAAAATGGCTTCCTCAATAAAGTGCAAACACTATTTTGCGTAAAGTGTGCATGGGCATACCCATAGGAGTCGTTGTTCTAGTTGGAAAGGGGGGATTTCAAAAGGCAATTTTTGTGCTGGTCTAGAACTGAGAGGGGAAGTTTAGAATTAGGTTATAGGTGGCAGGTCACGAGGCGTCACAACCAATTTACAATGTCATTTCATGTAATGCATGTATTCCCTGTCCGCTTCAGTGGGTGCTGAATATTTTCTGGTTAGTGGGTAAATAGTTACTGGGTTCTGGGCAATTACTAGAACGATATTCCTTTAAATAGCCCAACTAAAAAGGATGATAATGCCAGGTGCCATGTCCGGGCATGGTTGCTATCATCACTATACATTCCTGCGTTCCTCATGTTTAATAAGCAGCTTCTAACCAATGGGTAGTCAAGCCTCTACCCCTACATTAAAATTAGATTGTTTCCTGTGATGGCGCGAGGAAAGGTACAGAGCATATTTACTTCTGCGTGCCCTACTCCATCAGAGGACTTGAGGACCCAGAGGAAAATGGCACGGATGATAAAAAAAAAAAAAACAGATGGAGAGCTTACCTCCACTTGTATGTTTACTATCAGTGTCACATTTAACGACCTTCCCAAAATTAGCCCCTAAAAGATACTAACATGAAAGAGATTTCTAGCCTAAGACTGACCCCCTTTTTGTAAAATGTTATACTTCCCAGAAGGGCTAATGAGGAAGGATGGTTGAGAACACCCAGTTACACCAGCCTGTTCATTATTAGCCCACCTTTCCTTGCTGTGATCGAACCCAGGTCCAATACGAGATTGCTGTTATGTATCATTGGTCGCAAGCTGGAGGGGTGGGGGTTGGGAAATCCGATGATTAAAAACATAAAAAGCAGAAGCTGTAGCACTTTTAGTGGAATATGTATCCTTAATAAGGAAGCTTGTTCAGTGAGTCCATGTTATTACACTAACATAGCATGCGTCTTCAACTATGAGGGACACTTCACCTAAAGGATTCAGTGATTATATAAACACACACCCACACATATCCTTCACCTTTTTCTCAGCAAGCATATACAGGAAGGCTGTGAGTCATCGCACACAGTCAGTTGTTGACATGTCATCTATAAGACACCGGGTAAGTAGTTTGTCAAGTAAGGGTCTTGTGACTTGTGTGGGTGTGACAAGTGGCATGAAGTGGATTCAGCATCCAGCAGAGAAAGAACACTGAATAATCAACGCTATTGCGGTAAAAGTCCCAGACGTGAGTCTTCAAAGGAGTTCAGGAGCTATGATCTGAGGTGTGCAGCGAAGAAGCAGCTGAAGACAATATAGCAGGACTTTTAAAGTTTTAAAGTTGCTCTTTTGATTGTCTACTAGAATTAAAATACATAAAAGTTCACACATTGGAAGCCATGCAAAGGTGAAGGGCTCTTGAATTATATCTTGAATTATGTTCGGAAAACTGACTTACCACCAGAAAGACACTTAACCCTTTAAGTGCCAAGAACGAGTATGCCGGTCCATTTTGCATAAACGTGCATAATAGCCTGGCATTTAGGATCAGCTGCATCTTATTTTTGCATTTCGTCCTAGTGACATTTAAAGATTACATTCCGTAAGTGGAAGTGAAAATAATTTGCATATTCAGTCTCTGAGGCAATGGGCTTCATCACGAGTTTGCTGGTAGGCTGCCGGTAGCAGCGGCGTCCTACTGGCAACCTCGGTTTGCCATTACTGTAACCCAATATCCCAATATTACCGGGATATTACGGTTGGCAGTAGAACAGTAAGTTCCCATTCCCTAGGACTCCATGGAATGGAAACTACTGACGCTGTTGTTAACGGTGCAGGTGCATCAGTGATTTATCTGCCCATAGGGGCCTGAACTACCGCACATCAGGCCTGCCAGCAGTACACAGCCCCGACCGGCCAACACAGAGTGAGCTAGTCTGGAAGAGGTGACTGTAATGTTGTTACCAGCACTTTAATTCCAGACGGCTCACTTGTAATCTAGCCCATTGTAAGTGTTTCAAGACTCCCACACCCTTCTCTCGGTGCAAGCTTGTCATTCTGAGAGGCAACATACCACAGGCAATTTTCCATTTCACTGGGTTTATTACCATAGCCTCTGTGCACATTGGCTATTAAAAAAAGCCTTGGATGAAAGAAGTGAACACATCAAGGATGTGCAAAAGGTTTATAGGCAAATCCACAGAAGTCTGTGGGGGCAAGAATGGGAGGACACATTGCCCATAAACCTCTGCACCTGCATATCCCGGAATTGATAGGTGAAGGAGTGGCTGGCTGGGAGTAGAGGGGGTTCACAGTACCCACCAAAGCCTATTCAAGTGTCTGGCACATTCACAACACCTGAGCATGCAATTGTATTAATGACGGCATGTGACATCTGAATGGACCTGTAGCATTTTTGTTTTTTCAGTGTTAAATACAATGGACTAAGGCCTAATTGACATACGAGGGTGCACACTGTAAAAGAGCAGGATTTCTTCATGCCATTTTGGAGAAAAGTGCAAGGTTGCGTTTTCCTCAGTTAACTTCAAAGTATATTTAGTTGTCTTGAAATTCCTCTTTCCTAAAACATGCACAACATCTCTTGAGGCTGTCGATCGTGTTTATCAAGTACAATAATTACAATAATTAAACAAAAACGTGTTGCTAAGTATATAGACGCTGAAGAACATTAAATAGCCTAACATGCTACTATTGTTTTGTAAAAAAAGATACAAAATGTATTTATTTATTTTATTTTATTTATATACAGGAGGAACAATGCTTTTTTGATCAACAAAGAACGTATAATAAAATAGAAACCGGATTTGACGGAAAGCAGTGAGCTTCTTACAATTGGGTGTCTTTGAGGGACTTCTGAGCAGGTTGTGAAGGGGAGTACATGGATCGGTTCCAAGGAGTATTTATAAGTGGACATAAAAACATAGAATAAGGACAACCAACATTGGGCATTTTTAAGTGCAGGTAGGTGGTATGGCCAGCTGTGCTTGGGATGTGGCCATGATGGATGAAGTGGTAGAGTGGAGGCAGAGGAAGTGAGGGACAGAGGCAGGTTAGAGGCGAGGGAAACATGTTAGCTAGCAGGCAGATGAGCGGTAGGTTAATAGGGTAACTCAGAGGAAAGGAGATAGGCTTTTAGTTCAGTACTGAACACATCTGGACTGTTTGGACGGATGTTGGGGGAAGAGAAGCCATGCAAGTGGAGCAAAAAGAGAAAAAGAGCAGAACTGAGAGCTAGCACATGGAGGGCGAGGAGCCACAAGTGTATTCAAGGGGACAGAGTGGAGTTTACGAGAAGGCTTTTAGAGTTGGATACAGGAGGGTAGATACAGTGGTCCCTTACCGTGAATAGATTTGTAAACCAGGAGAAGACATTTAAATCTGACTCTGTTTTGCATTGTCAGCCATCCAGCCTGGAGACGATACAAGGAAGTAGGTGTGAAGTGAGGGAGTTCAAAGAGAGTCCTGGGAGCAAACTTAATGATCGTGTTGAGAGTACAGAAAGCATAGTTGGGGAGACCAAAGAGTAAGCTGACACAGTAGTCAAGTTTAGAGAAGACATGAGTTGTTAAGAGATTCTTGGGTGTTGAAAGGATGGAGGTGCTTGATTTCCTAATTTTTAGACGGTTCAGGTGAGCTGTTGTAGCAGTTTTGGAGATGAAAGTAAAGAATGTGTGAGAAGGGTCATAGATGACTCTAAAGTTTCTAGCTGAAGAAGAGTGGGGGGTGTCAGGTGGGAAATGGATAGGCAAAGGAAGGGATAAGAGAGAGCTTTTGGTAGGGAAGAAGAGCACCTCTGTTTTGGTAAAGTTTAACATCAGTGAGTGCAGAGCCATCCAATATTAAATGGCAGAGAGACAGTTGGAAATGTTGATATAGAGTTCAGAAGGTTTAATGTTCCTTTTAGTAATAGGTGAGGCAAGTGGTGAGGAAAGGTCAGAGGGTGGAAAGGAGATGGTGAAAAAGAAAAACTTGAATGTGTACCAAATGAGCATGATCCTTTATGCTTGTATGCCACAAAAGATTAACATGGGTTGTGTTATCACTGCAATGTCAAGTTTCAAATGGCGTTTTACAACCTTAAGTGAAAAAATACTACCTATCTTTGAATAGTGAACATAGAAAAAAATTGTTTTTGTTTTTTGTGTAATGGCTGAACTGTTTATATTATTGTAATAGTGCTCATAATGTATGTATGACTGAACAATGTTCTGTGGCTATTGGATAGCTGGTTTAATATCACAATACATTGAATTGACTAGCCGGTCCGATAGCACTGCGGGTAGGGAGGTTGCTTTGACATCTGTGCAGAGTCTGCTGATGTAGGTTTGAATCCCGGCAGGGCCAAACTCAGCCTTTCATCCTTCCAAGGTCACTAAATAAGCACCACACAGTGTGGGTAATAATAAGCAACGCTCAGATACCTGATGGTTCGTAGCGCTATATAAATGCTAAATTATTATTATTAATTGTTTGTGTTGTTGATACCTTCACACACACCTTCTTGTGTTGATCAGATAGTTTGTTTTGCCCCCCTGTGTTCAAGGTTTCGGGGCAAGCCTATCCTGGTTTGTAAACATAGAAAAAGTACTGGCAGCCATTTTCATATGACATGAAATCACATGAAGTGGAATAAACTATCAGTGATAATGTATGCAAAGAGGTGCAATGCTGATTCACTCTTTTACACAAGCCTTCCAACCCTGGAATGTGTTTTCATAGCAGCGGTCAATAGACGGCCCATACTTACAGCATACTGGGCCAAACTACACTTCATTGATGATGTCCAATAAGGCTGAAACGTGTCTGGTGTTTCTTGTGGTCCCATGCACAATGGATATGACCAAGCAGTTTGTGCTGGACTGCCCCAGTTGGGGTGGAACAAAGCCTGATTTGTATGTGGTCTTTTTCCTTTCTGTAATGGGTTGGCAGGCAAAGAACAACGGTCTGGAGGGTGGCCCAGAGCAATGCCAGATGCTCAGACTCATTCAAAACCTTCCAGCCATTGCCTCCTTTGTTTTTCTTATTTTATGCTTGGTAGCAGTACCGGTAGAAGGATGCACTGTGTAAGAAGTGTAAAATAGTCTACAATCCCCATCTGCCCGGCACATCATGTAATTATGCAATGTCCTTGTTGCCAACAAAGGTGTGCAGGTAAGTAGGTACCCAATCATTCAGCTTAACCAAGGACTCAGTCACATCATGGAAGTCTTCCTATTTCTGGTAAAATAGCCATGTACTGCATAAAAGCAGCACCCACTTAGCACATTACCTAGGTAAGACCAAAGATTGGACTCAAAATATTGGGGATGGTGCCACTGAGGTGGTGACATGAAACACAGTGTTGAAGACAAATGTTAAGAAGCAGGATGGTCTTTACCCTTCCCCCTATCGAGAGAGAACTCCCTTATATGAATAGCATAATGCAGAAGCCATTTTCACGGTACCCCAACGTTGGTTACCTGAGTATGTCATCAACAACAGACTCTTCAAGAAACATTTATTCAATAGAAATGTGACTATCCACAGCTACTATCGCTAATGATATCCCTTAGGGATCCTAGGATGTCAAAGCAGATAGACCATAATGCTATACACAGCAGAACCTGAGAGTACGTAGCGCAAAATAATTGATAAGATGTTTTTTGTGTGTGCAATGCTGCACATGTGCATTTGGAGGACCATCCCCATGCCATTAGAAGAAGAAACAGGACACCCTACACTGAAGAGAAAGAGGATGCTTCTGACAGCATGCCACCATTGGGGTGGACATGTGAATGGGAGATAAGGACACATTATCTGGTTAGAACATACGGACAAATATTTCTGAGCATGTATTTACCTTTCACCAAACCACTTTACTTGACTAAAATCACATCTCTGAAACCACCAACATGAGTACTGTATTCCTTTGTCTGGATGAAAACATCTTGGATTTGCTCAAACAGTTTTATGACATTCCAACATAATATTCCTGCACAGCTTGCACAGTTAAGCTCTGTGCCCCCACCCATCATCACAGATGTTGTTAATGCCTCTTTTGCCTCCAAAGTCCAGTATAAAGTCAGCCTGGATCACACCCCTCCTCAAAAAAACTTCCCTGGATCCTACCATCCCCACTAACTATCGTCCAATTACTACTGTTCCCTTCTTACTTAAAATACTGCACTGCATTGCCTACTCTTAATTACAATGCTTCCTAGAATAGCACCACCTACCTGGAACTAGACAATCTGGCTTCCGCTCATAGCACAGCACCAAAACTGCTCTATTAGACCTAACAATCAAAATGAACAACATCAAAGACTCAGTCAACCTAGCTATCCTCCTCCTACTAGATATTATGGCTGCTTTTGATTTGGTAAATGACGACATCCTCTGCCATCACCTAAACATACACTTCTACTACAGTGTGCATTGGCGATGCTGCAGCTGAACCTATCTCAGTCCCCCTTGGCATCCCCCAGAGGTCCTGCTTGTCACCCACACTTGAAGAACATATATACTAAAACTCTAATCGACCTCTTTGACACCCTAGGCATCATCTACACTAACTTTGCAGATGACACGCAAAAACTCATCCCTATAACCGGCAACTACACTCATGACACTGCTACCATTAACAGAATATACAGGCATCATACAAAACTGGATGTGCTCCCACAACCTCTGTCTTAACAACGATAAAACAAAGCTCCTTATTGTGGGCTCCCCCTATCGGCTAAAACATCTTGATACTGCCTTCTCCTCCCTCTGCATCGATGGCTCTACTATCATGGATCTTAAGTGTGTCAAAACCCTAGGTGTCCACTTGGAAGCTGAGCTAACTATGACTAGTCAAATCAGCCTACACCTCTAGGCTCATCTCTCTGAGCAGACAACTCCTTACCGACAGCAACTGCCTCACATTTGCGAGAGCACTCATCCTCAGCAAATTGGACTATTGCAATGTCCTGCTCATGGGCATTTCAGTCTCCAACCTGGGCAAACTCCAACTTTTGCAGAAGAAAGCCTTGTGTGCAACATTAGGCCTATGCCGATCAGATCACATTTCAACACCCACTGGTTTTCCATCAAAGCTTGCATTGACTTTAAAACGGTGTCCCTTGTCCAGAGATGTTTCTATGGTTGGGCAAACGGGGTATGCGCTCTAGGCCCCCACCCTTCAAAGTAGTCCCACCTGCTGCCCAACTATGGGGACATGGGGTGACACTGCTTGTGGGGGGGTCGACACTTTGTGGTGTGTGGCCAAGTCACAAGCCCAGAAAACATTCTGATTTCTTTATTTCTTTCTCTCATTTACATCATGTTCTAGACACTGAAACTAACATCTGCTTCGTGCATGCATGCCTTGCACATTTTACAAACAAAAAAATCAAGCATTGCTGATGCCAACAAATTGGCATTTGTGCAGGCATGGGAAAGGCCCTTGCCAGGCACTGCGTAGTGATATGTAGGATATCTATGGTTAGCTCCACCACCTGCAAAAGCATGCATCTGAAACATGGGGATTTAGCATGCTGCTATGTCCATTTAATTTGGGTCCTCTTGGTTACAATCCTAGACTTGGTGCAGTGTAGAACACACAACCCTTTATATTGTAAAAGAATACTCACACAATGATAGGCCACACACGTTTGGTTTTTATAATAGCGCATGTTAGCTTTCTATCTGGATTTGCTCAGACTAGAACAGGGTCCAATATCAAACACAATTAGTAAAACTCAGAACAGCATAAAACACTCTTGTACATGGAAATAGACATTGATAAAATGCAAGCGTGGATGTCTCTTTTCTACCTAGAAGATTATTTCACATTTCACATGAAACACTTGTGTATAGGTGCGTTATAAATGCCATATCATATCATGTCACATTTTATGCATTCCTAGATAACTCAGCAACTGCAAAAACACCCTATTTTTATTTTTATTTATTTGTATTTATAAAGAGCACTGGCAGCCCATGGGCATTGAGGCGCTGTTACAAGAGAGTGACTTAGTTACAGGTTATGACATTGCTTACTGGTTACATGAGGCGTAGCAATGTTGGAACAGGTTACATGGGTGGCATAGTATATACATGGCAAATTTACTTGGAAACGAAGCAGTGTTACATGCTGGACAATTCAGTGCCTTTAGAGCCATGAAGGGTAGGGACTGGGAGAATTCAAATGAACAGTCGTGTTTTGATTTCCTTGCAGAAAGCTATGTGGGATGAGATACCTCTGAGATTGGGTGGCAGGGAGTTCCACTCTGTTGCGACGATGAATGGGAAGCTGGAGCCTCCTGTCCGTGCTCTTGTGACCTTAGGCAGTGAGAGTAGGTTGGTATTTGAGGTTCTAGTAGGTCTTTCTGTGAGTGGTCAGGTGAATCTCTGAGAAAGGTATCGAGGTGCTGCGTGGTGGATGCATTTGTGGGAGAGGGACAGTGTTTTGAATAAGACACGTTCTTTGACGGGTAGCCAATGAGCTTGTTTCCTGGCAGCTGAGATGTGTTCCCTTCCAGGGACACCCTTGTCAGCCCGGAGTGCATTATTTTGAACAGTTTGTATTTTATCCTTATTCTTTGTGGAGGTCCTAGCCAGGAGGGCTTTGCAGTAATCAAGTCGGGCCCCAATTATAGATCTGTCTATGGTCAGGCAGTTTCGCTTTGTAAAGCAAGGTCTAGCTGCAGTGAGGAGTTTGGAATGGTTGGCCACTGACGAGGCGATGGCGTTTACTTGTCTTGTCATAGAGAGGTTGGAGTCTAGGTAGACTCCCAAGGTTTTAACAGTCTGGGAAACTGGGATTTGTATGTTGATGATGGTAAAGGCATTGTATTGGATGTCAAGTTTCTTTTGCATTTCTGGTGACCCACTAGAAGTAGTTCTGTTTTGTTTCCATTTAGACAGAGCCAGTTCTGTGCCATCCATGTTGGAATCATGGAGTAGACAGCATTAAGGCTTTTGGAGTCAGCCTCATAGTCACCCGAAAGTGCTAGGATGACCTGTGTATCATCGGCGTAGTTTGTATATGTGATGCCTAGTGAGTCGAGGATGCAGAACAGAGGCCTAGTAAATATGTTATACAAGGTTGGATGTTATACAAGGTTGGCGATATGCACAAGCCCTAGGGAAATCCACATTGGATGGTGCTGGGGTGTTCGCAGGCTAGGTTTGAAAAGACTCACATAGCTCTAACTTGGAGGAATGAGGTGATCCATGCTGTAGCATTGGGCGAAAAGTGTGCAGCAGTTGAGAGTTGTTGGCACAGGGTTTTGTGGTTGACAAGAACAAAGGCCGCCGAGAGGTCAAGGAGGTGTAGTCGGCTGGTTTTTCAGACTCCCTAATGTCGTTCATTTGGTTCTTGAGGTCTAGTAAGGCTGTTTCGGTTCCATGACCTGGGCGAAAGTCCCTTTTTTGAAATTCCAACCTTCCCACAAGAGAACTTGGCAGGCAATGCAGAGTTATCTGTGCAACTTTGGAATCTTTGGGGTAAACTTGCAAGCTTGCAAGAGTCTAATCACGCACAGAGAAAAAGCCTCCATATTCCATTGTATGAAGAGAGCATGAGGTCATCCTTTTTAATTATATTCTAATTTTGCAACTTATGCTCACCAAGAGCTGTTGAAGTACTCTGTCTGCACCGCTCACAGCGAGACCCCTTCTCGAAAGCACACAGGCTCTGTGACCCTGTCTGCCATGGTAGTTCAGTGAAACCACCTGACACCATCCTTTCTCTGCTGCAGACTCTCAGCACACATGGCAGACTGGCTCAATCTCTGCTCATCGCACACTCCTTCCACAGCAACCTGTAGAGGAGAAGCCAAGTACCCCTACTCCAACCGCCTCGCCCATGTTACATGTCTGTTGGAAACCAGAGTATAAGACATATACGGAGCAGTTGAACAGACAAAGAGCAGAGTATGAACTCTGCGCAGTACCAGTGAAAGTACCAATACCTAAGAAGATCTGGGAAGCAAGGTACCCATTGAGAAAACCATATCTGCATACAAGAAAATATGATGGCCATTTGAATGAGATTCCTTAAAAAGCAGAGCAGATAAATGGCAAAGATGAATGGTGACGTCACACAGAATCGAGCTGATGTCTGTAGAAGAGAAGCAGCGACCAGAGAATGTAGATATTCTATAAGTCATCAAGAAAGTATGAAGGATAAGTGATATTTTGGGATCAAGGTGAAGAAACTTATGCCACAGAAACAGAAGAAGACATTGGGCCTCATTTCGACCCGGGCTGTAAGAGATTACCGGTACCGGTAAGGGCACTGGTGCCGGTAATCACTTACCGCCCAATTACGAGGTCCCTTTGCGGGCCCCTAGCATAACGGCTGGTTTTACCAGCCGTTAAGGAAGGGACCCGCAAAGGGACCTTGGAGGTAATTATGGTACCGCAATTTGCGGTACCGTATTTACCACCTTCCCCATTCCGATTGAGCCCTATGGGGCAAAAATGGAAATGGGGAAGGGCCAATGGTGAATGGGGAATTACCGCCCCGCCAACCTTGGAATGGGGTGGTAATTCCGCCATTCACCATGGCTGAATCCGGCGTCAACCATGGCGCTAATATCGCCATGGTTTAACGCCTGGTTCGTAATGAGGCCCAATAGTTAGTTTAAACGTGTACAGATGCAAAAGAAACGCAAGCAGACAAAGTTTAGTTTAGTTTAGTTTAGTTTATTATTTGTATAGCGCCGCCTGGCCCTAGGGCATCCAGGCGCTTGCGATGAATACAACAAGAATAATGAATACAACAAGAATAATGCAGCAGAAATGTACAAAACGATTACATATTTACAAATTTACAGTCTTGGTGCATGCTAGTGCGGTAGGGCTAGGCAGTTTCTTTGGATAGAAGCCAAGTTTTGGTGTTGTGTCTAAATCTGTGAAAGGACGGTTCTGATCTCAGCTCGAGTGGAAGTGAATTCCAAAGTTTGGAGGCAAGCACGGGGAAGCTGGAGCCACCTGCTTTTTGGAGCTTAAATCTTGGGATATTTAAGCAGTGTGTTTGAGCTGATCTGGTAGGGCGCGCTGGGGTGTGGTGCTTGAGGTTGTCGGATAGGTATCTGGGTGCTTGGTTAGCTAGGCATTTGTGTGTGAGTGAGATGGTTTTATATTCAATTCTTTGTGGTATGGATAGCCAATGGCAGGTGCGTCTGGCGTCAGAGATGTGTTCATGTTTGGGTATGTTCAGGGCTGCTCGCAAGGCGTTGTTTTGTATGACTTGTAGTTTGTTGATGTTTTTCTGACTGGTTCCCAAGTATAGCGCATTGCAGTAGTCAACTTTGGAAAGGACTAGCGCTCTGGCTAAGGTGATGCAGTTGGATGGTGAGAGGTAAGGTCTGCTGGCATTGATGAGTTTACAGGTGTAAGCAGTGGCTGATGATATGGAATTGATCTGTCTTGTCAGTGTGAGGGAGGAGTCGAGGTAGATTCCTAAGGTTTTGACGCTGTTAGAGACGATGATGTTATTGCCGTCTATAATGAATGCTTGATAGAGTTTGTCGAGTTTATTAAGTCTGGGTTGGGAACCTAGGAGAAGAAGCTCGGTCTTGTCGTCATTAAGGCATAGGCCATGCTTGGCCATCCATTCTTGGATAATGGAATAGATGTTGTTGAGAGCAGTGAGGTCGGTGGAGTAGTCGCCTGTTAAAGGGATCAGTATTTGGGTGTCATCTGCGTAGTTGGTGTAGATGATACCCAAGCGGTCCAGTATGTCAAAGAGGGGTTTCGTGAATACATTGTATAGAGTGGGGGAGACGCAGGAGCCCTGGGGGACACCGCAGGTGACTGGGGCTGGGATGGCAGAGGCTGTGGGTGCGAAGACTCTCATGGATCTGTTGTTGAGGAAGGAATGGATCCATGCGTTGGCGTTATCTGAAAATTTGGCTGCTGAGGATAGATGTTTGCAGAGGATGTCGTGGTTGACCAGGTCGAAGGCGGCCGATAAGTCAAGGAGGAGAAGGAGGGCTAGTTTACCATTGTCTTTAATGTTGTCCATCTGTGTCTTAAGGTCAATCAGGGCGGTCTCAGTGCCGTGTTTGGGGCGGAATCCTGATTGTCTGAGTCCTAGTAAGTTATTTTTCTCAAGGTGGTTCTGTATCTGGAGATAGGCAGCTCTGTCGAGGATTTTTAGTAGGAAGGGTACAGTCGTTATGGGTCTGTAGTTGGTGGGGACATTAGGGTCAAGGGTGGGCTTCTTAAGTAAAGGAAGAACCCAGGAGTCCTTGAGGTTGTTGGGCACTATGTTGGAGGTGAAAGATGCGTTGATGAGGGTGGTGATGAAGGGAGCAAGTTGTTTGGCTGCATCTTTAATGATAGGGGCTGGGCAAATGTCGCCTTGGCATTTGGACGGTTTAAGAGAGTAGATTATTTCTTCAACCTCTTTAATGGTTATGGTGGAAAACTCGAAGAGGTTATTGTCATCATTTTGGGGGGTGGTGTGGGTGTGTGTAGAGGGGGTGATGTTATCGGAGAGGGTGAGGCTTTCTTTCTTTGTCAGGATTTTGGCTTGTAGCGTGGCAATTTTGCCTAGGAGTGCTTCCTGGATGTTCGTAATCTTGAGGCTAGCTTTATAGTGAATAGATTGCAGAAAGCGCCAATATATAGTTATGGTTAAGTTGCTGTTTCCATAGGAAGAACACTTTTTGGGCGGCTTATAACTTCGCTCCTCCTGGACGCATCCTAACCAAACTTTGCAAAAAAGATATATGGGCCACAAGTTTGATGATGTTTGGTCCAGGGGGGGAAAGGTTATAAGGGGGGTCCCAAAATGTCTTTTCTCCATAGACTCCTACAGCCCAAACCGCTGGACAGATTTTCACCAAATGTGCGGCAGGAGCTTGGTCCCGAAAGCGTGCTTTTGTAAATTTGGTGCCAATCCGTCCAGTAGTTTTCTTTAAAATGACCAAAAAGTATGACTCTAAAAATTAGTGATATCTATGTCCACTCCATGGTCACACTTCCCTGTTCGCTCCGCAGACAAGATACCATTTGGCTAATCCGTAGCGTCATGTCTGCGGACATGTGACGCGTTCACTGATTGGATGTTGAACTGCGTGAAGTGCATCAGATTGTTTCGATGCGCCTGCCATCTTTCATTCGTGTTTTGGTGTACGCGGACATCGCCGCTAACACATATAAAACAACACAACATTGCACTTGTTAAACTTATGAAATACTGTCTCGGAAGGTGAGGGTTAATGAGGCTGGGATGGGATGTGGTAGCAGGAAGTCAAAAAGTGGTGTTTTCTTGTCACCAAAGTCATACGGTAAATTGGAAGTTGCTGCTCAATATAGTGTCTGTTAAGTACAGGCGAAGAATTACTGTGTCTGTGTTACAATGTATTTAAAATAATATTGCAGTCATACTGGCGTCCTAAAGTTTGAAATCTGAGGCAGCCACCTGCACTGTTTGATGGAAACAGCGGGTCTGCAAGTGTATGGGAGTACCAGTTTTCATGAATGCATTGAGACATGTTGCAAAGTCAGAATGTATTTGCATTCTGAGTGAAGGTCACTTGCTTTGCTTTTTTGGTTGCAAGCTCAGTAGGCCCACGCATCCGAGTGAACCCATAAGGGTCAATTGTTTTTTGACCTTGAGCGAAAGGGAAAATTCAGTAAGAATGCAGAGAGTGAAAGTTTGCAAAAAATACCATTTGATAAGGTTATGTATTCAAAACGTTTGTAAGGCACATGTAATATCAGTTCAAGAAGATTCTTTGGTGCAAGTACATTGCTGTCTGAGATTCACGAAGACAATGGAGTCTGTGAATATCGTGTAAGTTTACTTTTGACGACTCTACACCGGAACGAGATTTAATTTTTTATTACCAGAACATTAAATTTGGCAATGTAACTGAACTACTATCTTTCTGTGTAGTTGTAATATTTTTTTACTTATGGAGAGTGCAGATTCTCAGCGTTTGTAGGCTATCACTAGATTCACCCATGCTCAATGCTAATATTTCTTTAAAATGTCATGTATGACCACATCGATTTGTGTATCAGTTTCCACGTTCTTTTTGTCTTTTTTGAAATTGTTTGCTAAAGGTAAGGTATTGATACGTATTTTCTGTTATTTTTTCTGAACAGCTACATCCTGCCTTACTGTGATTGCCATGGATTCCAGATGCCAAGTGATGGATTTTTTGCACGCCAGATGCACGTACTCGTGACCGGCTGCCTAACCGTCACTGTTTGGTAGGACAATCGCACAGGACCCATTTGTCTGTACGCTGCAGTGGCCATTAGGAGTAACAAAACTTTTTTTATGGTGGTCTATGCCGAAGTTCATGCCGACATCTTGGAAATAACTGTGTGACCGAAGCGGTTGCTTTATCGAAAACAAATACTTTGTGTATGGGAAAAGAACAATGTGTGCGTCACGATTAACATTTTCGATGACGACCGAAGAAACAAAGTTACTATTTGATTGAAAATGGGAATAGTCCGATGGTCTCTGACAGTTTATTGTGAAAGAAAAGTACTTTACAAATTCTAAAATGTTAATGTTTTCTTTTAAAAACATGTTTATTATTTCAAAATTTGATGTGCTACATTGTACATCGCTGTGTGTTCATTTTCAGGTTCTGCGTCACGGCACGTAGGTGCTCATGGGTGCATTTGGCTACGCTGGAGAGGGACGTCATCCAAAAAAGGTGTAGAATATTATTGGGGTTGTTTATGTGACGAGATGTGGGAGTGTTTTTGTATTAGACAAGTGTCGTAATGTAGTTAAAAAACATAGCGGTATATACGTTTACTGACTGAGGGGTAGGCTGTAGCCATGGGGAGTGGGCAAAATGTCGGGGTCATGGTATAAGGTCATGATCCGTACAATGTGGCTACTGGCCTTGACCAGAAGGGAGAAAAGATAGGATTACAGTGGCCATGTCCACCTGGGACTGGCTTTGTGGTAAAGTTGTTCGACATTAGGATACATTTGAAAGGGAAGAAAAAAGTGCTTGTGGTAATATGCTAACAGGGTTTCCTTTTTGCTTTTTGCAGGCTGCCATGGAAAGCGAAGAGGGGCCCTGTATGGAACAACCGCCTTCCCTTTCTATGGTGGCCATCTTGGAAAAGGATTTTGTTTTCTAATCCGGGCCGCCACAGGCGTCCTGGACTAGGACGAAAAATCCTCTTTTTTAGTAGCACGGGTTACTGCTTTGGAAATGTAGATTGTTAATGGCATTCATCCCCCATTGTAGGAGTGGAAGGGGGGTAATGATCCAGAGATCGCGTTATGCACTCTTGCTTCAATTGGGCTGATAACTTGGCCTGCTGGCCCTTTATTCACGGTTTCAGTCCCTGGAACGGAGGACGAACACTACAATATTCCCATTAGCATTACACAAACTGCAAATGGAAATGTTGGAAAATCTTATTGCGTGTATGTACTTTACTGAGAAATATAAAGTAGATGGAGTCTATGCAATTTTTTCTATTTATATTTTTAAACTCTGAAAGGTGGTTCTTAACAGAACATTTAATTTTTTTACGGATGGCTTTTTTTTTTTGGACGGACAGTTAAGAAGGAAAGTTGCGGATGGAAATGAGCAAAGAGGCACCAAACAGTAATACGGAGGGGTAGGTGGACGGGGGAATATGTTGTGTGTGTGTTATTTGCAAGGTAGAGGCAGTGTTTCTCATGCTCCTTCATTACTGCAGTGGTGCTGTTTCTTGGGGAGGAGGGATGGCCTTAGCTCATGTCGTTTTTAGATAAATAGTACTTTTGCTAAAAGTATGTACTACATTGTTAATGGCTGAGTACGAATAGGTGTTGGAACTGTGCAAGGGAAATGTTGAAGTTGCATGTTCCTACATCAGTAAAAAATGTAGTTCCACACTGTCCACGAGGCATAGATCTTATTGTTAAGTGTGTACGGATTCTCAGACAAGTCACTGTGCTGTGCACCAGCATATGGTCATGTGGCATTCTCCGGAAGGTGTGCAATGAAGTCAGATGTTAGTTTACATTATGGCTACATGCCACTACTAGAAACCTATGAAATTCACTAAAAAAAACTTTGTTAACGGGACGTTATGGTTTGAAGTAAAACCGAAAAACCCTTGAAATTCGCCAGTTATGGTAAGCTAAGCAACCATAACTCGCGCCACCACTGTGCACTGCTAAGACTAACACCCAGGACATCAAAGATGAATTCACAAATGTCATTGATGACATCACTGATTACATCACATGTCTGCCTAATATTTATACACAAGACAACATTGTTGGCTTTGCCAATGCTCATTTATAACAGGCCTCCAGTGAAGGACACACAGTGCTTATAAATCGAGTCGCTGAAGGGAGACCTAATTAAGACATATGCATTACACAAGAAGCATGCTTATTACTCCAATTAAGTCATTAACTCTCAGAAGACTGCTTTGAGAAAATACCAGCAGGTGCTCTGGATGCAAAGTGTGATGGTAAGGCTTCATTAAAGCGGGTTAAAAGAGTTCCTATGAGGAGGTGTTTGGGGCAAGGAGCGACAGGAACTGGTTGCGAATGGCCTTTGGGATTGGCATGACAATTGGTGGGCAAATTACCAAACAACACCTACAAGATTTCTGTCCCTCCTCATATGGCATTTCTCCCTATATGTACTGTAATGCAATAGTTTTGGGTAATAGGTGGCTTAAAGTGCCAATTAATAGCCCAAACTAAAAAACAGTTATGATGATTGACATGCAGGTACTTGTTTTGTTTGATTGCTCCACCCCTCCTTGCAGTGAGCCAATAATTTGTCACTGTTCTCTCTGCCTTCCCTGCCTTCTGGTCTGGCCATGGGTATGAAAGCAAGTGAGCACAACTTTGCAAGCCTCAGAGCCAATCAGCTCGAAGTCCCATGCTTTGAGAGGCCCTGGCTTCTAACCTGATTCCTGGATCAGAATTCTTCCCCTCCTCCTGTGGGGGTGTTACACTATGGCAGCTTGCATGAGACGGCTGCTATGCTTCTGTTCATTGTTGGTGTATGGTGTTGCAGGTCACCCCAAATGTTATTGTTTGTTTGTCACACACAATCAGCACTTTCACGTTGCTGCCTACAGCCAGCCTGCCACAGAAGGACAGCCAGCCAGGAGACTGAGGAGCTCTTCCTGAAGTCGCTTCTCCTCGAGACTTGAGGCGAGGGGGATGAATGGTCATCAAATTGGTGAGGGTACATGCATTCATCATCCATGCATAGCCTTCACAATGGGCATGCCAGTCAGAGGGGAAAACTGGCCCAGACCTTGCAGGGCAGGGCGGACCCACAGGGTGGGGGTTCCTCATGTGTGTTATTGTAGGTTATTATTTGCATAGCACTTCTGGAATATGCAGCCAAGTCACTGTGAAGACAAATTGGGATGTGTGACCTAGTGTCCATATTACTGAGTTTAGAATGCAGACACTTTGTGTCAAGGAGTACCCTCCTTCGCACCTGAATCCGTTCTTTACCGGTGTCCTTGGATGCTGCCTTCTTTCGGATGGATCGGGTTTTGAAGAAGGCGACCCGTGTCTCTGCCGAATCCAGAATGCGTTCAGTTTTCCAGGAGGCCGAATCCAGGAGGCAAGCTAAGTTTGCTAGAACTAGAATCCAGGAGGAAGAAGAAGGGGGGGTTTGAGGAAGGGAAAGCGGAGTGGAAAGGAGAAGAAGCGTGAGCTGCAGAGCCCACGTCTGGTCGCTACTTCGCAATAGCATTGAGACGCGCGGAGCCGCACAAGGCGTGGTCTAGAAATAGAGAAAGGTTACGTCCAACGCATGGAGCGAGAAGGGAATGCGTTGGACGGCCATATTGGAGGTATTAATGTGTATAAGTCCGTTGTGACAGGGACCATGAGGCCCAAAAGGGGCGCACCCTGCGATTCATGACAGCATTCCTCCTCCGAAGACCCTTCCCTCCTGGTTTGCCCGGGTGGATGAGGTGGAACCTTCTGAGCAGCCGTGGGGTCTTGATGTTTCATAGAGGTTCCCAGGTTCTTTCGCTAGGAGGATATCCTTTCCATTCAACCAGGTATTGAAGCTGGCCCCTTCTATACCTGGAATCACAAATCCGAGATACCTCATATTCCAATTGGTCATTGACCAGTATAGGAGGAGGTCTGGAGGGTTTTTGGGAGGATGGATAGTAGGGTTTCAATAAAGATGTGTGAAAGACTGGGTGTATCTTCTTCCAGGATTCAGGCAACTCGATCCGATAAGCAACAGGATTTCTAAGTTCTTTAATGGAAAATGGACCATAGTAACGAGGGGCCAGTTTACTAGGCCGTAGATGTCGGGGTAGTAATTTTGAGGGCAATCAGATCTGATCACCGACTGCATAAGAAGGGCCAGGTCTTCTTCTGGAATCTGCATATTTCTTGGTCTGTTTCCTGGCCTTCTCCAAAAATTCCTTGGCTTCTTTATGTATGTTGACAAGGGTTTCGATCCAGGAGTCAACTGTAGGTACTGGTGTAGATTGGGGAAGAACAGAAGGTAGGACCGACAGATGAAATCCTTGACTGCAATAAAAGGGGCTGATCTTAAGTGCCGAATGGTCAGAATTATTGTAAGCGAATTCAGCCACGGGTATCAGGAGCGACCAGTCATCCTGGACCTCGGTGGCGATGCATAGAAGATACTGTTCCAGCGTTTGATTGACACGTTCTGTGATTCTATTGGTTTGAGGGTGGTAACCTGACGAAAGGGCACGTTGGATCCCTAAGCATTGACAAAGATGATTCCAGAATTGTGAGATGTATTGAGGTCCGCGATCCGAAATGATCTTGGAAGGGAGTCCATGCAAACGGAATATGTGTTCCAGGAAGATTCCTGCTAGTTCAGAAGAGGATGGTAATTTACGCAGGGGCGTAAAATGAGCCATATGAGTGAACGAGTCTATGGTAACCATGATGGTGGTATACCCAAGGGAGGGTGGCAGTTCCACAATGAAGTCCGTAGCGATAATCTCCCAAGGCCTAGTTGGCAATGTAGGTTGTAGTAGAAGGCCCGCTGGTTTCTTGTTATTGTGTTTATTTTGGATGCAGACAACACAGGATTGAATGTACTGCCGTACGTCGGGTCTCATCCTAGGCCACCAGAATTGCCTTTGTATCAGACAGGGGGTATTGGTGACACCACGATGTCCGGAGTGTAGGGTATTGTGACAGAGATTCATTATTCTCTGTTGTAGTCTTTTTGTAGGGATGACCAACAGATTGTCTTTGAACAAATAACCTTCATGGACCTTTACATTCCAAGGATTTCTTTTGGATTTGTCCTTCCATAGATCAGAGGATTGGGTTTGGGCTTGGATTTCTTCGAGGAGGTTGACTGCTTGGGCCACAAAGATCGTGGGGGAAAACATCTGAGGATATGCCTTGTCTTCAGTGGGCTCGTAGTCAGGTCTTGGAGATAAGGCGTCGGCGATCAGGTTTTGTGATCCAGGAATATGGAACTGGTACTGGGCAAAGAAATATGCCCAACGCGCCTGACGACTGTTCCTACACTCCAAAGACTGTAGAATCTGGAGGTTCCGGTGGTTAGTACGGACCTGAACTGGATGTTTATCTCCCAAAAGTAGATGTCGCCATTTAGTGAAGGCTTGGCGGATGGCTAACAATTCTTTTTCCAGGACTGAATAATGTGTTTCACTAGGAGTCAGAGTTCGTGAGAGGTAAGCAATTGGGTGTTCCAGTTTATCTCCTAATTCTTGTTTCAGGACTGCGCCAATGGCATCATTTGAAGCGTCCGTTTCTACCAGGAAAGGACGGCTAGTATCGGGTTGACCCAAGATAGGAGCTTGCGTAAACTCTGTCTTTAAACGCTGGAACGCCATATCTTGTGGTGTTGACCAGAGGAAAGGAGTGTCTTTCTTCAGGAGAGCAACAATCGGTTGAACTATCTCAGAGAAATTAGTTATGAATTTCCGGTAGAAATTGGCAAGTCCCAGGAAAGACTGAATTTGTTTCACGGAAGTAGGAGCAGGCCAGGTCAATATGGCTTTTACATTTGAAGGGTCCATACCGATTCCTTCTGGGGTAAGAATAAACCCTAGGTAGTGAACGGAGGTCACATGAAATTCAGGTTCGGCCAGGAGTTTATGATCTTGGAGTCTCTACAAAACTGCCTTCACGTGCTCTTCATGTTGTTTAGGATCCTTGGAAAAGATCAGTATGTCATCCAGATATACAATAACAAAGAGAAACAGCATGTAAGAGAACACCCTATCCATAAAGCGTTGGAAAATTGCCGGGGCGTTAGCCAATCCGAAGGGCATGACTAGGTACTCAACATGGCCAAAGGGTGTTCTGAAGGCGGTCTTCCATTCGTCTCCTTCCCTGACACGGATCAAATGATAGGCGCCCCTGAGATCCAACTTGGTGAATATCACTGCGCCTCTCACGGCTTCCAGGATATCCGAAATCAGGGGTAACGGGTACCGATCCTTGAGGGTACATTGATTTAGCCCGCGATAATCAAGGCAGGGTCTGAGTTCCTTGGTATCCTTCTTGGGAACAAAGAATAGAGAAGCACCAGCAGGAGATTTCGAAGGTCTTATGGTGCCATTTTGAAGGTGGATATCCAGGTATTCTCTTAGGGCCTTCTTCTCGGGTTCGGAACGAATGAGCATCCTGCCGAAGGGAATCACTGCAGAGGGTTCCGTATCTATTGCGCAGTCTTCAGGTCTGTGTGGGGGTAAGGCCTGGAGAATGGCAGTCGAAAACACATCAGCATAAGCTTGGTAGACTTCAGGAACTTGCATGACATTGGATACCATTAGTGGTGTCTGTTGTTCCTTTGTTGGTTCCTTTTGGTGTGTTAATGGAGGTTCTAGGGATAGACAATGAGACATGCAAAACTCCGAGCCTAGGAATAGGGAACCCACAGACCAGTTGATATATGGGTTGTGTTTCTGTAGCCAGGGCATGCCCAATACCAAGGGGTAATGAGCTGACTTAATAATGTCAAACCTGATTAGCTCTCGATGGTGATTTATTGAAAGCTGGATCTCCTTTGCCTGAAGGCTTATGGGTCCTGATGTGAGGGTCTTCTGTCGATAGCCTCCACAGGCTGCATGGTGCTTCATGTTTCGTAGGGAATCTGATGTTTATCAACCCACTCATAATCGATGAATATTCCCATAGCTCTGCAGTCTACCAGGGCCAAAATCGAATAGTTTGTATTCTTGGATGGTGATAAAAAGGCCTGTAGTACCACCAAATTGTTTTGTCCAGGAGAGTTCAAGGATGGAATGGATATGGGGCAAACATCTCTCTCCCGAAGCTCTGCTCCATCTAGGGTCGGGAGCTGGCATTTCCCGAACGCCGAGGGGGTGCTAAAGGACACTCCCTACGAAATGCTTATCTGAGGCGCAGTACATGCACAAGCCCGTATGAATTCTCCTCATTCTCTCTTGTGGAGATATGGGTCCACGAAAGGCCCCAATCTGCAGGGGCTCGGATTCTGAAACTGGGTTTGGTTTGATTTCTGGTCTGGGGGTACCCTCAAATGATACCTTGGAAGGAGTTCCCCTGGATTTCTTCTTTTCTGACTTCCTTTCCTGGATACGGAAGTAAATCTGCATGGCAAGATCCATTAATGCCTGGAATGAGCTTGGTCGTGCCACTCTGGCCAGCTCATCCTTAATTTCTTCGTTCAATCCTCTCCTGAACAGGGTAAAACTCGCCTCAGTGGGCCAGTCAGCTTCCTTTGCCAGTTGTTTAAATCGGGTCACATACGTGAGCATATCCTGGGCCCCTTGCTGAAAGTCTAACAAGCGTTCTTGTGCGCTGTAGACCTGCTCAGGGTGGTCAAACATGTCTTTTAGGGCCCGTATAAACCCATCATAATCATCCAGGAGGGCATCACTAGAGTTAACGAGGGGAGTGGCAGAAGTCAAGGCATTCCCGGAAAGGTGAGAGATTATAAAACCCACCTTGGCCCTGTGGGTCGCAAAATAGTAAGGCTTGAAGGTAAAGTGAACCAAGCACGAATCCAGGAATGCACAAAGGGTCTTTGTTGAGCCGTCGTATTTATCCACGACTCCGCCCAGTATAACACTCTCTTTTGTAGCAGAATCCCGGGATAGGACCAATTGTTTGAGAGCGGCGTTCTCCGCTTTCAGATTCTGTACCTCGGTTGATAGTTCCTGCATACGACGCATCAAGTCCTGCATGGCAGCCTCCATGTCGATATTGCTTTCGATTGGGTGGCGTCTCAAACTGTCAAGGAGTTCCCCCCCTTCTCACCTGAATCCGTTCTTTACCGGTGTCCTTGGATGCTGCCTTCTTTCGGATGGATCGAGTTTTGAAGAAGGCGGCCTGTGTCTCTGCCGAATCCAGAATGCGTTCAGTTTTCCAGGAGGCAGAATCCAGGAATCCAGGAGGCAAGGTAAGTTCGCTAGAACTAGAATCCAGGAGGAAGAAGAAAGGGGGGGTTCGAGGAAGGAAAAGCAGAGTGGAAGGGGAAGAACCGCGAGCTACGGAGCACACATCTGGTCGCTACTTCGCAATAGCATTGAGACGCGCGGTGCCGCGGAAGGCGTGGTCTAGAAATTGAGAAAGGTTACGTCCAACGCATGGAGCGAGAAGGGAATGCGTTGGACGGCCATATTGGAGGTATTAATGTGTATAAGCCCGTTGTGACAGGGGCCATGAGGCCCAAAAGGGGCGCACCCTGCGATTCATGACACTTTGATTTAAATCCTTGCTTTAGTACCTGATCAGTGCAGTGTTATTCTGGACCAATCGCTGCATCTCCCTGTGTCTAAAAGTGCAATTATGTGGAATGGAATGTGAAAATGCAGCTGCCAGCTGCTGTGTTGCTGTTTGCTAATACTGTCCCATCACTTCTAGGATTCTCTAATTTGGCCTCAACAGCCCCAAGGCAATAGTGCTGTGCCGGCGGTAGCGCATGTTTTAGGATGCCATGCTGCCATCTATCCCAGATATGAGCTTTTATCCAGCAGGATACAGGGGACTGGCAGTAACAGTTCACCTTTTACATTATGTTGGATTTGTAATGACCTGCTCAGAGCACTCAAAACACCCACAAAGTTAAAGTAAAAAGAAATGGGGTGCTAAGACCTGCAGGACGCCGTTTATGAACCCCATTACGGCCAACTTAGCCTTTCATCATTTTAGAGGCAGATAAAATGTGTACCATTTAGCAGAGCATTGAAACCCCTGATTACCTTAGTGCCCAAATTAACATGATTCATAGATTTTTTAAAAATGCTTGTCTAGGTAAGAAATGCAGTCGTCATATTGGGGGGAGTGAGTCTTAGGAGGGCGGTGGCCACTCCCAACTTTAATGGAAAGTGTTTCTGGCATGGCAGCCCCCCTGAGCCAGTGATTCTGCAAGCCATACAGTGAGGGGGCTCTTCAAATCCACAGGGTCCTTAAATAAGTGTATGTTTTCAGAAAGCAAGGATGTATAGCCCAAGAGGACAACAATTCTGAAAACAACTGAGAATAGTTTTTGCAGAGCATGCTGTAAGAGCTAAATCCTGTCTTTGGGCCTTATTACGACCATGCCGGTCCGGTAACAACGGTTCGATTGTTACCGGACTGGCATAGTATGACTGTGTGGGTGGGTGCCATCCCATCTGCCAGGGTCAGATGTTGCGGACAGAACGGCACCTGCCTGCAGAGTTTCACGGAAGCACCGGAACCGTTATTAATGGTGCTGGTGCTTCCATGGTCCCAATTTGCTTTGAGTCCTATGGGACTCAACTGGGAATGGGGATCAACATTTACAGGAGCCCGATTTCCCGGAATGCTGGGGTCGTAATCCCCCCGTGTTTCCACCAAGCCAGGCACCAGTAAATATTACAAGTCTGTTGGAAAACCGCTGGTAGCACCGGCAGGGTAACCACCAGACTTATAATGAGGCTTTGTCTTCTAATTACTTGTATAGCACCTTGTACCACACAAATGTTGTAAAAATACTATCTAAATCAGATACTGGGCAACTTCCAAACCATGAAGTCCAAATAGACCAGGTAAACAAACCTGGCCACGTAGCCGCTCTCTGTATATTGTGCAAAAAGGGACAGTGTAATTCACAACGATGATACTGTTTCAAGTGGTAAAAAGTTCCCTTTGTAAACAAAATTTGTTGCGTAGAATAAATCACCAGTCTGAATCAAAGTGTGATTTGTTTATAAAACAGAAAGTTTTTAGAGTAATCACTAATTAAGTCTTAGTGAAGACGCGGCTACCATCTCCCACAATCACAATCGACTAATGGTGCAATGCATTTCGGAGAAAAGTGCTCCTTCATCAGGGCAAGTCTAAATTACATAAGGTAACATAAAGTATACATGTAACCGGTGTTTTAATAATAAAATCACATAATTGGCAAAAAGGCAAACAATGCAATGTATAACACATCATGCATGAACCAAAATTAATCAACAATATATCCAAACATAATCATAAAAAATATAAATAACAAGTCACATACCAGAGCGTGTTGGAAAGTAGGACGTGGTGAAGAGAGAGTGGAAAAAGGAGATAAACAAGTGAAAAAATGAATAGTGGGAAAACAGGAAGGCAAATATAAAGAATGTGGAGGGAAGCATTGAATGTTACCTCCAGGGATCGAGGTAGCCAGTAGTGAGAAGATGGACAAAATGAATGTCAGGTTCACGTGGGATTGGAGGTCTAGAAACTAGATCTGATCAGATGAAAATCTGAAAATGCAACAGCATATCAGTGAGGAGGCCAAAAAGTGACATGAAAATGACAAGGAGGCGTAGAGCAATGTGCTTACCTGCGCTCGCGGAGCTGCGAGTGCAGAGGGGCTGGAAATACGGGTGGCCGTGGAACGCCGTTTCGCATCGCCAGTTTACAGTGTTGCCTAGGGAACTAAAGCTTAAATAGACACGTGACCGCAGTCCGTCTAGTGAAAGGCACGATGCGGTTTGTACGCTATGCTACGGGACTAAGGGGACCAATAAACAAGAAACAAACTAATTGTCAGTGCTAGTGAGTGTAATTGAACAATTGTAGAACAGAAAAAAATAAAAAAATAGAAATTAAAAAATCGTCAATAGACATAGAAAACACACTACTAAATGAAAGAAAAACAATATACATATAGAGGAAGAACAAAATAAAACACGTTAAAAGGGAGTAAAAAAGAGTGTGTGGAATAAGGTAAACAGATCAAAATTAAATAACACAACTGTGTGTACACAAGAAACTTGTAAGTATCAGGAGCAATTACAATGCTGCACAGCCATATTGAGGCCGTGCCTTCAACCAGTCATCAGAGTATGGAATATCTTTGGACACTGGTCCCAAATGGTAGCAACAACATGTGCTACCTTTGGTCCCAAACAAAAGTTCGGGAGGGGGGCCACCAGTGCTCAGGTTTGAATACATTAGATTATAAAGATACAAGGTGAATATATGTGTAAATCCAATGAAACAACAAAAATACCCTCAAAACTATGAGGAAGCAACCAATATCTAACATGGTCAAGGTTGAAATGTTCAAAAATTAAGAATGATCAATGCAAAAGACATGTAAATAATGTTTCACCACAAAATTGCAATCAATCAAGATGTACCAGACAGAATGGTGTACAGGTGGCAGATCACAATGTTCGTACCATTTACATATTGATTCACAAACTTCGCACACCAACCGCTAAGAGTAAAACATAAGAATATAACGGCTAAGATGTAGCAATGGTAGTTGATCTCTTCATTCAGGCCATTTGGATAAAGACTACCAAGTCTGTCTATCCAAAAGGTTTCCCTCTGATTGAGCCGCAGGCCCAAATCTTCGTGTGGATTGGTTTTCTTCAGTACTTCCAGGATCAGGAACCTGATTTGATTTAAATTATGGCTTTTATATCGCCAGTGACGTGCCACAGCTGAGTTAGGGTTAGAGTTACGTATACAACAGCGGTGTTCGTTCCACCGTGCTTTAGCCGATCTTGTGGACTGTCCAACATAATACTTCCCACAGGGGCATTTGATACCATATATAATGTTCACACTATCACAGGTCCCAAATGTTTTAAGAAAAATCTTATTGCCAGTTCTAGGATGGTATATCGTGTTGCCCTTGATTACCAGATTGCAATTGGTGCAGTGTAAACAGGGATACATTCCTGTGCGTAGAGTACTGGGTTCCTTCATGGGGGGTCGCGTGTGGACCAGTTCATCTCGTAGGTTCTTGCTTCTCTGGTAGGCAAATACTGGAAGTTGTTCAAAAAGATTTTGTACCCTGACATCATTTTTGAAAATACTCCAATGTTTTTTGATGGAGTTTTTTATCTTGTTACTTTGGATGGAGAACTTCGAGACATATACTGGAGTTTTAAGTTCTCTCTTGGGTTTAGACGTACTCATCAGTAGGGTATCACGGTCTAGGGAATCTACTCTTTGAGTCGCCAAGTCGAGTTCTTCCCTCTTGTATCCACGTGCGGCGAATTTCTCTCGCATTCTGGATTGTTGTGCTTGGCAGTCGTCGGGGTCACTTACAATTTTCTTGACTCTCAATAGTTGGCTGTAAGGTACATTTTTGAGTAAACTGGGCTGATGAAAGCTCAAGCGGTGCAGTAAATTATTGCGATCTGTAGATTTGCGGAACAAAGAGGTGCTGTAGTTGCTTTCTCTTTTCTCTATTTGGACATCAAGAAATGTGATCTTGTCTCTGGAGATCTCTCTGATGAACTGAATGCGTTGGTCAACGCTGTTAAGATATATGAAAAAATCATTAACAGCGTTAGTTGCAGTGGCATGTGTTCCAATCGTTCTTTCACTGATAAGTTCAAGGAGTGAAACAACGATTGGAACACATGCTACTGCAACTAAAGACCCGGCGAAACGCATTAAACAACTAGAATACTTAATATGCAAAGAGATAAATGGGAAACTTCATGCGATCACATTGGGTCGCTACTTCAAGAACCAACGCATACCAAGAGGACTCCGCATTCAACTTCATCCTACGCTTTGCAAGGAAAGTAAGGAATTTGCACGGAAATGGGAAGCCATTTTGAATAAATGCTCACTAGATCTCATATTACTAACCATCCAGGAACTATCCAAAAATTTAGTCACCCTTAACACCGAAATTCAGGATATTGAGAAGGAACTGATAGGATCATTGGGGAAAGAGGAGTATGATATTATCCTAACTGACATTAACACGAAACTTGAAGAGTACAAGTCTGAGCTAGAACAAAAGAAAGTGAAAAAATTCAAAAGGGATACATATGATTACATCAACGAAGATGTTTATACATGGATGGATAAATATGGTCCTGTAGCACCTAAAAAACTTTACAAATATCCATCAGACAACGCGTCGAGATCAGACAACACATCAAGTTCTGATTCAGAAATACAGAGGTAGTCGGAGATCCCGACCGAGCAAACATTGAGTGATCCCAACTTCACCACTAGTCCTTCCACACGAACACCTGCATCTTCGTCTTTTTTAGGAGCCCGCCCAAAAGAACCCGTAGGGGGAGGAGGAAACCTCAAAAACAAGCCACAAACAAGACTCCAGTTGAGGAAAACCTAGTCATCAATATATCTCACAAAACTCTGAGTAAAACGGAAGAGAATACCCTACAGAAAGGGTTGAGTTTTGTGCCAACTTACAGTACAACATTATTCAACACAAAGATCGAGCTGTATAAGTTCATAAGAAAACTCAAATTGAAGGTTTTTTTTGAGGAGCTTGAACCACATGAGAACACCATGGACAACCCCGATTTACAGGAATTTAGAAGTAAGAGTGGATTCATACCACCAATTTCGGTACCATCGATTGACATTTTCCAAAAACTCGTCACCCGTGATATCGAGCAAATCAGTTACAAATCTCCGCCGCACAAAAACATGAAACCTCATGTGATTACAACCATTCGAGACCTGTATTGTGATAAGGACATTACCATACGACCAGCTGACAAGGGAGGAGCCCTAGTTATTATGAACACTATTGATTATGACAAAGAATGTATTAGACAACTGCAAGATCAAACTGTCTATGCGCCCTTAGATCATGACCCCACCGTGTCCATCAAATTGAACCTGGAAACATTGCTTGATAAAGCCATGGAGTTAGACTGGATAAACGAACATACCCGAAAATGTTTGAACAATCCACACCCAAGGATTCCAAATTTCGAACACTACCTAAAATCCACAAAGACCTTGCTAAACCGCCTGGAAGACCCATAGTTGCGGGCATGAACAGCATTAACCAACTGCTAGGAGTGTATATCGATTTTTTCCTCCAACCACTTATACAGAAAACCCTGACATATATTAAAGACACCACACACTTTTTACAGCGATTGAACTCTGTAACTTTTGAACAAAACAATCTGATGTTCACCATCGATGTGAAGAGTTTATACACGTCCATACCTCATGAGCTTGGAATTGAATCCGTTGAATGGCTATTGTTAAGAGCACCTGAAATTAGGGCACAGAAAGAATTCATATTGACTCTCCTTCAGTTCATCTCAGAAAATTCATATTTCCTTTTTCAGAACAGTTTTTTTCTCCAAATTTCTGGGACATCAATGGGGGCCACCATGGCACCATCATATGCGAACTGCTTTATGCATAAGTTTGAAATGGATCACGTGCTTAATAATCTCGAATGGAACAAGAATATACATCTATGGTTATGTTACATCGATGACATTTTTGGACTATGGATAGGCACTGAAGATACATTCAATGATTTTTTCATATATCTTAACAGCGTTGACCAACGCATTCAGTTCACCAGAGAGATCTCCAGAGACAAGATCACATTTCTTGATGTCCAAATAGAGAAAAGAGAAAGCAACTACAGCACCTCTTTGTTCCGCAAATATACAGATCGCAATAATTTACTGCACCGCTTGAGCTTTCATCAGCCCAGTTTACTCAAAAATTTACCTTACAGCCAACTATTGAGAGTCAAGAAAATTGTAATTGACCCCGACGACTGCCAAGCACAACAATCCAGAATGCGAGAGAAATTCGCCGCACGTGGATACAAGCGGGAAGAATTCGACTTGGCGACTCAAAGAGTAGATTCCCTAGACCGTGATACCCTACTGATGAGTACGTCTAAACCCAAGAGAGAACTTAAAACTCCAGTATATGTCTCGAAGTTCTCCATCCAAAGTAACAAGATAAAAAACTCCATCAGAAAACATTGGAGTATTTTCAAAAATGATTTCAGGGTACAGAATCTTTTTGAACAACTTCCAGTATTTGCCTACCAGAGAAGCAAGAACCTACGAGATGAACTGGTCCACACGCGACCCCCCGTGAAGGAACCCAGTACTCTACGCACAGGAATGTATCCCTGTTTACACTGCACCAATTGCAATCTGGTAATCAAGGGCAACACGATATACCATCCTAGAACAGGCAATAAGATTTTTCTTAAAACATTTGGGACCTGTGATAGTGTGAACATTATATATGGTATCAAATGCCCCTGTGGGAAGTATTATGTTGGACAGTCCACAAGATCGGCTAAAGCACGGTGGAACGAACACCTCTCTTGTATACGTAACTCTAACCCTAACTCAGCTGTGGCACGTCACTGGCGATATAAAAGCCATCATTTAAATCAAATCAGGTTCCTGATCCTGGAAGTACTGAAGAAAACCAATCCACACGAAGATTTGGGCCTGCGGCTCAATCAGAGGGAAACCTTTTGGATAGACAGACTTGGTAGTCTTTATCCAAATGGCCTGAATGAAGAGATCAACTACCATTGTTACATCTGAGCCGTTATATTCTTATGTTTTACTCTTAGCGGTTGGTGTGCGAAGTCTGTGAGTCAATATGTAAATGGTACGAACATTGTGATCTGCCACCTGTACACCATTCTGTCTGGTACATCTTGATTGATTGAAGTTTTGTGGTGAAACATTATTTACATGTCTTTTGCATTGATCATCTTTAATTTTTGAACATTTCAACCTTGACCATGTTAGGTATTGGTTGCTTCCTCATAGTTTTGAGGGTATTTTTGTTGTTTCATGTGATTTACACATATATTCGCCTTGTATCTTTATAATCTAATGTATTCAAACCTGAGCACTGGTGTCCCCCTCCCGAACTTTTGTTTGGGACCCAAGGTAGCACATGTTGTTGCTACCATTTGGGACCAGTGTCCAAAGATATTCCATACTCTGATGACTGATTGAAGGCATGGCCTCAAAATGGCTGTGCAGCATTGTAATTGCTCCTGATACTTACAAGTTTCTTGTGTACACACAGTTGTGTTATTTAATTTTGATCTGTTTACCTTATTCCACACACTCTTTTTTACTCCCTTTTAACGTGTCTTATTTTGTTCTTCCTCTATATGTATATTGTTCTTCTTTCATTTAGTAGTGTGTTTTCTATGTCTATTGACTATTTTTTCATTTCTATTCTTTTATTTTTTTCTGTTCTACAATTGTTCAATTACACTCACTAGCACTGACAATTAGTTTGTTTGTTGTTTATTGGTCCCCTTAGTCCCGCAGCATAGCGTACAAACCGCATCGCGCCTTTCACTAGACGGACTGCGGTCACGTGTCTATTTAAGCTTTAGTTCCCTAGGCAACACTGTAAACTGGCGATGCGAAACGGTGTTCCACGGCCACCCGTATTTCCAGCCCCTGTGCACTCGCAGCTCCGCGAGCGCAGGTAAGCACATTGCTCTACGCCTCCTTGTCATTTCCATGTTACTTTTTGGCCTCCTTACTGATATGCTGTTGCGTTTTCAGATTTTCATCTGATCGGATCTAGTTTCTAGACCTCCGATCCCACGTGAACCTGACATTAATTTTGTCCATCTTCTCACTACTGGCTACCTCGATCCCTGGAGGTAACATTCAATGCTCCCCTCCACATTCTTTATATTTGCCTTCCTGTTTTCCCACTATTCATTTTTTCACTTGTTTATCTCCTTTTTCCACTATCTCTTCACCACGTCCTGCATTCCAACACGCTCTGGTATGTGACTTGTTATTTATATTTTTTATGATTATGTTTGGATATATTGTTGATTAATTTTGGTTCATGCATGATGTGTTATACATTGCATTGTTTGCCTTTTTGCCAATTATGTGATTTTATTATTAACACACCGGTTACATGTATACTTTATGTTACCTTATGTAATGTAGACTTGCCCTGATGAAGGAGCACTTTGCTCCGAAATGCATTGGCACCATTAGTCGATTGTGATTGTGGGAGATGGTAGCCGCGTCTTCACTAAGACTTAATTAGTGATTCCGAAAAAACTTTCTGTTTTATAAACAAATCACACTTTGATTCAGACTGGTGATTTATTCTACGCAACAAATTTTGTTTACAAAGGGAACTTTTTACCACTTGAAACAGTATCATCCTTGTGAATTACACTGTCCCTTTTTGGACAATATACAGAGAGCGGCTACGTGGCCAGGTTTGTTTACCTGGTCTATTTGGACTTCTCGCTTTACGAGTCAGGGTGTCTCCAGACTCATCGAAGTCAGCTCCTGTGAATCTTTTCTAATTACCATCCCGAATCCTAATGTTCATGTAAAAATTTCAAGAAATACCAATTTACAAAGTGGTGCCCACTTATTTTTCTTCTTTCAACTTCCAAACCATGTCACATTTGATCTGCAGTTGTAATTGCCTGGCGTAACCTCCCTGGAGCCTGTGTCTCCAAGAGAAAGCAAAAGCAACTGACAGAAAGGCTGCATCCCCAGATATAAAAGGAAAGTAATAGTAATGGAAATGATGTTGACCCAATGAACAATAAATTTGTTTTGGTGTGTGAAGGCTTTCATTGAGAATATTTTCTCTGGCAATTATGTGCATGTCAAACCTTTGTATGAGGAAATGTGCAAATTTGAATAAACAGACATAAGTCACAATCTCACCTTATTCTCTGTTGCTCAATGTTGGCAATCATTTTGAAAAACAAAAAACAGTCACCTGCTTACTTCTCTGTGAGAGTGCGCTATGCAGCACACCTGTTACAGTTCACCTTTGGTGCAGGGCTGGCATCCACCCCCCAGCCGTTAGTAGCTTGTAAATCTCAATCAACGCCTAGCTAAGGTGATGGCTGACAAAAGGAGAGTGATAACAGGCAGGACAAGTGTGATCTATTTATCTGCATGCACTGAAATGTTGAACTGGGGGAGCAGCCTCCACCTGGCAAAAACGTGGTTACACTTTTTTTAAAGACCTAAATATATCATGATAAGGCACAGTCTGCTGATGAGGCATTGCAGCCAAGTTCAGATCAGATCAGCTGAACCTCTAGACGCCAATTTTGTGTATTCACTACAGCACAACCTTTGTGGCAATTCCATCTTTCTTTGGGGAATATATTAATAAAATGTAATAATCAAAGTTGAAATTAATATTGCTAAATTTGAGTTCCACCATGGTGAAGAAGAAAGCTCAGTGAGTTAAGCATTTGTTGCAAATATATTTGCTTTTGTGCTGTGGTCCATATGTGTGTATATACATGTTGTTGATAGGAACAAATACTGTCTTACTAAACAACATGCCTACAATAAAAATAACTAGTTATGCAAACTAAACAGAGTAATTATGGTGCTTCTCTAGTTAGTGGTGGTATGTGCCTTTACTCACATTGCAAGATAAATGATGGCTGCAACATTTCTCAGTGTCACTCATCTACTAGTTTATGCAAAATGTGCAATGGGAAGTTATGTTAGAATTTCTCAAAGCCTCCTTATAACTGGCCTCTTTATCTCTTCTTTAGCTTAATTTGTGATTTCTTTGAGACGTATCTTTCATAATATGTGTCCCCTGTGATCAATGTCCTGCTTTTTTTAATCAATTCCTAAGCAAAACGTATGGCACATGTTCGTATGTAAACAGTGAGTAGAATTGCCATCTGGTAATGGTGCAAAGTTCTAGTGTTTTTGATTTGCGTTAATGCATAACATTATGTGGGAAATTCCATTTCCAAAAGGGTAAAAATAAAAAAAAAAAGACATGGACTGGATCCGCACTTTAGATGCAGCCTCAGAATACAAGCTTGTCTCTCACTTACCCTCGCTATGGAAAAAACGAGATGATCTACAGAACTACATCAAAAGATTTCCCAGCCGAGCGGCACGTAATCTCATAATGAGAGCAAGACTGAATCTTGTGGACACCAATGAAATCCGCCACATAAGGAACCAATCGCTGACTAACATCTGCAGATTTTGTGGCAAGGAGAAAGAGACAATTTGACACCTTATACTGTCTTGCCCAAGTTTGACAGACATCCGTCACCCCTATATGAAATATATCTGCCAACATTCTGCGGTAACTGATGAAGAAACATGGTGGAAAAGGATGATAAGTGGTGATCGCACATCGTGGCAACTAGCGACATTTAAAATCCTTCAATCCTTAACAGAAAAACTCACTGTGAAACGAAATGAAAACTAAGACTCTCTTCTTAAAGCGACCAGAAATACGAAAACAAACAGTCAAATGATGACTATACTCGAGTAAAAGAAAGATAAAAATAACGATGTTGTAAAAATCAAATTTTTCATTAAATACTCAAAAAAAAACAAACAAGGGTAATCTGCCAATCAGATAGCTCTTATGTGAACTCCATGCAAAAGCATAGTGATCCACAGCACCTGCGCTGCTCGTGGCGTAGAGCAGATTCAAAGGTCACAAGATGCTCACTCAACAGCCACATCGATGGCCAGGTTTCTGGCACGCAGGGACTATATTTAAAATATGCCCTTCCTGCACAAAAACAATGATGATCATAAGTAACCCATGCTGATGGCAGGGTAATCTCTAAATAAAGCTATGCCTGAGTTTAGTCATGATACTTATGATCATGACCACCACATCCCAATTGATATCACACATATGTCAGCTCCTGTGAGTCATCTCTGCTGTGGAAGGTGATTTGTATTCTGGACAGCTGGGTAGAGACTGCCAAATGGCAGGAGAGGAACCTGGTGGCCGGGTCTCTTCTTTGATCTCTTTGTGAGGGCAGATAACACCCTCAGCCAGAGGCAGCTGTCCTGGGCATGGGCACCAAAGGAGCACGCCCATTCAAACGGAGTAGCCTCCCACCAGGGGGCTGCATCGCTAAGGGCCTGTTTTCTTAGTAGGACGGTAAGGGGCCAGGATTAGAGTAGTCAGGAGGTCCTGGCCAATGGAAGGAGAATGCCACAGTTTTTTTTTTTTTATCTCTGTCTCTCTTTCTCTTTCCTTCCCCCTCCACTTTCTCTTGAGCAAAGCACTTTGGGAGTGACGTAGGAAGGACAAGTCCACTCAGTTCAAGAACAGGGATTGGAGCACTAAGTCAGGCTAGCTTTAGTCCAATCACCTGGGGACTTTTGCCTTTAATAGAAGGAGTCTCCCACCCCTTCTTTAGATTCTCTCAGATCTTCTGAAGACATGAAGATTCAACTAAGAAGAACTCACTGGACCTCCTTTTGGAAAGATGTGCTTTCCAAAGCCTTAGCCTGAGAAGGTGAAGAAGGAGGTATCCAAGGCAGAAGGAAGGTCTGCCCCGTACCCACTCTCAGGGCACATCAGTTGTGAAAACCTTTACTGCGCCAGAATCTCCTGAAGCTGAGAGAGCAGACCCTGAACGGAACCATCCTGTCCTCGAGTTCCCCTGAGCGGGCTTCACAGCAGATGGAGGACCAGACCAGCTGAAGCTCTCTGTTCTACCGAACTGGCCATTCTGTATTTGTTGCACCATGAATGAGAATGAATGTGCTGGCACTGGCTTTTGCGCTCCTCCACCAAGTTGAACTGTTGCCTGCACTTGGAACCAGCTTGACACTGCCACTTGCCCTAGCTTAGCCCATCACCTGCTAGGCTCAAATTGACTACTCGATGCAGGGAACCGATCCAAATCACTGGTGAGTCACACACTGGCTCTAACCAGTGGTTACAACCATGGCTCAGCCCAGCTAGCCTTTCAACGGCAAAGTCATCGACCTGCACATCAATGCCACACCACTTGGAGAGTCACTCATTGTGCCCTCTGAGCGACTAAAGCCCCACTCAGCCTGGCTCAACAGCACAGCAATTCTGGCACTGCTCTGACCTGCGTCATTGGGAGCACCCCTTCTGCAGCACAAAGCAACCACATTCGCCTGTACTCGCCACCCACGAAGAACTGAATCCTGGTACTGTTTACCTTGAACTGCCTCCTCTGTCCACTTGGGCCCCGAGAGACTGGTTAGGTCATGCATGCACCTGTTTTTCAACATTGACATATCCTTTTTGTGGCTAGTAATTCTCCTACCACCACTGGAACCACGATGAGAGTGCTAGTCGTGTGTTTAATTAAAGTATATATATCATTATAAAACCTTACTTGGGCATTCCCTTTATTTTGGACTGTGATCCTGTGTTGTTTAGGTCACTACAGGTTCACCTTCACATCCCTCTTAAGAGCATAGCCTTCCCTTGGCCCACATTACCACAAAAGGCAATGGGGTATATATCTTAACTGTCTCTGTTTTACCTTTATGATTGTAGTCAGATTGAATTATTTGGCTCTTTTAGGAATTGAATCTGTATTGGCTCAAGAGATAGAATTTTCTTACATAATGAATGATTTTGCAGTTTGCAGTTTGCAAATCTAGATGGAAATATGTAGTTTAATCTTGCCACTGTTTCAGGCACATCAGCCTTGGACAGTAGAAAACATATAATCACTGGGTGCTTCTAATTTCATTATTTCTTTGATTACTTGAATGTGTCTGCTGTGTGTACTGAAATGCTAAGAGAATGTTGATGGGCCTCATTACGACCATGGCGCTAAGGGGTTAATGGCGCCGTAAAAGGCTGCGGCACCGTTCACCCCATAGCGCCTAATTACGAGGTCCCTTTGCGGCTCCCGACCTTAACGGCTGGTCTGGACCAGCCGTTAAAGTAGGGACCCGCAAAGGGACCTTGAAGGTAATTACGGTACCACAATTTGCGGTACCGTAATTACCGCCTTCCCCATTCCCATTGAGCCCTATGGGGCAGAAATGGGAATGGGGAATGGCCAATGGTGCATGGGGAATTACCGCCCCGCCAACCTTGGAATGGGGTGGTAATTCCCCATTGCACCATGGCGGACTCGTTACAATACCGGCAGCAACCATGGTGCTAATATCGCCATTGGTTACCGCCAGTGTTGTATTGAGGGCCGATGTGTTTTACTCGCTGTGTTGTTTTCCTTGCTGCCTAGTCATGTAATGTTTCTCCAAGGGCATGTACTTTGGCAGATTCATACAGAAAAAATGATGTGTAATGTTTATATTTTATAATTTAGATATACTTAAAGCCTAGATGAGTTTCTGTTGATTGTGGTGGGGCATGGATTTCAGGCGTGGGGAGGGGGGTGACATGGGTTCGGGGGGTCATGGCTTTCTGTGCCCGGGGCCCCAGAAAGTGTTACGATGGCCCTGCCCTTGCCTACCGCAAGATCCATCATCACCGTCCTTCAAAAAGTCTGTAAAAACCTGCCTTTTTGACAAATACAACTAATGCTTTGTTTCTCCTGATGTACCTTATTATCTGTAAATCTGCAACACACACTGTGATACCCCTTCATCAGGGGAGTCCCATAAATGTAATAAATTCATAAATAAATAAATAAAAACCCATCTTCTACACCTGCTGCTTTCACCAAAACCCATGCCCTCCCACTACCCTCATCCCCAATAGCCATGCCCTCCTGTAAAACCAGATATTATATGAAGAGGCCTGGTAAGTTATCATTAGAAATTCATTACTCATTTAGTGAATCATTAGTAATTCATTACTCATTTAGGGATTCATTTATCCATCATTTCATTCTGATTAGTTATTCATTAGTTATCCATATTATTCAGCCATTTGGTTTGCTAGAGAAAGAGGCCTTGTTATATAACGTGCATTGTAGAGACATGTTTAGAAAGACATATGTTATTATGTATTATGTATGGATGTAGAGACACGCATGAATATGGACTTAGAAGTATGCATTGAACCATGGTGTAGCACTTGGTTTGCGAGAGGTTGAGTAAACGCTAGAATGCATGAAGCCATTCTGAAGAGACACAGAAGAGCAGCGCTACGGTCTGAAGATTGTTTTGAGTTACACTGTGAAAGAATGGAATGTGTAAACAGATTCTTGGCGGACAGAGATTAAGTGACTCTTGCCCGAGTAGAGAGGAGATGGGAAGCTATCAGGCCCTGGCTGGCTTGCTCGCCGACAGGCAGGAAGGTGGGGGCAAGCAGGGAGTGAGGAGCTTTAGACAGAGAGACACGGATAGAGGGATTTCAGTGAATAGAGTGAATGGAGAGAAATGAGAGGATGGTATGTTTTCATAACACAGTAAGACAGACAGGAGAAGGCCATAGAACACAGACAAGATATGATGTATAATGTCAGGATGACAGAACACACAGTGACTGGGGATAGAACAAGACATGCGTAACAGATCTCCAGGCGCTGTCCAGATTTAGAAATGCTGGTTTCAGAGAAGAGAGTTTAGACATGTGACCATGGAGAAAGAGTGCATCATTTGACGCTATAACTGGAAGCCTGAAATTGACATGGGATGAAGAGGAGGTTGGGAATGAAAGGAAGCAGTGCCATTGAGGGAGTGGTTTGGTGTGTCATTGGCGGTGGCATTGAGAGGCATTTTGACAGAGAGGGCTTTTGGAGAATTGGCTGACATGCAGCTTGGTGAAGCATTCTAGCAGGGAGCTTTTGCTGGAGGACAGACCACTGAGAGGCCTGTGCCGGGACTGGCTGGATTCAAGGGAGCTACAGAGGAGAGAGATGGGACACATTCGAGATTGGGAATCTTGCTCATGCAAATGGGAAGTATGGTGTATGGCCTAAACTGATTCATAAGGACAGACACTCACACAAACCTTTTGGTTTGATAGAAGGGGGAATCAGTCAGGGATTGTCTTAGAGAGAGAGTGTGATGTGTGGTGTGGATTGGAGATGAATACTGAATGTGGACGCTTACAAATTGTTATTAGGCTGCATTTCTTGTTATTAGGCTGCAATGCATTAGAGATCCAAAGGGATAATTGTGATTAGAATGCTTGCATTAGAAGCCTGTAAGGCTTATATTCATTGTAGTTTACACCCAAGCAAAAGGGGTGCAAAAGTATGTTGTGCTTGTAGTGTTTATTATGCCTTGCTATGCATGAATAAATGTATTCTATTGTTATAATTAAGACTACTTGTGTGTTTTCATTTGTGTCCATTGTTATCTTATTTCTCATGTCATTTCTTAGTGTTTGGTTTGGTTTGTCGTGTATGTTGTATCTTGTGTCTATTCTTAGCATTAGAGGGTATGTTTCTGTGTCCATAGCATTGCAATTTGGCAGTAACACAGTGCACAATCACCCTGAGATACATTTGTAGTGGGGCCATAGTGGTCCACACCCCCCTGAGGTAGTTTTGGAAACTAACAAATGGTCGCCCATGTGGGGCTAGGCCAAAGGTAGAATTGTCAGTTTGACACTCCTACCACACTCATACCCAACACCCATGCCCTCCCAACACCCCTGCCCTCACACAACCCCTGTTTCCAGCACACATGACATCTCACCATCCTCATGCCCAACATCCATGCCCTCCCACTACTGTTTTCACCATAATAAATGACTCAGCTATAGCAGTCCCAACTTCAGTAATGCTTTACATGACTTCCGTAGCTGGTATGGGCAGTACCAGGTGTGAGTGCCATACCAGAGTGCTTGTTATGGACCCCTCCATGGAAGTTGCAGAGCTAGAGCAGCTGTCTGGGTCACCTGGATTTGCTGAAGTGTGATTGTAATTGCTCCCATGACAGATTCATTGCTTGCTGACATAAGAGCTGTCTCCCACAACCCCATCTGCCAACCAGGTTGATAGCAGAAGCATCATCTGTAAACCTCCCATCCCTCCTCTCCATGGCATTGGCCCCTCACGTTTATGCCCCTGCTCGGCACCCCACAGGTGCAAATCACAAAGATGTTCTTAAGCAATCTCTCTATGAATTTCTGAAACCGCTCAGTGCATCTTTTTGGGATACTTGGAAATAAGATCACACGTGTCTGCACGAATCCTGAAACACATGCATCGGCAAAATCTTTTACTACGTTTTTATGTATCATGGTATCTGTTAATCACTATCCCATTTAGAGCATTAACATCAAGGCAACACAATTCCTTATATATATCTAGTGCTGCGACTTATAAAGTAAACCCTATGGATTAGAGAAGGCCTTTCAAAGTCCTATTCAATGAGATTGCATTACCTTATGCTGGTTTGAAGAAAATGTGTGGGTGGCCAGGAAAGGTCCCAAGGAGAAAGAGGGGTTCACATTGCTTGTGCCATATTTGTGACAGTGGGAACGGCGAAGTCGGCGTGATGTTGCAATTTTATATGTATCCAACCTACTGAAGGAGTATGGGATATATTTTACTTTAAGTGTTACTTTGAGTTCAAGTTATTTTTAATATTTGCACAAGCAAAGCACAGCAAGATAAATGTCAATATCACCAATGAAATATAAATACAATCTGGGAATGGTGTGTCATGAAGCACCTGGAAGCTGGGCAATGAGGAGCTTCACAATGCGCATCGAGAAAGGAGATTTGTTATGAAGAAACCACGGTAAAGAAGACATAGTAGTTTTTAAACATGCATGCACACTGTACACATACATGGGGAATTAACAAATCTATATGCAGTGTGCTCTTTTCACAAATTGGTTACATTCTTCAGTCAGGATTTGCAAGGTGAATTCTGAGTGACTGGGAAAACCTGGTAATGATTAGCTGCAACATTTTGCAGATGATCAGCCAACATGCCGGCCCAAGGTTTTTATGGCTTGACTGTATCGCAGTAGGAAGATGCAATCTTTTAAGTGCATGAGAGCTTGTTAGATTGATTTTACTGCTTGCTACATTGTTTCTAACATTATTGTTAAATTATCTGGTTACTCTGAGTGGTAAAACATATCCTTGAATTTTCGTTTTTTTCACTGTGTCTGCCAAATTCTAAATTGTATATTTTAACTTACTGTTCTTAAAAAAGTGCACTTTGGTGTCTTTTTATTCATGTTTCACTGTGCGAGTTAAAACAGCTCTTGTCTGCATGCACGTAGTCTTTCTGCAAAAAACTACAAATCCCATTGGATCTGTAGTTCTCCTTCACGCTCATTTGCTTAAACATGGCGTGAACGTGCAGGCGTGAAGGAGCAAGCCAGTCTGTGTCTGTATTTAAGGGCTGACCTGCTTTGGTGCTCCATAGATTCATCTTACTGCTAGCTACATTGTTTCTGACATTATTATTAAATTAGCTGGTTACTCTGAGTGGTAAAATGTATCCTTGAATTTTCGTTTTTATCAGTGTGTCTGCCGAATTTCAAATTGTATATTTTAACTTACTGTTCTTAAAAAACTTTGCCATGCGAGTTAATGCAGCTCTTGTCTGCAGAAATGTAGTGCTCATTTGCTCAAATCCGGCACCAACGTGCCAGCGTGAAGGAACAATCTGGTATGTGGCAGTCCGGGACCGGACATGCTGGAAGTGTGGCTGTCTGCTTGCCTTCTGCCAGCTATCGGACTGCAAGAAGTTCTAGCTGCTATAGAAACAGACAGAAATATTTGTAATCGCCCTTTCCCCTCACCAGCAACAAGCCAGAGCGTCTCCATACACTTGACATCTGCTTGCTGACAGAAACTGGGGGCTCTAGTTCCGCTGGACCAGCTCTTAACCTCTCCATTCCAGTAGGATATGCTATGTTATGACAAGATAGACGCACAGGTTGGGGAGGAGGTGTCGCAAAAATACTTAAAGACACAATATGAGCGTGGGAAATACAAGGACACATAATCGATGGCACAGAATGTATGCATGCCAAAGTAGGCATGAACTTGCAAGCTACTGTTAACATACTACGATCTACCACCCTCCCTCTTCATCTGACAATTTTATTTCAGCCCTCTCCAACTATTTACTCCCCCTTCTCAAGCCAACATCTCGCATTATACTGCTGGTGATTTTAATTACTGGTTGGACCACCCGGACGACTCTGCATCTGCTGAGCTGCAACAGTCGCTTTCATATCTAGGGCTGTTCCAAATCATTCATGCCCCAACCCACATATTGGGCCATATACTGGATTGGATTTCTACCGCCAATATCCATTACCATGATATTCGGATTTCCCCCTGTCCGTGATCTGATCATGCCTTTCCCCTTGCCAGTACCATTTCCAATTAAAAATAAGACCAAGCGCTCTCAAGCTTTCCTTGCATGGTAACTGAAACAGCTAACTCTAGAGAAAATTGAACCCTTAATGGAACTCACACTCAATTTAGCGGAACTAGACTCGCCAGACTCCATATCTAACAGTTTTACAGCTACTTTTGAGTATGTAGCGAACACACTGGCTCCCCTAAAGTTGAAAAAGAAACAACTTGAGGGGAAAAAATGCAAATCTTGGTTCTCCCGTGATCGGCAAAATATGAAATCTTCTTCGTTCAAATGATTCAATGCTTGGAAAGCAAATCCAAATCCCATAGCCTTGAAGGCATACAAAAGAGCCCCCAAAAACTACAAATCTGCAATAGTAGTAGCAAAAAAGAACTTTCACAATCTAAGATTTCTCACGCAACCTCCGACTTGAAAGAGTTGCTTAAAATTCTGAAAGAGCAAGAGATTACCCCTCAGCCCTGGACCTCTACTATCATTAAAGATTCAAACTGGTGTACGCAAATCCAAAAGGCCATGTTACAAAAGCATACAGACATTCGAGAGGGCATAACAGCCAAAAAAAACCTTCTGGCTGATAATCTCAGCACAGGTGATCCTAAATCTTTTTTTTGTTAGAGACCCTGCCATACCTGTCTTTAACTTCTGTCCTATTTCAATGGAGAACTTATTAAGGGCATCATACAACTTAAGGCCATCTAATGCAAGAGTGATCCCTGCTCTTCTCTTATTATTAAGACTTGCCCACCTTTACTCTTGGAGGGGATTGATACATTCATTAATGCATCCCTTGATCTAGGTATCGTCCCTGATGATCTGAAGCAAGCATGGATCACCCCTATTCTTAAAAAAACAGGGCTGGCCCAAGATAACCCACTAAACTACCCACCCATAACTAATACACACTTTCTCCTCAAAATTGTAGATCGGGTCACCTACTTGCAGATAATGCAGCACCTTAATCAACATCCTATTCTGAATCCCCTTCAATCTGGATTTAGACAGGGTTTCGGCACAGAAACATTGTTACTGGAGCTGAAGTCCAGGTTATTGGGTCGAATAGATAAGGGTGTCACAAATCTCTTCTCATCTTTCTGGATCAATCTGCAGCATCTTGTGGATCTTGTGGATCATGCTATACTTGCAGATCGACTTGCGTAAGTGGCACATTTCTCTCCCTCCGACCCTAATCCGGTATGAGGTCCCGCTGGGAGCCAGCACTTCCCCATGCATTTACAACATGTTTATGGCCCCGTTTTTAGCCCATTTGAAACAGGAAGGAGTCATATTCTCCACCTGTGCCGATGACACCCAGTATGATATCACTCTCACAGGTTCTCACAGTCAAGATGAACTTGAACTGAACAGAATTTTGACGATCATAGAGACCTTGATTATGCACAACAACCTTGCACTAAACAGAGGAAAAACAGAACTTATGATTGTGGGCTTGCCAGCGACTCTGGCCGAACTGGAATCAACCTAGAAGCTTTTTCAGCTAGGGGAGGAGGCCATTGCCCCTCAGCCGAAGGTAAATATTCTCGGCGTAACTCGTGATCAGCTACTAAACATGAAATCCCATGTGGGAAATACGATAGCAGATGCTACCTATTACGTGAAATTACTGGCATGTCTCCAGCTGTACATTTCACAAGCTAATGCTGAAACAATTGAACGAGCCATAATAGGAGCGAAAATGGTGGTAGTCTTCTTGCTGGAGACAGTAAAGTAGCTGTTAACAGACTCTAAGTAGTACAAAATGGTGCAGTAAGAGTTGTTACTGGGCTTGCCCATCAGGCGCACATCACTGAGGCTAGACGTTCATTGCATTGGCTCCCAGTGGAGGCTTGTATCACCTTTAGACTGGCAGTCATAACTTTTATATGTAGATTGGGCATTATGCCAGCCTACTTGCAAGACCACATTAGGGAAAAACCTGTAGAAGTCTGAGGTCTAGTAATCAGAATAATCTCTTCCTGCCAAGATGTAAAACCAAGAAAACACAGACGGGTGATTTTGTATGTGTCGCTTCGTTGACTTGGAACACGCTGCTCCCCTCTCTGCGATCCCATTTCTCTCTTCTTCCCTTCAAGAAAGAACTTAAGACCCTCTTATTTCACTGATCAGGCTATGGAGTCCTAATTGGTGCCTCTCCGATCTCAAGCCTTCCAACACTGCGGGGGCCATCTTCTCTATGTTCTTTGTTCTTGTCTGTCTATGTCAGCGCCCTCACGCCTCAGGGTTCATGGAGGCGCATTACAAATTAAGTAAAGTAAAAAAGTAAACGTTATTTATTGTTCCGGGGATCTGACCATTTGCTTTTTGATCAGCAATAAACCTGGAGTGAAGGACGCCTGAAGCCAATACCTCATGCATTTTGATTGTTTTCTCAGGATGTGACCAAAGGCCGTTTGTGTTGAATTGGTAGTCATTTAGATTAGAGTGTTCTGAAGACGCCAGTAAGTCGGGGTGAGTGAGATGGTTATCGCCAGTGCAAACAGAACCTGTTTATTCTTCCCCTCCTCATATTGCTTGAAGTACTCTTGCAAGCCATGTGCAATTATGTACAGGGTTCGAAGATCTCAGGCCTGCTGGGACTTTTAATGAATTATGTTTCTATGTGAATGTGTAACTATGCTATGACGTCATGAACAACCACTGAATCCTAAAATGGGGAGTGCTGTACACGTGAACTGAAGATGGTAGTTAAGATAATGTTGAGCAATGAGAATGTGGTAGTTAGAGATTGGATTTCTTTTGTATAGGTTGAACCAATCACGCGTGGGGAGGATTTGTAATAGAATACATGGGAGTGTTTTAACTGTTTAAAAATGTACATAATGTGTCAAACTTGTGTGGTTCGAGAGAGTCAGGTTGGTTTGATTCTGTATAATCATTTAGCTACTACCGGCTGATTGTACAATAAACTTGCTTTACAAACAAATGTACCCTCGCTTATTAAGTTGTGGGCCTGCTTTGGGTTAAGGTGATTAGAGGCCCAGGTAGAAGCCCAGGATGTTCGGAGACGTGGAGGGGTTCCTGACTGCATAACTCGGCTGCAGCGTTTCTCTGCTGGGACCAGTCTTTTGTGCATAATAAAAGGAGAGGTCCACAGGCTCCATATTTGTTAAGAAGCCTGTCTGTCCCCCGGAGACTTGGCACAGTGGTCGAGCTGTGTAATGCGAATTGATGGAGCATCACTTTGGAGCGCTTGGGTTCCCATGAGTGCCCTTTTGGGGGTAAAGCATGGGGGAAATACGTGAAAAAGATGGTTGTTTCTTTGATTTAAGTGGTTTTGTGCATGTGTGGAGTTAGCCAAGGCTATGGGGATTGACAGGATGAATGCTTTGAAGGAGTGAGTGAACTGTTTTATGTTGTAAGTCCTTTGCATATATTTTACCTAGTTTGTAATTTTAGAGGTGTGGTATCCCCACCAGCACGTCCATGGTGAGGTTTGTCCTGACACCCTTCAGTTTGCTTGGCTTATTGGCTGGAGCCCTTACCTAGGGGTGAAGTGGCATTTTATGGTAAGTCCACCTGTATATACCTTTCTAAAGTATACCCTTGACACCCTTGATTTTTTGTTGACTGTGCGGACAGAGCCCTTGCCTCCCTTTTCTTGGTTAGTCGAAGTAGTGAAGGGAATCTTCCTGCATTCACGGAAAGACGGTTTTGTAGTCAAGAATACTGTATAAGTAGGGAAGAGAGCAAGAGCAGCTGTGTTGTAGTAGAACACTTTGGACTCCTTCTATGCTCGAGTGAAGGAGATATCTTCGCGATATTGGCCAGCGTGAGTTTTTGGATAAAGATGCTGTCTTTTGTGTAAGAGTGAGAACTATAATTAAAGTAAATAGCTAAGCAAGGTTATTGTGGTGAGAGCGAGCAAGGTGAGTAATTGTGGGGGAAGACTAAGAATCTGGGAAGGGGAAAACAGGTGGTTCTTTTGGGTGGACATTTTGTGCCACAGGTTCGGCTTTGGGTGTTATTTTTGTGATATTGTTTTGGTTAACTTGCGGTATGGGGACTCCACTGAATCATCTATTTCAGGGACTTCCTGGCTATAAGGTGAAGATTTTAAAAGTACCATCCGGAATGGCTGCTGGACACTAAGGGTAAAATGCTAAATTCTTGGCCTACTGAGGTGACCAATGATAAGGGGATAGTGGAAAACCTGCATACTTATTTAACTGCCAGTCACAAGGGTTCAAAATGGAAGAAGCGGTTAAACATCTTAGAAAAATGGACCATGTATGAGAAAGGTGGGAAGGCCCATAATGTTAAAGTCTCAGAGGAAGGGCTGAAAAAGGAGGGTGCAGCAGTTCCTTCCGCACTGCCCCCATATGGGTGATATCCTTTATTGCCCCCAAAAGGGTATACAGACAATGAGTTTGAACCGCCATTTTCTCCAGAGGCCACTCCAGTGGGAGCGAGACAGACACAGGTAACACCTCCATCAGCTACTTATCCTAGAAAATGGGTTATTGAGGAAAGTGGAAGGATTACTCCTTCAATGGTTAGGTTTGTAGAAAGGTTGAGAACGGAGAACGGAATAGTAATAACTCCCCGGGATTAAGGGTGGAGGAATGAGAGATGGTGAGGCAGGCACTCAGAAGACTAGATGAAGAGTTGACAATGAGTGTAAAAGGGGAGACTATGCCTTTTACCACTAGGATAGAGGATAGACTGTGAATGGCAGTAAAGCCACATGAGTGGAAACAAATGGAAGAAGCATTGAGGCTAGTGAAAGATGAGGTAGTGCTGTTAAAACTGCACAGATGTGAAGATCAGGAAGAAGTGATTAGACAGGCAAAAGATGTAGAGGAAGGAACGTGGAGGCATGGACAAGTTTTTGTTATGTTGGATAAACCAGTCATTAAAGAGGTCAATGTGGACTTGGAGGTAAAACTATTGCTATGGGCACAGGATGCGAGCAGGGAGAAGGTGAGTTGGCATCCTACAGTAATGCTGAGTATGCTATGGTGCCTGTAAAAACATCAGGGGAAGTGTTAACAGGAGTAGGAGATGAAGATGAATGGGAGTTGGATGTTGAGCAGGGAGAGCAGAAGTAACAGCTCCACCTCCCGCTCCAGTAGCAGCGGCAGAGAGTACTCCACTGAGTCTTAAGATATGGTACTCGCATGGACGTTGTAAGCAGTAGGAGCGAGATGGGGGAAGCCCCAGTAAAAGCAGGTGTAGCTCAATTTCTGTTGCTCCACAATGATCAGGGAAGGACGTATTATGTCCCGTGGTCACACATGGACTGGAAATAACTTGATGAAGATTCTGCCTCCGTCGCTGCATGGTTGGGGTAGTGAATTTATGCATTACAGAAACATACTGCTGAGTGATGTTGGCCAAAGGGGATATGAACATCACATTCATGGCTCTAATGGGGGAACAGCCAATTGAGCTTTGAGTGGAGTATCCAGTAGTAGAGTTGGACACAAATACTCATGATGGAGCAGCATTTAATAATTACAGGGCACAGGTATGCGCGGCTGCAGATTTTGTACCCCAATACGGCCAATAGAAATTCTGTTCTGGCCAAAACAATGAAGTGAGATGATGATCCTGCCGCACACATCCAGTTAATTCAGGAGATATGGAGGGCAGATATGGGAGAAGAGTGGGATAAGAATGTGGCAATCTTTTACCAAATGCTAAAGAAGGGACTTCCTAAGGAAATCCAACACGATCTAGACAAAGTAGTGGGAATGGAGGCCAAGGGTTGGGGAGAAATTCAGGCACATATCGTGCATTTTTGTAAAAGGAGGCAAGAGAAGGAAAGGGGGAGTAGTTGCTTGGAAGAAGCAGTGATTACCAACTCCATGGATGGACAGCAGGGACAATTGGAACAACAGGGACATAGTGAATTGGTATGACGCAAGGCTGGATGGACAGGTATGCTACCAGTCCAAGGCAAATGAGAGGGTTTCCAAGGAGTAGGGTAGGATGCTCAGGATGAATTGGGTCATTTGGAGGCTTCAGAGGAATGGGGCCCCGGTTTAACGGGGCAATAACTATGGAGGGTTGTATGGGGTTCAGTGTTAGTCGTTTCGAAGGATAGGACTCGTGGCACACGATCGCTGGTGCAGGCCACAGAATTTCAACATAGGAGCGCTGCAAATAAAATCCCGAACCATGCCATATGCCCCAGGCTCTGTGCAATTTTACAGGCATGGAGTGAGCAGAAGCCAGCAACTGGAGATGCACATACCCTTGTAATTCAACCTACCATGACAGCACAGGCACCGGTACATACATAGGAGAAAAGTCCTTTACCCCAAGGAACAATCACTCATTAAACCGGAAAGTATTTTTGGGGTACTCCTCTCTTGCTCCCCGGTGCTGATATGTACCAAGATTGGGACAGCCCACAGGGATCTCTGATAAGTCCAGTCCTGTGTGTTACCAATGATCCAGAATAGGAACCCCAAATAAGTGTGCAGGTAGGTAACCAAACATTTTCATTCATGGTCGATAAAAGAGTTACAAAATCGTGCATCACGGATGGTGGTTTCCCCTTGCCAGGAAAAACAATTGACACATAAGGATTATCTGGGGCTACCCTGCTGGTTCCTTAAACGGAATATCTACGTATTTTGGTAGGTACACAAAGTGTATCTGCTCCTTTGTTATCTTGCATAAATACCCCTGTAAATCTCTTGAGCAGAGATCTCCTCAGTGGACTCCACATACCGATTACGTTCATGGAAGAAGGTATAATATGCTCAACTCCAGGTTTGTATCCAGTAAGAGAAACATGCATACTGTTGTGACAGCGTAATACGGGTGTACCTGTACATTTGACTTTGTTTCTTTTTGCAACAATGATTTTATTGAGTTGGGTCCCAGGAATTAAAGATTATACATGCCGGTATCGATTAATTTGTGTTCGGCCTACTGTGCCACAGGAGTTAACACCATGCACCATTGCAATGATTCTCTTTGAAGCAGTAGTTATCAAGAAGAACTGGGTGGTTCTCTAAGCCCCCAATGTGGAAGGCGGAGACTGGCACACATTTTTTTTCCATCAATCTAACGTTATTTCTAAGGGACGTGTCCGATGAGCAATTGTTCAAATACATCGAAGCCACAGGAGAGATGTTTTTGAGATTGGGTGTCTTGCCAGATAGCGCTGGAGCAATGGGAAGTACTGCAACCATTCTCATCATTAGAAATACATCGCCATATTGGATGGAGGATTTGGAAAAAGTGACGGCCCATTTTTGGACCAGTTATCCTTATGATGGGGAGCTGTTAAAGTGTGTTGGAGCAGTGTGGATACAATTGAAACCTGGTGTGATATTACCATGGGTTAAGCAGTACCCCATGTATAGAGAGGCAGGCAAAGGGAAGGGATTTATGAGACACTTATGGCATTGTTGAAACATGGCATAATACAATCCTCCGTGTTCCCATGTAACATGGCCATCTACCCTGTGAAGAAAACAAAGGGGTCCCGTTGGAATTCCCGGTGGTACCGAATCCTGCTACCATTCTCTGTAATATCCCTACTGAGTCAACGCACTTAACGGTGATGTATTTGAAGAATACATTTTTCTCGGTCCCCATACAACCCGATTGTCTGTCCTCAGAGCAATTACTTATCGTGGTCAGAGATCCGGGCACACGAGGTTGCCCCATGGGTACTGTGAATCTCTGAGTGTTTTCACCAGGGTGTTTCAAATGGATGTGATGAATGTACATGTGTCTAGTACAGTAATAGTAATCCAGTATGTGGATGATTTTCTAGTGTGTAGCACTTCAGAAGAGCAGTGTCGAGGAGATTCAATAACGCTCCTCATCCTGCATGTGGAGAAGGGGTACAAAGTGGACTAAGAAAAATAGCAGCACTGTCAGACAGAGATTGTATATTTGGGGCAAGTGATATCACCTGTAGGAAGGAAGGTAATGCAAGAGAAAGCCACTGCAGTACAAAATGCACCTCAATGGTCACAGTGAGACAAACGCAGCAGTTATTCAGACTCTGTAACTATTGTATATCTTGGATCTTTGACTACTCTAGTTTTGTGAGCCCCTTATTGCAGGAAGTACAAAAGGTGAAGGGGCCAATAGAATGGTCTGAAGAAATGGTGACTTTCTTTCGGAACTCAAGGCTGCAAGCTTTAGCGACAATGGCTTTTGCAATTCAAAATTCTTCAACCAATTCTATGGGTTGCCCGGTGACATTGTACATGGAGCATATGGTTTTTGCGATCTTGGAGAAATCCAAGGCAACTTTGATGACCCAAAGAGTTTTGGGGTATGAGGTTATTTTATCAAATGCATCCATACATCCCATATGGTGTTACCTAGTCAATCCTGCAACATTTGTAGCTGAGCTAGTAAAACCACATGACATTGTCCATGATTGTGCAAGATATGAGGGAGAAGAGGAAGAGAGAACAAGTGTTAAGGAGATGAGGTACTTTTTGTTGATGGGTACTCGACAATCAATCAGGACACTGGTGAGAGGCATATGAGTGCATCCGTTGTGGGCCTTATAGATGAGGAATATCTGGTCAGACTGAAGAAACAGTTGCCTTCGCATTACATTGCGCAAGCGGCGGAACTAGAGGCACTTATAGAGGCACTAGAAATGAGTAAGGGGAAGGCAGTCACTATTCAATCTGACTCTGCGTAGGTAAACTCCAGTGTGCATTCATATCAAGGTGATAGAGAAGAGGGTTTATGAGATCTGACGGGACCCCTGTCCAACATGCTGCTGTCCAGATTAATCAAAGCGCTAACTCTCGGAGGTAGAAATCTTTAAGTGTGCTGCGCATACTAATCGTACTAACTCAATAGCAATTGGAGATGATGCTGCAAAAAGGGCGGCAAAAGAAACTGCATATATGGGATTCCCAGATCCCCAGAACATGGAAACCGTAACCCAGCAGGTACAGTTGGCAGTTTCGTACATGATATCCCTTTGCTTCAAATTTTAGAAATGCAGGGAAGAGCAGCTAAAGAGGAACAGGAGCTATGGGCAAAGAGAGATGTGCCCTCTTGCCCACGGATTTGCTGTGGAGACAGGAGCTTAAGGTTAAGGTAGTAATGCGTGTAGAGATGCTTCTTGTGGCTCTACAGCAACTAGATTACCCAGCACCCAATTCTCAGTGACAAATTGCAGCAGGGTTCCAGGAGGAATGGTTCATTGCTAACCTCCAAGAACAGGTAAGTAGATTTGTAGGAAACAGCATAGTTTGTAGCGAAGAATAGCCATACTTTATTAATAGACGATATTAATAGACATTATTTTAAAATGTTCTGAAATGAAAAATAGATCAGCATTTCTGTAATGCCCACAATGCAACAAGACCACTTCCTCCCCTATATTAATACTTCAAAGGCTCTGTAACCTACCTGTTGCAAACAAAAGAGGATAAACTTGAAATCACTCTCTATGCCATCCCATATTGAATTTTCACAACCAGAGCACAGGCTTGACCCATTTAACAACCAAAAGGGTAACTTCGTATGCACCCAAATGTATGTGCAATACCTACCTCTGTGAAATCAGATCACAACAATCACAACCTAATGTATTGCTGCTTTAATTACTTGGCTAATATGTTGGAAATACTAATATGTTTAAAATACTAATAGTAATAAAGTACCCCAGTTTGCAGAAACAGTTAATGACAATACTTAATATTTAAATATGAAAAAAACAACATGTTTCTGTTTGGGGAGAAGATGTAAAATGTTGTTATTGATGGTAAAATGGGAGCACCTGTTAGATTCACTGGCACGTCAATTGTCAGTAAACTGTTTGGAACACTTGCAGAACATCTACTTGAGTAAATCAACATTGTAAATATGAGACATCCCATTAAACTCTGATTTGTTCAAAACAACACATTTAAATGTCCGACACATTAGTCATCCAGTCCATTTCATCCATCCATCCATCATCAGGGACAATTCTCTAAATGACAAATGTAACTAATGACAAGAATATGTCTCGTAGCAGTGATATAGCATCAATCCAGTGATACTTAATTTAGTCACTTGCCGGGGTCTTGGCAGATTTTCATCAACTAAAGCATAACAAAAAGAAGAAGTGAGAAAGAAATATAAAAAAATAATAATTTAGGTATCAAATCATTGTAAAAACCTTGTATGCAAAGTATTATCAAAATTAAGATCATGCCTGAAATACCTTAGTATTCCAGGATAACACTGTCCTGGTATCTGATAGTAGCCTGTAGAGAAATATACATTTTTCTCAACTCACTGATCTGAATATTGATTCATGTTGTCGGCAATATTTGAGAACCAAAGGTAAATAAATGTTTTGAGGGTTCTTCACCCATGCGTAGCTATACTTCATAGGCAAAATAAGTGGATGAATGTTCATTGTTAAATGTAGAACGCTAAGCGATAGCGTGCACGTTTTCTGACATAAGAATGCAATGACCTCATCAGCGTGATGATGTCAGCAGCGTCATGATTTCACAATCCTGTAAACACAGCTGCGAAGTTGCTGGTATGCAGCATTGTGTAGTGCAACCATACTAAACCAAAAAAGTTAATTAATGCAATTTGTGGTATTGCAAAATAACAGAGATGCATTTTGTATATGCTATCATTCATACGTAATGCTATAATGCCATAGATGTCATGACATCACAGCATTGTAACCATCATGGCAAAGTTGCATGTACGCAGGATAGTATGGTGTATTTATTCTTCATTTACAAAAAAATTCATGAATGTATGGGCATTACTAAATAACAAAGATGCATTTTGAAAATATACTAATATATATATATATACCATCATACCCAAATAAAGTTATACCGTTGATAAAAAACAGTATAGAAGTATCAAATTGAAAAGCAACCAAATTCAAAATATATAATGCTCTCAGAGTTTCTGAGTGTACCAGATATTATAGAAACAGCCTCTGATCTATTTCATCTCATTTGAATGTTGCATATTTGTCTTGTAAGCATGTTCTAAATTATATGGAGCATTTAAAAGAAGGATATGCCGTATGGGACTGGTGTTCTCGAGGGAGGACATCTTGGAAGTTTTTCAGCATGTCAAGCCCTCTAGAGCCCCAGGCCTGTATGGGTTGTCTAACTTAACTTAAAATCCCGAAAGCTGGGCCTGTATATATTCTGCCTATTGGGCTGCAGAAACAGCTAAGGGACATCCAAGGATATAAACCTGGTAACAATTTGGAAATTAATAGGGCTAACACTAAGATTTTTACTTCTAAAAGAGGAAGGAATTACATGAATTTCTACTGGTATTTGAACAATGAGAAACTGGATGTTGTAGATAGGAGGATTGGCTATGTGTTGATGATGGTCAGTTTACATTTGTCTCTTGTAAGTATGAATTCAAAACGATAGTCTCAAGAATCGTTTTATTCTATTCTGAACCCACACGCATAATACTGGGTTCTCAAAATACATTGGTGCAGCTTCCTCTAAACATGCATGTGTGACTTTCACTAAACATGAGTTTGTTACTTGCACTATTTGTGTTCAATCTACTTGTGTGTGCAGCTTTCAATTTGTGTATGTCGTCACAGATTTAATGCATCTATGCATACATTTCAACCTGCATATTTTGGGGTTTGAGATGTATTATTCCTCAGTAAAATGTACACTGTAAAAGAACTTCCCTTTAACATTACACAGACATCTGTTTGAAAGTTTGAATATGAGGGACCACAGGGGTTTGCCCTTTGCAAAATTCTTATTGAATCAGATACATTCCCTCAGTGTTTGTTGCAGAAAATACATTATCCATGACTTTAGCCTCCCCCTGCTGCGATAATGCACAATATCACCCTAGGCCATAGCATTCTGCAATGACACTATAATCTAGGATAACTCATCCATCCTACTTCAATCACTGCTATGCAGAAAAGAACCTTTTATAGTCCATTGGCCCAGATTAGGGTGATGTGATGGAATACCACCATTTCTCGGAAAGTACCATGGTTGGCTTCTCTCTATGGCCCTCATTGCAAGTTTGCTGGTATCCCGCTAGTAATTTCGGCGGGATACCGGCCAACTGACCTACCGTTTCTGTCACCTGATATCCTGGAATTTCCGGGCTAAAGGCGGAAAGGTTGGTAAATCCCAATTCCATGGAGGGGATTGCCGATATTTCCAGCACCAGTAATACTGCTGCCAGAAATGCTTGCTGGTGATTTCCAGTGGGGGCCTGATTTACCTCCAGCTCTTGGCTGATTTACCTCTTGGCTGGAGGTAAATCAGTGAACTGCCACTGGCCAACTTGTAGTTGATGGTCCAGGTAAATGTCTGATCACGGAATTAACCAACAATTTTACCAGCAATTCTTCCAGATGGGCAAACCTATAATGACCACCATATCAATCAATCATTTGCCTTAGTCTTCAACTCATTCCTATGACTATTATCCATCTCTTTTATTCTACTGTTGCCTACTGTTGGGCTCTTTTACCATTCAAAGGGATGCTGTTGTTCTTGCATTGTTATATAGTGTCTGGGTTATGGGATCCAGAGAATGTGAAGTACGTCCTTAAAACAGAATGATTATTTTTTTAAACAAACCTGTCCCCATCAAATAGCTTTGTGCATATCCAACCACTCCAAGTATGGTTTTATGTAAGTATGGGATTTTTACAAAACAAAGAAAACTACAACAGCAAGCAAAGGAACTCTGATAAAAAAAGGGACATAGCAGGAGGCGTTGTTGTGTGGCTTAGAAGATGGCTGCCGCCTGAGAGAGCTCGCTCTCAGTGACACCAGTATCCTTCAGAAATCCTCCTTCATACGACCCACTGAACGATACCTATGCCAGCAGGCATTTAATGAATTTGCAGTGTATCTTTTGACATTTTCGCTGAAGCCCACAGTGACTGTCCTCCACAGATGACCCCCTGCGGCCTCAGGCCACGTTGCGGCCACATTGGGTGAAATACTAGGTTGACGGAGACCAGCACCACTTCTCCCCCTGTGTCGGTGGACCTACCCCACTGGGATGGACGGCAGGGATCGGCCCACTCTAGGCCGCATATACTGCTGCATCTTGTGGGGAGCCTGCCGCGATGACGACGGGTGTCGGCCCCATGTGACGGGGCTGCCTGGTGCTGGAGGAGGACTTGGCGAGGATCAATTGGCCCCAAAACTGCACCCTGCAGGGAGCCCTCTCGGTTGCTGACAGGGGTCGGCTCTTCCATCCGCTGTTCTTCCTCATCCATGCGAGCCAGGACCATCTTAGAGTTGGGAGATTGCAGTGCTGGATGTCCCTCTGCTCCGTCTGCTGCACCAGTGATATCGGCTGTGGCTGGGCACTGCAATCTGTTCCCTGGCTGCCTTTGGGATCAGCGGAGCTCTGACATCCGGTGCCATTACTGGGTCCACTGGTGCTGGACAATCTCTGGTGAGTCCGTCCCCCTCCTCATCCTCTTTCATACCTGATCCCTCACTGCTGAGTGGGCATGGGCCTTACCCTTGTCCTCTGGGATACTTAGCTTGGTTCTCACCAGTTGGGGGTAATATGCCCTGATCGTATGTCTGTGGAGTGGTGGTGGGGTGCAGCAGGGGATCCCCTGCACGGTTACCAGAGACTACTGACTGCTGGGGGATCCCTGGAGTCGGTGGACACCCTGGGGCTCCGGGGGAGGGATCCCAGCATTGCTTTTCTGTTCTGATCCATGGGCCCATGACCCCCTTCTGGTGCACATTGACCAACCCCCCGCTCGGGTCACCCGCTGTGCCTTCTGATTGCATGCAATTGGTTTGGCTCTCCACTGGACTTTTCATTGCAATCCTCTCTGGTCCACCTTTATGGTGTCACCCAGGTGTCCTATAGCACCAAGCTTTCACAGGAATCACTCCCAGAACAGTGGTTGGGGCCGGGACACCCAGAATCTGCTGAGGAAGATCCTTTCTAGAGCTTGAGTGGGGGTCCCACTGTGGTTCGCTGGAGTGGACCCTCCCAGGTTTTTGGACAGTGAACCCATTTTTCTTGGATTCTAATTCGACATTGTGAACTCGGGAGCAGCTCCCGGCATCCTGGTTCTTCTCTCATAATTACATACGCCATCCCCAAGCTGACTCCTACATGGGGGCGGTGGTCCCTCGCATGTGACGCATGGGGTGTGGGGGAGAGGCACACTACCATTCTTCATAGTACAACAGCACTGTTGCCCTCCGGGAGGAAATGGGGAACAACCAGAAATGAGGCAGGATCACCCCTCCCCGAGACACACCCACTCCTCTGCCGCCGGCAGCTGTCGATATGGCCACACTCAATCAGACACTACTGAGTCTGAAAAATAGCACTGACTCCCTTGGTTCAAAAATGGTCACGCTGACCAGCAGAGTGGAGTCGTCGGCCATAGAAATTGATAAGTTGTGCAGACGAATGACAGAAGCGGAGCAACATATCGGGGATACAGAAGACAGTGTAACATCCCTGCAGAGATAAGTTGTGGCCCTGCAGCAATCAGTGAGGTGGGTGGAGGCAGAGAGCGAGGACTTGGAGGGGAGGTCAAGAAGGAACAACATTCACATTGTGGGTATCTCGAAGTCCACTCACATAGATAATATGGAACTATTCATAGAAAAACTCCTGGTTAAGATACTGGATCACCCTCTCCTGTCATCCATGTTCCTGGTCGAGAGAGCACATCGCTCCTTGGCAGCCAGACCGCCTCCTGGGGAACCGGCCAGGCCTATCATTCCTCAGATTCTCAAATACAGGGACAGGGATGCCCTTCTCCAGGTGGCTAAGGAAAAAGGTTGAACTACACCATGGCTCCTGACCATCAGACTTTTCCCAGATTTCAGTCAACAGGTACAGGAACAAAGAAAAACTTTCCAGGCAGTCAAAAATAAGCTTAGAAAGACAAATATCTGTTTGCCATATTATTCCCAGCTAAACTCCAGGTGGTCCACGAGCGGAAAACCTAGCTCTTCACTACCCCCGCCTCTGCGGGTAGCTTCATTTCGGAGCTACCAGAAACTGCAGATGCACAGGCCACCCCAGACTGAATGCTGAGCTATTGTTCTCATTCATGTAGCTGGGCATCTCCAAGTGAGGCTCCCCTCTTTGCTCTCTGGTGGTCATACCGAAGGCTGAAATGTTCATTGATGTGTCGCTAAGGGGTTAGAGCATCTAGGCCGTGTGACGCACCCTCTTGGTGCAGTAACTATGTCTAGATAGTTACAGTAGTTGAGTTGGAATGAGGTATCAGCCGGTATGTTTTTGTTTCTGTTGTGGGCGGGGGGTTTACGGGAAATTGCTTACTGTTTATAGTGCACTGGTAATTCTAGTTATTTACTGCAAGGTTACAATACTACTGTCTGGGAAAGTATGCTGGTCAAGTGCTGTCCCAGCCTGTTTCAACCAAAATGGCCCATTTTCACTACTCTGAATCACTATGTCCAGTAATTCATTGACGGTCATGTCCTGGAACATTAGGGGATCACTAATCACAAGAAGATTAGATTGGTATTGAATCATGCAAAACTACATGGGGTTTCCATGCTCTGTATCCAGGAGACGCATCTCCCGGTGGGTGGTTCACTCCCGGTTGTCAGAGAATGTGCGGTTCACAGATACGAGGCATCATACTCATCACAATCCAGAGGGGTAGCGATTTATGTACACCAGTCCCTGCAGTGCCGCTTCCATGAGCCCTTGGCCAATGCAGAGGGCCAATATTTATTTGTGGCTGGGGAGTCCCTGGGAGTGAGGGTCCTGTTTGTTAATGTCTATGCCCCTAACTCTGATTCGTCAGAATTCTTCCAGAACTGTGCTGCATTAACTCATAGGTTTCCCATTATATGAGGTCATGTGGGCGGGGGATTTTAATATGGCACTGATGGTTGACATGGACCGGTCTGCCACCACACAATTGACGCCTCCTAGAGCCGCACTCGCTTGGTGAGATATAGCTGAGTCCATGGGTCTGGTGGACATATGGAGGCATAAACACCCGGACTACATGAATACTCCTTCTACTCGGGGGTGCATGGAATGGCCTCTAGGATCGATTACATTATGTTCTCCCTCTACCTTGCCCGATCTACACTGTCCACCAAAATGCTTCCCAGGACCCTGTCTGATCCATCCCCGGTCCTGGCCGTCATTCACCTCCCAACATTTGTATGCCTCTCTCCCCGGTGGTGCTTTCATCATCGCGCCCTCGAGGGTGCTGTCTTCCACGATGGGTTTAGGGACGACATTGATTAATATTTCCGAAATAATGTGGGTACGGTTTCAGATTACCAGATAATTTGGGAGGCGGTTAGGGACAGATGTATCTCTATGGAGAGCCGTGTGCTGAGATCCCTAAGGGCAACTCTCCACAGGTTGGAGGGCGAGATAAAAGATTGGAAAATGAACAGCCCTCAAACACAAATGCACTCCTCTCTAAGAGACTCGGGGATAGACGCCGTAAATATAGTGAAATAGCGCAAAATGAGTAAACATCTGTGGGTGAACCGGATCTGGCTTCCAACTATGCAGAGGATGGCAGACCCAGCCAAACACTGGCGTGGGCGATCAGTAGGGACATGACCCCGGCGGGTATACTTGAGATTGCAGACGCCAATGGAGGGTTACTCAGGGACTTCTCTGAAATAAATAATAGATTTCAGCCAGCATTACCACGCACAGATATACTTGTCCCAACTATCTGCTTCCTCAGAGGATATCCAACATTACATAGACCGTATCGCTCTGGGTTGGTTAGACCCCCCTCAGACAGAGCTTCTGAACACGCCAATTACGGTGGAGGAGATTAACAGGGTTATTCAGGAGCTCCCTCAAGGCAAAGCCACTGGCCAAGATGGTATCCCTGCTGAGTTTTACAAAGAATACGTACCGTTACGTGCTCCCCATCTGTGTCATATGTTTGAGACATCCCTATCCGCAGGCATGCTACCGGAATCCACCAGGTCGGCGGTAGTCACATTGTTACTCAAGCCCAATAAATATCCCCAAAATTGTACCTCCTATAGGACCCTTTTGTTGGTCAATACAGATAATGAAATGTTATCTAAGCTACTTGTGGACAGGCTTCTCCCCCATATGAATGTGCTGGGTCTTCCGGATCAGGCTAGCTTCATCCCGCGCAGGTCCATACAGAATAACCTAAAGAGGAGGTCTCATCACCCTCTCTCTGGGCCTTGACACCCCTATATCAGGAAAGGCAGGCTTAAACACATCAGGACACTGAGGCTGGATTTCAAAAGACATCTGTTCCTTCTTTTCAGCAGACCAGGATACAGCAAACAGTACACAGAAGAAAAATCTGCAACCCCCAACTCCTTTCTGATTTCAGCCCCTTATATACTATTTTAAAAAGTGTCATAATGCAATGATCAATATAAAACATCCTGATTGGCTTTGGTACTTGAAGACAACCCCTTTTGTATTTGTATTTGTATTTTATTGATTTAAAAAGCGCCTTACGCCAAAGCGCTGTACAAAGAACAACATGATACATAAAACATGAACGATAAACTGTTGAAGCATAACAATATGAATCAATCAGACAACAAAACAATGGAAAGAGCAATTACTGAAAGGGGAGGGGAAAAAGGGAGAAGGGACAGGTTGGGGGTGGAGTGAAGGAGAAGGAGGGCAAGAGGGGGAAAGGGAGGGAGGAAAAGGGGGGTAAGGAGGGGAGGGAGAGAGTCAGGGAAAGAGAGAAGAAGGGGGAAGTAGAAGGGGGTAGGGGATTCAAGGAGGAGGATGGAGAAGAAGAGATTTCAGGGAAGTGCGGAATGAAGGGAAGGTGGGGGAACGGATGGCAAGAGGAAGGGAGTTCCAGTGTAAAGGAGCTAAGAGCTGGAAGGAGCGAAAATGGGAGGAGGCACAGGGAGGAGGAGGTGAAGTGAGAAGGAAATGGTCAGCTGATCGGAGGGAACGGGAGGGAGAGTAGAAGGAGAGAAGGGAGGAGAGATAGGGGGGCAAGACCATGGAGAGATTTGAAGACAAGACAGAGAAATTGAAATTTAAGTTGTGAGTGAAAAGGAAGCCAACCAAGGTAGGAGAGAGAGGAATAGATGGAATCACGGGAGGTAAGGAGACAAAGGGTTCATATAGCAGAGTGGTAGATAGATTTAAGAGGGGCAAGGTGCGAATTAGGGAGTCCAAAGACTAGGGAAGAGCAGTAGAAGAGGCGGGAGAAGATAAGGGAGGAGATTAAGAGTTTAGTAGCGTGGAAAGTGAGAGAGGGGCGGATTTTGCGAATATTGAAGAGGTGGAAGCGGCAGGAGCGAGAAGTGAGGGAGATGTGTTGGGAGAAGGTGAGAGAGGAGTTGAAGAGAACACCTAGGTTGGTTCGCTGCCTTAGCTGCCACTCAGAACTAGTCCAAACAGGTTTCACCTAACTCATTCTACACCAGTGGACTCTCCATGAACTTCTATGAAAAAATTATCCACTGACATCTTCATGACTTTGTACAAATCGACTATTTTGTATCTAGCAACCATCCATTTTAGAGTTGCTTGACTTGTCTTAACAAAAATGGCCGACCAACATATTTCTGATCAGAACTTGGTACCTGCTCATTTTTTAATCTAGATTGTTTAATAATTTATGATAAGCATGTACTCCTTGAAATATTCTCTACTGTGCAAAGATTCTGACCCCACAAAATAGATCGCCCTTCAAAGCGCTTTTCTGAAAGGCAGTATTAGAGTCATTGATCAACCCGACAAGTTATCTGCATTCAGTTTGAGGGGGGTGGGATCTATCTCCAATACATTCAGTTTGAGGGGGACGGCGGCTACATTCTGTAAAAACTACGTCGCCTCTTATCCATGATGCACAACATTAATGAATAAGTGCCTATAGTAGTCGCGGCCCTCGATGTGGAAATCACCTTTGACTCCATTGAATGGCTATTCCTGTTTGAGATGCTTTGCAGGTCAGGACTGGGACTATGATTCATAGAATGAATTTGTCTTTATACACCTTCCCTCAGGCATTAATTCTCACAAATCAACAGACTTTGAAGACTATATACCCCACTAGAGGGACATGGCAGGGGTACCCACTCTCTCCTACCATATTTGCTCTGGCAATTGAGCCCCTGGCGTGCTCCATCAGGGAGTTCCATTCTCACAGGGGAGTTCAGCTACAATCACATATTTCCAACATCTCGCTCTATGTGGATGATATGTTGCTGTAACATCAAACATCCTATACAGAACCTTCAACCGTTCGTGGGGTGCATTTAAGGTGCTAAGCAGGAATCCCTTCACCTAAAAACTGCATTTAAACATTGCCATGAAAAACAGCTGTGCTTTGTTCCCTGGCGCATGTGTGGCAAGCAGTTGAACACTGCATTGAAAAACGGCTCTACATTTGCTGTTCTGTAATCTGAATACCAAAGTTGTGCACTGCATTCAAGACGGCCCTACATTTGTTTTTTCCTTTCATCTGAAATACCACAAAGTTATGCACTGCATTGAAAAACAGCCCTGCATGCTTTATTCCATCTGAATGCCAAAAAGTTAGCCAATACATCCGAAAATAGCCGAGTCTTACTGTTCATTCACATGAGTGGCAAGGATTTCACATTGCAACCTGACACGGCTTTTTTTTCCCCTTTCAGGTGAACGGCAACACTGCAAATGAATGAAGAACAGCTTGTTTTTTTTTCTTCCATGTCAAATCAAAAGAACCTTGTTCAGAGGGTCTACTCCTTCGTGTCTGTGGATCAACTGCAAATGCAAACCCATTCAAGAAGGATAAATCAAAACAATCTTCTGACTTACATAACCGCATTCCAAACATTGGATGAAATGCGGCTTCTACATTTGTAAAAGAGGAAAAAGGAAAATCACTTTTAAAAGCCACAGTGTCAGGGTAGCTTTGCTTGCACAGAATTGTCAGTGAATATGTTGGGGGTGGGGGGCTGACAAAGCCATTTATATTATGTTTTCCCCCCACAAGACTTCAATCAAGTTGGCAGAGGCTCAGGAATACCAGTAAAACTAGTTTGGCTCAGGCAGGAAAAACTCAATTGGAAGTCTTGCCTCCCCTGGAAGTCACACTTATAAGTGAACTATTCCGCAATGACATATGAGGTGGTTGAGGGCGTGATGATAACCTGTTCTGCTAGACTGGAAGGCAGTACTAGCAGGAAAGACCAAGAAGTGCGAATTCCTCCAGCACCCACTCTGAAGGACAAACTGACAAACTTCAAAGGGGCAATAAAAGTATTTTTTTGCAAGCTGAGCCAGGGAGAAGCAGTTTGCTGTGGGGATGAGGCACTCCCCCCATATGTGACAGATCATCCAAATTGACATTAAAATAGTGATTTGTTTTAGGCATTTTCCCCAGCACGTAGATAAGGAAAAAAAAAGTTTTATGCTATATTTCCATGCAATTTCCGGGAGGATGTTAAGAGACTAAGGCCCTCATTACGAGTTTGGCGGTAGCCATGCCGCTATTGGCGGCATGCCTGCCGCATAAATCGCGTCCGGGTCCTCAGAATGAGGAATAACCGGGCCATTCCGAGTTCGGAAGACCCGGTAATTCCTCCCTCCAAGGACCCGGACCCGGTCCTTCCCCATTCCCATTTCAGCCCCCATAGGGCTGAATGGGAATGGGAGAGGGAGCAAACAATGGGCCATTACGAGTTGGCCCGTTGTTTGCCCTCTCTTCCCCTCGTGGGACCCGGTAAGCACGCCTGGTTTGACCAGGCGTTGCTTCCTGGGTCCCGCGAGGGAACCTCGTAATGAGGCGGTACGGGGTAAACAGCACCGGCACCTTTTATGGCGCCGTTTACCCTGTACCGCCAGTGTCGCAATGAGGCCCTAAGTACATTTTCCATTTTCATAGCACTTTGTGGACTGAAATGGCCAGTAAAGACTTGTTTCAGGCTGATGTATAAATGGCTCGGAGGCACAGTCACCCCAATGGACATGCGACTGACGACCCTCCAAGAAGGATCTAAGCCAGGCAATGGCATTATTGGAGAGTCTACCTACCGACGCCATCCCATTAAAGCAGAATTTTATGATCCAGCAAGTCGAAGGCTACCGATAGGTCTAATAGCATCAGCAGCCCCGACTTGCTTTGTTCCAGTTTACCAAGCACATGTGGTTGGAGATCCAGAAATGCGGTCTCTGTTCCATGAAAGCTTGGGAAACCTGATTGCTTCACATGCAGTATACCAGAATTGAGTACGTGGGATTGTAGCTGCGTGGTCGCTGCCTTATCAATAAGTTTAAGAAGAAATAACGTGTCTGTGATGGGTCTTAAGTTAGCCGCATCCAACGGATCCAAACCTGTTTTTTTTAACAAGGGGGTAACAGCCACATTTTTAATAGAGTGAGGGATAGAACCTGTGCGAAAGGAGGATCTAACAAACCGACAAAGAAATGGGGCAAACAGTTCCCGATGCTCCAATATATGTTTGGAAGGGAATATTTCCCCTGGACAGTTTGTGAGATGCATTTCTTTCAGTAACACCAACATTTCGGCTAACTTCGGTTCTGTAAAGTTAAAATTACCTGGGGAATTAATGGAGTTGCCTGTTTTAGATGTGTCAGGTATGGGCAAAGGATTTGGCAAGGGTGAAATTAATATTTCCTGCTCGATTTTTGTTTTGCGCCTTCAACAGTTTGTCTGCAAAAGCCCTCTGGACTCTACTACAGTCGTCTGTAGTGGGTTTAATAGAGGGTTTACAGACGATGGGTTTCTCCCATGTCCTGAAAAGGCGCAAAAGTTCCTTTGTTTTATCTCCAGCTTGGTTTATTTGAGTGTCATAGAAAGATTTCTTGGCCTCTATGGTCATCATCTTATAACGCTTTTCGATAAGTTTCCAAGCCAGCAAATTATCATTTGTTTTGTTTTTATGTGAGGTATGCTCAGCCTGCCTTTTGCTGGTTTTAACTTCAGCTAGTGCAGGAGAGAACCACTTATAACGATTGGGTAGGTCTTTGACTGTTTTATATTTCATGGGTGCATATTTATCTAACATTTCTAACATGACCTCATTGTAGACTTTTATAAGTCTCTCAGGATCATCGGAGTCATTTGTTTTGATTATTAACATATCGGAAATGTATGTGGATCATTTAAGCGCCTCCCAACGGGCAAAATCCAAACTATAGAAGTAACATGCATGGCATGGGACACCCTACACGTGGGGCCTGGGACCACAGGCAATTACCATCCGGATTGCGCAATATTTGGTATAGACAGTATTCCTCTTACCTCTGAGAATTAATTTAAGAGCCAGCTGCAGAAACTGGGGGTTCACTCTCAATGGGACATTGTGAATGATGGACAATTCATACAATGGGGTCTCCTTAAGAGTCGTAGTCCTTGTAAAGCAATATCTCTCCTATTTTATTACAGGCTGCGGGAAACACTCGGTGGTGTATGGGCAATCTTCCCAGCTGCCCCGACCCGTCTCTCTGACATACTTTGTGACCAACCCACCTACCCTCTCGAATATGGTGTCTGCCCTTTATAAACTAATTAGACCCATGCGCCCCCGCTCCCAGGATACTGTATAGAGCTAGGTGGGAGGGCCCCTTAGGTGGTCCCCTCCAAGAGGAGCAATGGCTGTATATCTGTAAAATGACCTGGGAAATCTCCATGAATGCCAGGTTCTGCCTGATCCATTTTAAATCCCTGCATCAGTCCTACCTCTCCCCTACTCGATTGCACAAATACTACCCAGACAGAACGGCAGAGTGCAACAGGGACCATGCAGACTTTTTACATATGCTATGGAACTGTCCAAACATGCAGTCGTTTTTGGAGGGGGTATCTGTCATAATGGGGACAATGGTTCTGGGGTGCCCCGCCGCTCCCCTTTAGCCTGGCAGCTAGCGTTTTTCACCGCCCCCCAACTAAATCTGAAAGGAAACTGTTAGCCATGGCTTCAGTGGATGCAAGTGCGATGATTGTCAAATCCTGGATGAGACAGAGAGTGCTCACTGTTATTGAGTGGTTGAAAACGATGCCCCCTGGTAGCAGACCCGTAGATTAATGGGCTCCCTTTCATTCGTACATTAGTTAAAGGGAAGTCTCCTCTGAGCCTCACACAAATGCGATGTGATCTCATGTGCCCCGATCTCTGATTCTTGTTGCTTCTCCTGCTATTTTATGACCAGCACTGGATAAGGGTGGACCCTAATGCTCTGAAGGTATAAAGGGGACCACCCCCAACTTTGATGGGTAGGAAGATGGGCGGGAGCGGGAGAGAGCAGAAGACTGAATAATGTAATGACTGACTCATTCCCGCAGGAAATGTATTGCATGAACTGTTACACGATCCCTGATTGGTACATGGACACAATGGACTCTTCTTCATGATGATTATATATATCAAGTTTTCATTTTGGTACACACATCCTTTTTACAGTGCACCAGTTGTTTTTTTCCGTGGTTGGGTGGGCAGTGGGGGTATTGCTACGGTTTGGTTATGGACTGTAAAATGCACTATATGGTAAATTCAAAAATCATTTGAATAAAAAGAGTTCAAAGTTTTTCTTTTCCCCAAAAAGGGGCATAGCAGGAAAAGAGATTGACATTGAATTGCAACGATAAGACGGGGCAAAGATGACACCACACACAGATTTCAAATACATTCCCTTAAAATGAAGGTTGCTTCTTGACCAGACGATCCTTCAAACGTTGTTAAAGAATGCGTGAGCAAAACAACCACTGACAACTAATGAGCAAAACAACCACTGATAACAGCCACTGAGCAAAACAACCACTGACAATAGCCACTGAGCAAAACAATCACTGACAACAGCCACTGAGCAAAACAACCACTGACAATAGCCACTGAGCAAAACAACCCCTGACAATAGCCACTGAGCAAAACAACCACTGACAACAACTACAGAGCAAACCAACCACTGACAACAGCCACTGAGCAAAACAACCACTGACAACAGCCACTGAGCAAAACAACCACTGTCAACAGCCACAGAGCAAACCAACCACTGACAACAGCCACTGAGCAAAACAACCACTGACAACAGCCACTGAGCAAAACAACCACTGACAACAGCCACAGAGCAAACCAACCACTGACAACACCCACTGAGCAAAACAGGGTAAATATAAAGAAAAATATAACCCCAAAATAACTGAAATCATCCCCTTCCACTATCTACAAACAACAACCCCTTGTAGGTCACTGAATCACCAAAAAGAGCTAATATCAAGCACAGATTATTCCTGTAAATTAGCACAATGAAAGAGCCCATAATATGAAGGGAACACAGACATCATCTCATCTCAGTGAAAAATAATTTCGTAAAGTCAATGAATGAGTGAAGTGCAATCTCTCGCCTACATCGAAATAACATTAAACACTCCAATAGGTCCAATCTTTTAACAACTAAACTGAAAATTAAAAAAGGCGTCACCAGTAAGATGAACAAATTTAAAAAAACATACAGAAAGTAGAGCTGAGGGAGTAATCTCAGGGCTGGAAAGACCGATCTGTACATGCACACACACATTCATGAGCGCCATGCCCGGATGAGCAGAGGAGTTATACCACAGGGCAGAGATGGATGGATTGGAGGCAGTGCTTTTGACTTCATGTGCCAATCGCATTGTTATTATTATCGGAGTAGTTCAATAACACATTATTTTCCCTTACTCTACATATGTGCTCTCGTACACAGTTCAGACTTGTGACCTAACTGAGGAAGATGTGGGCACCCGCGTCCTGAGCAAATCCTGGATATTGAGGAGCATGATAGAATTGCAGGCAATTAAATCATCCTTAGTCAGGTAAGGGTTGATAAATCAACAACTCAAACCCAGCGCAAAGTTTCGACTTGGGAGTCACGCTTTCTTTTGTTCACACGCTGATTTAGACACTTGGGGCCTCATCAGGAGGTGGGCAGAGCGGTAGACACGCAGAGGTAACGCTATTACTGCCGCATTACCGCTCCGCCTAATCCCGTGTATGGGGGAGATTTAGAGTATCGACCTCTAAATCTGAGCTGGGGGTGAATGCGCTGACTTGCTGCCCTTTTTTAGCGCAACTACCACAGCGCAATTAGCGCCATGGTAATTGCACAGAAAATGCCCCAGAGAGTCTTATGGACTCAAAATAAATGGGGACTTACACTGTCACCGCAATGTGTGCTCCGGCGCTAATAGCAAAGGACCAAGTTGAGCTAACGCTAATTGCATTTGGCGGGATCCTGGCGGATTTACGCCGGGATACCACCCAATTCCTGATGAGGCGGATGTAAAAGCTCTATTGCGTTAAAAAAATGTTAAACAGGTATACAAACAGAACCATCAACAGCTTTTACTGTTAAGCATGTTATCGTACTACATTAAGTTAATATCACTTTGCTGTTCTTTGGTTGGGATCGAGGGCTATTGAAAAAAAGACATATTTCAGTGCAAAGTAGCATATTTTAATGTACTTTCCATAGACATGCATCTCTCTCAATTCAAGGGCTCATTATTTCTGTTGTGTTGATGGATCAGGGGCAGCCATATTGGCATTCTGTGCAGCACGATGCATCCATAATGAGCACGCACCATTACATCCGATCAAGACAACTTGTCACTTTGGAAATACTCGGAAGTTGGCAGATTAGCAAAAAAAAACAACATGCGAGAAAACCTCTGCACTTCCCCCTAAGTGTATTCGTACGTAATCTCTGAATAATTTTTGACAACGTTAGCGCACATCTGAGCAAATGACACAGGTGACAACTTTACAGCTCAAATCTTGTATATACTGCCAAATGAATGTATTATCATAATAGTATGGGTTGGTATTTTAGGCCTGGAATATTCGTGACAGAAAAACTTCATAACGGGTAAATAATAGCTGCATGCACACGTGCATTTGGTTACCATCAGAAATGGGCTGTTTCCATAGCACTGCAAATTATTTTAGCAGGAAAAATACATTTTTCTAATAAAATAAAATACATTTTCCTGCACTGCCAAATTACAAATTTTGGCGGAATTACCCCTGGTGGAATTATGAGTGGTAATTCTGCCCGTTTTTGAGGAAAAGTGGAGGATGTGCCTTCATCATGATGCTGGAGGTGAATCCTCCACTTTTCCTCACAAATGTATCAGCAGAATTACCACTCAAAAAGAAATTGAGATTTACACCGCCTACCACCCTTTGTAAACCTGTGATAAATTCAATGGTAATTCGAGGATTTACCTCTGAAATACCTCCGAATGAGGCCCAATCATTCAGAGTCTGTTTACAGCTACCGCTACTTAGCACCATGGGTTTACTACATGATTACAAGTGATGGTAGGGCGGAGTTAGTCCCCATTTCTCCATAGGACTCCAGTGGGTATTTTTGCCGGAATTGCCACTGATGGAATTACTGAGTGGTAATTCCGCTGATTTTTGGAGGAAAAGCTGCACATTTACCTCCAGCATAATTCCGGCGCTTGTAATTCTACCAAAAACTGTAATTTGGCGGTGTGGGAAACAAAAGGAGGTAATGTAATTACCACCTCTTTTTTCCTGCACCACCAAACTTGGAATGAGGCCCGATATTGACTTGATGTGCGCTCACAATGAAGAATCTTGAGCCTGAAGGAAATCCCCAAGAATGGATGAACTTCCCCAAATGTTTGCGGGACATAGGGTCAAATGTTCCATTTCCTCCAAATATTTGCAGGTCAATATCAGAGCTGAAAACCAGCCCGTGCCACCCCCCCAGGCTTCTTCCAGTCCTGCTGTTCTGCATTTCGCTACATTACCCAAGATAAATTACATTTATTTTATGTTTCCAGTGCGCTTGAAAAAATAAAACAAGTTTAACGCAGACCAGTAACCTACCGAAGCCTGCCAGGGACCAGCAGAGTGGTGAGGCATGCTATAGGGCCTTGTGGGGTATGGCAGCCTGCCCTCTCTTGCAGGGCCCTATTTAAAATAGTAAGCTCATGCTTTACACTACAACTGGAGCTGCTATAAAATTTGATACCAAAGAAGACGCAACCGTTTGGAAGAAAATGTGGTGTCCCATAAAAAGGGTCTTTCAATGTACTATTCTTGAATAGGATGTCACTGCTTGAATTACAATACTGGAGTAATATTCTGAGATTTCTTATGTTTGAGTAGAATCCTAGCAACAGCATTTTGTCCAGTTTGTAGGCACGTGGTTAAAGGACATGGAATCTCCACTAAGGTATGGGAGTATGACTTTCATCGTTTTTAGGCCATAAAAGTAATTGAAATGATATGACAGGTTATTTATAACACGCTTAATATCCAGAGGTTTCTAAGCGCGGACCCGGGGATTGAACCTGTGGTGCTCTGTGTCGTCTTGCTTCCAAGGTGAGCACGTTGCCCCTGAGCTATCCTCCCAGTTTTATTTACACGGGCAGCCTCCTGGTTGCCCTTGAAAGCTCAGAACCCACTCCTGACCACCGTAACGCCCATTGGACGAGATCCAAGATGATTCAGCCAGATTATAACAGTCCGCGTTTCTGGAAGATTCTCCACGAGTAAAATCTATAAAATCAGATAACATTTGAGGTGGATTTTCCCCTTCCAGTTATAAATCGTGAACCTATTTATTGCCAAGTGCTGTATGACATCGACATTAGCATTCAGCTTAAACCTCAACCTTGTGTGAGCATAAAAGTAGTAGATCTTTATGCCTCTATCTTTGATAAGGGACTGTAATGGAGAAAGATCATTGATTAAAAGTAGAGGGCAATAAGCAGTTCCGTGAGTGATTTTGCAACCTGCATCTTCTAACTAAAATGAGAACAGAGAACAGATAGGTTATTCCACACTCATCCCACATAGCCATCATGTATGCTAACACTGAGTAACTCTATCAGAGATATGATCTTTGGTGAAACCCATGTAGGACTAGATCTCAATCAGAGCCTTTCCCATCTGCAGGGTCTAACAGGCTCAGCAAGAGAGCAGCATCCAAGCGCCTTGTATCATGGTCCACAACCACTCGGATGCACCAGTTTCCTGAAAGTGTTTGGGAAACCAATGGACCACCACCCCATTCTCTCGTAGTGAAATGAAAGTGGACAACTAATTGGGTGGGTGTGGCTTTGTTGTACCTCCTGACTTACCAAATGTTTGACAACTCTGTCAGAAATGAACACACTTTCTTAGTCTAACCTCATATCTGGGGCCAGGAAAAATGATCAGACAACCTATCAGATGTCTTAGTCACACCCACAGCACTGGTCTTTGACATTCCTAATATCTGCCTAGTCAATGATATTGCAATTCACCCGTTGATATTATTTATATATTTATTAATAAAAATCACAGGAAAAGCGTTACATTTTTGAACAAAAAGCTTTCAGAATTTACCATTGCTAACAGAGCAGAGGACAACACTGCTAAATAGCAAATCTTCTCCTTAGCCCTTTCTAGATCTGAATACTGTGCCAGTCTCCTCTATAGGCTTCCATCTATGCTTGTTCACCTCTGGACCAGGTCCTTCACTTTGTGGTCCACACACTTTTCAGCCTATTTTTGCTTTACCTCTACCTCCTCTGACCATCTCCAGATTGTCTGAATATCTATTAAACAAAGGGCAGAGTATAAACTTCTTCTCATTTTCTTCAAAACTATCCATGGGCTCGCCCCACCCTAACTATCTGCTCGTCCCACTCCTTACTCTTGTCCTCGCTCATTACTATCATCCTCAGCTCACCTCCTTGAGGCTACTTGAGCCGCCTATGTTCCCTCTCATTTCTGCTCTCTCTCTTTCCTCTCTCCTTTACTCTGGAGTGCTCGTCCTCTCCATCTAGGTAGTTCTTCAACTCTACCATTATTTAAATCCAACCACAAAGCGTTTCTTCTTTATGAAGAACATGTTTCCTAGCACTCTCTGTTACTGCATCAACCTGTGTCCTAGCCGCCGACGCTACTGCATCACCAGTGATTTTAGAAATAGGGCAAACACTGTGCCTCTTTGCACTTGCACTGGTGCCAGTTTTCTGTAACATACCCGCTAGTCTTTCCAAGGAAATAAGAGAAAATTAAAGAAGAATGTAAGAGCTTCCTAGGAGTCATGCATCACACATTATGAAATACCAGATGAAGATGCTGGCCAAGGAGAGTGACCCTCAGCCACAGGCTAAGCATATCTAAGTCTGCCAATTTACCCTAAATTGGGATAAGGCAATTATTATGGCTGTGTTGAAGTTGTCATTGTCGCCCAGGAGAGCCACCCACTGCTGATGAGTAAGAGTATCAGTGCTTGACAAGTGTAATAAACAGGGGGAGAAATACTTGCTGGTTGGAGATTTCCAAGAACATACCTTGGTGCTAAATCACTGAGATTGAGGCTACAGTGATAGAGCCGGGCATTATACCCTAGAATTAGTACTCTGAAGAATCGTTATGCAGGGCACTACAGGAAAGACCAGCCTTCCCGTAGCCAGGACCAACAAGCTTCTCTGAATTGGTCTAGCCGAACACCTTATTCGAACGTAGTACTGTATGCCTTCCACTTGTACAACAGGCGTTTCTGTTGATTCATGTGTTACAGTTGTTAAGTGATGCAGCCAAAGTGGTCTGTATGGGGATGATGGGATTAGGATCGGAGTGTCAAAGCCTGCAAACCCGAAAAGCCCTTGGTCCCCTAGGTCTGCAGCAGCCCATTCTGCAAAGCCTCCCTCCTGCCATGCTTTGTGGATTTGTCCAGGACGCCTACATGTTGTGACTCCGTTCCCTATGACTTCCCAAAACCCCTAGCAAAGGCTCTCCCTCTTCTTATTTGCAACCACACCAACCCATCTGCCCAACATTGCACTCTCTGAGCCCTGGCAAAGAACCTTCATCATCTGTCACTTTCCTGCCAATATAAATTTCCCAATTTAGTGACGCACCATTGCACGTCAAGAGAAACTGACAAGGTGCATCAAGAAAAACATGCTGTAACAATAGTCTTATATTTAAAGAAATGTTAATGGTATCAAGGTGACCACCATCATAAGCATTTGCTGTGGGGTCTCCTGCATGCAACTGTAGACATTGCAGAGAAGGAAAAAGTAAAGCAAAGCTAGCTCGTTTTTACTGTTTCATGTTCCTCTCTATCTTCTGGCAAGTAAACGCTGCATGCAGGCAGTGTTTACTAATGGTTGCCTATTGAATACGCCTGGTTTCAGGCAGGTGCAAAACCATGCTGGATTCAACATGCAGACGTAAAACGAAATGCACGATTGAGCGTGTATGGCTGCTCAGCGCACCTCCTCTGTCTTTTTATTACTACTTGAAACTGGGGAAGGTCCTTAAATGGAGCCTCGATCCCTCTCATTTACGCCCCCATTTAAAATGAGAGCCATAGAAACGTAAACATATCCACACCGTCACGCATGGCCAAGCACGCAGACAAAGGTGTGTTGACACCAGCAGCCACTTCCCCATGCTATGAAAAAGAACGACCTTATAAATCGCTGTCCCAGCAGGCCTATTAGCTGCAATGTTTTCGCCTGAATATTGCAATTCAGATAGTCGCTCTGAAGGACATTATCTCCTGCATGGTGGGCCTCCTTTTTAAATGGGGAGGTGCTGGAATGCAAGCATAAAACCAAGGCCTAATGTTTTTACGCCTCCACTCCACGCGCCGCCTGATTTTCCTGCAGTGACAAGGGGCATGGAGCGAGCTAAGAGCTCTGCCATACTGGCCTTCTCCAGCTAGTCAGCGCACTTAGGCCCTAATTCGTGGAATGATTTGCACGGTAAATAGGGGGCATGCGAGCGAAATCGCACGCAAGCGCCAGTTTGTGTATTCATGGAAAACATTGCGTGGGGCTGACCAGGGACTTTCAAGGAATCCGCGTCGGTCCAACACATCACTGCGACAGAACGAATGCCTTGCGCGAGATTCGTAGCGAAGGAGCCTTGGGTTCTGTGCAGTCACCTAAGAAGGGGCGTAACAGGTGAAATGGTGAACAACAAGCAGAAATATGGGCGAAACAATGGATGTACCAAAGTAAAACCCTTGCAATGCCCATACGCGTGCTAAAAACCCATATTCATGGAACTGAACAGGGTTCTCCGTCGTGCAGAAAAAGATGCGCAAATCCAGAAACATGTACGCCACACGAAAGCTGGCGCAAGCGTCACCTCTCACTAAAACAAATGCATGAAAAGGGCGCACAAACAAAACAAACGTGCTTATACAGCTACGATGAATGTACCATTTTTCGCAGCAGTGATCCTGGGACACCGCAGGAGGAGGAGGATGGTCAGGGCACGGATTCTTCTACCTAGGACCATCCTTTTTGGGATGCCTGATGACCAGCTCAATGGCAGGTATAGGTTTCCACCTCATATCTTATTAGACCTGGTCACGGAGTGGGGGATGACCTTACATCACCCCACCCTTTGCCCCCAAGCACTGAGCTCCTGGAGAAGGTGCTGAAAGTTCGGAATTTTTTTGGCCACTGGGTCATTTGAGCGGACAACTGCCATAGTTGGGGACATTGAACAGCCCACGCAGTCACGCTGCCTACACCAGGTGTTGACAATCATGACTGCACACCCCTCAGTCCGCAGGCACATATATATGCCCAGAACACCTGCAGAAAGGCAGGCCATGGTCAAGGACTTTTACGGGGTGGCACACTTCCCTAAAGTGCTTGGTGCGATTGATTGCACCCATGTGGCTCTACGTCCACCTAGGGCCACAGAACACATCTATCGTAATCGCAAGCACTGGCATTCCATCAACGTGCAGGTTGTATGTGGTGCCAAAGGTCTCATTACGTCTGTATTTGCAAACTATCCGGGGTCCACTCATGAAAACTTCATATTCAGAATGTCATCCCTACACAGGGCCCTGGAAGCTGGGAGGCATGGCAACACATGGCTCATCGGTGAGTATAAATGCCTGTGCACATGCATGTCATACACAGAAAAATACACAGCAATGACAAACATTTAACCTCTACAGGGGACATTGCCTGTATGCAGCTTGTGGCACAATTGTTCATCTAAAATCCGACCCCTGTGGAGTGCACATGGCCCAGGCACATTCCAGGTGCCATTCAATGATGACAAAGGGACAATCATCTGTGCCCACCAAACCACCCTGAGAATGTGTCCTTGGAAGTGCTACATTGTGACCATCCCTTAGAACTAAAACAATATTTTTTTTTTACTTTCTAAAAGAAACACATAGATGAGGCACTGTGCCACGACCACCATGCCAAACTTGACATCCAATGTCCTGTGTGTCACATAAACTGTCCCATATTTATTTCCAATATCATTTGCATATATAAAGTGCACAACAGGCCTTGGCCATCACAGCGCTGTCACAGAAGGCTTCCTCAGTTACATAAGTGCTTGTCAAAACATACATGTTGCCTAGCCCCATGTTGCAGCGTGGCAGCATCATACAAATGCAGAGAGTCAATTTAGGTGGCCGTGGCCAGGAGGAGAGGGAAGAGGGAAGGGGAGGACAACGAGGGGGAGGGACATGCACATCACAGGCAACCATGGGGGGGCATGCACAACATCACAGGCGACCAGGGTGGGAGGGCATACACAACATCACAGGTGACCAAGTGGGGGTGGGGGCATACACAACATCACAGGTGACTGAGGGGCATACACAACATCACAGGCGACTAGGGGTGGGGTGCATACACAACACCACAGGCGACCAGGGTGGGGGGCATACCCAACATCACAGGTGACTGGGGGGCATACACAACATCACAGCTGACCAGGGGGTGGGGGCATACACATCATCACAGGCAACCAGAGGTGGGGTGCATACACAACACCACAGGCAACCAGGGTAGGAGGCATACACAACATCACAGGCGACTGGGGGGCATACACAACATCACAGGTGACCATGGAGGTGTGGGGGGCATACGCAACATCACAGGCGACCAGGCATGGGGGGCATACACAACACCACAGGCGACCGGGGGGCATAGACAACATCACAGGTGGCCAGGGATGGGGGCATAGACAACATCACAGGCTGACCGGGGGGGGTTCATACACAACCTCACAGGTGACTAAGGGGGGCATTCACAACATCCCAGGAGACAGGGGGTTTGGGGGCGTCATACACAACATCACAGGCGACTGGGGGGCTGAGGGGCATACACAACATCACAGGTGACCAGGCAGGCTGGGGGGCATACACAACATCACAGGCAACCAGGGGTGGAGGGCATACACTACATCACAAGCGATCAGGGTGGAAATACACAACATCACAGGTGACCAGGGGTGGGGTGACACAACATCACAGATGACCAGGGGTGGGGGGACATATACAACATGATAGGTGACCGGGGGGGCATACACAACATGACAGGTGAACAGGGGTGTGGGGCATACACAACTTCACAGGCGACCATGGGGGGGCATACACAACATCACAGGCGACCAGGGGTTTGAGGGCATACACACAGTGTCACATTCCCATGCAAACACCACCGAAGTGTCAGCAAATGCCATGCACTCACCTGTCCGTGGAACTCACCTGCCTTGCATATGATGCACCCCATCGGGAGATGCTCTACCTACATGGAATGAAATGCAGAGTAACAGCAAAAATACATGCACATACATGACCACAGTTGACACCAGAAATACATTATGCATACAACATAGAGTGCAGGATCAACACAGGGTGAATGGCCATTGATATGTACAGGAGTACAGCGTACCACACCAGAGAGAGAGGGAGAGCGAGTGGCAAAGAGAGTGAATAGCAAGGAAATGACAGATCAATGAGTGCATTGCCTGGTTTGCTGATGTACAATGACATACTGCACAGCACAGTTGGTGCCCCATTGAGGCATCCACATAGGTAGCTTAAACAGTGACATGAACTCCTATCAAATTACCACAATGCCATGTGAGCATGCAAAGGACATATAAGAGAACCGACACATGCAGCAAAGATGACCAACAATAAAGCATGCACAACATGCAAGACAGTGCAAATACTTACCAAATAACTGTGTCTGAATGTTGGCAATCCCACATGACCTTCACCAGTAAGTGTGTTTCCTAATTTGTTAAAGGAACAACATTGTCTGGTGGAGGGCATGAGGAATGTGGACTTCGAATGGTGCCGGATGTCTCAGCCAAGAGAGCAGTCAGCGCCACATCACGGATCGCTGGAACAATATGGGTGAACATATTAAAACACATCTTGTGCAGTATAATTGACACAGCACACACGTACGTGCCATGGCCTAACAAAGCCATGATTACCCGCACATGCCACCCAGTGCACTCCCATGCAAACATGCTATATGAGTTCACTAGGCATGCCTGCATGTACACCACATGTATAGCCCCGGAGGAGTTAGTGGCACACCTAAAGGGCAATCAAGGCACATAATAACAAAGACCACAACCAGGAAAAGGCAAAACAAAAATATGACATGCCAACATCTGGCCTGGGGGAGTGGGAAAAAAGAAAGAAAATGTCCATCTTAAAATGGAGGGGCAGTGAGGCACCCAGGAGGGGGAAGGGCATGATGCATGTCAACACCCACATGTGTGGAACTTGAAAAAACAATTCCTTCCATGGGTAAATAGACCGCATGGCTATGATAGATTAGGAGGGCTGTTGCTGCTGTTGCCACCTTCCTGTGTAGAATGCGAAGGTGGTGGTGGTTGTAAGGGAGGTTGAACACGTAAGGCCCTGGCTTGGTCCTCCATGGCAGCGGCCAGGAGGAACCAAGTTGAATGCAACTGGAACATGAAGCCTAAGAGGTCTGCATGCAACACCTTGCGGGATGCACAGAGTTCTTCCAAGATGGTATGATTCAACTATTCTATCTGCTGTTGGCACTGTGTACTGAGGGATGCCTCTCACACTTCCATTGAAGCTCTGAGGGCCAGTAACTCTCGCCTCAGGGCTGCCCTGTGGGCCTGACACTCTGCAAGCAGGGATGCCTGCAGAGCCCTCAGTTTGGCCCGTCGGCTCCTATTGCTGGCCTCCATGTGCAGTCTGTGTGAGCGACATGTGGATCGCAATGCCTGCAATACCTGCGTTTCTCGTGAGAGCCTGGAATTGGCCACCCTATCCATGCCCTGAGCCAACATCTCATAGGAAACACTCTGTTGCTGTGCAACACGCAACATTGGCTGCTCCCACACATTCTCCCATGCCAAGATACGGCTACCACCTGTGCATTCCCTGTGGCTGCTGGAGCCAAGGGAGCATGGCCCTTGATGTGATGTTACTGTCTGTGGCTGCAGGACTGCATCCCTCCCTTGGTCATCCATCCCAGGACTGGAAGCCAATAGAGTGGAGCGTGGCCTTGCAGCTGTAACCACCACAGACTGATGTGGCAACAATGACTGGCTCTGTGAGGGGACTTTACCCCCTGCAGATGCACGGGCTACATCAGCACCATCACTTGATGCACTCACCACCAACAGAATAGGGTAATGGACGTCCGGCTCACCACCAGAGCCACTGGTATCATTGGAGGTGGAAAAAAATGGAAGTGTAGCCTATCATCTGCTGATAGGTGGTCCCTATGTGCACTCCTAAGGGATGAAGCTATCCCAAGTAATAGTAAATACTAGTTTAGAACAATAAGGTATAGTAATGTTTTTCACTGTATGGCTGTTAGGGAGAATTCTCAGAAATGTACTTATTTCCCTTCACCTTAGAGACCCCCAACAACTTTGCTGGATTTTGCGGACTTGTTTTTTTGTCCCCCTGGAGAGAGTGTGAGCCTTTTTCCCACTCTCTCAGGTATTTTGATGTATGCTTTACTCGTGTGTTCTTTGGTTATGGAGTTTTAGATAACCCCATAGTCATCTACTTTTTATTGTTGTGTCACGCAGCACCTTTAGTGCAGTGGCACAGGGGTGTTCTTTTGACTCCCCAAGGTTTAAATACCTTTTCAGGGATGAACTACTGTTCCCCAGAGAATGTAAAGTTAAATTGACTTTACTAGTCTTTTTAAATCCGTAGACCTAGCACAAACTATCTTCCTATAGAGTGCTGGAGGGGTTACTTAGTATCCCCTATGTCTAAACACTCTTGTAGGTCAAAACCTACCCTTTCCTATTGAAATGGCTGGTGACAGTGGTTTTATAACGAACTACCATGATTTTTCCCGACCGCAAACACAGGAAGCTAAAAATCGGGGACACCATGTTTTTCAATATGACGCCAAAGACCCCTCTGTAAAAACAGACTTTGGTCATCTTTTTTCACCGTTTCCTTGTGGAAAGGTCCTTCTGGTGTTTAACTCTGCGCGCCAAACCAGGTTTGGTAACTTTGTGAGCCTTTGGTGGGCTTCAGGATTGAATTCCGCCCATGGCGTCTGAGCGTCTGGGGTGGCAGGAAGTGAGGGAGGTGCCCGAAACTCTCTGTGCTTGGAGACCCAAATGCACTCTGGCATGATTGGCTGGTTGACTGTCCGGCAAGGACAGCCACCTTGCTGGGTGAGTTGGTTAGTGACAGCTAGGCTGGAATGAACGGAAGAAAACTGTTTAAAAGGTGAGTCTCCAGGACTTGAAGGAGAGTCGACCACTGGAACGAAAGAACCGAAGATGAGCGGAAGTGGACGCTGCTGCAAACACTGGACCGTTGGTTTGCCCAGTGAAGCCCTGCTGCAACCCCGAATAGCCAGATCTCCAATCGACAGAGAAGCTCCTTCAAGGACGGCTTCTCCCTTTGAGTTGGTGGGACCAATCAACTCAGCAAATGCCTGGATACCATTCTAGGAGCTGGTTAAGGTTAACCAGGGAGAAGGACACCAGTTTGTGTTTGGAAGCCACAGCAACTTGAGCTAAAGTGATGCCATTTTGTTTGCTCCAATGACGATCCCGTGCAGTGCGGGAGTCCCCCGACATTCTCCCTCTTGTCCTCATCACTGAGGCTCAGGAACAGCGAGACCTGGAGGACCTGCCAGCAACCCTAATCTTCAGCTGCATCTTTTTGCTCCACTTTAAGGTACTGTGCCATCCGGTTGAGGGACCCGAACTCTTGCGGTGAAAGTTCGGGAAACTTTCCCAACTCGCAGGCCTAATCAGCTTGTGACCCAGCATATCTTTCTTTTTCATCTGAACTACTTCTAAAAACGTTTACAAAGACTTCTCCATTTGTACCAGAACTGTTCTGTCCTATCCAAGAACACTAGACTATTGACTTTGACCTGGCCTATTGAATTGAACTGACCCTTCTGGTACATTGAACCTTTGCATTATCTAAAAAAAGTGTTTTCTAACCCTTAGTACAAACCCATGCTTTGTATTCCTATCTAAAAGTACTGAAGTGCCAGTTTGATACTGCAGTATATTGGTATTTAATATTGAGTTGATTTCTACTAGTGAAGGTTTTCTAAATGACTGTGTGAATAAATGTTTAAGTATTTTTTACCAAGAAACCTTGAGTGTCTACTTGAAAAGCTGTGATTGTTATACTTCTGTGTAACTTCTTCTCCTGCTCTCATTCCCTCATGAGATACGCCTGGCTGATCAGCTTGCTACCAAAAGTGTGTGGTACAGACTTATACCAAAGGTTGGTTTTTGCTTACACCTGTTGTCCTAATTGTGTGTGGTGTTCCCAGAGGGTACTGCCTGCAATTCTGCCTAACAATGCCCCAACCATGGGCAATAATAATTTCAAAATATTTAAATCAAGTCAAACAATAACAACAATAACAAATGTGTAGTCTTTTCCATTACCGTAGGTAATTCTTTAGTCAAATTTCATGAATGGAAGCACATATCCAAAAGAATTTCCAATCCTCACAATTTTTTCAACAAGGAAAGGATAAATAAACAATAATAATAAAAAAGTCATACAGGTTTTTCAAATAACAATAATACGCTTTCCAAAAGTCCAGTTTGTCACATCTCAATATTGCATCAAACAGTAGTTTATATAATCCCACACTGTTGGGTTGCGTATAGTCCCGTATACAATTGATCCAAATATGTAGGCTGTATCCCAAAATGTTTCAAAAGTGCCGACGTGTTTCGGAATAAATCCTTCTTCAGGGTTGATGCTGCCTAACAAGATTCATATATTTTCAATTCCAAACACCCGATATGTATCTGTGGATAACACATATAAACTATGTTATAAAGGGAAATCATGTAGTGCTAAATAGACAACAAGGAGGGAAGTATAAGGGGACCAACCTCGTGTCCTCATGGGTGGCTCTTAACAGCAGTATTCAAATTTGATACAGGTGGTTTAAAAGTTCAAGGTAACGTAGCAGAATACTTAAATCCATCAGAGGAATTAAGGTCCACTGCTGTCAGCATGCGTCGTGCTGAAGTTCGAGTGTATGTCTGATAGAATCGCAGGAGATGTACCGTCCCAATTCAAATTGATGTTCGTCATACCCATAGCTCGCAGCGAGACTACCACCACAAATGACAGATGACCCTAAAGATGCTGCAGATGTTTCCAGAGTGAAACCAATTACTAAATCGTCATACATTTACAACATTAATGGTTCATATTCAGAGTCCATTGGAGGTGGACTCATACTGAGTCGTGCCCCGGATGGACTGTAGCACCAGTGGATTCTCATGGGCTGCCACAACACGTCCTCCACTGGTGCTCTCTTGGGGCTCAGGCTCCCATTCCTCCTCTACCTCCTCCCCTGAATCTGAATCTGGTGGGTCAGCACCTGCACATGGACACATACAGACATGAAGAATCATGTTAATTGCTTCTACTACATGCACTGTCATCACAATGCTGTCCTGCAACACATTTATATGCATGTTAACATGCCATAATTTGCATTCATACACTATATACATAAATCCCTGAAATCATGGTGTTTGCACACATGCCACCACATTCCATGTCCCTGACCATGTAAGCACTGCAGACATTCCCAACATCATGTGTGTTGTCCCAGGTGTATGATGTGGAGAGAGTGAGGACATGTTGGAGATAGGAAGAGGGGACAGTAACACACAAGAGGGACAGGGCCATGCACCCATGGGCAGGGGTCCAATGTGGCAGATCAATATGGATGACTCCAGACTGATTTCTTACAAGGGGCGCAGTGCCATAGCTATGGCAGGGATTTGCACAGTGTAGTAAAATGCTAGGACACTCATGGCACAATGTTCCACAGGCTGACAGTTTGCATGGAAGGTATATGTAGCATGAAGCCACCAATGGACATGTGTGGGTGGAACCTCCACTACATGCAGTACGTGATAAATATCACATGCTTCAGACACAAGCACTTGACTGACATAGCTGAGTCACTAACATCACTGATGTACATAGCTAGATGCCACGTTGTGTTGGCATGCTGGCAATGTATATTAGTATCTGACGGTGGTGGATGACTACTGTCACAAAGCTATGTTCAACCGATGTGCAGCACATGTGTTGTGTGCACTCTGCAGTACACTAAGCACGAGTCAGTAGACCATGACATGGTTCACCCATGGCAGTGATACAAATGCAGGCAGAAGTGCCACACAATCATACCAATTCATTCAATCTATACACACATATTCTGGATGCACACGCTTCTTCACCCACAAGATGTTTCCTCATAATCTGGCAGGCCTCCCACGCCTTGGACTTGATCCACATGAATCAACTCGCTCATGGCCTCTTCTTGTGGAGTGAGCTCCTCCTCCTGCGGTGACCCACCTACAGTCACCATAGCAGAAGCAAGGTTGGCACCCATCTTTTTTTTGGTTCGACAGTGGAGGTCATTGCACCATTTGATGACCTCATGAGCAGTGCTCTGGGATGACCTGAAGTCCAGGACCCACAACAAGGCCCAACGCTTCCTCCCGATTGGTGCCAACAAAGGGGGGCGCCGGGGCCGGTTGAACACCACAGACATGTGGGTCCTGGAGAGGTTTTACCCGGTGCTGCACACCTAGGTCATCGCTTTGCAGAACACTCTGGAGTTGTCAGGTGAGTGGCCACATGTTGCTGTCCTCCACTGTGAATGTGCATGTTGAATTATGCTGGCAGTGTTCACCTTGGCCTTACGGCAAGTATGCCTCTTGTATGGATGTCTGTGTGCATGTCCCACACAGTGCTGCACATGTGTTCAATGAAGCATGCGTGATTCCAACAGTGTTACTTTTGAAATGTGTGTTGTACTGCAGCACATTACGACGTGCACATGGTTTCTTACATGTGTCTGAGATATGCCAGTGTGAGAGGTGTGACACTTGGGTGTTGATGTTAACATAATGAACAGGCATGGGGTACATGTGTGTGTCTAAGATGTGACTGTGTTAAAGGCCATCACTCCTGGATGGATGTAACTGGTGCATTTCAATGTGTGCCCTACTCTTGCTGCCTGATTCATTTTGAGGGGACTCTGATGTGATAGCTCAGTGCACTGCTTCAGGACTGTCAGGTGATGGGTGTGCATGACATGTGTATCTGCCATGATGCATGTGTGTGTAGCATGCACAATTTGTAGGTGGAGACAGTGCCATGTCCAAGGATGTGATTGTATGTTGTGTAAGACAGACATACATGTGCATGTATGTATATTGCATGTGCCTGTGTGTTGTGGTGGGTGATGATGGTTATGACCTTTGGCAGTGTACTTCATGTGCATATGTTTTGTACCAAACACACATAGGTACAGTACCCTGATGTTTGTGTTCTATGTCTCCTTATCCACAGTGGCATTGGAAGGAGAGGACAGAGAAAGTGCCGTGGAGCAAGGCAGCAGGGATGCCTCCACCGGGTAGAGACACACGTCCCAGTCACGCCCCCATGGCATCAACATCATCGGGGAACGAGGAGACTAGTGCTGCATCTCAAACATCAGCCACAGCTGCTGAGGGGAGGTCCAAGAGGGCAAAGGTGGACGTGGACTCCTCGGCAGTGGGGGGGACAGATGAGCTCACACAGGGAAAATCCACTGCGGAAGATGGTGGGGAGGCATTCAGGTTGGCAGGGGAGGCAGAGGAGGCTTGTTATTGTTTTCATTTACATATTTCGTTCTTTAATTTACACTGTAAATGAGCACAATACAACTGTTCAATATCATTTATTTTCTTAACTCACAGTCAGTTATCATTGTTTCTGGTGTTGGACTACCTCTTGCACTGCCACGCAATATTGACATTACCTTGGATTTACACATTTGCAGACCAATGCAGCTGTCTGATTGCCATGTACTCAGTCAGAACTCAGGTCATTCCTCTTTGCTTGTGCTTTCAGTCCTCCTCTCCCCTGCTGAACTCCTGTCTGTATCTGCACTGGTCACCTGGCTACTCTCTGACCTCGATGCAAGGTCCCCTCATCAGCCACTTGCACACCAACAATGCCTCCCTGGCATACCCTGCACATGGACTGTTTTTCTGTATTCCTACAGCACCCTACCTGCACTTGACACCTGATGGCTGTACTTAGCCTTGCACTTGCCAGCAGCTGGCCGCACTTTGATGATTTTCATTGTTATTGTATTTGTTATGATAACCTTCCAATGTACTGGACTGCCCCCTCCGCCTTCCCCCCATACTTTTCACCTTCCCCAATTACCATGCACTTACGCCATCTCAACGTCACCTGACTTGTAATCTGGCGGTAAATCATCCGGACCAAGTCTCAGTAACAGTAATTCTGTTGGGTGGTATTCCAGCAGATTTACTGCCGGAATACCGCCCAACTCATAATGCCCCATAGTCTTGTACAGGTCCCCTCAGAATTTGGAAAATATCATCCAAGAAGATATCTATGAATGACAAGAAATATAAGATACTTGTACTTCAACTTATCACTCTGTCCAAGCTGTGTTATTGGTGCACAATCATTAAGTATAAAACAATGAAATCAATTCTAAAGGTTTTAACAGATGATATGCAATTGAATATCAAGCCACCATTTTTGGTCATCTAAGCTCGAACTGCATTGCATCAGCATCTGCTTTTGAATCCAGTAAAATCTATTGTCCTCACATATCAACCTCTGCAAGGCAGTCCCATCCTTCATGCCCATCATTATGTGATTTTAATGTTCACCTCTGTAAAATGCATTCAGACAATGATAAATATTTCATGTCACGCTATGCAGTGTGAATCTATTGAGAGACGTATGTTTTCCTGAGTGGTAAAATAAGGAGAATGATAGTTGCAAGGCTTGCATGCAGAATGTGTATAGCTATGATGGGCTTGCAAAAGACAACATTTGTCATTCCAGGACTCTTTAATGAGGTTGGACGTGGGTGACTGACTATTTGCAAAGAATGTACAGGCTCTCATTTAAAATGTGCTCATGCTGCTTCCGACTTGAATACCTAGGTGGGTGTTTGTTTTACCCGGGCAGAACCGACTGAATCCAAATACGGGAATTGTTCATGGGAAGCCAGGATGGTTCTATATCTGAAGATGCTGATTTTTTTTTTGCAAAGTGCATAACCAAATTTTGCAAAGAAAACTTAAGCATGGCAGAAGCTTTCTGGAGCAATTAGTGTGACTCTGCTAACACTCGTGGGACAAACGTGCCTCTGGCACCGGAAAAGTTTGGCCGTATTTTGCGACGCCAAAATTCCTGCCATGCAAAGCTTGGTGCAAACCATAACAATGCTGACCAATGATGCGCGCTGCTTCCAAAACGCCCCAGCTGGAGAGAGGCATCATCTTCTCATTCGTGGGGCGTTTGGGGAGGCGAGGCAGCAGGACATAACTATGATAATGTAATATAATTGGTTATTTATAACGCGCTTAATACCCATAGGTTTCTAAGCACAACCCGAGGATCGAACCTGTGTTGCTCTGCGTGAGCGCATTGATCCTGAGCTAACATCGCCAGTATAAAGGAGCGTGTGGCATCAAAGTTGACTGATTGGATGGCCGACCTATGCAGGGGAGCTCACCCGCTTTAGTATGGCTGGCTACAGAGAGGTCAGCGCTAAGCGGAGATTGAAGATGCTGGCAATGCTGCGAGCCACTAGACAAGGGATGTCAGCAGAAGAGGGCACACATAGGAGTCTGAGGGACGGTGGGCGGGAAACAATAAGTAGGCATGGATTGAGAGAAGCCTCATAGGGGTGCTGGTGGCACTGATGCCTGTGAAGGTCAAGGTGCGGTGAGGGGGTAAAAATAGGTGACCATATTGGTGCATGGAGATGTAGAGAGTGCCTGAGGTAGCCAAGATGAGGGCACTTGTAAGGCCCATGAGGGAGTCTATAGATGGTTCTTAAATGTTAATAAAAGCAGGGGAGGAGACAGTGCGTTGGGATGGACAAAGACAGTAAGAAACTGGCAAAGCCAACCAGACCTAGTGGGAGCAGGAGGAGGAGCATTAGTAGAAGAAATGGCCAAGTGGAGGGTTTCTGAAAAGGAGATAAGGAGTGCATTCAGGGTTTGAAGGAGAGTGGATGAGGTACAACAAGGTGGGTCAAAATGCATTGAAAGGGGTGTGTTGTGAAAGAAATGGGTGGCACAGGGTGGCAGGAGGCCTGTAGGTTGGGAATTTAGGGAAAGGGTTGATGGTGATAATAAATTGGAGGAGAAGCCTTTGGATGCCAATGCAGTGGGTTACTGCAGGGGCTAAAAAGAAGGCACTTGCACCACGGACAAACAAATTGCTTGGCTTGTCAGCCAAGAAGATAGTGCCAGATGTCAGTCTAGAAGCGGACATGGCCTTGGACGCTCCATCTCAGACAGACAGTGTCTGTATTATCGGCTACAGTGAAAGGGGCAGAGCATATTCAACATGCTCTGAGACGATTATGGATGAGAAATAAGTGTGGCGTGTAGTTTGAGGTGCTATGGCACTTGGTTCAAAGGATAGCACAGGGAAAATGTGCTGGTCTTGGAAGAAAGACCACACAGAGGAACAGAGGTTCGAATCTGCATTTAGCAAGGAACTTAGATATTAAGTGGGTTATAAAAAAACAATACAATCAAATAAAAGTAGTATACCCTTCGGGACATGGGTAAAATAATTTAAGGGAGGGCATGGTGTTCACCCTAGGAATGGTAGGAAGTGAGGCTTGTTGAGTGATAAATGGAGAGAATGGACAATGTGCAGCAGAAGGCTCACGTGAGGGCCTTGTGATAAGAGACAGTCACCAAATAGGTAGAGACATGTCAGGGTCCCAAGAGTGAGTGGACCCAGAATGGGCAATGAGAAAAGAGAGAATGAGAAAAAGAGTGGGTCATGACAGCTATGGCAGTAGCTTCTGGCAATACAAACTGAAGCTTGTAGCTAGAATGGGGAACAGTGATGAAAAGGCACAGGAATGATAGAAACAGATTATATGGTGATAGGCATGAAACAGAGAGAGTAGGAAAGATGCAAGTGTGCTGAGGAGGCAGAGCAGAGTGTTGTTTTAGGAATCAAAGGTGTGTGGGGTATGTGACAAGGCCAGATTCTACAATCAGGGAGGATGTGTCAGTGGGTAAGTAGCTTGTGAGAGCGTCATTGAAAAACATCGACATTAGACATGGAGTAGGGATCACCCAGAGGATCAGACATGGGGTAGAGGAATGGACTGAAGTAACCATAGTGAAGCAGACAGAGGTGTGGCTGTTTTACATGGGTGTATGAAAGCCCTAGGTGCAGCCTGTTTTGGGCATGAAAGAGAAGACTTTGAATGGTGAGTTTGTTGGGTTGTTTAAGTTGATATATAGGAGGAAACAGTGAAGGAGGGGCTGATGTAAGAAGAGCGGGAGCTGGCTAAGAGACAAAGGGTGCCCACGAGAGTTGAGAATTGGACTTGTGCATTGCTGATATACACCAGCATGAATTGCAAGATGTTTCTTGAGCCCATTATTGTTCTTAGGAAATATATGGATGTGAGTAGGAAAACACAGGTGAATACTTCTGAATGTGCAAGGTTAGATTATTAAAAGAAGTATCAGTCCAGGATTGAAGAGGACCAGACAGTGGCATAGAGAGAGATAGAGTTGGCCCTGTGTGTTGTCAAGACATATGACTAGGGTGCATACAAAGAATAATTACCAGTGCTGCACATGCTGTTTACATCTAATGGCCGGACATGGGTCAGCAGCTATTGAGGGTGGAAGCACATGCTGCTACTTTAGCACAAGAGTATGTGGAAGGTTGGCCTTCTGCTACAAGCAGGAATTCAGTGTTTTGACCTCTGCTACTGGTTCACTTCTCCTGGTTTATTTTATGGTTTGTGCCTGTTGCCACCTCTAGCCCCCTGTGCATCTCCACCCCTCTCTCTTCACAAAAAACATATGTTTGCTTTTTATTCTCGATTTTCATCTATTCCTGTTTTCAGCTCTCTGTGCCTTTACCAACTTCTCTTCCTGTTTTTTTGCTGTTTTTGGTACACTTTTCTACCACCACCACCACCTCGAGACGGCACCAACCCCTCTTCCTTCCCACTTGTTTTGCTGTTTTTGTTTCTGTATTCTGTACCCTCTCACCTGAATCCATCTGTGCATCTCCAGCCCTCCTCTTCTCGCGTTTATTTCTAGTTTGTTGTCCGTGCCTTCCTGCCCATTTTGATTTATTTTCTGTTTTTGTCACTGTTTTCTACCCCCACATGGCTTCAGTTGTCTGTGCATCTCACCCCTCCCATAGAACTTTTTGTTAGCATTTCTGTTTGTTTCTGTTTTCTGCTGCCACCCACCTGCAGACCTCTGCACATCTCCATACCTCTCCCTTTTGCTCTTAACCCATCCTCCTTAGGGCGTCTCTAGCTGGACATCTGAAACAAAGGGCTGACAAAGAGATTGGTGACTTCTGTTCGGCCCTCTTTCGGACGTGGAGGACTTAGTGCCCTACACCAGACACATCATGTGCCTACCTTTGCATTCTTCTCAGTCCATCCCTGCCCTCATAAGGCAATGCAAATAATCGACAACATAGTCCACATAATGAATTCCACATCACAGCACCCTGTAAGGACATGTAAAGCATTTTTGCCAGCATATAATAGCATTTTGCTAGCATACAATAGCATTTTGCCAGCATGTAATATAGCATTTTTTTTTTTTTGCCAGTATATAATATAAAGGTTTATGCCATCATGCAAAGTACAGGATTTAAAACACAGCCAGGCCCAGTTGAAACTGCAGATATTCAGCGCACACATAGAAAAACTTAGTGTGCTGCCAGGTTCAAATAATGAGGTGCACCATGTATTTTGGATGCTTCATGTATGGAGAGTACATTAGAATACATAACCGAATAACATTACCAACATAACTAAAGTATTAAGTGCTAACATTTAACACTAGAATGTAGTCTTCTATGCAAAATGAGGTGAAATCCATATTTTGGTTGCACTATTTAAAAATACATTTTAAATGCACACTAGCATTTTATTCAGCTTGTGGAGAACAGAAAATATGCAAGATTCAGGAGGCAAAGTGAAACAGTTATTAGGGACATGAAAATTTCATTGATCTGAAAACGAAGGCTGGCACAGAGCACATTCTTTTTAACCTGATTGGGAGAAAATGTAGACAGACAAGCCACGTCAATAAAGGGACAGGCAAACGTTTTGCTAAGAAGAAGAAATATACGGAGGAGTTAGTTCATGCTGGGCTGAGGAGACAGACAGATGGAGTTTCAAGGGGGTCAAGTGCTGACTGAATCTACCCAGTTGGTGCTCCCCACACAAATATACGGAGGAGTTTTGCGCTGACATTGGGACTGCAAGACAGTGAGTTTGTGCGGGAATCTCAGATTACTTGCCTTGGTAAGGGATCTGTGCCAAGTGCGTGCGGCTAGGATTTTTGCAGTGCAGCGAAGTTAGAAATCATTGCATGTTTATTTCTCTCTATATTCAAAGAGTGGGAACATTAATTCATGTTTTCAAAAATACCTGCTTGTTCTGTTTTGTTCTTTTATATTGCAGATGATACTGTAAATAACATGGTAAGATTTGGTGAATTGTAAATGAGATGCAATACAAAAAGCATATATAAAAACAATTGGGATTTTGCGTCATTCATGCATCTGTGAATTACTTACATAAGTGGAGTACAAAGGGGAGGTTTATATCAGTGCAGTAGTGCATTTACTAATTTACCACTGTAATTGAAATAACAAATAAGAGAAAGTCAGTATTAAATATCTACAAGGTAAAGGATGTGTGTGCTATGTCATGAGTGAGCCCTTCCTTGCATGCTGATGGGAAGGTGTCTAATCTGATACGTAGATTACTGGATTTACATAAGCCAGTAACGCCTAATGGCACATAGATTACTGGATGTACATAAGCCAGTAAAGCCAGCCACAAACTCTAGGTGTCACATTGAATAAACTCAGTGGGTTCACTGAAGTGCATAAGTCTGGGGCTCTCTACAAACATCTAGAAGGTATTCTAATAGAAAGGAAAGGTTTGTTTTATGATGGGTTATAGTATAAGAAAGAAACCATGCTCATCACTATACCACAGGAATAAAATACTGCAAAACAAGATACCACTAAAATTACCACCAATACCAGGTAACAAGGTATGGTCAATAAAATAGTGTGATACCAGACCCACTCTAAATGTAAGACTAATTTACCGCAAAATTACAGCCAATGTTTTTACAGTAAGAAAATACAGCGAAATCCTGAATTTACCCCAATAAGACAAAATCTCCTACAAATAATGGTGCTTTGGCCAGGAAAGTGACTGTAGAGTATCTACTGGGTGTGGCAAGTGTGTTCCACACTACCATACGTGCATTAAAGGGAACTCATTTTATAAGAGCATTGTGAAACCGGAAATTAATCTCAGAATGTCTCAAATGGAGGCCACATTCCCAGAGTTATTACAATATCTGGAGGCAAAATTATATGCACATGGGACATGGTCATCAAATAGCGTCACAGAGTGGCATGACCGTATCTATGGGGAAGAGCAGAAATAACCATTGGACAACATTTTTGCAGAAGGTAGCATAATTCAGGTCTGTGTTCTGAGATTATTAAATGCTGCTGATAAACATGCAGAGAAAGATTGTCTGATACTGCTATGTGCCAAGACATGGTTCATTTTAAATAAGTCTCTGCACATGAAAGAAAATGATGCCAAGCTGATTAGCAGATTAAAAGTTGAACTAGATGGAGCTAGTGAACAGGAGGAAAAGTTAAGAGCAGAACTGGAGGTATGTCAAAAGGACATGCAGTCAAAGTGTAAAGAACTCGACAATCAATTGTCCCAAAGGAAGAAAGAGTTTGAGGATAGTGAGCAAGAATTAATACACTTGAAAGGGTTGGTAGATCATATTAGACAAGATAAAGATGAGATTATTTTGTAGATGCAAATTTTACAAAAAGAAAATTTTGAGAAAGAAAGTGATCTTCAAAAGTTTGAACAAGAGATAGTTAAAATGTTTCAAGAAAGAGACAAATGAGACAAAGGGCCTCATTACAACCCTGGCAGTCCCGTAATGAAGTGTGCCGGTACGGGACCGGCACCCTTCATTACGGGACGCCCTATTAAGAGGTTCCCTTTGCGGGACCCGGTAAGGAGGCCTGGTAAAACCAGGCAACCTTAGTGGGGCCCGCGAGGGGACAAGGGAGCTAATAACGGGCCTGTCATTAACGGGTCCGTTATTAGCTCCCTCTCCATTCCCATTGAGCCTTATTAGGGCTCAAATGTGAATGAGATGGGTTTTTCCAATGAGGACTTACCGGGTCCTCCATGGTTGTAATAGCCCGGTAAGTCCTCTTCGGAGGAACCGGTACTGGAGTCTGGTAATGAGGCCCAAAGAGTTTAATGAATGCCAAATGCAAATGAGCGACATGCAAAATGTGATTAATAAGAATGGCGATGAAAACAATTACTTGCGTAAGGAGGCAGATCGACTCCTTAAAAAGTGCAAGGATTTAGAACAGCAGATATGCACTTTCAGGTTCCAGGACAAACAACAGGGCACCACATTTAATGGAATTGAGGTGAATTCTATTTCTACACGGAGAGATAGTGCCCCAGTGGCTGTGCCGGTGTCTGAACTTGGTTGTAGCGCCCTTGGGGGGTTTGACACACCCATTGGGGGCCGCCACCAATCCCATATGCCTGAAACAAGGGTTGAATTACAAAGTAGTGCAATCCCAAACATGGCGCCGTGTAGTCCTATCAAAATAATGAAATCCATCAAGGCATAGAGGACCACTTAGAAGCGGTGCACAATATATGTAAAGCTCTCCATATACCTAAGGAACAGTATAGACAATACTTCCACTTAACACTGTATGCTCCCACAGCCAGTAACATTAGAGGATTAAATAAACAACAGAATATGACGTGGGCAGAGTTTGAAAAAAAGATTAGACGTCATTTTTCTCCATTCCAGTCATTACAGGAAGCAAAGAAAGTTGCATTTACGAGTACGGCTGGGCCAAATACGTCCCCTTGCCAATTTTTGCAAAACTTAAAAAGAGCTTTTTCTCGCTTTGATGTATCTTTTGATCCCAATTCCAATGAGATTAAAACTGCCTATTTCTATGGATTGCAGAAAGACATTATATCACAGTTGGATTGTGCACCAAAGTACAAAGCTATATGAAGTGCTATACTGTCAGGGTAGAGAGAGTGATAAAATGAAAGATACTAGACTAAAATCTATAGAATCCTCTGCAACAGTAATGGAGATCAGGTCAGCTAAAATGTCACTTGAGTCCGCTCAAAGTCCAGGCAAAAACAATGTGACACCCGAACAGAGGGGTAATCAACAGAGGTTGCCGCTCTCTGAACCGATGTTTCAGTCATATGATCCTAGTAATATGGAGAGCTACATTAGCCCTAGGTACTTAGGAGACAGGCACCGAGCAGGATATCGGCCTGATATGTCAGGTATGAACAATAATCAGAGACAAAATCAAGACCAAAGAAATAATAGTCCCTACTAGACATTGGGGACACAGAGCAGATTTGACCCCAACACCATGATATATGGTAATCAGGACAGACCCTGGTATGTGGATAGATTTACTGAAAATGGGAATCAGCATAGGGGACAATACTCACAAAATGAGAGACAGGACATGAGAAGAGTATGAATTATGCCACACATCAATACAATCAATCATCGCCACCAGGGGACTACAACCAAAGGATAGGTTCAAAGTATAGGTACACCCCACTCCCCGCCCGAGATGAATCAAGAGTTCAGAAACAGCTCCAATAGGAAATCACTCTCCTGAGAGATATCATAATAGATTCAACCAAGGGGAAAACAAGCAATATCGGCAGAGGCAGCAGAGAGAAGATTCTAGAGAGATGGAAAGATTCCAGTGTCTCGAGGCCAAAGTAAAAATGTTGGCTGAACAAATAGGAAAACTCTGTACGGTTCAAAAACAATCATCAAAGGAGGGGGCAGAAAGCCACAGTAGTGACCAGGTGGCTTCTGATAATAAGTGACTAAATCTTCATGATACCTGCAATGATAAAAAGACAGATTGCCCTGATCTGGTTTTGCATAATGACTCTGAGCTGTTTAATGATTTAAAAACGAAAATATCTGCAAATGAACATGAGGCAGAAATTGCAAATGCATCTAAAAAAGAGATTTGGTTTAACCTGGAATCAGATCAAACATTGAAAATTTGCACAAATGAAAAAGGAAAATGAGAAAAACATGACATTCTAAAAGTACAAAGAGACAGATTTAAGAAAGACAACTCATGCATGGTTAATACAATTGATCAGGGAGTAAGTGTGGATGTTAGAACTCTCTCCCTAGACAACCAAAACGCTAATAAAATACAGGCAGGAAGAATAAGTACTCAAAAGGAGGGTACAGATCAGTCACCTGAAGAGTTCTTCGAGCCACAGATTTTTGAGGAAGTTAAAAAGATTGGTACCATGCCAAATACCTACAAAAGTCCAAAATTAGAAAATGACAAGTAATCAGGTGATGTTTATACGCATATTCAGTTGGAGGATCGTAGTGTGAAATATGATGACCCCCGGATGGAAGGGCAAACAGTGGCCACACTCCAAAGGACCTGTGAATATGGGGAGATGAGTAAGGTTTCTCACATGGAAATGGACAGAAAGGAGGGAAAACTGTCCTTTCATTTACCGATGTGCTTAGCCAAAAGTGAGAATGGTCTGAGAAAAGTGAATCCTGAAATCAGTAAGAATTTGCACTTTTTGTGTGTGTTAGAGGAAGTTGAAGACAGATATTATGCTCCCATTACTGTGGAAGGGAAATGCAATACATTTTCAATGATTGACACAGGGGCACAGGCCACAATAAAGTCCAAAGAATTGGTAAAAAGTATCAATGAAGGGAGATCCCCACAGAATCAGATCACAGTGAAGCAGAGTGAAGGCACAGTACATAACTTTAACGGTGAGGAGGTGCCTATCGTGGCTGTTACCGAGGTTGACATAAAGATAGGAAAACACAGAATGAAACAGGAAATATTGATCACATCTATTTGTGAAATTCCATTTTTGATGGGGACAGATTTCCTAAAAAGATTGTCTCCTCTCATAGATGGGGTAAATGGGGTGCTGTGGTCTTTTACCAAATTACCATTAACACCTGAGAAACTAAAGTCACAAAACAGCAGTATAAATGATTTCCATACTGTTGCCAAATCAAATGATGCAGTGGAGGTGTACCTACAGAATAGCTGTGTGCCTAGTGTCACTGTCATTTTGATGTGTCGGGACAAAATGCAAAGTAAAAAAGAAAAACTATCTGTGTAGATTTATTTGGATCCTAGGAAGAAATGGCAAACTGAAATAGATTAACGCACATTGCGTTTCTATTTATAAGAGAAGAAATGCAAGCAGAATACTATTCCTAAAGCAGACACAGAAAAAAACATCACCACCCTTGCTGAAATACACATGGAAGATGAGCAGCCATGGATTCACATTGGTATAAATGGCCATTCTAAAATGATAAAAGCCACTTTGGCGCTTGAACAGGAAAGGAGTTTTATTAATGAGAAACTACTGCAGAGAATAATGGAAAGGGAGGAGATCCCAAAATTTAGAATTCAAAACCAATATGTCTCTGGTTTGGACAATCCAGATTTTGAAAATCGAATTGCAGTAAGGTGCATGCTAAAGATTAACATTGGACAAAAAACCATCTACCACAATGTGTGGATAGTGAGTGGAACACAAAATTATTTTTATCTGGGCAATGATATCATGCACAGAATGTGCATTATGTTAGATTTCCTTAATCAACAAAATATGGTCCCGACTAGGTGGGCCTGCGCCCGAATTTGAAGACATGAGAAAGGCTTATCATTGTGCACAATTGGTCTCATATGCGATTAAATTTCAGGTGAAGAAGGATTTACTAACCTTGCATTCACCGAGCAGGTCGCTATAACACTAAAGCGCAAGAATGGGCAGCAAATTAAGGATTCTGATGCATTTGTGTGCTTGAATGAATCCATGAAACAGCAAGGGCTGGATCATGAATATATCCCATTGGTAGATGTTGGGGAGGGATCTGTTAAGATCATGGTGGATAATAAAGGATATTTCAGAATTGGGTACTCCCAGTTTTTTGTTATCGGGGGGACGACACTATCAATGGGAGACTATTACACTTTTGACTTGCTAATAGGAACTCTTTTATCTTTTTGTTTCCTATCTCTCATCTCAACAAATCTGTGAAAGGGTAGTTGGTGTGCATTAAGTAACTCCCAGATACCCTACATCAACATAGATATATTACAACAGAGTGGTTAGTAAATGAATTACAGAATTAGATCACCCGCTCTGGTCAAAAAACCTTTGAGGCATACATTATAGTTAGGAGGTATGTTTGACCCTTCTGTGTGATTATACGTTTTCATGTTTGCAGTAATGTACACTGTTTTTCCCGTTTTCCTTTCCTTCCTTTCTCTATGTACTTTGGCATTCTGAAAGGGCTGGTGTGTTAACACCAGTTAGATTGTAAGTGATTAGAACAGTTTGCTTTTATAGTTTTAGGTGTTACAAAGCCTTTTTTAACTCTAGGCATGTTTTGTCCGAACAATAAAAAGAAAAAAATGTTTTGAACATCACGTGTGGTATTAATAATCTTAAAATTATATGAGATTATCTTGGATCTGACCTTGTGCAACTCAGGGACTCGAGGTAGGGGTAGTCGACCTATTATCCTTTGCTTTCAGGATAATAAAGGATGTCAGGATATTAGGAATGGCTATTCAAAAATCACATTATACTGCAGATTTCAATAACATAGTGATTGGAAATATCCCTGAGAGATATGTAGCTGCACATGGTGTGTTGCCAGAATATCTGGATTCTCAACCCAAAGGGATCTTTGAAATTGGATCTGTGTACCCTTATGATTGCAATGAGACAGTGTGCTGTCACCAAGAGAATTTTATAGTATTTGACTTAAATGAACATGAAAATCAAACAGAAAATCACCACATTGAAGTGGAAGCTGATATGCCAAAATATTTAAAAGTGGCAGCTTTGCAAAGAGATACAGCCATGCAGAAGAGAGCACAGAAGTTCCTCCACTTGAGGAGTTCCCAGTATTTTCAACAATGGTAGATGAGCAGATTATGTTAGCAGATGCATGTGATAGAGAAGAGGATAAAAATGAGAAAAATATTTATGGAATTTAAAGAAGTATTTGCCAAAGATGCATATGATTGTGGCCTAACTAATTTACATGTTGCCACATTAACATAGGGGTGTGGTAGAAATCCAGTATTTGTGCGCCAATATCGATTGTCACTGGCATGCTTAGAGTCATTGGCAGAGATAATTAAGAACTTGGAATCTAGGGGAGTTATCAGACCCATTCATAGTACCTCCCATGTGTTAAAGCCAAATGGTCAATGGCGTCTGTGTGCAGACCTTAGGGAATTAAATAAAAGAGTGCCAGTGTCTAGATGGCCGCTGACATTCATTGATCAATGCCTTGCTCAATTGCATGGGTCAAAGGTTTTTACCACATTAGATCTTACATCTGGATATTGGTGTGTGCCACTGGCGGAGGACATTCAGAATGTATTTACATTTTCATTTGATAAAACGCAATACTCATGGCCTAGTACACCATTTGGGTAAGTCAATAGTGGAAGCGAATTTGGCATATTTTTGACAAAGGCTATGCCGGATGCAGCGGAAAGAGGAACCATAGTTTATGTAGATGATGTCCTGATAAAAAATGAAAACTTAAAAAGTCACTTTGATGAAATTAGACATGTACTTGACCAATTGCAAAAGGCGGGTGTCAAAGCATCTTTACAGAAAGCCCAATGGTGTAAGAAAAAGGTGAACTTCCTAGGCCATGAGGTAACTGAACATGGGCAAAATCCACAAAAGAAAAAGGTGGAGGCCATATAAAAATTGAAAGATCCTAGAAATGTGAAAGGTTTGAAAAGTTTATTAGGAATGACGGGATATAACAGGAAATGTATTGAAAATGATGCTGAAATTATTCAACCATTGACTAAGCTATTGAAGTTGAATACGCCCTGGAAATGAGCAATCTGAAGCAGTTTCTAAATTGAATGAATGTCTCATAAAGACACCATGCTTGGCGTAGCCCACAAAAAAACAGAGATTTCTTTTTACAAATAGGTTTCACTGAACATTGTATGTCAGCAGTGTTATCTCAAAAACATGATTTGAACCACAAAACTATTGCTTATGCAAGTAAGGCATTTTCTCAAGTTGAAATTACGTTCAGTGAATGAGAAAATGCTCTTTTGACCACTGTGTGGGCATTGCAACATTTTCATCCAATTGTACAAGGGAAAAAGGTAATAATTTAGACAAATCATCAACCATTGCAGTTTTTACAAAGTAAAAGGATTAGATCGGGCAATCTAGCACAGTCCAGAATTACTTCATGGACATTGGCATTGCAGGGCTTTCTGTAGAATTGAGATATGGCCAGAATAAAAAGAGCCCAATTGCTCAAGGGTTAGCAGATTTACATGACTGTGCAGCTGAATGTCTATCAGATGAAGTAGAGGTGGAATCTAGTTTGCAGGAGTTTGAACAGTCACCACACAAAGCTTTTGATGAAAATACATGCAAGAATTTACCAACTGTATATGTTGATGGATGTGCTTTTCACATTGAAAATGCCAGCAATAAACCATTGGTGTCAGGGATAGGAAATGTCTGTTTGAAATTTAAGGACATGCCTAGTATAGAAATGAGAATTCGGGCTAGGAGTAGCCAGGTAGCAGAGTTGGCCGCCATTTATAAAGCAATCATACTGCAGTTGATAACAAATTCAGTGAAATTGTCCTGGTAACTGCTTCTGATTATGCACGAAATAGCTTTGTAGAATATTTTACTGGCTGGAAAGCAAGAGGCATGAACCCATATAATTAAAATCCTCTCAAGCATGGGCAAATGATACAAGCTATAGACACATTAGTGTCAGAAGATGATTTAAAATAATACTGGAGGAAAATTCGTGGAAATTTGAAAACTCAAGGGGAAGATAAGGAGGGAAATGATAAAGCAGATCACTTAGCCAAGGTTGGGGCTGTTATGGGAGAGTTGTTACCCATTGAACACCTAATTGGTGAAATACAAATAGATGCAATTACACGGTCTAAGGCTCCAAAAGAGGTTGAACAACCAGTAGTGCAATGGAGTTATGATACAACAGATCAAGATCTGATTAAGGTGCAAAAAGATGATTCAATATTGGGGATCTATTATAATCATTTGATGGACCCCGAACAAAATCCTTTAACTGAAAATGATTGTACAGGAAAAGAAGAGTTGAGGGTGTTATTAAAGAATACAAAATGGATTAGACTACAGGATGGACTTAAGATCAGGGAATCTATAACAGGACAGATACAGTGGGTGGTACCCCTTTCATTCACAGAGCTAATGTTACACCATGCACATGATGCAATAACTGCAGGACACAGAGGTTCACAAAAGACTTTAGAGATACTGAAAGATTATGCTTACTGGCCACATATGTCCCAAGATGTGGAATTATACACTAGGGGGTGCCTGGTATGTGCCCAATTAAACCTGCTTCGCCAATGCATAGAGCTATGCTGATGAAAAGAGGTTTAACTCTTCCATGATCAGATTTACAAATTGACTATGTAGGGCCTGTAAAAAGGTCAAGTAGGGGAAACCGTTATCTTTTGACTGTGGTTTGTTTGATGTTGAAATGGGTTGAGTGTATTCCTGCACCAGATTATAGTGCACAAACAGCAACTACATTACTGGTAAATCATATATTTTTAAGATTTGAATTATCACAAAGAATAGAGTCAGACAGAAGAAGTCTTTTCACAAGCACCTTAATGAGTAAGGTGTGGCAAATATTGGGGGTGAAAAGGAAAATGCATATTGCGTCCCGGCCCGCCTCTTCTGGAAATGTTGAATGTTGTAACAGGTCTGTTTTGGAGATATTTAATTAGATTTATTTTACATTTTTAAAGTGCTCACACAGCCCGCGGGCATCAAGGCACTGTTCCAGAAATATTTTTTTTTGCGTAATTGTTTTTTTTGTGTGTGTCTTAGTTGCGTATTTATAATGTGCTTAAACACCCAGAGGTTTCTAAGCACGGACCCGGGGATCGAACCTGTGTTGCTTCGTGTCATCTTGCTTCCAAGGAACGCGCGTTGCCGCTGAGCTATCCTCCCGGGACATTAAAGAAGGCACATATTAAAGAAGTTTGTGGCGGAGGCAGGTTCCAGTTGGGATTACGATTACCTCTGGTATTGATGGCAATCAGTACAACTCCTGCCAAAGCGACAGGTATCAGTCCTCATGAGGTGTTAACAGGAAGGAAAATGGTACTGCCACAGCATTTATCATACGGGACACATGAACAGACACTTGTGAGTGTATCTACAGTTCACGAATATGTCGAAGAACTGAGGAAGCATTTACAACATGCATTTGCATTTGTGTAGTGAAATTTGGAAAGAGCCGCTGACGTGCAAAGTCATATTATGATAAAAAAATCTGTGAAATAGTATAATGTACGTGATCAGGTATATAAATTTCATTTTGGAAAAGCGAAACATAAAAATTCTAAATTTCTTGCGGCCTGGCATAGGCCATTTCAGATAGTGGATATGGTGTCACCAGTAGTTTACAAGATATTAAAGACAGAGGGTTAAATGGTGACAGAACAATTTGTTCATGTTAACCAAATTAAGCCCTGTCACCCCAAACATGAAATCAGGAGACTTGAGCAAGTAGAGACAGCTTAAGTGCCCTGAGTACATGGAGAGAAAGACACAGTGACTATTTTCATAGTGTCCCACACAATAAAAAAATAGATATTATGTTTATTGTGGGGATAAATAAAGATGAAAATTCCACATTTGAGAAAGGTGCGGAAATAAAATTGATAGAAGGTACTGAATCAGGTTGACTTACTATGGTATAATGCTGAAATATTTTACATAAAATTGTTTTGATGTATGATGATGCACATTTGTATTGTTGTTTTCTCTCTAACATGTGCTTAGTTGCAGATATCGGAAGGGTCAATCGGAATTCTACCAAAAACATTTTGTTTTTGGTAGAATGGTAGAAAGGGTGCAATTGGTATTTTGCTATGTACTTAATCTGTCCCTTTTCTATTTAATTTAGAAGACTAACAAACATTGATTGGGGCCCGAGGTCGCAGGACCGGTGGACGCGAGAGATGATGGAGTCCTGGAGTCCACGGGAAGAAGTCCAAAAAAAGCCCTGGGCAGGGGCGAAGACCAAGTCTGCAGGACGGATGACAATAATGATTGCACCAGCAACATGGATGATGATCCTTATGATTGCAGGGAGTCTTAAAGCGACAGGAGCAGAGGTTATCATTGAACCTGGACCAGCATCTGGCATTGCAGTGGAGGAAGTGCCTGCGTTTATTATGGGTAATAGGAGGTTGATTTTCCAGAACATTTACATACCCATGAACCCTGATCATTTAATTGAAAGATTCATTAACAAAACTGGAATTGTAACTGACCAGACTAGAGATTGGATAGAATTGAGAAAAGAGGACTCTAAGCAGACAATAAGAGATATGGTAAAGCAATTAGAAAAGAAATCTGTGGAGTCAGCGGATATAAAGAAAAGGAGGGGAAAGAGAGGGGCAGTAATGCTTGTGGTCTCTTTGGTAATGTCTATTATTGGAGCTGTAATAGGTACTACGATGTCAACAGCTAATGCCATTTCAGTAGGGACATTGAGTGCCAAAGCACAACAATTGACTCATGATCTAGTCATGATCCAAAAGGCTTTGGATGGAATTAGAGGTGTATTGGATGAACAAGTGAAATTTGTTAATGAGGCTGTTGTATTACTAAATGAAAAGGCTGAAATTCTACACACAGTACAAAGGTAATAATCAAACATGACCGAATATTGAGCAATATTATGAATGTAATAAATCCTCTTGATAGATTGTTGACAAATTACATTAGGGAGGTTCAAACTGCAATTTCCCAATTAATTCAAGGACATATACCGTTATATTTAGTTTCGCAAGACATTGTTAATCAGATGATGGAGAGGATCACAAAAAGGGAAATAGAAGTGATGCAGGTTAAAGTTGCATTTGAAATTGGCAGTGCAATGCCACTATATGTGAATTTGGAAAGAATGGAAATAGGGTTTTTACTGTGTATTCCATATATTGCTCCTGAACTTATTTACCAAACTAAGTGGGTACATAATGTGGGATTTTGGCAAGAGGGGTAATACATACAAATGAAAACCCCAGAGGTGGTGGCATTTCAGTCATGGGAGCCTGAGGTTTACTTGATTCCAAACCTGGAAACATTTATAAGGTTTAAAGAACAAAATTACATGTGTCCAGGTAAACCATTTGTTCCCGATGCTACAGATGCTATCTGTGGTTTAAAATCTGACCCAGATGTATCGGGGGATGTGAAGTGGTCATTAGCAATTTGGGTGGTGAGGAATTAGCACACGCTAAATTGGTTAAAAATAGATGGTTGGTCAGCACCTCTGTGAAAAATTATACTGTCACATATTTAAATCATGGAACGTTTGTTGACAAGCAATTGAAATATGATGTATTTTACTTGCAGGTTCCAAAAGATACAATCGTCTTGGTTGGGGGGTCTAACACTATTCCATATTGTAAATGATATTTGGGAAATCCAAGTAGAAAATATTGAGGTTCTTCAAAGGGATACATTTCCAATAGATTTGGATGTAGAATGTTTATTGAGTCATAAGGAAAAGCACACCATTAAGATGAATCTGAGGAAGAATAACATTCCAGTTAGTAGTCTGGGTGTAATGGAGGTGGATATGATTAACTGGGGATCCTGGGGGGAACGCACTATGGTGTGCTTGGCAGTAGTGGTGTTAGTGATGGGAGAATGGTTGATTATTTTGTCTATAAAGATGAAGATGTTACTTATGGTTTTAGCAATGTACATACATTCTAAGAAAAAATGAAGAAGCGTTCGGGTTTCCTCCAGTTGTGGGTTTGGTTAGCCAGAATTGTCGGAAAAAGAAGGGTATGTAAGGACATGTATAGCATTTTTGCCAGCATATAATAGCATTTTGCCAGCATACAATAGCATTTTGCCAGAAGTAGTATAGCATTTTTTTTGCCAGACCAGTATATAATATAAAGGTTATGCCATCATGCAAAGTAAAGGATTTATAACACAGCCAGGCCCAGTTTGAAACTGCAGATATTCAGAGCATACATAGAAAAACGTATTGTGCTGCCAGGTTCAAATAAAGAGGTGCACCATGTATTTTGGATGCTTCATGTATGGAGACTGCATTAGAATACATAACCAAATAACATTACTAACATAACTAAAGTATTAAGTGCTAACTTTTAACATGAGAATGTAGTCTTCTATGCAAAATGAGGTGAAATCCATGTTTTGGTTGCATTATTTAAAAATTAATTTTAAATGCACACTAGCGTTTATTCAGCTTGTGGAGAACAGAAAATATGCAAGATGCAGGAAGCAAAGTGAAACAGTTATTAGGGACATGAAGATTTCATTGTTCTGAAAACAAAGGCTGGCACAGAGCACATTCTTTTTAACCTGATTGGGAGAAAATGTAGGCAGACAAGCCACGTCAATAAAGGGACGGGTAAAAGTTTTGCTAAGAAGAAGAAATATACGGAGGAGTTAGTTCATGCTGGGCTGAGGAGACAGACAGATGGAGTTTCAAGGGGGTCGAGCGCTGACTGAATCTACTCAGTTGGTGCTCCCCACACAAATATACGGAGGAGTTTCGTGCTGACATTGGGACTGCAAGACAGCAAGGTCGTGCGAGAAACTCAGTTTACTGGCATTGGTAAGGGATCTGTGCCAAGTGAGAAATTTGTATGCTCTGCGTGCTGCTAGGATTTTTGTAGTGCAGCGAAGTTAGAAATCATTGCATGTTTATTTCTCTCTATATTCAAAGTGTGGGAACATTGATTCATGTTTTCAAAAATACCTGCTTGTTCTGTTTTGTTCTTTTATGTTGCAGATTATGCTGTAAATAACATGGTAAGAGTTGGTGAATTGTTAATGAGATGCAATACAAAAAGCATATATAAAAACAATTGGGATTTTGTGTCATTCATGCATCTGTGAATTATTTACATAAGTGAAGTACAAAGGGGAGGTTTATATCAGTGCAGTAGTGCATTTACTAATTTACCACTGTAATTGAAATAGCAACTAAGAGAAAGTCAGTATTAAATATCTACAAGGTAAAAGATGTGTGTGCAATGTCATGAGTGAACCCTTACTTGCCTGCTGATGGGAAGGGGTCTAATCTGATACATAGATTACTGGATGTACATAAGCCAGTAACGCCTAATGGCACATAGTTTACTGGATGTACATAAGCCAGTAATGCCAGCCACAAACCATAGCTGGCACATTGAATAACTCATTGGGTTCACTGAAGTGCATACGTCTGGGGCTCTCTACGGACAACTAGAAGGTATTCTAATAGAAAGGAAAGGTTTGTTTTATGATGGGGTTATAGTATAAGAAAGAAACCATGCTCACCACTATACCACAGGAATAAATTACCGCAAAACAAGATACCACTAAAATTACCACCAACACAAACTAACAAGGTATGGTCACTAAAATAGTGTGATACTAGACCCACTCTAAATGTAAGACTAATTTACCACCAAATTACCGCCAATATGTTTATGGTAAGAAAATACCACCATATCCCAAATTTACCCCAATAGGACAGAATCTCCTACAACCCTCATCCACTATTCCCTCAAGTCAACACACACATCACCTCCTACCAACCAACGCTGAGGCTCATTAATAAAAGGCTCATGAATCGCGCATGCAGCTGACAATGCCGACACTATTACCATCCACCATTTTGACATACTCTTCATCATTGGAATTGGCTTCATTCTCTCTTCGACCGATGCCTTAGACGCCCGTGATGGCTATGGCATTCAACAGCGAGAAAGGCTGAACAGGACTGGAGTAAGTCTTTCAATCTTCCAGAAATATTCCTGGTGCTGGACCAGATTAGAAGCAGCCACTTTCAGTTTGAAGCACTCCCCTGCCACTTCCATCTCTTAACCAATCTAGAGGCGTGCTAATCCAATACATCCTTCAATGATTACTTTTCAGATCTTGGCACCTACATGTCCCGCACATACCCAACAACATATTCATCTTGGACATCAACCTCTGATCAAGCACAGGCACCAAGTCTATGAAGGAGGCACTGATCCACCTGTTAAATGCAGTGAACAACACCCAGCACACAAGCGACCTAAGCCATATATAGAAACAATGTCCTAGACCTCTTCATCACTTGATACCAACCCTACATTACAACACACTCATACCCCTTAACTGGTCTGAAAAAACATTTCCTTCATGCATCAAGCAGACACTTGAATAGTGCTGAGCTGTTTAAAATCAATTGAGAATTGATCACGAGCAGATTCCAGTAATATTATTGTACCTACACAATTATTAGGCAATGAACTTGCATCTTTTTTGTATGCCAGAATGTATAACGTCATGGAGGAATGAGTCCTGAACCTAGAATATAAATTATTCCACCAGTTGCTCCTGTACAAAGATCAGGTATTAAGGGTTTCAATCTTCTATCTAGCTGGACATAATAAAGAGAGTGCAGAGCTGGAGAGCATCTGGTTCATCATTGAATGCTCTTCCACCTAGATTAGTCCTAGCTAATATTATAAATGCCTCCTTCCAGAGAGGTAAAAAAGGTAAAAATCCTAAATTTCGACGTTAGTGCAAAAAGCCAAATTAGATCCAGCCAATACTGCACATTTTAAGCCGATATCTAACCTCACATTCTTAGGTAAAATTATGGAAGAAGAGGCAACATTTCAGCTATCAAATTATTTACAAAAAAGGCAATGTTTGGACTAGCTCCCAATCTGGCTTTCACTCTCTACACAGCACGGACACTCAAGTGCTATTTATTCATGAAAATGTATTAGAGCTAAGAAATATAGGTGACCCTGCTGCAGTTGGATTTGTCAGAAGCACTTGCTGTGTTGGATCACGGCATGATATTACAACGTGTTATAACACTGATGCATATTACTAGAACTGCCTTAGCTGGGTTAGAATCCTAGTTAAGGGATTGGAAGCAGTCCGAGTGGTGAGGCTTCTTTCCATTTGCAGCCATCTCCCATGTGTTGTCCACCAAGGCTCAGCCGTGTCTCCTCTCCTTTGTGATGATTATAGACAATTGATATGAAAGGGGAGTCTGTAGTGTCAACTTTACACAGATGACACTCACATTTTGGTGGATCTTTATGGGAATTCTGATGGAGCTAGATTGGTGGGAGAGTGCCTGGGCATGGTATAGCATTAGATGCAAGATTACTGCCTGTGGTGTATTGGTAATAGAAGTTAGTACTATTGCATGGCTGATCTGTTGAGTTCCCTTCCCATGGCCGAGAACCTTGGATCACCTACTTCCTCTCTGGACATTGTTAGGAATCTGGGGTTCTTATTTGTCAGTCGATTGTCTTTTAATCCACAGTTGGATGAAGTTGTACCTGTATAACAACAGCTGGTGTAGCCATTTACTAGAAAGGGAACCCTTTAACACTGTAGTTCAGGCAGTGTGGTCCTATCTATGTACCTCTTTTTCTTAGTATCTTTAAGGAACTTATACTTCATCTTAAGCAGTCCAAAATCATTCAGTTCATGTGATTTTTGGACTGAAAGAAACATGAGCACATTTCCAATGTTCTATCATTATTAGGCTGGTTGTTAATAGAAGATCACATTCAAATGCATATTATTATGCATATTTGGAAAAAGGAGATCGAATATGCAGCCAAATAATTATCTAATATGCTGAAGCAATACATCCCAATTCGTTCTCTTCGATCTAGTACAAAGCACCTATTCATAGTGGGTACATTTAACACCACTCAATGTTGATTTAATTTTGCATTTATAAAGCGCACTAACAGCCCAGGGGCATCGAGGCGCTGTTACATGAAGATGACTTAGTTACATGGAACGAGCATGTGATACACTGGAATACTTAGTTACAGGAGGAGGAGTACATATGGTGAAAGAGATACATTACTAGAGAAGGAGCGAAAGGAGTCTAGCCGAAAGCGGGTTTAGCCAAATAGCAGTGCTGACTGCCTTGCGGAAGGCTGTGTGGGACAATACTTCTCTGAGGTGGGGTGGCAGGGAGTTCCACTGCGTGGCGGCGATGTATGGGAAACTAGATCTGCCCGCCCTGGCTCGCAAGACCTTAGGAACTGTGAGTGAGTTGATGGTAGATTATGATGTACTTTAGGATGCCATTGTGGAGCAAACTCTCAGTCCTCATCATGAATAGTACTACTTTGCAGGCTAAGTGTAGGCTTAAACAGCACCTATCATCTTTTTATGTTCCTTAAATTCTAGAACTCAGATACTTGTCTGGGGTTGGTACTGTATTGCATATATGTATGATATGATATGGCATTTGTAACGCGCCTATACACAAGTGTTTCAAGACGCGACGAGGCGGGGGGGAACACGGGGAGACAGACAATGATCCTACTAAGCCAGGTCTCATTCAGACCGCGCAAGTGCAAGGGTAGAGGGGACTGGGAAAGTGCCGGGGGAAGGGGAGAGGGGGAAAGTGCTGTACATGGTTAGTAGAATACAAGATAAATAATAGGGCCAGCTGGTGGCAAGTGCAAGGTAAGTGCCGGGAGAAGGGGCTGTGGGATACAGAGGCAGTCCCGTGGTGCAGGTAGGCAGTGCAAGGGAAGAGTGGCTGGGCCAAGGACCGAGATCGGTGAGTGGTCCAGTAGCAGAATCGGTGCTGGTTCAGTGGTTTTAGCAGGGGAGAGAGGGAGAGAAAGCAGAGGCAAAGAGGAAGGTTTTGAGGTGCTTCCGGAACCGGAGATGGTTCTCCTCAACTTTCAGGGAGCCAGGAAGGCTGTTCCAGAGGGAGGCGCCTGCTGCGGAGAGAGATCTATCCCCCAGCTCGTTGCTTGGAGAAGCGGCTGACCCTGAGGTAGTTGGAGGTGGATGAGCGAAGAGCTCGAGAAGGAAGATATTTAGGAAGAGAGAGTTGAAGGTATTTTGGCCCAAGGCCCCAGAAGGCCTTGTGGACAATACAGAGGGTTTTGAAATTAATCCTCACAGCCCCTGGGAGCCAGTGCAGTGATTTCAGTCCTGGAGAGATACGGTCCTTGGGCTTGAGGCCAAGGACAAGTCTCGCAGTCCTGTTCTGGATGAGTTGCAAAGGGCGAAGAGTAGAGGCAGGAAGATTTAGATAGAGGCTGTTTCAGTAGTCCAGCTTTGAGAGAACCAGGGCTCTGGAGACAGCGAGCTTCTGGGGGAAGGAGAGGAAAGGAAGGATCCCTCTGAGGAGGTGTAGTTGGTAGTGTGACTTCTTAGAGACGTCAGATATGTGTGGAGAGAAAGAGAGTGTGGAGTCGAAGATGACCCCAAGGTTTTTTGCCTTGCAGGTAGGCACAGGAAGAGGGCCAAGGGAGGCCGGCCAGAGAGTTGCAGGGAAGGAGGGAGTAGGTGTGCTGATAAGTAGAATTTCAGTCTTACTAGCATTAAGGCAAAGGTCGTTGGCGGCACACCATTCCTGGATAGCAGAGAGACAGTCAGAGATGAGGGAAGGGGAAGAGGAGGCCGAGGGTAGCCTGAAAATGAGCTGGGTATCATCCGCGTAGCACTGAAAGTAGGGACAGAGAGCGGCTATGCGGTGAGCAAGAAGTGCCAGATATTGGTTGAACAGCCAGGGGGAGAGGTTAGAACCCTGGGGGACACCACAGGTAGAAAAAAAGATGTCAGAGAGGAAGGAACCCAGTTTGACCTGGGAGGGTCGCTTGTAGAGGGAAGAGGTCAGCCACGCCAGAGCCTGACCAGTGATACCCAGTTTATCACAGAGACGGTTGAGCAGGATGGTGTGGTTGACAGTGTCAAAGGAAGAAGAGAGGTCGAGCAAAATGAGAACACAAGGGGTGTTAGAGTCAAGGTTAATGTATGCTGTTCATTTATTATTTGTTATGTATGTGCATTGTTAGTCATTTAATGATTTGGTCTGGTAACTTGAAACGGGTTTACTGCTGATAAGTCTGCATTAAATAAGTAATTCTATTGCTACTACTATTACTACTACTATGTCAATGACATAATAGAAGCTCTCAACAACACCCTGAAGATCAACATCATCAATGCGCCCCAGAACAACAATTTACCATCAGACATGAACCATTAATCCCCTGGTACACATAGGAACGTACTATCAACAAAGGTGTCAACCAAAAACAATACACAATCTGGTGCAAGTCCAAAACCATATCTGACCTTAGCCAATATAAGACATCCAAACTGCTTAACAACAGCTGATAACCACAGCAAACACTGCATACTACCAGGAGAAAGAACATCTCTCTTCAAGACAGTCAGTCCACCTAACCTCTCCCTGACCTTCTGGGCATACATTCCATTGAGAAATCTTCTGGCATCAACAACTGTTTATACTTTTTTTGTTGAGAAGATCAGCAAGATCTGCCAAAACCTTGTTGCCAAACACATACCACAAACTGTCCCACTCATCCGCTGGAAGAGATGGGAGAACGAGTTGAATATGGGCTCCTCTTCAAACTATTCTGACAATGAAGGTGTAGGCCAAGCTGACCATGACAGATCAGAGTCGAGACCTATCCTGTCTGTGCAACAACGTGGATCAGTGGATACCTTTGCGATCATGGAGTGAGTGGAGACGAGTCAAATGGCCTCAATGGTCTTTAACAAAGTGAGGATCAATGTATTTTACCTCTGCATCATAATATGCCTGTATGGTGACCTTGTCATCTATGCAGTTCCTGTACCATGCCTGTCATGCAAGTCATCTGGTTGCCTGGGAATGAATCCTGCAGCATGACGGATGGAACCAAAAATGACACTGAACCGTACTGGGGTCCCATCTGCAGAATCAATGCCTACAGAATTTTTCTAAGTGAAGTTGAGGCAAAGTTGGACGCTGCTGTCTGCCGCCTGCTTCACTGTTACAGCTGCACAGTCTACAGGAGCTTGTCCAGCTCTGTGCTCCTTCTCATGCCTTACCGTGGTTGTTAGGGCGGGATCTAATTCCAACTGCTGCTCCTTGCGGGCAGCAGTCCACCGACTCATCTGCTTGCTCTACCTCAGTTGTTAGGCTTCCAGCTGGTCTCCTCATTTCATTGCCTCTCGGGTCGCAGAGCTGGATACCCCTCCTGGCCTACCCATCAGTCTCAGGACATATTACATCATGTCCTGGGTGAAGCCCAAAGTGAACATGGTGCAAAGTTGGATGCTGCTGTCTGGAGCTGTCCACAGATGGAGCTTATACCACTATGCCGTTCTTTTCTTCTTTTTCATCTGCTCTACTGTCCTTAATCTTTCTCAGCTATCTGTCTTGCCACTGATTTGCCCACCTTTGCCGCCTGCAGTGCCCCCATATGTGTCCCTCATTGGGTCTGTTTTCTTTGACATATTCGCACCTGCTGTATTTTTAACCCTCTCACTGCATACTCCCCCAAATCCAATTGTGTCCATTATGTCTCTACCTATTTCCTTTTCTCACTCTTCCTCTGCTCATTCATCCACCAGATTACTGTAATCTTGTCTATCCTCCTACTTTTCCTTAGCTACCTCAAATTATTCTTGCTCTCTGGAATGTTGCACCTTCTGTGTGGAATAAATCTCACTCTGTCCTTGATACATTTCTTCGTCTTAAGCTTCACTTTCTTTGTAGCACTTAGACCTGGATTTCTCCTTCCAATTCAGTTGTTCCTGCATTTCTTCAACTTCCTTTCTTTACAACCCATCTATTAACTTGTGGTCTTATGAATATTTGGGAGTAAGAAGATGGACAGCACAGCTCATAGTGTTCCTGTGTCCAAAAAGTCAAACTCTACATACATTCCAACTACTTTATCAATGTTCTGTTATGTGTTATGTAGATTTTGCAATGCACTTACATTTTCTTAAGAAGAGATTGTTCCAGACGTTTTACTTATTTTCAGACCTTCGTCAGACCTAGCTATTCAAAAATGGTCAATTGTTAAATCAAATTCCTTGCTATCACTCATCTCTGTGTCTCTGATTACCTCTTACTTGAGTCATCTCACTCCCCAGTATCAACTATGACTGGCAATCCACGTCATGTTTAGTGTTCATCGCCATCTTTAAATCACCTTCTTATTAGTTAGCGCAATGACAAATTCATGTTTTTGCGACTGCCGTTCTGCATCTTGTTTAGTGGATTTTGCCATGTTTCCATGCACTTTGAATCGATCTACATGTTTATTTCATTGGCAAGGTTCATGTTTACTATATGATACCCTCTATCTAAGGATGCATTCTAATTGACCTTTTGACAATTGATCGTGGGAGAAATGACCTTCTGCACAATTGATCGTGAAATGAAGGTCAATGACGACATATATGCGGGGGGAAAACCCCCACTCAATCCAAAAAAACCTGCAACCCCCTACCCAATCCCATTATATTATTTATGACCCCAAACTCACCACACATATATATAAAAAGTAAAATAAATGTAAAGGTCAATTGTGCAGAAGGTCAATTAGGATCACTATCATTAGGCCAATTACGACAAAAGGTCAATTGTAAAAGGTCAATTTGGTTAATACCTTATTTAAGGCTACCCACAATGGCAGATGGTGGCTAAATCCCAATTGAAGCCACAATACTCAAACTAATTGATAACAGTCCTGGTGTTTTGACCAGCCCAATTTCATATACATTTCTATAGACTATGGGTTTATTGGAAAATTTCATATTACCAATAGGCATAGCATAAATAATGTGGAGTGGACTACAGTGTCCACAATTCTCTGTATTGCATTTGGTTCGGAGGTCAGATTGATAGGACTGTAGGAAGTTGTGGGTGTTGAGTTGTTCTTCAAGTTGAGTGGCTACAACTCTTTCAATGTTGTTTCTAAGAAAATGAAGATGTGTAATGGGGAGCCGGTTGCTGAGCAACACTGGGGTTGTGTTGCTTATTTCCGGAGTGAGAGTATCTGTCTGGATATCAGGATAATGGAGAATGATTATTGCATGAGGGCTGCATTGACTATAGCCAGAAATTGATGTAGTGCTTCTCTGGTGAGTGTCATGAAGATTGAGGCTGGCAGGTTGTTATCAGAGTAGGATGAAGCTATGATGGATAGTAGGGTATTTATCAACTCTTCCTTAGATATGGTTTTGGGTTTTGAACTTGGTCACTATTGCTGTTTTGTTTATTTGTATTTTGTATTTATTTTGTATGTACAGACTGCTTTACGCCAACGTGTTCAACATATCACATCAAACAGAGTACAATAAAATATTATTGCAAAATATGGGATTTGTGGGCAGTACGATAAAAGAGAGTTAGTGGACAAGTAGCAAAGAGAAAGAGAGCGTTCCAGTGTAAAGGAGCTAAAAGGGAAAAAGAGCAAAAGGTCAATTTAGCACATAGAGGATGAGGAACAACTAGTAATTAAAGAGACTGATCTAAAAATCATTGAGAAAGAACATAAAAGGAGACCAAAGAAGAAAGATAAGGTGGAGCCAGATTATGAAGAGATTTAAAAACCATGCAGAGAATGTTGAATTTCAACCGAGCATGAAATGATAGCCAGCCAAGTGATGATAGTGAGCAGGAAATATAATCAAGTGAAGAAAGAAGATAGAGAAGACGAACAGAAGAATTGAAAACAGATTTAAGTGAAGCCAATTGAGAAGCAGGAAGATCAAAGAGATTACACAAGCAATAGACTAGGCGAGAAATAATAAGAAAAGAAATCAAGAGTTTAGCTGCATTGAAAGTTAGAAATGGACAAGCCTTACAGAGATGAGCGAGGTGGAATCGACAGGATTGTGAAAGTAGAGAAATGTGATGAACAAATGAGAGATCAGAGTCCAGATACAGACACACAATCTGAGCAGAGGAAGTAATAGGTAGCAGATCAGTGGGAAAAGAAGAAGGAGGAAGTTGAAGGGGTTGTATTAGCATGAAAAAAGAGAACCTTCATCTAAGTGGCACTGAGAACAAGATAGTGATCTGCTATCCATGACTTAATAGCCAACAGGCAGGATGATAAAGTGTCATGGATGGAGGAAGTGAAAGACTAGAAAGAAAGAAAGAGTTGGGTTTTGTCAGCATAGAAATGGTGAAACAATTAGAAAGAGGTAATTAAAGATGCAAGAGGTGAGGTATAGAGAGAATAAGAAATGGCCAAGGACAGAACACTGGGGGACACCACAGAGCAGCTAGGTAGACTTGGCAGCCAAAGACACAGAAAAGGAACGATCAGAAAGGTAACAATGAAACCAAGCAACAACAGAACCACAAACCCTGAAAGAGGAAAGAGGAAAGAGAAGACATGAGGAGATTGTGGTCAACGGTATCGAAAGCAGCGGACCAATCAGGAAGTAGTAAGGGAGAAGACTGCTTTGCATACCGTGCCTAAAGAGAGAGAATTGCAGACTGAAAGAAGACGAGATTCAGTAAAGTGAGATGGACAAAATCCAGATTGAAAACAAAGAATCATAGAGTGAACAGAAACAAAGGATGAAACCTGAGTATAGACCAGGTGTTCAAGAAGCTTTGAGGGATAAGGGAGTAGATATATAGGTCTGAAATTGGGAGGAAGAGAAGGATCTAGAGAAGTTTCTTTAGAGTATTGAGTATAGTGGCATGCTTAAAGAATGTTAAACAGCGATGTTGGGTAGGGAATAAAGAAGGATAGAACAGAGGTATAAGTGAGAAAGGAATTGGGTCGACATGTGCTGCTGCAGGGTGAAGACATGCAAGTAAAAGGGAAGCATCTGAAGTAGATATAGCAGAAAAAGATGAAAGAGCAGCTGTGTGATCGGTTGGAAAGAGCCAGGCATGAGTAGGGCTGGTGGTAATAAAAGCGCAAGGGGGAACAACCTTTGGTGAGAAAAAAGATGCAGAGAGGAAGAAGAAGAAACATCAAGAGAAGGAGGAGAAAGTAAATGGGAAAGAGCCTGGAAAAGATGTGGAGGATGAGCTGACTGAAAGTGAAGAAGATTAGAATACAAAGTGTGTTTAGATGCAAGAAGGTCCTCTTCATACAGTGAATGAAAATGGGACAGGCAATAAGAGTCAGCATTGGAATAAGATTTGCGCCAACATTGCTCCAAGAGAAGAAGGCTTATGAGAAGGAGTGAATGAAGTAACTGGATACAGAGAATCAAGAAGAGAGGACAGAAAAGAGACTAGAAGCAGCATTGTTGAGAGAGAGAGACACAAAGGACAAGTAAGAAGGTAGATCATATGCACAGGCGGAGACAATAAGAGGGTGTTTGAAAACACAGTGTTTGCAACTAAAGTAGGGAGACTGGGAAGAATCAGTAGCTGATGAACAGGAAGATGGAAAAATTGAGAGAAGTAAGAGAAAGTGATCAGAGGAGTAGGATGGCTCAGCTACCACCAGAGAAGTGGATAGAGAAGAAGAAAAAATTAGGTCAAGTCGAGAATCCGATACATGAGAAGGAGCAGAAGGAAAAGGACTAAGATAGTAGTAATGAAGAATTGAAAGCAACAGGTAAGAAGCTTGGACAGGTGGGAGATGAAGATTAAAGGTACCCAAAAGAATAAAAGGAGTTAACGAAGGTAAAACAATAATAAGTAATTAATCAAGACCATCACAGAATGGGCCAATTGGACCAGGTGGACGATAGATGAGCAGAACAGTTAGAGCATGAGGTTTCACAAAAGTCATGAGTAAACATTCTAAAGACTGAAAGTAGGGAAGAGAGTAAGAGACAAAAAACAGTAGTAAGAAAAGAACAGAACGGAATGCCAACACACCCTCACAGAGGTATTGCAATTTTTTCCGTAAATATGGACTGTGTTTCCTAGCCGATAATAATTCAGAACAAATGCTTTTCTTCTGGGGTCCTGATGAATGCAGAGTAGTAACCAAGATGCAGAAAACGGTTCACCAAGAAACCTGAAATACCCTTTAACAAGTTGGATATTATTAACATGGATTGTTTTTTATTTACAAATCATTACCCAATTATGCATATTGAGACAAGGATACAATAAGTGGTTAGATACCTCTCTGAATCTGTACATGGTTTTAAAATGTTCAAGCTCCACATAAATGTGTGGGTCGGATTAGAACCTCCTTTTTACTTTCTTTTGCTACCCCTTTCAGGCAGGTGGTGCACACCCATCCCCTAGGGATAGTTTTCCTCCTGCTTAGGAGGAGCAACTTCGGGGAAAATGATTGCAAATGTAGTGCAGTAGAATACTGAATAGATGATTAACATCCAGGTCTGTTACGCAAACCTACTTATTAACCCAGTTGCAGTTTGAATTCTTGGACTTCTAGTAATCCATGGCCCTAGTATGTGAATGCACGTGCTCCTTGTGGCAGGGGCCCAGTATGGAAGTTTAGCATGTTGTTTGGACTTTGACATAGGCAGTTCTATTACACCTGGTCTGTGGACTAATGACCGCACTACACATGTCTTATGCCTTTTACACAAGCTCCTAAAGCCTTTCTTGTGCCTCACAGCCCTTAATTCATTGGCTGCAAATGTGAGGTGCTCAGCTCTAGCAGCCACGGTTTGCAGTGTTCAATTGTTAAGGACACGGCCCTTTCATTCAACATTTACATTTTATCGTCAGCTCTGTCCGCGTTATTTCTGAAGCCCTTTCACCTGAAATCTTCTTTTCCTTTTACAGCTCATCCCCCTTTTTGATTCCTTCATGAACCTCTCCCTTTTCTCCCTTGCCTGACACACTTTGGCGTACATTGCCAGCCCCTAAATCAGATAGACCCACTTCACTTTCGCACAAATGTAAATACAAACAATCATATACAGAACCTTAACACCTTTACATGTGTTTCCTCAGCCCACAGAGGAACCATCTACCAATAGTGTTCCTCTACATCCCCTCTTGCTTTACTACATCTGTCCTGCTTCATAAACCATATACTTTTTTAAATTGTTATTCAGTTTAAAAAACCTTTAACAAAATTAAACATATTCATATTCAATACAGATAAAAGAGTAAACAATTAATTACACTTCAAATTGATATAAAATAATTTCCTAAAATACAATTCAAGAAATCCAGGACATTGTAAAAGTAAAACGTTCTGTAGCGATATTTTATTCACTCCGATTTCACTCCGATTTCATAACTTTAAAAACAACAGCTAAAACCAGCAAAGTAGTTCTACCGGATAGGCAAAATTGCATAAAAGAATCACATGTTATTACATTTAACGTTTCTAAAAGTGTCCTAAATACAATTCCCAAGGTCACAAAGTTCAACACATGATGTAATTAAATGTTGCATATTTTCTACACACTGGTGTGAACCACAGAACCTACACGAACCATGATTGACCAACAATATACCATATTGTGTAAGTATTTCCTTTGTTGGTACTTGATTTAAATGAAATTTAAGAAACAATCGTCTCACAAAATGATGTGGATACACAGTGAGTTATGGAGCAACACTTCCAATTGACTTGGTTTCCAACTTCAAGTGAACAATAGATTCATAAGAATGAAACAAATTCAGTGTATTGATCCAATCTTGATGATAAAGTCATTGTTTTACCCTAAATGAGTTGTCAATCAGGTCACTTTGGTTAAAAGTTCCGATCTAGACCAGCTAATATTTTATTGCATGCCTCAGAACATTCACATTTAAAAATGCAAACACACAGTGTTCCTCCCCGACATATCCTTCTGCACTTCAGCCATCATGAGAAAGAGGGACATAGACAGCCGGCTGGGAGTGAATTTGTTTAATCACTGTTCCTTACAGTTGAAAAAGGAAATTCTTAATTTTGTAATGCAATGACAAATAAATTGCACAAACATGTGCTAATATGAACCTTATATCTCAATGGGGTTTTGATTGGTCATTGTACTTAAAGATCAAACATCACTTGATTTTCATTGGGCATAAACACTTCCTGAAACACATGACTTCCTATGCTAATTAAGCAAGACTAGGTAGTTTCACAAATATCACTGAACCACAAGATATATGTTGCAAACTTAAAACTTGGACAGAACAGATTTAGCAAATGACACATTTATTTTCCAGACTTCTAGTACACAATGTTCCAAAGCCATCGTGCCCTGCTTATCTACTTTATGACTGTATTCCAGTTTTATTTTATGAGTCACACCATTGAAAAACACATATTCTGCTATTTGTTTTTGACATAGCACTGTACCTTGGTGTCTACCCATAGACTCCCTTTCTTGAGTTGCACACTGCACTTTTTATGTGTCTGCTCAGCACCCTTAAATCCACATGGAGCTTTGAGGCCTGTAGCTATCTGTAATACAATGGCTTTTACTAACCTATATTCTACATCAGAAATCTATGTTCTGTGTTAATTATGCTGTGCCTAATGTAAGCATACCTTTAATTTCTATGTTGCCCTGAATAAGTCTGTCTAGTGTTATCTATTTCCAATGTGTTTGCCTTAAAAAAGGGCAGTCTAGACAATACTCCTGATTTTTACAATGTTCCGCAGGTGAGAGGGTTTTTGGCCCTAAATACCATGTTTACTTGTCTGTCATCAAAGAACGGGGGCGTGGGGGTTGGTCCTCTACAAAAATATCAGCTTAATTCTTCAACACCTTATTTTATTATAAACCCTAAACTACGTGTGTCACCTTTGTGAGATAAAGCTCCCGCCCCAGTCCAAAACAATATTTTCTTGCTAGGAGCTTTCTGAATCGTCATATCCCCACGACTCCTCAAGGTCACCATGAAGCCACGGGTTGCCCTTGTGAAATATTTCTGTATTCTTGTCCAGTGCATAATCACACCAAAATATATACAATGGGCTCCACAACCCCACCGGGATACATCCCTCCATACACAATTCATTCAAAACTCATTCATATAGTCATCATATACACAAGGGTAGAAAAAAGTGATATTTTGTTTATATCACAGTGGTGAATCAAACAAGTATAGATAAAACACTCAAATATTTTACAATGTGCCCCTCTGTAAAAATTCAGGGAGTTCAGAAACCGTTGTCGACATGTTTCAGTTGAGTTCTCTTATCGAGGATGAAACAATCCCCTCATGTCATAATTTAGTAATCAACCTTCTTCAAGACAGGAGAGCAATCGCCAATTCCGCGTTGCCTCTTGGTAAAAAAACCTATGGTGGGAGGTGTGTGTGGGTGGAGAGCCTTAGATCTACAAATGAAAAAAATAAAATAGAGTTGTCATCTCTGTGTTTACTCAAAAAACTATTTACTTGTATTACAACTACAGCTGTTTTAATTAACTGCATGGTACCCGCTGACCTCCTCTGAGTCTTTCAGGGACTGGCGAAACCTGTGAGGTGGAATAAATCCTGACATGTATGCTTCCAACAATGGCACTTTACGTCATGTCTGCCCTATAGTAGAGAAGGACATATGCGTTTGAAACTGCACTATGAAAGCCAAACTATGGTAATTCACAATTAGTGGGTTGGTACTCACTGTTATTAAAAGACAAAATTTCCTCTTAGGACCCAGTGAAAATAATTGGTTCAAGCAGCCCTGCACTTTAAACGCCTGCAGAGGAGAAAGCAAAATGTGTGGAATATGTGTTACCTGCTTATGCTTCAATGTGCAAATGCCTATAAAGATTCAGCAATGTTGCCAAAGAACCGTTTTAAAATACAAAGGTGCTTACTTATAGCCGATGTTCGCATTCATCTGAACTGTGGCTCTCTGGAGAATAAATGCCAGTGATGAAATTTCCAAAAGATTAATGGCCCCTCCCAACAAAACTCGCCCAAAACATGAGAGACATTCTCTACTTGCCACTGGGGTGGACTGGCCCATAGGGAACTCTGGAGATGTCCCGGTAGGCCTCTGCACCCTGGGCCTCGTTTGGGTGGTAACCTATTTTACGTTCAGATTTTCTCATGGTAAAGCCTGTCTATGACTTTGAAATATAATTCATTTTGAAGTTGTGTCTACTAGGTTGTTCTCTCTGCAGCTGTTACTACCAACGGGCATCTGTTGATCTGGAGTTAAGAGAAATGTGCATGAAGGAAGATGAAATAAATCTCTGCTCTAATACGAATAGGTAGTTAAAGGCTGTTCAAAGTTATAAACATTTTTCGTAAAATCCTGATGCGAGCAAAGAGTGCCATTATTGCAAGTTACAGTCATGGAACAGGGCAGAAGGATGGCTGCAGGATCTGTCGCTCAATGCTGCTCTGACTTGGGAAGCAGTCATTTCATGATATAGATATATTTAAAAAATAGCACCCTGACACATCAACATATCAGCTCTGTTTTCAACGATAAACATAAAGCGATAAATAAATTACCCAATGTACTTTGTTTGCAGATATTGATCACTTGATTCAGGTGGTCAGTTGGCCCTTTTATAGTATATATATTTTTTTTATAAAGCTGCCCATGGTTTATTTGTTCAAAAGATGCTCACTAATTAGAAACAGTTCTTTGAAAAGAGGTGCCATTGTCATCAGTTTTTGATTCTCCGGAGAGTGACAGACTCGCTGAATATTTGAGTACTCGGGCGCGATGTTGCAGGAATGCTCGTGCAACGCCATGTGATGCTAATTGGAAAGTCATGGTGCACTGTTTCAGCTTCTGCTGACAGGTTGACTAGGGCACCAAGGCAGGCATTGCAGCTGCCCATCAGGAATAGTGCTTCATCATTGACCATCAACCTCACTGATCATCTCTTCGACTAGGCTGGTGGTGTCATACAGGCTTCTGGGCTGGACTCAGAAAGCTCATTAGTTGGGTGAGGAAGCATGATTCAGTAGCCTTCTCTTCGACTAGGCTCGTGGTGTCAAACAGGCTTCTGGTCTGGACTCAGAAAGCTCATTAGTTGGGTGAAGAAGCATGGTTCAGTAGCCTTCTCTTCGACTAGGCTGGTGGTGTCAAACAGACTTCTGGTCTGGACTCAGAAAGCTCATTAGTTGGGTGAATAAGCATGGTTCAGTAGCCTTCGCTAGGAAAGATAATGAGATGATTGGTATGAGGTCTTGTGTACCTAAGGGATCATTCTTTGCTGTGGGAGGACCACTTTTCCTACATGAAGGTCGGAGGTCAGTTGTCCTTCTTGTTGCGTGGATGCATAGAGCTGTCAATGTTGAGTTTGAATAGGCAATATGCTTCTGAAAATATTTAGTGTCATCAGTCGACGCATTCTCATTGGCCAATAAATATCCCGTGCTGACCCCATGCAGAGTAGAACGTTTATGTTACTTAGCTAAGTTATAGGTCACATGCTTTCTGTAGGAAAATTCTAAAATTCCATTGATATCATCAAGCGTCTTCACTATAAAGCAGCAGTTGTATGGGAACTCTTGAATAGAGGATTGCGTCATCTGAACGACACAGTATTGCCCCTGCCATTATTTGTTATGTTCTAGCAATATGATTTGCCATGTGTCCTGTCACACATATCAAAAAACCAACAATCAACATTAATACCTGCACCCCATTTCAATGTTTACTTTGCAACATATTTAGTTTACAGAGTCAGACCACAAACACACAAACACACACACACACACACCAACACACACGCCTCCGTCAATACTGCATGGCACACACAGGCACGCTACTACAGCACAGCTATTCACACACACGCACACAAACAAATACAAACACACACACACACACGCCTCCGTCAATACTGCATGGTACACACAGGCACGCTACTACAGCACAGCTATTCACACACACGCACACGCACGCACAAAAACAAATACACACACACACTTTGTGCATTTACTTTTTAAAACAGAATGCCAGCTTTCCTAGCTACGAGATGGCTCAGTTACAGTAATGGAATACAGCAGACAGACATAGACATTACACTCATTGCCAAATAACAGTGAGAGACCCATATAACTCGCCCACGTTCTCCTCGAACTGCAATATAATGCACATGCCAGACTCAATAGATTGGATAGCCAGGGGCAATGCATCACAGCCATAAAACAGCGGGACCTCAGCGCAGGGCCGCTGTGTGTAGAATAGATAATTGCTCCCAATGATTAAAGAGATAAAAGAAATACAATGTGTGCCATCGCTTCTATTTCTATTCTTTTCTCTTAAAAGTCACATTTAGAGATTGCAGGAGAACATTGTGCCTAGACCATCCAGGGCCTGCATTTAAATGCATAAAGGATGGCTGTGGAAATCGTTATTTTACTGCATGCTAAGTATCACATCATTCATGCTTGTAAGGGTGCTGACATAAGCAGAACACCTACTAGAGTGATGTCGCCGCTTTCTGATGCACACCTGCTATGTGCATAGCTGTGCGCCAGGCAGCCCAATCGCAAAATGGCTGACTGACCCCAAGTCCCAATTAATGGAGAACATTTGCCAGTGTTGTTTCTAGCCCATAAGAACTACTCAGCATTGCAGACAGTGATACATATGCTGAAAAGGTGAGTTGTTGATCCAATGCAACCATTCACATTTCAGTTGATTTAGAGGGCAAGGCAGAGGCAAAGGTTTCTGGGAAATGCATTTTATGCCACGCTGCCTTTTTACAGACTTTCAAGCCGATTTTAAGAAGTACATTTGTGTTTTTAATGGTAATATATATTGTAGTCTTTGTATTTATAATAGGTAAAGTAAAATACCGTAAAAGAAGAAACCATAATAGTTGTGGGAATCGCAGCTCCTTTTTAAATTGCATTGCACGTCTGGCTTTCTCTAGAAGCGTTTTGCTTTCATTGAGGGACAGGCTCCATGCTCGAGCAACCACAAGTCCGATAGGTCGATTCATGGAATCAATGTGCGCCGAAAAAACGGCGCACGCGTGCGAAAACGTGCGAATCGCAGTGAAATAGCGAAAATCGCAGTGCAAGTGCGATTATCGCACAGAAAACATCGCACATCAATTCATGGAAGTCCGTGCACGCGCAAAATGTGGGATGTGCGCTGAAAAAGTGCGCGGCGCACGCTGGCGCACGCTGGCGCACAGGTCATCGAACGCCGTGCGATAAGGCCACAGCGAATTCGCACATAGCGCAGCGCACATAACAAAAGTAGGCGTAACACGGGGCGTCACATGCAGAATGGGGAACAACTCGTGAAAATGTGGGCATCACGGGGGAAGTACAGGAGGCAAGTGCGCAGAATGCCCACACGCTCGCCTGCAACACGTATTCATGGAATCGAATATGGAAAAACAGCGCACGGCCAAAGACGCGCACAGGCCCATACATGTCCGCCACATGAAAGCAGGCGGTAGCGTCCCTGCGCAAGAAAAAAATGTGTGCCAGAGAAGGCCCACAGGCGATCGGCCTGGGGGAGCGTGTGTGTGTATCTCAGAGGTGCACGAGAAGTTTCACACGCGATCGGGCCTGGGGGAGTGTGTGCGTGTATTTCAGAGGTGCGCGAGAAGTTTCACACGCGATCGGGCCTGGGCGAGCGTGTGCGTGTATTCCAGAGGTGCGCGAGAAGTTTCACACGCGATCGGGCCTGGGGGAGCATGTGCGTGTATTTCAGAGGTGCGCGAGAAGTTTCACACGCGATCGGGCCTGGGGGAGCGTGTGCGTGTATTTCAGAGGTGCGCGAGAAGTTTCACACGCGATCGGGCCTGGGGGAGCGTGTGTGTGTATTCCAGAGGTGCGCGAGAAGTTTCTCACACGCGATTGGCCTGGGCGCGTGTATTTCAGGGGTGCGCGAGAAGTTCCACACGCGATTGGCCTGGGTGCGTGTATTTCAGGGGTGCGCGAGAAGTTCCACACGCGATTGGCCTGGGCGCGTGTATTTCAGGTGTGCGCGAGAAGTTCCACATGCGATTGGCCTGGGCGCGTGTATTTCAGAGGTGCGCGAGAAGTTCCACATGCGATTGGCCTGGGCGCGTGTATTTCAGAGGTGCGCGAGAAGTTTCACACGCGATTGGCCTGGGCGCGTGTATTTCAGGGGCTTGCGGGTGTTTTTACACGCGATCGGGCCTGGGGGAGCGGGGTACGTGTATTTCAGGGGCTCGCGGGTGTTTTTACATGCGATCGGGCCTGGGGGAGCGGGGTACGTGTATTTCAGAGGCTCGCGGGTGTTTTTACACGCGATCGGGCCTGGGGGAGCGGGCTACGTGTATTTCAGGGGCTCGTGGGTGTTTTTACACGCGATCGGGCCTGGGGGAGCGGGGTACGTGTATTTCAGGGGCTTGCAGGTGTTTTTACATGCGATCGGGCCTGGGGGAGCAGGGTACGTGTATTTCAGGGGCTCGCAGGTGTTTTTACACGCGATCGGGCCTGGGGGAGCAGGGTACCACTCACCGTCTGCCTTGCGTGTAGAAGAACGCGTAGCCAACACCCACCCGCTGTGAAGTAATAGCGTGTGAACCCCAACGCCTGCAAAACACACGCACCGCACCCCACGAAAAGCAACGCCCGTGCACGATACGTCACAGACACGCATACGCGCTAAGGGCCTTTGGTCCAATGGAATCGCGTCCGCGTGCTGACGTGCCTAGGCGCTAAGGGCCTTTACTCGATTCACACGCTGATGTGCAGAATTTTCACGTGCCAATTCACTCCGTATCAAGCTGGCCACGCGTAAGCACACAGAAGACCACGCTCTGGCCCAAAATGCCGAATTACTGCCCCCCAGAGCCCCGAGCAGCCTCCCACGAGCCATCTGCTGCTGCCTGCCTGCCTGCTGCCACCGTGCCCTGCCATTTGGTGCCTGCACATCAGCCATCTGCAGGGGTCCAGTTGCTGTGTCCACCCCTGCTGGAACAGAACACTCCCGACTGGGATACCATCACTCCACAGCCCAGCCCCAGGACTCAGTTGCCCACCCACGCCTGCCTCGGGGGTCGCCATGCCGTGGCAAACACCATCCGAGACCACTGGTGACCCCCAGCCAGAGGGGCAGAGGGCAGAGGGCCACTAGCTTCAATCAGAAGGAAGTTGGTGTCCTGGTGGAGCTTGTCCTGGGGCATTATGATGCCCTCTTCGGATCACCATGCGCCGACACCCCCCTGCACCCTCACCCCCCAGCATTGCAGGGCACCTGCCAGCAGGCCCCCACTCATGTCCCACTCATGTCCTCCTGCACCCCCAACCCCCAGCATTGCGGGGCACCTGCCAGCAGGCCCCCACACATGTCCCCCAGCCAACATGTCATCACAATCTAGATCCCTGGCCCTTATGGTCAGCCTCCAAATGCAAAACACCCACTCGAGTATTGCATCCACCCACTGGCAATGACATGATAGAACCCCAATAGCAAGTTTGGAAATGAACACATGGCCCTCACATACACCCAATGGGTGTCAGTGAATCTCAAAACCCATATCATGATATGCATGATACCAATAAGATGATACTACACATTGAAGTTTGATGAAAAAAATGTATTAAAAACAGCATAAATGGAATTAAAAATAAACAAATGACAATGGGAATCAAAAACCAAAAGCAGCATGTCCGTAAAATAATGAAAAACGACAAATCATAATCCAAAGGAAAGGTGTCCAAAGTCACAGTTCAAGAAAGTAAATCCAAGGTAAAAACAAAAACAAAAACCATTGCTCCATGGGTAAATCAAAAAAATAAAATAAAATCCAACAGTCAACTATATACAGATAAACAAACCAGGGTCCATGATCCCAACTGAAGAAATGAAACCTACATAAAAATACTACCTAATAAAATAAAACTATATACAAAAATGTGGCCCATTGTCCAAAAGGTCCAAAATAAATAAAAAAGCAAAGGAAACCTAACACTAACTACATAACTATTTACAAGGGCAGCGGGCTAGTCCGACGGCTCACTGGTTGTTGTCATGGGCCAGGGCATCATCAGACTCCTGTTCAATGGCTTGGAGGCGGGCATGTTCCCTGGCCCCGAGGTCCCGCAGGGATGATGCAGTGTCCAGCTCCAACTCCCTGCGAAGACCCTCGAAGCACTCAGCCCGCCTCAGCGCCCTCCGCATGGAGTTCTCCACCCTGACCATTGTGAGCCGTTCCTCATCTGCCCACTGCCGCTCCGCACCTATCTGCTGGCCCAACCGCTCCCACACGGAAGCCACTCCCATTCCAGGGTCCTCCTGCCCTCTGGCCAATGCCTGCACTCCTGATGTTGATGGCCCCGAGCCATGATGCCTCCCACGTCGAGCCTGCCGCTGCCTCTGACGCAACTGCCTGTGCCAGCATGACGGCATCCAGGCTGATGGAAACCACCGACGCCGTTGTGCACGTGCCCTGCCCGATGATGCCGTCACATCCTCCATCTGCTGGGGTCCAGTTGCTGGTGTGTCCACCCCTGCTGGACCTCCGACTCCCGACTGTGGCAGGGATGGGATCCCCACCGAGATGGCTGCATTGGTCGGGGCAGGTCCACAGGGGGCCCTGGTGGCATCTGGGCCGGAAGACGGCATGGAGTACGACTGGCGCATAGCCTCCACAGAGGAGGAGAGGGTCGCCAGAGTGCCCGACACATGTACGAGACCCCCGACCATGACCGCTCCCAACTGGGCCACGTTGGCACGGTGCTCTTCGTGATGACGTGCGTGCTCCCCCCGGGAAGCACGCACCTCATCACGAATGACAGCCGTGCGCAACGCGACACCAATCAGGACCTTCTCCATATGGCCAGGGGTCCCCTCGTCCACAGGTGGAGGGGAGTCAGATGACATGGACATCCCCCCTACCTGCGGACGGGCCTGGGATGGGGCATCCCTGCTGGTGCATGGTGGTGCAGTCAAAGTGTCAGGGACAGTGACAAGCACAGTCACCTCCACGGCGACCTGTGCTGCCTCCTGCCCCTGCCCCTGGACTGTACCACTTGCACCAGCAGGGATGCCCCCACCAGGCCCCATGTGCAGCTCAGTAGCGGCCTCCTCCTCCTCTGGGGAAACCACCAACCTGGATGGCTCCACACCGTCTTCCGCCGTTGCAAGCCCCTGTGGGGGCTCACCCACCCCTTCCGCTGCAGCCGTGGGGGCATCCCCGCCGCTTAGCTCCACAGCGCCGTCTCCGCCCTCTTCTTCACTTTGCGCTGTGTAGAGGGAGACATAGAACACAAGCATCAGGGTACTGTACAATGGTCCCCTAGACAGAAAGCAATAGCAGATGAGTGGCACTGTCAAAGATCACTTCCATCATGTCCCTCCACAACACATGGGTCAGTGCAGGCAAAACACATGCAGTAACAGGCATGGCGCATGCTAAGGACATAAGCAAACATGTCCAAGGGACTCTTGAAGCATACAATGTTGTTTTTGGACTCACATCATGCCTGTCACATGCACACACTTCAACGTACTTTCATCCATCTGGACTCGTACACCCCAGACACAGTGGATGCAAGGATAACTAGGCTGCATCAGTGAATCTGAACATTGTCACAGACATGTGTCATGCATCCATGGCATCCACAAGTCACAGTCACGCAGGTCAGAAACACAGACATGGACACCACACATGTACATGGCATCAGCACCCATCCCTCACCCACACCCATGTCCAGGAACAGAGACTGGCATGCTCTCATGTGTCCATTCCGCATAGGGCTCCCCATGTTAGATTTAAACACATACACCAACCGTGTGCTTCACACATTACTGGTCTCACATGCATGACCATGATGTCCCTGCACACACACACGTGTACATGGCCTATGTCACACATACAGGCAAGTATCAGACAACCAGCACGCTGCAACATGCCCTGTCTCACACAGCAATGCTTGGCCACTTACCGCTCGACTCCAGAAGGGTCTGCCTCTCAAGGATCTGGGCATGGAGCGCTGGGCGTACGCGTTCCAGGACCCTCAGCTGGATGGTACTCATGCTGCCCCGGCCCCCCTCCACGAGGCGCCGGGCCTTTATGAGGGTCCTGGGCCTGAAGTCCTCCCAGCGCTTCTTGACTTGCTTGATGTTGCGGGTTGCCACCCCCTCCGCGTTGATGGCAACCACAAAGTCGTCCCAGATCCTGTCCCGTCCTTCCTTGTCGGAGCGTGGTGATCCGGAGAGGGCATCATAATGCCCCAGGACAAGCTCCACCAGGACACCAACTTCCTTCTGACTGAAGCTGGTGGCCCTCTGCCCCTCTGGCTGGGGGTCTCCGGTGGTCTCGGATGGTGTTTGCCCCGACATGGCGACCCCCGAGGCAGGCGTGGGTGGGCAACTGGGTCCTGGGGCTGGGCTGTGGAGCGATGGTATCCCAGTCGGGAGTGTTCTGTTCCAGCAGGGGTGGACACAGCAACTGGACCCCTGCAGATGGCTGATGTGCAGGCACCAAATGGCAGGGCACGGTGGCAGCAGGCAGGCAGGCAGCAGCAGATGGCTTGTGGGAGGCTGCTCGGGGCTCTGGGGTGCAGTAATTCGGCCTTTTGGGCAGGAGCGTGGTCTTCCGTGTGCTTACGCGTGGCCAGCTTGATACGGAGTGATTTGGCACGTGAAAATTCTGCACGTCAGCGTGTGAATTGAGGAAGGGCCCTTAGCGCGTAAGCGCGTCAGCATGCATACGCGATTCCATTGGACCAAAGGCCCTTAGCGCGTATGCGTGTCTGTGACGTATCGTGCACAGGCGTTGCTTTTTGTGGGGTGCGGTGCATGTGTTTTGTAGGCGTTGGGGTTCACACGATATTACTTCACAGTGGGTGGGTGTTGGCTACGCGTTCTTCTACACGCAAGGCAGACAGTGAGTGGTACCCTGCTCCCCCAGGCCCGATCGCGTGTAAAAACACCCATGAGCCCCTGAAATACATGTACCCCGCTCCCCCAGGCCCGATCGCGTGTAAAAACACCCACGAGCCCCTGAAATACACGTACCCTGCTCCCCCAGGCCCGATGGCGTGTAAAAACACCCACGAGCCCCTGAAATACACTTACCCCGCTCCCCCAGGCCCGATCGCATGTAAAAACACCCGCGAGCCCCTGAAATACACGCACCCCGCTCCCCCAGGCCCGATCGCGTGTAAAAACACCTGCGAGCCCCTGAAATACACGCTCCCAGGCCAATCGTGTGTGAAACTTCTCGCGCACCTCTGAAATACACGCGCCCAGGCCAATCGCGTGTGAAACTTCTCGCGCACCCCTGAAATACACGCGCCCAGGCCAATCGCGTGTGGAACTTCTCGCGCACCTCTGAAATACACGCGCCAAGGCCAATCGCGTGTGGAACTTCTCACGCACCCCTGAAATACACGCGCCCAGGCCAATCACGTGTGGAACTTCTCGCGCACCTCTGAAATACACGCGCCCAGGCCAATCGCGTGTGGAACTTCTCGCGCACCTCTGAAATACACGTGCCCAGGCCAATCGCGTGTGAGAAACTTCTCGCGCACCTCTGGAATACACGCATATGCTCCCCCAGGCCCGATCGCATGTGAAACTTCTCGCGCACCTCTGAAATACACGCATACGCTCCCCCAGGCCCGATCGCGTGTGAAACTTCTCGCGCACCTCTGGAATACACGCACACGCTCCCCCAGGCCCGATCGCATTTGAAACTTCTCGCGCACCTCTGAAATACACGCACACGCTCCCCCAGGCCCGATCGCGTGTGAAACTTCTCGCGCACCTCTGAGATACATGCACACGCTCCCCCAGGCCCGATCGCGTGTGGGCCTTCTCTGGCGCACATTTTTTTCCTGCGCAGGATGCTACGCCTGCTTTCGTGTGGCGGACATGTATGGGCCTGTGCGCGTCTTTGGCCGTGCGCTGTTTTTCCCTATTCGATTCCATGAATACGTGTTGCAGGCGAGCGTGTGGGCGTTCTGCGCACTTGCCTCCTGTACTTCCCCCGTGACGCCCACATTTTTACGAGTTGTTCCCCATTCTGCGTGTGACGCCCCGTGTTACGCCTACTTTTGTCATGTGCGCCGCGTTATGTGTGAATTCGCTGGGGCCTTATCGCACGGCGTTCGATGACCTGCGCGCCAGCGTGCGCCAGCTTGCGCCAGCGTGCGCCGCGCACTTTTTCAGCGCACATCCCACATTTTGCAAGTGCACGGACTTCCATGAATTGATGTGCGATGTTTTCTGTGCGATAATCGCACTTGCACTGCGATTTTCGCTATTTCACTGCGATTTGTTTTTTCGGCGCACATTGATTCCATGAATCGGCCTATCAATTTCTTAAGTGTTGAAGTTGGTGATGGAGGTCCCTCGTTATTAACATACTGCCAGCAGCAGAATCCACTCATGAACATGGAAGAATCAACCTCGACAATACTACTTTTTTTCTATGTTGCATTTTTATGTTTTTGGTCATATGTAAAATACATGCAATTTTACTCATAAGTTAGACATTTTGAGCAATTGATGCATATAATCAATATTCATATGAAAAATTGTAAAATGGCACACTTTGAAGTCCTAATTAGGCGGTATTACACAGAACTATCTTGTTCCCTGTCTATCTCTTGGCCATATGTCTTCTGATTAAGCGACCCCTCGTTCACCGTTTCCATGCTAGGAAGCCAGGTCTGTGGTAACAGTGAGATCTACAAAACCCTCGTCACATAGAATGGGCTCTGACTTCTCAGGCCTGCCATCGTTTACTAGTGGGAGAAAGGCTAGCTGGTTACATTGGGACTCGGTACAAGTTTGTTGTTAACAGCAAAAAATGTTAATAACTGAATACTGCCACTTTCAGCAGTCAGTCAAGTTACAAGTGACAGAAATTAAGTGTGCACTCTATCACGGGTTCTGTTAGGGGAATGAGCGCCAGAGGAATTGCCACCAATAATCGGCAGCAATTACTCCAATGTTAATTCCAGTAGTGGATTTAGTACCAACGATGAACATTTTACATCCACAGGCTTACACGTTCAAATGCATTCAAAATATCTCAATAAATCAGTCGCAATACATCCAAAAAATGCTGCACTGCAGGAACCTCCAACTAACAGGTGTACGTAAAAAGCTGCAGGTACTTAAGACCCACACGTCCACCAACATACTTCCAAGCAACAATTAGCACCAAGCAGATGAGGATTACTGCATCCACAACCTGCTACTGTTCATCTGGCTTGGCGAGGGCTGCAGAAGCAGGCAAGGATACCAGCAGCACCCCCTGGTGGTGTCTTTCCCCCTGAGCACTGATTGATGAATATATAATCACACTCTATCGACCAAACTAGGAAACCACTCAAGACCTGCAAAACTTTATTCGGCATCAAGACTGCAGTCCCACCCCTGCTGAAGATGGTGGCTGTCCTGCACTTCTGTGCCACGGGCATATTTTAGCACACCATTTGGATGCTGTGTGGCATTTCCCAGCCTACCTTCTCCTAGGTTCTGGTCCAGGTGTTGGATAACTTCATGAGACAGGTGCACCACTCACTTTTCCTGCCTACCACTGCAGGCCAGATGTATTCAGTAAAGTCCCAGTCAGATTTCCCAACATGATAGCAGCATTAGACTGTACAGATTTAGACTGGCCCAGGCAGTGGAGTGGGTGGACGCCGATCTGACTGTGAGCCACTGCTGTGCCCATGTATTGACCTATGTAACATCATCCTGCTAGAATTCATGAACACCCATAGAGGTCAGCGTATCTGGATGTTTGGTAAGTAGCCAAAATGACAAAGCAATGTGCAAGAGGAGCAGAAGGAAGTAGAATAAAATAACAAATGAGGGGTTGCACAGGAGCAGTGCAATGCACATGTCATGTATGCATGCCCAGAAGAACTCAACACTATGTGGGCCACACCTTTCAACCCTCCTGAGCATTGTATTGCTGAAGAGCCTTGTAGGACGATGCACACAAAATACACTATAGAACTGCATGTTCGTAATGCCTAGTACAAGATGCCCGAACTATGCAATCTCCCCCTCCCGCAACGTTTCTCCAGAGTGAACATGATCAGTCACATTGTACGCATGAAACAACAACTCATGCAACCATGGCTGGACACATAACATGTCTGAAAAGGCTCAAATCACGTGGCTACAGAGCACCACACCCCACAACAACTCATTGACAGATGGAACATCCTCTGCACTGCACTGCCCTGCCATGCACCCGCCCCACCCCGCTTCAAGTCAGCCCACCACGTCACAGCATTCCCCCATTAAAGGCACGTGGAAATTCAACCATATCTCCTTGAAAATGTGCAAAATTGTCTGGCTCCCCCTCTCCATCAGGATCATATTCAAAACTGGTAGATTCTGCTCATGGCAGTATTACCTAAAGCAGTCTCTAAGAAAACACCGACATACTTGGTGGCTAAACTCCACAGCTCTGGAGGCACGTGTGCCTCTCGTCACAAAACTTTAAAAATGTTGGTGTCCAATTTAGCACAAAGAGAAGACTCCCATGCATGTCTTCTCCTGCCAGACCCTGGTCATCTGGAACTTTATTCTGCAAGAGGCTCTAAAATCCCCCATCCTTTTGTTCTGCAAAGCACTGAAAATGTGACTCTTTTAAAACACATCTGCCAGACGAATAACAATCCCTCCCCCCAGCAAGCGTATTATGCAACAGTAAAACATGCCAAGCCCAAAGGTGGCACCTTCCAGCTGTAAATCACTCTGCTGCTCTCGAGCTACTTTGTGGCTATAAGCATGATAAGCAAATGGAAAACATGTGCAAGGTCTCAGTCACATCCTGAACGTCATTCAAAGCATTCAAAGGTGCACAATGCAAGTAGCAAAGAGTATCTGGGATAGCTCAGCAAAAGTGCAACGCATACTTTAATGTTGTACCTTGGGTGGTGACAAGCAAACAAGGGTGCACTCAACCTTTGAGCGGGATAACGTGTACTCTGTGGCAAAGCCGCATTGAAATGCACAGGCATCCCAAGTGTAATTGGGTGTGAGAATCCACGTGTACACGACTAAACACAAAGTCCACCTGCACAGTATTCACATTGATGAGCACCTTAACAACCAAGAATCATGAATTCATTTTAGAAATGTTGCAGGGGACTCAGTGATCTGCGACAGCAGTAGCTAATCCTTCATGAACCCTAATATGCAACATTAGGTTCCCTTCAATGAGGCACACATCCGGACTATGTTGTGTATTGAAGGCACATTTGGATTGCTTAGGGGAAGGCTCACGTGCCTCCACTAGAGAGGTGGGACACTCTTGTACAACCCTGATAAAGTGGAAAGATTATTGACATTTGTGCAATGCAGTTTATTATGTGTATACAGAGGGCACACTCATGCCCTCCCACCACGGTCGGCTACTGCTCTATCCACAACCCAACACCGCTACCCTCATGGATGTGTCAAGTGTAGATTTAGACCTTCTCTGGTGGTTGCCATTCCACCAAAAGCACATCGGTGGAGTATTGGCTATTGAACCCTCTTTACGGGTAGCTAAGATTGAGCTGGCTACTTCCACCCCACCCCCAGAATTGCTAGAGGATGAGGTTATAAGAGGATGAGGTTATTAGGGGATGAGGTTATTAAAGGATGAGGTTATTAAAGGATGAGGTTATTAGAGGATGAGATTATTAGAGGTCATTGCTCAGATAACTGTCTCCTCAGTGTCTCTCATTACATGAGAGTGTCCCAGTTGTTCCTGGGCTATTTGTTCCATGCATTCCTGCTGCTGCTCAAATTGTCTCTCAGATTTCATCCATGGTGGGTAGCAGGTCAAGGGACGGTGGGTCATGGTGGTACATTCCCCCAGACCACCATGTCTACGTGGCTAAAGCACCATCATCTTTAGAAGGTGATTTAGTGTCCTGATAATGGTGCCACTGCAGTGCAAGGCCACAGGATAAGTGGAAAGAACTGGTAGGCAGTGGTTAGGGGCTACGAAGGGGAAAGGAGTCCATCTAGCAGCCGCAGAAGGTTCTTGGATGGTGCTCACCAGCAGGTAGGAAAGGTGGTGGGCTCTTCACCAGTGAGTCCTAAAACAGGCTCCCTTCATGTTGGTGGTGGTTTAAATCAGAGACTCATCAGAGATAACGTTGGACGCCCTCCAGTGGTGCTGGCCACAACAGTTGTGGTTACGCCTGTGGACTCAACGGTACTCACTTCCCTTTTTTCTTGGATATTTGCCTTTCTGCATCCCACATTCCCAGGTGATCCATCATCTGGTCCTGGAGGGGTACTTGCAGGAGCTGCGGTGCCATTTATGCTGGGTACCTGTATCACCACCTCACTGCTCTGTGGGCCTTTTCAGAGAGATGGCACATGATCTAATTTCCTTTGCTAGAATGTTGTTTGGTGTGCATCACTGGGGTCAGCTATATGCTGTTAAGTGACTTCAATTCAGCACTCCAACTAAGTCAATGCCTAGTCTGGGATGCCCAAGGGAAGCCCTTATTTATATAATTTTATGACAAGTTCATAGATCTGGATGATAAACCCTTGTATAATGCCCCTCTCTATGAATCCCCCTGACCTCACTGAGCCAAGAAGTAGGTTTGTTTTGCAAATTAAAAGATTTATTTGAAAAAATAAACAATATATATATAACACACTTTTATGAATAAATTAATATTTGATAGCACACTTATGAATATAATGTTAATCAACAATGGGTAATGTTACAATTGCACACTCTTTTCAATCAATGAGGAGTTAGTATAGAAAGCATAAGGTAGCAGAGAATACTTTTATGGTTTCAAGGAAAAGCAATGATGGAAAGAATGCAGCACAGAAATAAACTAATATGGTTTCAACAAGAGAAAACATGATCACTTTTTCTTTTGACAATTCACTGTAAGGAGATGGAAGGGGAGCACACAGTTGTCAGGAATACAAACAAATGCAATACAAATTCTAGTTCCCCCTTAGCAATCTTAGAGCAACCGGTATGCTTTTAAACATGCAGAAATACTTTTAATGTGATTTGCAATGAAGTGAAAATATGCTAAAAATGATTTCAATTCCCTATAGGAGATTCAGGGTGGGTGACAGCTACTTTGAATTAGGTCAGGTCAACACTAGCAATGATTCATGAGGAATTATCAGGTTGAAAACGGAGTTCAGCAGTTGCAAGCAAAAAACAGCGATTTTTGACAGGTGGAGAAATTTGAGTCAAATTGCAATTCGCGGCACTTTTTCCGAGTGCGTCAAATGCAATTACGGGAAAATCTCGTTCCTAGCACATATGGTTCAAAAGATACGGACGATTTAGTGGAGGTAGTTTCTCAAATTAAAGTAAAGCTCAGAAGGACAAATGACACTTTCACAGGTTTGAAATCACAGAATGGACCCACGATTTCTATGAAGCAGTTTGGACAGGTTAAAATAGTTTGAATAGGGTTATTTTAAACTAAGAGATTGGTTTGCACAGTTCTGGCTGGGTACTCAAACTATAAATTTGAAATAGGCCGTCAAGGTCTGGTCAACAGGTTTAGACGGGACTTATGGTGGGTGGTTCTGACGTCACAGCTATCTGGGTCAGCTCTGCTCTGCTGGTCTGGATCTCTGGTTCTGGCAAAAGTTCTTGGTACTGCACAGCGGTCTGGTCTGGGTCTGGTCTGCGGTTTGGATACAGCTCTGCTTTCTGGGTCTGGTACTGGCACCGCGCTCTGGTCTGGGTCTCTGGTTCCGGTAAAAGTTCTATCCAGAAGTGAACAGCACAGCCCGGCTGTTGAATAGTTTGGTTAGGTGGCTGGATTCTGAGGCCTGCTGAAAAGGATTCAGCTTTTGGACTAGGCCTCTCTGCTGCAAGTTCTGAAGTCTGGATTCTAAGTTCTGGTTCTGGAGTCTTCTGGCAAAGCGCTTCGCAAGAAATCAGTTTGAAGTGGAAAGTGAATGTCCCTATCTGGCTTTCAATGGTTCTTTTTATGTCTTTTAAAAGTGGCTGGCAAGACTGACTTTCCATGCCCAACCCTCTGAGGATCCTGATAGGCTATAGGATTCTCTGTCGCCTGACTGGGGAACTGAATTGTGAGTCATCCCATGTCATCAGGCATCATTTTTATGGCATACAGAAAGAACACTCGCCTTGTCACTTTGCACACAAATCTATTTTTGACTTAAATGCATATTTTTCTATGTACAATTTTTCTAATATTATATGTCCAGTTAACATATTTTCTGTAGCGCCAAACCATCCGATCACTGTCTTTGTAAGATGTTGTGTTCACTTCTGACAGAATTCTGCCCTTTTCATCCAGAACACAATCTCTAAACTTTTCCAGAATTTACACAAATGTGCGCGAGGAATATGGGCATCAGATGATGAAGTGTCAGATTTTTAACATACATACATTTGGAGTAATACCCTATTTTCTGCAACTACCCCCCAGAACACACCGCAGAGTCCTAACACCTCTTAAAATGTGCGCAGAAAAAAAAATCACAGGAATGATGATATTATTGATATAATTTTGACAATTATGTACTATGAATTATCCATCTTTCTAAAATTATTCTCTGGCCCAGAGGGGTGTGGTTTCCAAAAGCACATGGGTGAATTTCTGGTTTGTCCACTTCCTCCAAGCTCAGCTGGCTCACAGAGGCAGTGCCCCTCCCATTTCCTTCCAAGAGGAAGCCATTTACGACCCCCTGATTTAGCAATTGCTTGGAGCAAAGGGAAGTTCATTGTTCTGTTTCACTGCAGTCCCAGGCTCCCCTCCCCTGATTCAATCAGAGAGGTGTGATCTCCTTTTGGTGGGTCAGCAGAAGGCATGCCAGGCCTGTGAATACAGTTGCTGGGCAAGTTCAACTCCTGTCGGGGGTAGTTGCCGGACAGAATTCAGTCCCTTTAAGCCAGGCTTCAGCCAAAGGTCACTTTTCTTCCCATTTTTCTTCATTCAAATCAAACTTACAATTTTGACACATGCAGCTAGAACGCTGATTCTAAGTTCAAAACCATGACATTTAAGCAGCTGCAACCTATGTGACACTCAAAAGTAGGTCACTCATTTATTTTAAACATTTTGATTTTAGTGGCTTTAAATCCCATTTCACTTAAGCCCAGCCAGTTTTGTTATGAACATTATTTTAGGCTCTTCATCTTTCCAAATTTTGTATGCACACAAGACTTCATTCTACCAGACGTCTGCTGGTGTTCAGTAAGATTTTTGAATATCTTGCAATGTTTGAAATAGGCATTTTGAGCTTGCATTCAGAGAAACAAAGATGATTTCAAAGAGCTTTTTTGAGCTAACAGGCACTGTTTTTTTTCCTTCGGCACCACGTTTCACTCAAGGTGCTTCTGGCACATCACACTCGCACTGGTGGGTGGCAAGTCAGGCGACCATTTTGGTGTATGCAAAAACTGCGCGGTTTTCCTGGATTCTGGTGCAAATGTGGGCTTTTCAGCCATCTTGGATTTTCTAAGCCCACAGCACCAAATGTTGCAGCATAATAACTTGAACGTGGGTCGATACACCTGACAAGCCCCCTGCCCGACTGCGCTTTGATTTCGAGTCGAGGGGGAGTCTCGAAAGGATGTTTTGACCCACGCGCTGTGATGTCCACATCATCTTCTTCCGATTCCGCAGATGGCACAGTTCAGCATCTTTTCCTCCATCAGGATGGATCGGTCGGTTCTCCTCGCCGGTCCTGATGGGAGTTTCGGGCGGTACCCCGGGCCCCTCGGATCTTTGCTCCCGGTCCCCGGGTTGTCATCCTTGGTCAGTCTCCATGATTTCATCTCTCCTAGGATGACAAAGCAAAAGTGGCAGAAATTAATGGTGGGGCAAACATATCAATTTTTTGGAAATCAGGAGACATTTGCATTCAAGAATCATAGAATTCTATAGGCTATATGTGGAATATTTTAGGGTTGGACTTGTATTACTCTGGAGCGGCCCCCTCTGGGATTGCAGAGGACTCCTCCAGTTGCTGAAGAGTGTGCCTGGGATGGCAACACTTTAGCTGATTTATATGGACATACTTGTCTTCCCCTTCCGCCAAACTGCCTTTGGGGATGCGGATCTTGTAGGCGACTGGGGAGATCTTGTCTACAATTTCAAAAGGTCCCTTCCATGTAGGCAGAAATTTCTGCTGTTTGGCCTAGTTCCTTTGGAAATTGTATAGATAGACCCGGTCTCCCACATTGTATTCTTTCCTAGTAGTCTTCAAATCATAATGAGTCTTCTTGCTATCGGCTGATCTTTCTAGGTTTCGCTGAGCATAGGCAAAATCATGTTGAAGGTGTTTCCTTAAATTTTCAACACACTCGTGAGTTATGGAGGCATTTATCAATGTTTGCTCTTGGGTCCTGTAGAGCAATTGCTGGGGAAGCACCATCCTGCGTCCATTCATCAGCTCAAATGGTGACATTTTAGTTGTAGATATAGGGGTAGATCTGATGGCCATTAGGATAAGAGGTAATCGGATATCCCAACTTGGCCCAGAATCTGCCACAGACTTTTTTAATATGCTCACAATGGTTCGGTTGTAACGTTCTACTGCACCAGAAGAGGCTGGCCAGTAAGCAATGCGTAGCTTCCTTTTAACCCCCAGTATCTCTGCTGGTAAAATAGCCACCTCTGTCTGACTCAATCCTTTGGGGTAGACGAAAACAGGAAAAGATGTGGTCGATCATCAGGGCAGCTGCTGTTTCTGCCTTGCAGTTTGGGGCCGGGAGACATTCCACCCATTTAGTAAATAAGCATGTCACCGTCAACATGTACTTATTTCCCCTAGAGGAGCGAATCACGGGGCCTATGAAGTCGACTTTCAAATCTGACCATGGCAGTGTCATCCCCCTCTTTTGGAGAGGCGCACGGTGTGTGAGGGATGTTGGCTGAAATTGTGCACACACAAGACACCCCTTCAAGTATTGGTCGAGGTCCTGCCCCATGTGTGGCCAGTATGCAACCTCTCTTAAAATCTCAAGTGTTGTGTGAAACCCCCTATGACCGGCTGTGGCCGCATCATGGGCTTGACTTAACATCATGCTTTGGAATGAGGTAGGAACCACCCACTGATCATGGCCAGCTTGGGATTTCCTTACCAACAAACCGTCTTGCATTCGGAACATTTTTGGACATTTCATCAACACTCTAAGGTCCTCTTTCCTAATGTAATCGGTTTCCATCAGGGGAAAGTTCTCAGGGTCCTCAATGTGTTGGTAACATTTACCAATTATTGGATCCCCCTTCTGAGCCGTAATCAAATCAGCATCTGGGGTCTCCTAACTCCATTGTGCAGTTGAAAGATCATTGTGAGCATTTGTCTGGGACCTAGTGATAGCAGTGACCTGGATTTCCCCCAACAGGGAGACAATCTCTATTAGATTCCCTTGAATGGCCCCGGTTTTGGCCAGCTGATCAGCTAAGTCATTTCCAGTTTTGTCTGGTCCCTCTACTTTGGAATGACCCTTGATCTTCTTCCAGTAGATGGTCATCCCGTTCGAGGTGACCAGATCTTCAATGTTTTGGATTAACTTCCCATGTTTCAAGGGTTTGTTATTAGCACATAACATGCCTCTGGTTTTCCAATTAACCAGGTGCTCCACAAACCCATTCCGTACATAATCTGAATCTGTGATTATGACCAGTTCGTGGAGTTGATGTTGGACAGCAGTGAGGATGGCCTGATGCACATCCATCAACTCTGCCACCTGACTACTTCGGGGACCAATCTTGTACCCAGCAGAGGGTTCTGGGGACTCATTCACCCATGCATTCCCTACGCCGGCCACAAGTTCTTTTTCCCCGTTGTTGTCAACATAGTAAGAGCATCCATCCACATAGACAGTGGGCATTCCCTCACACTTGTCTTCTTCAAAGACTTTGTGTGGGGAATTAAGGTATGCCTCCATGTTGTCCTTGATTTTTAGACTTTCGTCCTCAAGACAGTTTTCTCTGGCACAATCATGCAAGTCAGCCAGACCTTGCGCGAGGTGACTCTTCTTGTTTTGGCCATATCTGACCTCCACAGGAAAGCCTTGCATTGACAGAATCCAGGAAGTAATTCGGGAATTACTCACATTTCCGGCCCGGATTCTGTCACTCTGGAGATATTGCAGAGGCTGGTGTAGAGTCTCCACTATGATGTGTTCCCCTTGGATAAACGGGCGGTAATTCTTCAATGCCCACACCGTTGCCAGGAGTGCCTTCTCACAATCGTTGAATTTTTCCTCCACAGAGGATAAAGTTTTGCTCGCATAGGAGATTACTTTATTGACCTTGTCATGCTTTTGATGTAATACTGCAGTCAAGCGTGTATTAGAGAACCCTGTCTCCAAGAAAAACTCCTTGTTTCTGACAGGGTAAGCTAGGCAAGGCGCTTGTGAGAGGCTTCATTTGAGCTGTCTTACTGCCTTGGATTGTTCTGGACCCCATTCCCACTTGACTCCTCCCTTCAAGAGATGAATAAGGGGTCTGGTGATCTCTGCGTAGCCCTTAATGAACTTTCTGCTGTAATTAGTCAGTCCAAGGAGGCTCCTTAGTTTCCGCAGAGTTGTGGGGTCTTTCAGTTTCTGGAGTGCTTCCACTTTCTTTTCCTGGGGACAGAGACCCTGAGGAGTAATCTCATGCCCCAAGAAATTAACACGGGTTCTACACCACTGTGATTTCTGAAAGGAAAGTTTTTCTCCGGCGCCCTCAACTTTGTCAGAACATAACGGATCGCCGCTATGTGTTCCTCCACAGATGAACTTTTGATGAGGACATCATCTACATAAGCCAGGTTACCCCTCGTACCCAGGTCGGGCATAGCCTTATGTAGGAAAATGTTGAATTCATTGCCGGAGTTGAGGTATCCAAAGGGAGTCCGGGTACATGTGTACTGCTGGCCCCCAAAGGTAAAAGCCAGTTTGTATTGGTCCTCCCTACTGACAGGCACGGTCCAGCATCCACTGGTCAGGTCTATTGAAGTGAATACCTGTGACCCCTGGATCTAGGCCAGCCCTTGGTCAATGTAGGGAAGATGCCATCAGGAAGTATGGACCCGTTTGTTGAGCTCCCTAAGGTCGGCGCAGAGTCTCCACTGGCCGTTTGGCTTTAATATTCCCAGCACCGGATTATTGAAGGTGCTGTGGACTGGACGCATTATTCCCCGGGACTCAAGGTTCTTAATTATTTCAGTAAGGGACTCCATGGATGCGAGAGGCAAGCGATATTGCTTCACAAACACTGGAGTCATGCCAGGGTCCGTGGGAATTGTTGTTGTGTGGATGTAGGTGCGACCACAGTCATATGAGTCCACCGTGAAGAGATCTTGGAAATCCAAGAAAACTTGTTTCAACTTTTGCTTCTGCTCCAAAGTCACACAGGCATCAGCTAGGTTGACTCTCTCTTCAACCATCTGCCTGAAGCCTGGAAAGACTTCTCGTTTTGCTATCTCAGCGGCCTCCTCCAGCTGGGTGGAGAAGTCCCTGGTCAGGGTGCTGATTTGGACTGGAGGCTTCAGGTGGGAAAGCCAGCCCTCCTGGACCTGGAAAATCACCTCATCCCTTCTGAAGTCACAAGTCACATCTTCCTTACCATACGGGGAAGGAAGTGTACACCAGGAAGTTCCCCCCATGCCGGGTAAAGATCCTGTCTGGTGTTGTATTGTTATCACTGTCACTGTCAAAACAGTCCTTGGGGATTGGTCCTAACAGTTCATTTCCTAAATCAATGGAAAAATGTTGGTCATCAACTGCCATTCCAAAAATGGTGCCTGCGGCTAGAGTAATACTCTTTAAGTCGCTGTTATCCACCTCTATTGGAATTGTGTCATGTTCTATGTTGACTAATGGTGTTGGGTTTACCCCCAACCATTGCTGTTGGAGAGAAGCATTTAGATGAATATAAGCATCAGGGTTTTTCAATTTTTGTCCTCTTTTAACTTTCACTTCCAGGGAGAATTGTCGGGTCCTTTCTGGTATGGTGACTTCCTCTTTAATCTGAATTTCAACTGCATAAGGTAGCAATTGAGCCGACCTAAATGCTTTTTCTGGATCATCAAAGCCCATGGGATTATCCGCTAATCGGGACCAAGCTTTGAAGTTTATTAGGTCCAAACTAATGGCAAAGCAATTGAGAATATCACTGCCTAAGTAAAAGGCGGCAGTGACGTCTCGCACGACCCAACAATTATGGACTATGTTCTTGTTGCCAATGGAGATTTTGAGCATACACCTGCTTGGCAGGAAATGTTTGGAATTGGGTGTTTCCAGATCCATTTCCCATTTGTCTATCAGTTTGAATGTGGGAATGGCTGGATCTTTTGGGAGTTGGCGGAACATGGCTTCGCTGATGAAGCTCTTACCGTTGTTCACGCATACTCGGGCAAGAACAGAGTCCTTCCCATCATTTAACTGAACAGGGATGAACAACTGCTCTCCAATTTGTTGCATATCAGCCAGGCTCTGCGCTGATTTCACATCTTTCTGGACTATTGGAGTGGGAATGTCTGATTGTGGATTAGTAAAGAATTTCAGAGTGTTTCCTTCCAGTGTGGAAACCACCTTAAACTGGAAGGAAGATTGATTTTCAGAAATAGAGAGGAGCCCCCATCACCAGTCTGTTGTCGTACTGCTATTACTGTCACGTCTGGAATTTGGTTGTTCTGGAAGTGAAATTCTACTTGGTCAGATTTTTGTTCAACCATGTGGCATGTGCCGTTTAAACTAACATGGTTGACACTCTGTTTTAATTTTATTGGTCGGGTAGTCTGGGTCCAGAGGACCTTGTTTACGCAATTAATTAGGGGTGACAACCTTCTCAGGAGGTAATTCCCTAGTAAACAAGGGGTGCCCTCTGGAGTCACTACTATGACCGGGTGTTTCACCTTGTGTCGCCCAATTTTAATGTCCAAATTCGCAGTCCCCTCGACGGGAATTTCCTTCCCGTCAAAGTTCTGAAGTTGTCCAGGAAGAGAGGTGAGAGGAATTCGGTAATTCTCCCCCCTTCCTGCATTTAGTTCATCAAAGGCCCTTTTGGACAGAAGGGTGGCTTGGCATCAAGTGTCCACCAGTGCCAGAATTGTACCCTGCCCCTGCACTTGTACCGGGGCATAGTATCTTCCCTCCTTCTCCTCAAGGGGGCACAGATAATGCACATTTTTGGACAACTGGTGGGCTAATTTTTTAGTTTTAGACATTGCGAGATAAGAGATCTGGGCAGAATTCTGTGGAGAGTCATGGGAATCTGCAAGAAAAAGTTGGCAACTGGAAATCAGAGCTGTTGTCGGTTCCCCTGGTTCCGGTTCTGCCCCCCCCCCCTTTTTGGAGGCAGTCACCAGAATGGGTTTGAACCAGGGGATTTTGATGCTGTTGGTTCTGGGATGAGATGATGGGTGGCGCTAGCTCAGTCCCCACATCTACCCAGTCTGGATTTGGATCCCTTGGGACCCATTTTTCTTTGGGAGGTGTTCCCCCATCTCTGAAGGAGAAGATCCTTTTCCCCAGGATCCTCTGAGGATCCCTCTCCCTCAAATTGGAAGATCTGTACCTCCTCCACAAAATGGGTCTGTTTGGGCCCTTTGTTTCTCCTACCTCCTCTCTGCTCCTTGGGTGGCAGACTTTCAGGGGTAGGAGATTTTGTTTCCGGTTCCTGGGTTTCCAGAGGCTGTTTACAAGTGGGGAAGAAAGCTTCTTCCAAGGCTTTACACCCCTCTTCCCCTTGTGCCTCCTCCCTGGGAACCGGTAGGTAATGCTGCCCCCGTCATTGTTCTGGAGCACTAGGTCCAGAGTTTGGGGCATTCTGCGCTGGCATGATCATCTGAGGGTTCTGTTGCACCCTCAGCATTTGACCCAGATCCCGTGCAATACTTCGGACCTGGTGTTCTAACTGTGAAACCCGCTCGGGCTGATACAGGGTTCTATTTTCTCCCCTGGGCTGATCCCGGGAAGGGTAGCTATCACTTCTCTGGTAGTGCCCCGGGTTGGGAATATTTGGGTACCCCTCCACCCTTGGCCTCCCCTCTCCCGGATTAAGTGGTCTGGGCGCAGGGAATTGGGGAAAGAAGGATGGATGATTTTGGGGGTGGAAATTGGGTGGATACCTGGGAAAAAAGTTCTGCCCAGTATTTGGGGAATTTCTGCCCTCCTGTGGGAAGTTAGGAGGGGAGTTCCCCGAGTTAGGTGCCTGGCTGGATCCCCCCCAGGGGTCGGAGGAGTCCACACATAACCCAGGATGGGTTGGTTACCCTTGTAACGGGGACTTACATAATCAGGGGAATGAGGGATCCCATTTGTGGGACTACCTCCTTGACTCCCTGTTTGTGACTGGCCCGAGGGCCTTCTGGGCTTAGAGTTATTCTGCGCAGGCAAGTTTTTAGGCCCCCCATCTCCAAATCTAAAATGGGGGCACCCTTTACCTCTGCCACCTTAGCAGCAGCAGGGGTGCTGGTTGATTTGGGGCTTTTCTGCACATTACTTTTATTCTCTATGGGCTTCTGCACCTCATAGATCCAGGTAGCCTGTTCAATGACCCAGTATTGTGACCTTTTCTCATGAAAATGGGTAAGGCATGGAAGGCATGGAAAAACGTATTTACTGTCCGTGCGCACCCTTTTGGTAGTCTGCGCAAAGGCACGCTTCAATTCCTGCACACATTCTTGTGGGGCCTGATCCTCCCCACATTGCAAATTGTAGGCTGCCTTGCGAGCCTCTTGGGGATTCCGGTGAACAGAAAAATGTTTCAAGATGGCTGCCCTGTATGTGGACCATCTTGAATGGTTTTGGTCCTCCAGCCCCGCAAAGAAACTGGAGTATTCTGGGGAGAATGTCCATTTTACATAGTGGATGCAGCTACTGCTGTCCTTCAAATGGAAAGTCTCCATCATTTGCTCGTAAAGCTCCAAGTGTTCCCAAGCAGAATACTTGGCGTTCTTGTGATAAGGGGTGATGACACTCCTTGTTGCCTTAATCTGTTTTAAGGGGTCCTTAAGCAAGGCCCTTTTTGCCTTATTGGCCTTATTGGTTTGGGAAACCCTGGTCTATTCATCCTCTGACTCAGACCCACTGCTCCCAGAGGTGCCCGTCTGATCGCCAGGTTTTTCCCAGATTCTGCGAGCCTGGGAATGGCTGGCAGAATGTGGAATGTGGGGACCTGGTCTCCTGTGTCCTGTGATGTTCAGAGGAGTCTTCAGATTCCTCCTAACTGGGCAGAGGTTTTCAAGATGCCCTTAGTGGGCCTACTCTCCTGGGGTTCCCCATCAAATTGCACTGTACTTAGGTGCCCATACCCGGATGCCCGCCCATCCATTCCTGGGTGGTACTGGCCTATGAGCACCATACTTTTGGCTGGATAGTAATCTGCCATCCCTGTGGCCCTGTGCTCACATGAGCCAGGGGACATGGGGGTGGCAGAGTCCAGGGACTGGGAGACATGAAGGCCTCCGGTACTAGGGCTCCTGAGGTTATGCTCAGGTGTTTCCCTTTCCCAGCGAACTTCATCTCTATCAGCCCCTGCTCCCTGTTGCAATGCAAGAGCCTGTGCTTTCAGTTCCTCAGTCAAGGCCATTGTCCTGGCAGAGAGCCTCATTCTCTCTCTGTGCTTCCTGGTTAGTCTTGGAGTACTGGGCCAGTCTTTGCTGCAGGAGGGTTACCTCCTGAGTCCCATCCCTACTGGTCTGATCCTTTCTTGCCAGAGCATCTTCCACCCTCCTGGTGTGCTCCAACAAGTTTTGATGCTCTTTTTGGAGGTCACCCAGTCCCTGGAGGGCCATGTCATTTTCTTCCATTTTTCTTTTTAAGTGGCAGACTTCCTGGCCTAAGGTGTCCCTTTTCTGACTAAGAGCCTGCATCTGTGCCGCCAGGTTGTCCCTCTGCCTTTGAAAGGCACCAGCTTTCTGGCACTCCTCCTCAAATTCTGTCTGGGTATCCAGGTCTTTCAGAATCAGTTTATTGCTCTCTGCCTTCTCCGTAGTCTCTAGGTGGCTTTGCAGGGTGACTACCTGCTCAGCACATACCCTATTGAAGTCCAGTTGTTGCTCCAGCTTTTTCTGGCTCTGCAGTAGGGAGTCCAAACTTTTGTGGTACTCCTTCTGCAAGGCCAGAAATCTGGTATCCTGGTCAGACTTTTCCTGTTGTAGGATACCCATATCCTCTTTTATTTTAATGATATACTGCCTACTATCATTTTCTGACTCCTGGCTCCTCTGCAGCCTCTGCTCAGAAGAAACCAGGTCAGATTGGGCCTTTTCTAATGCCATCTGTTGCCTATTTACCAGATATTGGCCTTCAGCACATTTGTCCTGTATGGCTGCCATATATAAATATAAATATGCCGCTATCCTGACAATCTTGTTGTGCTCATCCTTGGCTTTAGGGGACATATATAGTTCACTCAGGGCCACATGTAATGGACCCTGATCTCGCCATGTGTCTGACCCTGTCGCAGTGATCTGGGGTGTGATTGCCTGCAACCACACCGTCTGGTCCTGTTCCGTCCATTCGCCTCTCACAAATAGCTTATGTAAGAGGTGCTCTCTGGCTATTTTGATATCTACCTAGGTCATCATTCTGGAAATTGATTTCCTTCCTGACTTACAGAAGTTAGTATTTTATTTTGCAAAACAGACCGTCTCCTTAGAGCGTCCTTCTTTTGAGGGGTGCTTTTACAGTGTAACACAGCGTGGTGATCCAACAGGATTTATGTATCCTGTCAGTTAGCACACTGTATTAAGCTGCACAAGTGGTAGATCTAATCCAGACGTCCCGCCTCGAGCCCCCACTCTGTTAAATGACTTCAATTCAGCACTCCAACTAAGTCAATGCCTAGTCTGGGATGCCCAAGGGAAGCCCTTATTTATATATTTTTATGACAAGTTCATAGATCTGGATGATAAACCCTTGTATAACGTCCCTCTCTTTGAATCCCACTGACCTCACTGAGCCAAGAAGTAGGTTTGTTTTGCAAATTAAAAGATTTATTTGAAAAATTGAACAATATATATATATCACACTTTTATGAATAAATTAATATTTGAAAGCACACTTATGAATATAATGTTGATCAATGGGTAATGTTACAATTGCACACTCTTTTCAATCAATGAGGAGTTAGTATAGAAAGGATAAGGTAGCAGAGAATACTTTTATGGTTTCAAGGAAAAGCAATGATGGAAAGAATGCAGCACAGAAATAAACTGATATGGTTTCAACAAGAGATAACATGATCACTTTTTCTTTTGACATTTCACACCCCCCCATGCAATGGAAGGAGTTGGAAGGAGAGCACACCGTTTTCAGGAATACAATCAAATGCAATACAAATTCTAGTTCCCCTCTAGCAAGCTTAGAGCCACCGGTATGCTTTTAAACATGCAGAAATACTTTTAATGTGATTTGCAATGAAGAGAAAATATGCTAAAAATGATTTTAATTCCCTATAGGAGATTCAGGGTGGGTGACAGCTACTTTGAATTAGTTCAGGTCAACACTAGCAATGATTCATGAGGAATTATCAGGTTGAAAACGGAGTTCAGCAGTTGCAAGAAAAAGACAGCGATTTTTGACAGGTGGAGAAATTTGAGTCAAATTGCAATTTGCAGCACTTTTTTTCGAGTGCATCGAGCGTGATTACGGAAAAATCTCATTCCTAGCACGTATAGTTCAAAAGATACGGACGATTTAGTGGAGGTAGTTTCTCAAATTAAAGTAAAGCTCAGAAGGACAAATGACACTTTCAGAGGTTTGAAATCACAGAATGGACCCACGATTTCTATGATGCAGTTTGGACAGGTTAAAATAGTTTAAATAGGATTATTTTAAACTAAGAGATTGGTTTACACAGTTCTGGCTGGGTACTCAAACTATAAATTTGAAATAGGCCGTCAAGATCTGGTCAACAGGTTTAGAAGGGACTTCTGGTGGGTGGTTCTGACGTCACAGCTATCTGGGTCAGCTCTGCTCTGCTGGTCTGGATCTCTGGTTCTGGCAAAAGTTCTTGGCACTGCACAGTGGTCTGGTCTGGGTCTGGTCTGCGGTTTTGATACAGCTCTGCTTTCTGGGTCTGGTACTGGCACCGAGGTCTGGTCTGGGTCTCTGGTTCCGGCAAATGTTCTAGTCAGAAGCGAACAGCACAGCCCGGCTGTTGAATAGTTTGGTTAGGTGGCTGGATTCTGAGGCCTGCTGAGAAGGATTCAGCTTTTGGACTAGGCCTCTCTGCTGCAAGTTCTGAAGTCTGGATTCTAAGTTCTGGTTCTGGAGTCTTCTGGCAAAGCGCTTCGCAAGAAATCAGTTTGAAGTGGAAAGTGAATGTCCCTATCTGGCTTTCAATGGTTCTTTTTATGTCTTTTGAAAGTGGGTGGGAAGGTTGACTTACTATGCCCAACCCTCTGAGGATCCTGATAGGCTATAGGATTCTCTGTCGCCTGACTGGGGAACTGAATTGTGAGTCACCCCATGTCATCAGGCATCATTTTTATGGCATACAGAAAGAACACTCCTCTTGTCACTTTGCACACAAATCTATTTTTGATTTAAATGCATATTTATCTATGTACAATTTTACTAATATTATATGGCCAGTTAACATATTATTTTCTGTAGCGCCAAACCATCCGATCCCTGTCTTTGTAAGATGTTGTATTCACTTCTGACATAATTCTGCCCTTTTCATCCAGAACACAACCTCTAAACTTTTCCAGAATTTACACAACTGTGCGCAAGGAATATGGGCATCAGATGATGAAGTGTCAGATTTTTAACATACATACATTTGGAGTAATACCCTATTTTCCGCTACTACCCCCCAGAACATACCACAGAGTCCTAACACCTATTAAATGTGCACAGAAAAATCACAGGAATGATGATATTATTGATATCATTTTGACAATTATGTACTTTGAATTATCCATCTTTCTAAAATTATGCTCTGGCCCTGAGGGGTGTGGTTTCCCAAAGCACATGGGGGAATTTCTGGTTTGTCCACTTCCTCCAAGCTCAGCTGGCTCACAGAGGCAGTGCCCCACCATTTCCTTCCAAGAGGAAGCCATTTACGACCCCCTGATTTAGCAATTGCTTGGAGCAAAGGGAAGTTCATTGTTCTGTTTCACTGCAGTCCCAGGCACCCCTCCCCTGATTCAATCAGAGAGGTGTGATCTCCTTTTGATGGGGCAGCAGAAGGCATGCCAGGCCTGTGAATACAGTTGCTGGGCAAGTTTCAACTCCTGTCGGGGGTAGTTGCCGGGCAGAATTCAGTCCCTTTAAGCCAGGCTTCAGCCAAAGGTCACTTTTCTTCCCATTTTTCTTCATTCAAATCAAACTTACAATTTTGACACATGCAGCTAGAATGCTGATTCTAAGTTATAAACCATGACATTTAAGCAGTTGCAACCTATGTGACGATTTTAGTGGCTTTACATCCCATTTCACTTAAGCTGCTGACATCCACAGCCCAGCCAGTTTTGTTATGAACATTATTTTAGGCTCTTCATCTTTCCAAATTTTGTATGCACACAAGACTTCATTCTACCAGACATCTGCTGGTGTTCAGTAAAATTTTTGAATATCTTGCAATGTTTGAAATAGGCATTTTGAGCTTGCATTCAGAAAAACAAAGGTGATTTCAAAGCGCTTTTTGAGCTAACAGGCACTGCTGTTTTTCCTTCGGCACCACGTTTCACTCATGGCGCTTTTGGCCTTTCACGCTCGCACTGGTGGGTGGTGGGTCAGGCGACCATTTTGGTGTGCGCAAAAACTGCGCGGTTTTCCTGGATTCTGGCGCAAATGTGGGCTTTTCAGCCATCTTGGATTTTCTAAGCCCACAGCACCAAATGTTGCAGCATAATAACTTGAACGTGGGTCGATACACCTGACAATGCAACCCAATGAGGGAAAGTTTGGGGCATGACACATTGGGCATCTTAGACTGGCTTTCACGGTAACATGTGCAAGGTGGTGTATTGGATGCTTCTGTGGAATGTCATGTGTTGGAATTGTGTTGGTTGGCTGCTTCGTGGACTTAACTTTGGCGCTTGGCCAATGAACTGAGATATTCTGTCACCTGTTTGGTGTTGTTGGGCTGGTTGTGGTGTGATCCCTTATTCACATCATCCACAGGGACCTTTTGCTAAGTTCTTTTGCACATGGATTCTGTACAGGGACACTCCAGTATACATGAAACAACATCTATCAGGTAGGTGTCCTACAATCATGACTCACAATTTCTCAATACAAGCCTAATACATTTCTTGTCTTCATTGTGCATGCTCATTGCCTGCCCCAGACTCTGTAGTAGGAAAGCAAGGGTATGGTTTGGCACACAACTCAGGTTTTAGCATTGCCAGAAGGACAAACTTCCACTAACCTTCCTGGCTGGCTTCTCCAACCTCTTCCACTACAACACCCTCCAGCTCCACTATGTGGAGTATGCTGCACACCGCCATCACCCTTGCTGTTCATTGCAGGGGTCCCACTGTATCGCCTCCTCTGGCAGCTGTCTCCGTACAGTGGTGAGCTATATGGCTACAGATCCAACCTTAAAGTCATTCTATCCATTCTGTGGTCTCAGGACACAGTCCCTACTGCCATCACCCTGACTCATCTTTTACACTAGGTAGCAGCTGTCCTTTAGCAAGTGGTATTTCTGTTCTGTGTCACTGCCAGCATCTACCTGGGCTGCTACCTACTCTGTCAGCACAGTGAGCTCATACTCCGAGAATGACTCTCAAAGACAAGCCAGCAATAATGGGAGGAAACTGAACATTTTATCGTTTTTTCAGCTCAGAGGTGGTCATAGCTTCCCTCCTGGTGAAGCCTACTCAGTGTATGCCTTCAACTGTCTCTTGTGTAATGTTCAATACACATAACACATTCTAGAATATGACATCAGAGCTGAATCATAATAACACATGACATGGGACAGGGAAGGATGGGCAGTTGGGATAGCATGAGGGTGAGGGTGTGACGGACTATGGGTTGAGTTTAAATGACAGAAGGTGATTCCCACAAATGTCAGTCACTGTGCATCGGGGGCCCCCTCAACATGGAGTGGCCCTCTTTCAGCTTCAGATGACAATTTTAGCATGGGGATTTTGAATGGGCTGCATTTCTAAAAATGGCTCCTGTTTTTAAGGTGATGCTATTTTGACTAGCGGAAATATCAGAATTTTTGGGAGGAATTACAGGTTCTGGGAGGGCTGAGGGTTTGCTAGGGAGAAGCCATGGAATACTACTGGTTAAGTTTAAATAAGATAAGGGGAATCCCCCAAAGCGTTCTACTTTTGCAAGAGGACTGGCCAACTAGTAACTAACTACATTTGCTTTAAGACTTGTCATAAATACACACACACGGGTTGCTACAGCATGGGGAACCAAGTCTGTAACACCTTCTACTTGTTTGAGTGCCATAACTCAATCTTGGTTCTAATCTCTACTGTCTTCAAGCATACCCTTATCATAGCCATATCTAATTGACTTTATGTGCCTTAGAATACTTGGTAAAGCCCATGTGAACGTGTCTAGGTAGCTTTACATCCACTAAATCAACAGAACTAACCGTTGCCTCTTTCACCCAGTGTCTGTTATCAAATCTCGCTTTAACTCTCTCACAGTATTCTAGCCTTGACTCACTCTTTGTACCTCTCTAAATGGCGTGCTCTGTTCCGCCACCTTGGGCACAGCTTGGAATGTGGTTTGTGATGCCTTAACAACTCGAATGGATTGGAGCGTGGGGCCAGGTCATATTGACAACTGTCCCCTTTACTGCTCTGACACAATCATCCACAACTCGCGTGCTATCCTCGTGGCATCCATGGGCGTGTGGCTAAGCCATTCTACACTTCTATTGGCACAATGCTGCTTGTCTGTGTATGTGTGAGTCACTATTTTACTATGTACAAAAGACAGAGGTTTTACTCATTTACCTCGCAGCAGCTTTCCATCCACTGAAGCCAAGCTTTAATCTCATTGCACTCATTGCTCAGTTCACAAAGCACAATCAAGAATATGTCATCACAACTTAATCACATTAACACAGTGCATGGAACAGGTGGGGGCGTTGGGATAGGGTGTGGGCTTGGAAGACTGCAAGTTTGGTTTAAGGAAGATCCCACACATGTCACACACCTTGCCTTTGAATTTCCCCCCATGCACGATGTGGCTCTTCTTCAGCCTCAGATGGCGCTTGTACAAGGTTGTTTTTGAATGGATTGAATTTTTCAAAATGGCCACCGCACAGCTTCCCATTTTGATTTTGTCTGTATTTCGACGTGGCCCCTCTTCGTATCTCAGGGCCCTAAAATCAGGCAAAAATCACTAGGGAAGCCACGTCATATATGAATCTCTAATCCATACGTTTCTGACAGAATAACGCCTGCTGCTTCACAATACTGTGGGCCTCATTACGAGGTTGGAGGTAGTCATGGCGCTATTAGCGCCATGACTGCCACCAATAACTGTACCGAGTCCGCCCAGGTTCAATGGGGACTTACCGGTCTATTCCGACCTTTGCGGGACTGGTAAGTTCCCATTGAAAAAGGCAATCCCCATTCCCATTTGAGCCCCCAAAGGGCTCAATGGGAATGGGGAGGGAGCTAATAATGGTACCGCAATTTGCGGTACCGTTATTTGCTCCCTGGTCCCTTTGCAGCTCCCGCTAAGGGACCTCAGAATAGAGTGCAAAGGGATTACCGGCACCAATGTCCTTAACGGTGCCCGGTATCCCTTTGCGCCCACCTCGTGATGAGGCCCAGAGAGTCTAATGGGAGACCGAAACTTCCAATGACCTGATGTGAATCTCTTTAAAATACGTGCACACATTGATCCGCTCTGCAGCGCGCCGTCTGCATTTTACCCAAATATCACTTACTTCAAGAGCCTGTCAATGTGGACCATTTGTTTGAAGCAGCCACTGCAAATATGTTCATAGTCTGTAGCTCAAAGGTTAAAATGCTCTCCCTTAGCCTCTACATCTCCTACAGGACTTTTCTCCCTTTCCTGCCATCCACAATAAATAGTTTCACATGATGCATGGAGTGCTGCTTCCTCTTATAGGCCACGGCCCAGTTTAGTGTTCAACATGCAGCCCTTAAGGAGAAACTAACAATGTGGTCAGGATGCCCCTGCATTCAGGAAGACTAAACACACATGAATAAGTTTCATGACCGTACAAGTGATATAGATTGAACTGTGTATTTTCTTCATTTCAAAGTACTGTCTATTTCACGTCAAGTTAATGGTGTGATGCTTACTTTATGCATCTAGCTGATCCGTTGGGACTGGGTCTTCCCTATACTACCCTAGATGCTTCAGTGGGCTGTACCTGACAGGTGGGTCCACTTTGAAAGCAGCTAGCAGTAAGGAGACCTCTGCTGCCCTCTGGTGGGGATGAGTGATGTACTGGTTGGGGGAAGAAAAGGGGATGTCCTGAACCATGCTCCGAGTACAAGGCAGGTCATCAGTAGGAGGAGGGCGTCATTTTCAGTACACACAGAGGGATGATTTCAGCAGGACTTCCTCAACAGCCCCACCTCTGAAATCTGGATGGGGCTTTTGAGAATATGAAAACCCTGCGTAGCAGGGTCGTGCACAGGTAGGGTGGCCAACTGTCCCATATTTTGCTTGATTGTCCCGTAATTGGGGACTCGGCCCTGCAGTTTGCCGAGTGGCTCTGCAGGTCGCGGGTTGTTTCGACTTGCTCTGTTCGAGCACAATTAGGCATGCTCTGGGTTGGGGCCGGCTGCTGCAGGGCGCACAGGCCACAGCTGATTGCTGTCTGTCTCCATCCATGCATGTCTCGTAGATTAGCGGCCACTTGCCAGCCACTGTTATTCTGTTTCGCAGGAAATGTATGCATATGACCCCCTTCCTGCTCCTATAAAATGAGCGGGAGTTGGTCATATACATACATTTCCTGCAAATCGGAATAACAGTGGCTGGCAAGTGGCTGCTGTCTGCTGATTTCAGCATTAGTCCCAAGAGTGCAAATTAACTACTGAATAAATATTTTAAATATTTAAAATGCAAACGCAAAAATCCTCCCCAGGCCCGAGAACCAGCTGTAGGAAGGTGCTTTTCGCTGCGTAGAACAGATCTGGGAAATCCAGGTGTTAAGAGCCATTTACAAATTGTTAGAATTACAAAAGGGACAGCCAAAGTGAATGACGCTGTGACGTCATACCCGCCTTGTGGGCAAGTGTCCCGCATAAGGATCTCAAAAAGTTGGCCAACCTATACACAGGGGACACCTCTCAATCTTCTAGTGCCCAGCATTTCCTCTAAAAGTCAGTCGCCCTCTCAGTCTCTTGAGTGGCCTTCTGCCCATGCGCAAATCCTTCGTCCAGAATCAAGCAGGATATTGTCATCAGACTTGAGTATCACGCACAGGGTATGCGCCCTTTCAAAACACACCACAGAAAAAACAAATCCGTAGGCCGGCATCTTTTTTGTAAATGTATGTGTACTTTGTATTTTTGCCATGCTGCAACTGTCTTTTGATTAAGCTTGTTTTTATGTGAGCATATAGGTTGATTGACTCAGCATTATAGGAACCACAATATGCCAGTGAATTCTTGGAGGTGAAGAGCTGTGGTGAAGGTAAGGTGTGCCCTGTAACTTACCAAGGTTCCTGCTATGTTTTATGGGAAACCCTGAAAGGTTTTGAGTAGAAGTAACAAGTAAAATTGAAATGCACTGCACACTCAAAGGCAATGCTAGAGAATAATATGGCGGGCTGTAAAGAACAGCCTTTACCAAAAAAAAGATAGGGGGAAACAAAATATTTGCATGGGCTCTAGAGTTCATTCCCCAAACCTGGTTATATCATTTAAAGACTAGAGAACTCAACCACCCTTGTATTGCTTCTTCTGAACTTGAACATTAGACACAACTCATCCATCAAATAAAGAACTGTGTCTGCAGGCTCACTAATATTAATAACATGTTTTTAATTTTTATTCTTATTTCGTCACAAATACATAAAACACATAAAATACATACAAGTATCATACATATTGCAAATATTCAGAAAAAAGTGTTAAGTGCTGTGCAAAATTGTAGTAAATAATCATACTCATACATGAATAAAACAAACATTAAAATCACAATGGTTACAAAGAACCATTTGTTCGTGTTTTACTTGTTCGTTGTTGGATTATGGTTGAATGCCCTACTAGTACATGGTTATTTGTTACCAGAGTCTTTAGTATATTATGAATGGATCCTGCAGATGTGGATCTAAAATCTATTCAATAGAATTTTATTCTCTACTGTTAATCATTACAGTCAAATATACTAGCCCAACATGTTTCGTTCTAATTTTAACGCATCCTAACGTAGCCTAACTACTAGAACTTCATCAGGTGTTCCAACTTTTTATAACAAGTATTCACAAACTTCCATGCTGTATTTCGTCAATAAACAGCAACAAGGCCGAAAGTTGCTTCTGTATTTCGACTATCCTGTTCAAAGCTACAAGAGACAATACAAACAGCTTTTAGTAATGCTGTAATCATTTCATGTCGACTTCTATAAGATCAATACATATCTCAAAAGGGACTCACCGTCGTAAACATACTAGTGTAAAATACACAGTGCGGTTAAAGCATCTCCTTAACAGATGTTACTCTGTGGAGAGGAAATCACCAAGCATCAACCTAGGGGAAGACTGTACCTCACATTATTAATTTTCTAAATAAAAAAAACAGTGGATATCCAAGCAGTACTTGGAAAACCAAAGTCTAATACAACGTCATATTTCGCTTTTTATACAGATAATAGTTTGAACAACCATCACTCTCTTAAAAATAGACTTGTGAGAACCTCAAAGTTAGCAACTGTAACAGTTGTTAACTAAGGTCGCCACCACAACCTAACACTTTCCAGTGTAGATATTGAAGGGACAACCTTTAATCTACCTATTAATCAGTTTACACAAACGCTTTGTGTGTATCTCGTCTTTAAGCATTCAATATTTTTAAGAAACAGTGATTGCAAGCTTTCCCCCGTGATGTTTAAATTGGAAAGAACAGAAAACAAGACTCACTTGTGTGATATGTTTATTGCCTGCTGCCCCCATCATCATATGTCACTTCATCACACTGTGGCATGCTATTTTGAGTTTATTGTCAATATTTCCTTCTTTTTTATATATAGGGGGATTTGAGAGAAAAAGGTTGGTTCCACCACCACTCCTACCCTTCTTTGATGCCTTTCACCGACTTCTTTGGGTATTCCTGGGCTTGGAGCAGAGCTGGAGATGGGTTGGATGGGTAAGAGGTGTGGCACAGCTTTCTGAAGGTAATTCATGCATAGTTTTACTATTGAGGGTTCGAGTGCTAGAAATGGCCAAAATGTACTCTGGGAACTCCTCCTCCCATTTGTGTAGGAGAGTGGCTTCAGAGATGTGGGCCAGACTTAGGGGCAGAGCCCAATCTCAGCTCAAGCTGAGCTCCCCAAGGAATGAATGAAGTACAGATGAGGGGGTGGCCAATTTGCATAAAAGAATAGAGCATTATGGGAGCATAAGAATTAGCACATAATCATATAATTAATAGCATTAAACCCTTCTGAGTAAATAATTCACACTGAGCTCCACTTGTTTCATTTGTAAAACTACTCACTCTATCAGAAAAAGATATGTAAACTACGACATATATATATTAACTTGGACAATGCTATCCGTGGCCCATCACAGCAAAGACCCTTTGAAACTAGCTCTACTGTGACAAGTCCACACAGACCATGAAGAATCCCAACCCACAACTACATACTCAACCGGAGAAGATGGAGTAATGAGGTTCAAGCCTTGGTATCCCAAAATCACTGCTGATGGATACAATCTATCAGTAAGAAGAAGACAGACAGGCCACCATGGACATTGTACAGCTCTTGATGTGAGGCTTGGGTTATTTGGTATAGCGCTTGATCATTGATGGTTCTCTGTTGTTTTATCGAAGTGAATTACTTTGTGGTTTATTTTTGCTTGTCTTTTTTTGGACTATACAAAAGGCAAATAGTCCAGAGCATTGGGTGAGCTACTTTGAGCTGACATTATGGAAGGTGGGGTGACATATCTGCTCTCAAAGACGGAGGCCTAATGGCATCTATTTGCAGTAAGAGCCTTGGGATATCTAATATGCATCTGGCAGTATGCCAGCCAAGGAGTGGTCCTTTCCTGTTGCTCAGGACACTCCTCCCCTTGTTTTCTCTCTTCTGATCAGGTGCCATGTTGCTATACAAACCCCCTACGATGGAACCTTGGCCCGATCAAAAGATGACTATTGTTAAAGAAATCTTAGAGAAACATCTACTGCACGAATAGCTTCCTCTTTTAAATGTAGATTATTCAGTAACACCTTGTTTTAAGGATCCGAAGCGTGAGGTCATCCTTTTTAATACAGCTTGTTTTGTAACACATGCATTCATTTTCTAAAGTCCACTACATATGTATGCTTCAGACGTATGCTTTGTAAGCACATTGGTGTAATGTGTATCACGCATCGCACAAGGAGCTTGTTGGTGGCTACCTTTGCCATTTATATATCAAATTGACCACCATTTTACTCTCCCAGCTGCCGCCACCACGAGATGGAAAGTGGTTGGGCAAATAATGGTCGATAGCGTACTGTTGCCCACATGGAGTAAATGTGTTCACTGCCTAAAACAGGTCATGCTCAGTGGTTGGAACGGTCAGGGAGCGGTGTTCCACTACTTTTTTTTTACTGTTAGTTGTTACTTTTGGCAACCATGTTCACATTTCTGGAGCTGTTCTTTTTGAAGCTAAAGCCAGGGACGTCATTTCACCAAAATGCCAGGGGTAGTGGAAGTGATGTCACATAACCCTTGACCTCTGCTGACAGATGCCATTTGACCACGCACCCTCATGACATCACAGGAAGTGATGGCACACAGCCTTTCGCCCCTTGACAACACAAGAAGTGGCATCACATAGCACTGTTCCGCAATACACTGAGAAACATGGTTATATCACCGTAATATAATATACATTTCATACAAGAACGGATCACCATATGCAACGTTAATATCAGTGTGTATAGGCCCAATGAATGTAAGCATTTACACTTACCTTGGCTTGCCTGCAGTTACGGTCATCTCGAGGTTCTGGACAAGGCAATAGAGGCTGCTCCTGCTTGGGGTTGGTGTGCTCCGGCCATCCTGCTCCCAGTCCTGTGCCACAGGATGCAGAAACCTGCTATAGAAGAAAATGGCAACGTATGGTCATGGTGCACAATTATGCTTAAACTAATGCAACATGCACCTAATGAAAAGAAAAAAGGCAAAGCAGCATGCAACAAAGTACCCCAGCAGTGAGCACTTAACCCACTAAGCCATCTTACCAGCTATCTGTCCTTAAATGTGTATACCACATAATTTGGTAATGTGTTAGGTATGGGGGCAACATTTCTTATTAACATAACATTTATTATTAGAGTGCTTAGAAGCCGCAGGGATATGTCTTGCTGCATTAGTAAACCTGATAAGTGTAGTGCTAGATTGTTTGTAAAGAGTTCGCAAAGTTGGTGGGTAGATAGCCTCATAAATGTTTATTTTGAACTGCACAATTGATTCTGCAGCATATTGTGACACAATTGGATAGCTATCATATGGCCTTTTTCTAGTCCTGCTGCAAAAGGTGCTGTAAAATGTACTGCTTCAACCCGGAGATGTATAAAGCTCCCTTGCATCACTCAGTGGGAGAATCTCTTCCTCTGTAGCAAAAATCAAAAGCTGCCACCCATTAATATATGCACAGTAAGTGAAAATATTGTGAAGTGATATATACAAATTTCGTTCAATTGAGCTATCCCTTTAGAAGACAGGGCACAAGACAAATGAGTATTTAAAAAAAGTAATCAACACTGTAAAAATAACATAAGAGAGGAGAATTTCCAATAAGTATGCGGGCAAAGTATAAAAGGAGCTCGCCTTTTAAACCCAATCATTTATAATGAAATATTCCAAGGAAAACAAAATCGAAACAGTAGGCGTGTGCTTTGATGACACATGCCCTCTCATCCTGACCCTTCTCACTCCAATGTTTGGCTTTCAAAAATACTCTGTTTTATGTGAAGCCACACTGCAATTTCTGACCAAAATTGGAAAGAAATGTGCTTGCAACACTACCACTGACTACCTATCGGAAGTAATGTGTACACACGGATATATGGGAAGCAATGGCCTCTGAATATTAAGCACGTTATACATAACCTATCATATCATATCATAGCAATGCACTCATAATTTTGGCTGACACCACTGTGAGGAATGAATGTGCTTACACTGCCATGGCTGACAGCACATGACAGAATCTAATGCTCACACTGCTATCACTGACCACACAACGATCAAATAATCGGACCTGCAGGAAATGATGTGCTCATACTTCTATGGATAACACCACCTGGAGGAAGCAGTGTGCTCTCACTGATATCACTGATCTAGCTGCAGGAGGTGTTGTGATCAGTCACACTGCTATTGCTGACCCCACCTGGAGGAAACAATGTGCCCTGCCTTGTACTATAGGCACCCACCTGCTAGAAGAAATGTGCTCTTGCTGCTATTACTGACCTTCTCTGATGGAAACAGCCAGTAGTCAGTGCTGAAGACTCGAAGGCCGCCACCATGGTCAGCAGCATCTGGACCCCATGGTCGCATCACACCATGGAGCTTCACAGTCCACAGCACAGCCCAGATAGCTGGCCAGCATGCACCCACCCGCACTGGTGAACTCTGCTGGAGTGTCTGCAGCCTGCGCAGCCCCCGTTAAACCCATCATGCCGAATTATGTTATCTCACCTCTCAATCCCTGGGACTTCCTCACATGAGAGTCCTCCCCCCCAGGCTCCTGCAATCTGGAGAAAGTGAAACAAAAGTGTCACTTTCAACACCAAATGTGCCCGGGTGAAAACAGCAGCTGCTTTCTGAGGAAAAGAAAACGCAGCGTCACATCTTTTCATGCTGGCAATGTTGCCCACAGTGACTCTGTCTCTACCAATACTGACATTTGCTTTTAGACCATTTCATCTGTGCAGCATGCTTGGAATCAGCAGTTTTCTGCTTGCCTCAAACAGAAAATTGTGCATTGCAAAGGAAGACGATGTTTACAGTCGGCTCTCTTTGGACATGGAAGCACAGCATGTAATGCACACATTTGCTCTGCAAGTACACAAGGAAACTTGCATTTACAGACTGTGTACTTGCAGAGCAAATGTGTGCATTACAGTTCGGACCATTAGCAAACCAGTTCGCACTTGCTTATTTAGGTTTTCAAAAACTTACCGCTCTGCTTTCAGAGAACCATTTCCGAAAGCACAGCTAATGATAGGCGTGCACGCTCCAGCCAGCCTCCAGACCTAGTGAAGCCACGCCCGCCCCCTCCCACAGGCAGGCATCATGGAGCTTGCCTTGCCCTGTCCTGCTGCATAAACAGAGTAAACTAAAAATGTGAAACTGCTCATAGAGTGTTCCATCCAAGAGTGCACATTGCGGGTTTAGTTTCATGATACTCCTAGCTGGACTGCAACAACTTCTCATTTCCCCTACACCCGACTGTGGACACGAGCATGTGCTTTCGCAAAATTTCAAGGGTCAATTAGGTATGTTTAAAGCAAGGCGCAGTGACTTCTCGTCTAAACAACCCTTTCACTGAACCTGAACTTGTTTCTGCCAAGAAAGCAGCCTGTTCAAGAGACAGCCTTTGCAGTGGAGCATGCATTATTGTTAGTGAGAGCGTACCTGCGCTTGCCGTCAGTGTCGTTTTCGGCTCGATTCGGCATTTCTTTCACATCCTCTTAAACTGAAGTTCGAAATATCACTGTGTTCTTCGTGGTCAGAGTGTCAAGGAGGGGATCACTGGAGGAAATGCTGCCATCTGGGGACGGAGAAGAGCTGTCTTTAAAAAGCAATGGGGAGGTGGAAAGCATGCTTTTAAAAATATAGTTTAAAACCAAACTAAACCCAGAGGTCGCAAAATAATTACAGAGGTTGCAAGGGAATCAACAGAGGTCGCTGTTGCGACCTCTGGCGACCCCCAAATGACGTCCCTGGTTAAAGCCCACTTCCCCACTGTACCACAGGATATCAGTTACAGCTAAAGTGAAATCAGTTTGAACTCAATTGGCTGCCAACCAGCATGACTGCACCCCTTGCAATGTGTGTTGGCGGTCACAGTTCCACCACTCTTTTGGTACACTTCCACCACTGGTCATGCTGAGATGCTCTGATGTTCTGATTGAGCACCTGTCCCTGCTGAGGGCAGCTCTCGACTTGCGCTGTGGGGAACTACATGTCTTACTCGGCACATGCATTGTGCTTGTGGAGCGCACTTGCTGTCTGTATTCCTAAGGAAATGGTTCACTATTAAGCACTTTGCACAAAGGCAGTGGTGTTGTGAACTCTGGGCCAGGGGTCATTTGAACCTGAGGGAAGCCATGGATGTTGGGGTTACTGGGTGCTTGTTTCATCAGCGCGCAACAACCTTCAGTTCTCAGACGGGGGCAAAGGTGCTTGTTCTCAGGACCAATTCCCAATGCCCAGACATCCTAAGAGAAGGATGTTTATATGATTAGTAATACGGCATCGTTTCCATATTTGGTTCCGCCTCTCTTTTACATTGAGCTTGGCTGTAACATCATTTGGATTTGGCCATGCCATGTATTAACGCGTTGTGTAGGCTGCATCAGTGCTCTTTGCTTATGCTACATTGTGTAGGCTGCATCAGTCCCCTTCGCTTATGCTGTATTGTGTAGGCTGCATCACTGCATTCTGTAGGCTGCATCAGTCCTCTTTGCTTATGCTGCATTGTGTAGGCTGCATCAGTCCTCTTTGCTTAAGCTGCGTTGTGTAGGCTGTATCCCTGCGTTGTGTAGGCTGCATCAGTCCTCTTTGCTTATGCTGCGTTGTGTTGGCTGCATCCCTGTGTTGTGTAGGCTGCATCAATCATCTTTGCTTATGCTGCATTGTGTAGGCTGCATCAGTCCTCTTTGCTTATGCTGAGTTGTGTAGGCTGCATCAGTGCTCTTTGCTTATGCTGCGTTGTGTAGACTGCATCAGTCCTCTTTGCTTATGCTGTGTTGTGTAGGCTGCATCCCTGTGTTGTGTTGGCTGCATCAGTCCTCTTTGCGTATGCTGTGTTGTGTAGGCTGCATCAGTCCTCTTTGCTTATGCTGCCTTGTGTAAGCTGCATCAGTCCTCTTTGTGTATACTGCGTTGTGTAGGCTGCATCAGTCCTCTTTGCTTATGCTGCGTTGTGTAGGCTGCATTACTCCTCTTTGCTTATGCTGCATCACTGTGTTGTATAGACTGCACCAGTCCTCTTTGCTTATGCTGCGTTGTGTAGGCTGTATGAGTCCTCTTTGCTTATGCTGAGTTGTGTAGGCTGCATCAGTGCTCTTTGCTTATGCTGCATTGTGTAGGCTGCATCAGTCCTCTTTGCTTATGCTGTGTTGTGTAGGCTGCATCAGTCATCTTTGCTTATGCTGCGTTGTGTAGGCTGCATCCCTGTGTTGTGTTGGCTGCATCAGTCCTCTTTGCGTATGCTGCGTTGTGTAGGCTGCATCTGGCCTCTTTGCTTATGCTGCGTTGTGTAGGCTGCATCAGTCCTCTTTGCGTATGCTGCGTTGTGTAGGCTGCATCAGTCCTCTTTGCTTATGCTGCGTTGTGTGGGCTGCATCAGTCCTCTTTGCTTATGCTGCATTGTGTAGGCTGCATCCTTGCGTTGTGTAGGCTGCATCAGTCCTCTTTGCCTATGCTGCATTGTGGTGGCTGCATCAGTCCTCTTTGCTTATACTGCGTTGTGTAGGCTGCATCAGCCGCTTTGCTTATGCTGCGTTGTGTAGGCTGCATCCCTGCATTGTGTAGGCTGCATTGGTCCTCTTTGCGTATGCTGCGTTGTGTAGGCTGCATCAGTCCTCTTACCTTATGCTGCCTTGTGTAGGCTGCATCAGTCCTCTTTGCTTATGCTTTGTTGTGTAGGCTGCATCAGTCCCCTTACCTTATGCTGCGTTGTGTAGGCCGCATCCTGCATTGTGTAGGCGGCATCAGTCCTCTTTGCGTATGCTGCGTTGTGTAGGCTGCATCAGTCCTCTTTGCTTATGCTGCGTTGTGTAGGGTGCATCAGTCCTCTTTGCGTATGCTGTGTTGTGTAGGCTGCATCAGTCCTCTTTGCTTATGCTGCGTTGTGTAGGCTGCATTGGTCCTCTTTGCGTATGCTGCGTTGTGTAGGCTGCATCAGTCCTCTTACCTTATGCTGCGTTGTGTAGGCTGCATCAGTCCTCTTTGCTTATGCTTTGTTGTGTAGGCTTCATCAGTCCTCTTTGCTTATGCTGCGTTGTGTAGGCTGCATCCATGCGTTGTTTAGGCTGCATCAGTCCTCTTTGCTTATGCTGCGTTGTGTAGGCTGCATCAGTCCTCTTTGCTTATGCTGAGTTGTGTAGGCTGCATCAGTCCTCTTTGCTTATGCTGCGTTGTGTAGGCTGCATCAGTCCTCTTTGCTCATGCTGCGTTGTGAAGGCTGCATCCCTGCATTGTGTAGGCTGCATCAGTCCTCTTTGCGTATGCTGCGTTGTGTAGGCTGCATCAGTCCTCTTTGCTTATGCTGCGTTGTGTAGGCTGCATCGGTCCTCTTTGCGTATACTGCGTTGTGTAGGCCGCATCAGTCCTCTTACCTTATGCTGCGTTGTGTAGGCTGCATCCCTGCATTGTGTAGGCTGCATCAGTCCTCTTTGCATAATCTGCGTTGTGTAGGCTGCATCAGTCCTCTTTGCTATGCTGCGTTGTGTAGGCTGCATCAGTCCTCTTTGTGTATGCTGCGTTGTGTAGGCTGCATCAGTCCTCTTTGCTTATGCTGCGTTGTGTAGGTGCATCCCTGCATTGTGTAGGCTGCATCAGTCCTCTTTGCGTAAGCTGCGTTGTGTAGGCTGCATCAGTCCTTTTTGCTATGCTGCGTTGTGTAGGCTGCATCAGTCCTCTTGATGTATGCTGCGTTGTGTAGGCTGCAGCAGTCCTCTTTACTTAAGCTTTTGCTCCGTGTGGGAATTGATAGCTATCATGGCATTCTGTGTCTCTCTGCTCACCAGTGATGCCACGAAGAGTGGAGAAACCGAAGCAATGCATTATTTAACATGTGCAAGCACTTACCCATCTTTTGGTCTACACCTGGGGCATTAACAGCAGGAAGGCATAATGCGGCTAACTGGCTGGGGAGATGCTTGCATTCCCGTTGCTTCCAGCTGGTAAATGAAATGTAAGGTAGTAAAAACATGACAGCCGACTTGCTGCACACAACAAACCCAGCTGCCCATTTGCGACCGCTAGCCCCAAATGATATGCCAGTATCACACAAGACACAGGGCTATTTGGAACATGCCTACACTATTGATTTGAACCATGTCGGATCGTAAAACGTTTTTCCGCCAGTGCAGAATTTTAGAAGGTCCTAATTTGGCACAAGAGCCATTATTTTCTTCATCTTTAAACAAATTGCCCGTTAAAGTTATTATCATTGTCCATACACTGCCATTCTTTTACATTTTTAAATAGTTCTTGTACCATGCACTTAGTACAGGGGTCCCAGCCAATACCCAACCACCTTTTCTGTCTCTCTCCATCACTCTTTTCTTCTATGCTTCATTGTTTTTCCTGCCTTTCTTTCCATCTGTCTACGACTACGTGTATTTATTGTTCGCTTGTTAGTCGCTTACACAGCAAGTGTATACTGTTTCAAAGCGCCCATCCCCCTTCTTCTCTATCTTTTCTTTTCTTCTTCTCTCCTTCCTTTCTTCTTTCTTTCATTCTTTCTTCAAGACTCGAAAGAGGGAAGAGAGGGTTGACTGAAATGAAGGGAAAGTCTAGCACAGGCTCTGGGTCAGGTGCCAGGTCTACAGTGTAAGCTACTTTTCTCACCTCATCAAAACATACCCAGTAGGACTAACCATCGCCGGCTCCGATTTACGTCATGACTCAATGAAAGGGCTCGCGGTGCGTGACTATACGTCATGGCATGAGATGCTGTCGTGAACCGATACAGAGTATGGGCACAATCAATAACCCATGAAAGCTCATTACCAAGATGTCTGCAGCCTGTGCTGTGTTATGAAAGATGTGGAACTCTCTTGTGTTGGTATCAGCTAACTTTCAACCTCCCACCTTACACTAATCAAGTAGTCACTAAACCTTCCAATTGTATCACACTTCCTTGACACCCCATCATAGCCCCGCCCCACAGTAAAATGAACACATATAGTTAGCTCTGGTTTGTTAAACACCTACACTCAGCAAAACACTAACTTAGAAACAAAGCCCATAGACACAGAATAACAAAACATGGGTTGCCACACAGAGCCTATGGAATCAGAATCGCTGTCCTCCTCTCTCTCCTCCCATTAAACCAGTCATAATGCCACCTTTCCATTTGTAGCACCTGTACTATGCAGACCCTGCAAACTGGAACTGTTAGACATACATGTCCCCCTGAAACGATGTCACACCAGGGTTAAAGCCTCCACCCCATTATCCCCAGGGACTGTCTGCAATACAAGCACGCAAGTAAAGCACTGTCAAGATGGATTTCTGAAATGTCTGCAATACAAGCACGCAGTAAAACACTGTTTCAATAGATTTCTGAAATCTGGCCTGGTGGAGAGATTTCAGGAGCCCCCCCTCCCCCTAGTTATAGTGCACAACGGAACTCTGGGAGTTTAGCCAAACCTATCAAGGTAAGCGAGGAATGGTAGTCAAGGCTAAATCTCCGGAGAAGTTAGTGGGGTCAGGGGACCACAATGAGTCCACACATTGAAATACACAATGATTATATTTTGACAGATTAGAACAAAATAATCTGTTTGTTCTAGGCCCAAAAGACATTCGTAAAATGTACCAAGCAAGTCATATGATAACACAACACTCTAAATATAAAACATATATGGAGTCAACATTGGGTTTAACAATGCACACAATTCACTTTTGTACCTGAAAGGGAAGGTAAGTAGTTAAACAATTGAATAACCAGTCCACAGGAACAGGAGCCCTAACATTATCAGTCCAACCCTAAGTTGAATGGGGCCCTGTGCCCAAAAGTTCACAAAGTTCCTTTCGGAGAGGGATACAGATAAGAAATGTTCCTGTGGGGATAAACAAGGTTGCAGAAGACCTTTTGGGACTTTTACAGTGTGGGATGCTTTTACCCATGCATCCGAGCCCTACCACAAAAACTGTGCCTTACTGGCATTGAAAACATCATGATGGCCAGAACTTCCCAGAAAATGCACAGGGAAATGCATGAAGAATAGGCTTCCACCCATTTTTGCCTATGTTGTGGGCACAGAAGGGCACTGCCTAAAACCACCATTGGGCTACACACAGTAGCCTGAAACCATTGCAAAAGGGGCAATGCTGATTGCCAAAAGCAACCCATAACTATTGGGAATTCATTTTCTTCAGGTCAAATATAGCTAAATTATGGGCACAAAATTATTTTACTGCAGAACCACACCAGTGCCAAGTGCTGAACCTGGATAATATACTTCCATGTAAAATCTCTTGTTTGAAATGCATTAATTCAAGACTGATCCAAAAAAAAATGCATGCCGTACCTGCTTTGGACTCAAGGTGGCGCTAGCAGTCTAAACTCTGACAGGAGAACTGCTACTTCAGAAGCTAATCAGCCTTCTGTGACAAAGAAGCTTTGGGACTTCAAAGCTTGTTAGTTAATTGAAAATCTAACCACCTGCTGTTCCCAGAGACAATCTGATTTGATTAACAGGCCAAAAGGCTGGGAAACCTTCTCACCTCAGAAAGCCCAGGATATCACATGAACATGCTAACCAAATGCAAAGTGGCCCCCTGGTCTGTTGACCTCAGCTTGCTGGAGCCCACACAAAAGACCTTTTCCCTTGAATAGGATATGGTGATTTTGACTGTTTCCTGTCAACAAAGATCTGCCAGCCAGGAGAGACATGTGATCACTGTCATCCCCAAACTTTGGGGGCGGACTCAAACACTGCAGTACTTTGAATTGAAAGCAAATATATATTTTACAGAAACACTGATAACTCTTGATAACCAGATGACAGAAATGTGACATTTGGGGATCCTTAAAATGAAAACTTTGCCCACAATTCAAGCCCAAACTCCAATTTGTGTGATGTTCTGGGGCAAAACCCCGCTATTTATTGATACTACAGACTCTGTGTTTAAGCTAGAGACATGGGAATTTACTGGAGTATGTAATCAAATATAGATTTGTGTGGAAAGATGACAGGGGAGGGCCCTCTGGCCATAAAAACTACCTCATCACTCTGACTCACAACTCAGTTCCCCCAATCAAGGGAGAGAGGAGGAATTGGCCAATGATAAGTGAGAGGGGCAGGTTTAGTTATGACCAACACACACACCCACTTTCCAAAACACATAAAAAGAGACTGCTGGGACAGGTAGGGACATTCAATTCCATTTGCTGCGGAGCATGCTGACCGACGACTTCACATCCAGAGATCCAGACTTCAAATCCATCAATCTCCAGAACCTGTAGCAGAAATTAACTCCAGAATTTGTAGCAGAGAGGCCTGAATCCACCAGCTGAATCCTCTTCAGCAGGCCTCAAAACCAACCAAACTATTCAACAGCCGGGCGAGCTGTTTGAATTTTGCCGAGACTTTTTGCAAGAACCTGCAGCAGTACCCAGAAAGCAGTGTTACATCCAGAATCCAGAGAGGCTAGACCAGCAGAGCAGAGCTGACCCAGATCGCTGTGAGCAGAACCGGTGCCTGATTGACCCACCGAGCAGACAGAACCGCAGCCGGACGTGTTGACCAGATCCGTGACGAGGCCTAGTTCAAATTTATATTGTGAGTACCTAGCAGAACTGTGCAGAACCAATCTCTTAGTTAAAATAATCTAATCCAAACTATTTTAACCTAAGTAGAACAGCCTCCTAGAAATCGTGTCATCTGTCAATTGTAAAGCTGCACAACTGTCACCTGTCAATGCTGAAGCTGCAAGCTGTCACCTGTCATTTTGAGTACTTTAAATCCGAAAAACTACCTTTATTTAATCGTCCGTATCTCTGGAAACAGTTGGGCTAGGAACGAGATTTAACTTTCCTCTGAAAGCTTAGAATCTAAGCTTTTCAACAAGCCTATAACCGACTCCTTATACTTTTTCCACAATCACGATTTACGCACTTGCGAAATTTACCGCGATTTGCAATTTTGGCTCAATTTCTCCACTTGTCAAAATAGCAGCTCCATTCTTTCTTTTGTTAAAATCCGTTGCAACTTGGTAATAACTCATAGAGCATTGCTAAAGTGAGCCTGAACTAATACCTACACGCATCTCCCACTCACCCTGAATCTCTAGAGGGAATTAAAATCAGTTGGCACATTTTCCCATCCATTGCCATCACATTTAAAAAGCATTTTTGGCCTGTGTTACAAACTCCTACCTGTTTCCTCTAAGCTTGCTGGGGGGGAACTGAATTTCGTATTGTATTTGATTGCATTCCTGAGAACTGTGTGCTCCTCTTTCAATCTCCTTCCATTTCTTACATTGCATAGGGGAGGGGGGTGAATTGCCAGAGAAAAAGTGATTATCTTATCTTTTGCTAAAATCATATCAAGTATTTCTGTCCTGCATTTATTCCTCATTGCTTTTCCCTTGAAATCATAAAAGTGTTTTTGCTACTTTATCCATCCCATACTAACTCCTCATTGATTGTAAAGAAGTGTGCTAGTGCCAGATTCCCCATTGTTGATCAACATCATATGTCTAAGTGTACTATCAGATATTAATTTATTATAAAGTGTGATATATATATTGTTTAAATTCTCAAATAAACCTTTTAATTCGCAAAACAAACCTACTTCTTGGCTCAGTGGGGTCAGGGGGATTCTAAGAGTGGGGTGTTATACAAGGGTTGTCATCCAGAATACTGAACTGGATATAAAAATACATCAATAAGGGTTTTCCTCAGCATCCCAGACTAGGCCTTGACTTAGCTGTGGTGTTGATTGAATATCGCTTACAACAGCTAAGAAAAGTACTTGTACTATCTTTTAGAACAAGAAGGGTTTGTTGCTCCCGGCTATCTTGCTAATAGTTTATGAAATAAATATTTTCAACACTTTGGTTGGTACGAAGTTAATTCGTTTATTGTTCGGTGTTTTCCGGTGATTGTTTCTAAATACATGTGTTTATGAGAAACACTATTAAGAACTTTGTCAAGCAAGTTGAGGTCAGCCGACACGTGTTTCGACCTTACGGTCGTTCTCAAAGCTTTTAAAATGAATGTTTAAAAAGCAAAGGAAGGGGATATAAATCAAATTTCTTCACAAACGTTATAATGGAGGTGATAGGGGCACTGGTAAGTATTGTGATTGATCAACACCCTTACTCAGATTTTTCCAAAGGACTTGACAGGTCAAATGGGGGTTCCTGGAGGTACGTTTCCCCACCATTGGATCCAGAAGAAGATGGCCAGGAGCTACGTGCACAAGGAAGATTCCGGTCAGGTCCAGGAGATGAGTGCAACCTGTTCAAGCAATGAAATGCAGTAGGCACCAGTGCAGGTGTCTTCAGGGTACTCTACCAGATGGGGCATGGCAGTTCCGTCAACAGTCACCACACACAGGTGACAGCAGGCATCTCACCAGTCATAAACATAGTAAGCCCTTCAGAAGAGGATACTTGAAAGGCAATTTATAGGACTAGCTGGCGGCTACTGAAGTTTCCAGCAAAAATCATGGAATGGTGAAAGTTATGGCACAGTAGCCCAAAACAGAGCTGGTCAGTCCACTGGGTGGTTTAGGGGCACTTCTGAAGGCTCCAGGCTGCAGGTTCATGAGAAGGCATTGTGACTGGTTAGTGCCACCAGTCCAAAGGGTCGAAGCACCAGCAAGTGTCTTCTGAGATCAAGTAGTCCAGCAGGGCTTCCCCGGGACAGCAGCAAGAATAACTGCCATGCCTATTTTGGATTTGTCCTTGGGTCTTCCGTTGTCTGTACAGCTCCACAGGATACTTGGATCTGCTGGAGTGGCTGCAGAAATCCTCTTCTTATTCTAAATGTAAGTGAGTGATCAACCTCAGCCCTTCATTAGCAAGAATCTGCCCCATGCATTCACACCAGCAGTGGTGCAATCAGGGACCATTGTGCGGCTGACTCATGCATGCACAGTGGGCTCACTGGCACCAGTTTGGGGATTGGGACCAGTCAGTCCCAGCCTACTTCCTGGGCCCATACACACATGGCATGCACTAGCACACGAAAACAGTAGCTTTCCCGGGCAAATGCATAACCATAAAATCCCATTCCTGACTTTAAAAGGCAGGAAGAAGGCCAAAGAACGCAATGGCTATACAACATGCGCAAAGTCCTGGCCATCTTTTGCCACTAGTATCTATTTGTAGGCAAACATTGGAAATGTGAATGTACTAACTAAAAATATAGCAAAAATTGTAAAAATGTAACTGCTGCCACCACCTTGTCTTTAGCCACATTTAACAGTAAGCAAAAATCCCCTTGGCAAAATTCTACGGTGATACAAAAGTATCCCCATTGCACTTCATTGGAAGATGCTGTGTGCAATATGAAAAAGTTACCCAAACAGGTAACATGTCAAAATACAAAAGAGAAACATAGTTTCCCAGTACTGACAGTGTGAAGAACAGGTCACTTTCTCCAAAACAAATGAGCAAAAGGCCAAGGCTTCACTTCTCTATAAAAAGTCAGTGGTCCATAGAATATGGAGGGAAAGTTGCCTAAATGAGAAATTGTTCCTAACAAACACTGTTGCAAACTGTATAAGCACAAGGACCCCCTCACCTTAAAGGCATTATGCATTACTCACTCCATTCATCACTGAAACTAAAGCTGAGTATTACTTCACAACTATTGTGACAGCTGTTAACAGAAGTAAAGCCCTCTTTTTGGTAGTCAGAAACTGCTCCACACCATTGCCTGACAGGAAATCCCTGACTCCACAGGAAAACGTCATGCAATTAACTTCCTCATAAGCACATTTGAAATAATGTGAGAACATATTGATGCATCAAAACGGTTGACCCGGGGCTCACGATGCCACCTTGTGCTTGAAAGTCCTGCAAGTCCTTCACAACCGTCACCCACAAGGACCTCACTGATATTCCTGGGCCACTAAAACATACCTCATACAAGGATGACATCCTTTCCTTCCCTCTGCCATCATGAACCACTTCTCGGGATCCACCCATAGCCATCACCATATACTCAATGCTGGGTTTGATGAGGGCATTTCCCAAAGCACTTACAACACAGAATTAATCCACTCACTCCCCAAAACCCCACTCTAGATCCACACAACTTTGCTAACTACAGGCACTAATTACAAATATGGGCTTCACAGTCAAAGTCCTTAACTGGTTCACTTCCTACTTCTCAGATAGATGCTCGCAGTTCAGATGGGTAACGCCAGACCCATCTGTGACCTATTACCTGCAGCATCTCAGAGAGGTCAGTAATCTCCCAAGTGATCTTCATTCTCTATATGCAACCACTCAGGTTACTTTCAAAGACATTAATACACCACTTTAACTACATAACAAATTGATTTGTACTCAAAACATTTTATACCGCTGGAAATGTTTTGTCTATGTGGGGATAACAAATAATTGCCTGAATCTTAATCCCAGCTAATGTGCCTTCCATCTGAACAGGAAGCCAGCAAAGGATTACTGAATTACATGTACCTTAATATAATTCCAGGGTGGTGAGTGTGCACATCCTATGTTAAGATCAGTTTATTATAGAATGATTTAAATCCTGTTAGATTCGCTGCATGGGGTGAAAACCCACTGAAAAAGTGCCTCCGTGTAAAGCACTCAAAATTTAACAAAAAGACAAGACCTTGGCTACAAAGCCAGCGGTGTGGCCTTCACTCCCACATACCACATTGTTGTGTATAATATTCTTAATAGTTTTCCAAAACAATATACGTTCAAAGTGTTCAAAGATATTTAATTCTCTATATTCTTTGATTATAAGTCTTCAAAGTGCAATTCAATATTCATTCGTGATTGGCAAATGCATATCAAGGCCAAAGCATTTCGGACATATGTCCTTCATCAGGGCCAGTATAATCCTTAAACTAGATCTATTACAATATCAGTAGTTAATCCATTTGCATAATCTACATAAATATCATCAAATCAGTATACATTATGGTAAGTAATGTAAGGTAATAGTCCATTTACATATGCATCATCCGCGTGATCTTCATCCAACCAGTGTATGTTATGGTAAATATACATCAGAGCCAAAGATGTAGCAAGTATCAAGACATAATAGGTAAAATATCGACATACAATTGTATAATGTTGTTAGATCACAAATACGTACGTTATGCGATTTGATATTAGTAGTGGGTGAGAGAAAAAGGGATAACACATTATTGTTAGTTGGTCACCACAAGGACGCAGAATCAAATAGTTCTTAATGTAAGCAAAATCCAGCGCCATGGCAGCTATAAGAAGAGAGCTGGGCCTCATATCATTAGCTTCGACGGTGGATCAAAGTGCCATGCGCCTTTATAGACGAATCATCATGGCGGACACCCTACCCATTTATAACACCATACGGGATGAAATGGAATTAGGCAAGTGCGTGGCCTTGAACAAATGGGTGGAAATGAGAAAAAACTATCTGTTCAGTATTGGAACTGCAGAAAATGACCTAAAAGAAAATCCAGAACGAATAAAAAAAAAGATGGAAGATATGGATTGGATCGGGACAACAGAAAAAGCGGTGGGAAAAAAACTCCTGAAACATCTTCCCCCCACCTTCAATAAGGGGAAAAAACCCCTATTGTACTGTGCTAATTTTCCAAACAAGAAGATGAGAAAGTTAGTCATGAGAGCAAGGCTCAACCTCCTCCCCACGAGAGAGATCATAACTATTAGAGGGGTAGGAACTGAAAATCATTGCCGGCTATGTAAAATCGACACTATCGAGACGATAAAGCACCTTGTGATCGAGTGTCCCTACACAATTGAAATTAGAAAAGCATACCTCCCTTCTTTGGCTGAAAATATGTGGATCTACCAAGAAGAGGAAATCTGGAACAGACTTATTTCGGGAGAAAAGACAAGATGGACTCTGGCTCTGGCCAAAATCATCGATTTGATTTTTGACCAGATAAATATCCTTAAGACTGAGGGGGCCCCGATACAGAACATCGACTCTCAGGAATAATGCCCACTAGCGTTCAGGATAAGGTCGCCGTTTTCGTGCGACAGGCCGGGCCAGCCTTTCGAGGGAGGTATTTTTATGATTTCTTTTTTTTATGATTTAATGTGTGTTTCGAAATACAAGGAGATTGGAATAAGAAGTTTTTGACAAAACTCAGTTTTCACTGAGTAAAGCTCAAATAAAAAAAAAAATAAAAAAAATGTAAGCTTCTATTCTTTACCATAGAAACCAAAATGGTGGATGTTGTTCATTGCAGTCCGCCATCTTGAAATGGCATAACGGTGCTTGTTGTGAATATAAAACATGTGATTATAGAGTCAAAAAGCCATTAATTAAATGGGCATTAAACTGGAATACAGTTTGAAGTAATCTCAATCGTTTGGTTTGTGTGAAACTCGTTAATCTACGTATGGCGAACCTTAATAGTTCTTCATATTGTACCATGCATCTATATAAGAAAATATGCATCTTATTGCTGTTACAAACCGTTTCGGCGTCCACATCATGCCACCCTGGCCTCCCATGCACGTAGGGCTGAGTGGATGCCCCTATTCAGACAAATCAGTAAGCACAAGAAGGTTGTAGCTTTACATAAAGGGGTGAGGCACTGTAACGCTCCTTTCTATTCCCAATGGAAGCTGCCGTGGAAGATAGCTGCTCCAAACTACATTACCCAGAAAACCTGATTCAATACTGTAGTTTGGATGCCTTAGCCGGAACCTCGTTTTCCTGCAGTGCTGCCTCCTTGTTGATTTAATCAGCATCAGGCTTCAGAACGCTGCTTCTGTTTAGAGTGATAGCCGGCAAACACAAAGTTACGTCTTCGTTGCTGTTCCCATTATTCCTTATGTGCTTTGTACCGACCCGGTTTGTTTAATGGACTCCTTTGGATTACCCTGCCTTTGTTATTCTTGCTTACCCATGTATCGAATCCTTGCCTGCCTCATGGACTCCTCTGGTAATGTTTGTTCCTTGTTACCACCTGCCCATGTACCAGTTTACCGCAATTGCTCATAGACTACTTTACCTTTGCTTCTACTGTTGTTTTCTGCTACCATTGCTCCTATTGCTTTCCTGGCTGCTCGAATTAACATAAATCCACTTCTCCTAGTGAATACTGGTAAGACTTTCTCTGTACTTTGTTCTAACTCTTGCTTTCACGGATTACTGCCATATTGAGATTGGAGTTGACAAGTGCACACGAGGACGCTCTGCTGCTTGTGCACCATCCCGAAACCAGTGCGACCCTCGTGCCACTCAGGTGTAGCTTCCCTACTAACCATCCCTTTTTTTGTTTTATGCCTTGAGTTGTGTTCTGTACTTATAACAGCATTTCTAAATCCACTGGTAAGATCTAGCTCCTATATACGTTACATACCTCATATCTCCTGCCTGCCTAGACAAGAGCCTAATATTCTGTTCTTTAGGTCATTTCCAGTCTATCATTGAATTAAGGGAGACTGCTCAGGTATTCCAATTAGATAGAGGAGGTCTAGGGAAAGGGGGGTTGTCTTAGCTAATGCTCACCTCGTATCCTTTTCTTTGCAGCTGGGACAGTGGTGGTGCGTTCTCCCCACTCTTTTGGGTGATCGGTCTCCTTGTCTGGTACAACCTCAGGGGTCATATCATAAAAAAGAGCTATCTTCCCTCACAGAGAGGAGGCTCAGGTGGAGGCTCCAACCTGAGTTCTTCAAGCAACTATCCAATCTCACAGTTCTGGTCTCCTATCCCACGTACTCCCACGACAGGTGAGTAACTAATAACATGTCTATCTCGATCATTCAAACGCGGTCATTGCTGTGTGAAGTTTAATATCATCACAATATTTGCCCTAACGTTACTCCCTGGATATTGCTAACTGCATGTCATGCCTTGTGAACCCCATAGGAATTTCATTTACATAATGAGTACACCAATAACATAATGTTCATAACAAACATGTGGAGATTCATGCTTGGAAACCAGGTATTTCTGCCATTTCATTGGTAATCACACTAATACTTAGCTATACCATAGGCTTCATAACTTTTAGTTGTTAATGTCAGTTGGTCACAGGAATCAAGTTGTGACTTAAAAAATAGTCACATAACCTTGAAGTTGTTAACCTCCTGTCCAGTTCTCAATCAGCAGAGTGCAAAGTGTGCGGAAATACATGTATTCATTTGTTTATGCAATGTAGGATCAAATAAAGTTACAAAAAACAACTTGAGTCTAATTCTTCATTAATCCACCCTGGAGAGAGGGCATCCAATTTATCAATCCATTATGCCTCCTTTTGGGTTCTTCTTTTTTTGATGTCTGTACTATAATCTTTTGTTTGTATTGTTTCCAATACTAAGAAACTAAGTTGGGACACTGAGTGTACTTTTTCTGCAAAATGTCTAGCGAGTGAGATGTTTGGGTATTGTTCCTAATAGAGGATTTGTGTTCATTAATTTGCAGTCTTACTTTCCACACTGGCATTTGATCCCCTATCCCTGACAGAGAATGTTATATACGGGATCAAAAGCAGATGTGGGATTTTTTACCTGGGCGAAACATCAAGGAAGACTGCGAATTAATGAGCAGAAATCCTGTATTAGGAGCAATACCCTAACACGCCCCCAGCAATCCAAAACTATTGTCAAAGACCAAACTTTGCGCAAACCTTTGCGTCCACCTCTGACCCAGCATCCAGCACCGGCAAAACAGCACACAGTCCCCTGTAAATCAAGGCTGCAGCCAGGCAAAACTGCACGCGGATGTCCATAAGCAACAGCTTCACCCTTGCAGTACTGTACGCAGCGTCCCCGTATGCAATGATTGCACCCCTGCAAAACTACGTGCGGTACCCTATAAGTAACAGCTGCGCCCCTATGAAAATGTGCGTGTTCCCCCATAAGTAACGGCGTCACCCCTGCAGAACTGCGCACTGTTCCCCATAAATCACAGCTACACCCCTGTGAAACCTCATGCGGCACCACATAAGTCATGGCTGCACCCCAGCGATCCTCCAAAAATCTCCATCCAGTTAGATAAACAATGCTACTATTCTAATCACATTAATAATGTCAATAGCTTACAAAAGGAACTGTAATTTGTTATGAACTCCTTTCTACCAGGACCTGGCAGGAAATACTGCCCTACCTCAAAAGTAAACTGCCATCTTTCATCTGCAATCTTTCTTCCAAACCTACCTTATAAGCAGGACGACTTCTCCTGCCTGAGTGTGACAAGGTCTTGCTTCTAGTATAAAACAGTACAGTATCACTACTGGATCCCTGTATCACTAAAGTGTAAAAGGGACTTGCTCTTCACCGCAGATATGCCCCCATAACCAGTTATTGATTAACAACTCATTTGTACAAGCTAGTATCACAACCTCAGTCCCTCATTATACCACCTTTTTAAAAGGCAAATGTAGGTCGTGGACACCTTTCCAAAGGCTGCCCCATGTCTACTGTATCATACCTGACTACATTTCTGGAAAGCACTGTGGTATCACAGTTTCAAAACTAGATTGAAGTACACTCTGTTGCTCTCTGTAGGAGCAGAAAAGGGTACCTCAACTCCTCTGATTCTCTTGAATTTGAATGTAGCTCTCGGCACTAAAAATCACTTGCTCATTCTCAATACATGTTAGCTTTTAGTTGTCACATGACGCATACTTTATTAGACGAAGCCTGTGTCCTCCAATCTTTCCTAAGATATATCGCTGCCCCCATTTAGGGTATACATTTAACCCACAAATAGTGGAGAACCCTAAGGGTTGCCCACCTTTTTGATTCTTTTTAACTGTTTCATTTTCCACCTAATGAATCCCTTCAGATGTAACAGCCTGGATTTCTACAACTACGCTGATGGCACTCAGCTTTTAAAACAACTTTCTGACTCTACCTCCTCTACATGCAATGATATCCTTGATTTAATGCCTAGATGAGCAGATGTTATTTTTAAACACAATCACACTAGAATCTAAGAACCCAGTAGTCTGTTTGAAGCATTATCTGTAGCAAATATCAGTTTGCCCCTAGAAATGGGTAATTTTTTTTTTTTTAATTTCATTTAGTTCTTACAAACTTTTCGAAATTTATAACTATAAGAACACATTGCGTCTGAGAGACAAAAAAGAAAAAAAACAGGATACTAAAAAAGTAAAATCTTAATAAGACATAGAAACTATATAAAAAAGAAAAAATAGCAACATTTCCAATTCCACAGTTAGACTGCTACTGAAACTCAGCATGTTTGTTCTATACATTCGTTTTCAGCTATTCAAGATAGTCCATGGCTCTACTTATTTAATATTCTATTCACTCTTGTGTTTTTGCATTCCTTCACTTTCTTCTATCGATCGATAACATCATCTCTCTTTATGGCGGCTCCACATCAGCTGATTCTATTGGATTAGTCTCTAAACATATTTGGATTTGGTCTAGAATCTCATTGTGGCGATCCTTAGGGTTTTGCTCTCGCCAGTGTGTAGATGCCTCCACCATTCTTCTGCATTGCTATGATATGATATGATATGATATGGTATTTGTAACGCGCCTATACACAGGTGTTTCAAGGCGCGACGAGGCAGGGAGGGGAGGAACAAGGGGAGACAGACAACGATCCTACTAGGCCAGGTGTCATTCAGATCGCGCAAGTGCAGGGGTGGGGGAGGGGGAAAAGTGCAAGGGGAAGGGGAGGGGGGGAAGTGCAGTACAAGGTAAGTGGCGAAAAGTAATAAATAAATAGGGCCAGCTGGTGGCAAGTGCAAGATAAGTGCAGAACAAGTGCTGGGGAAGGGGGGGGGGGGGCTGTAGGGATACAGAGACAGTCCCGCAGTGCAGAGGGGTTCAAGGGCATCAGTGCAAGTGGAGAGTGGCTGGGCCCAGGACCGAGGCCGTTTAGAGTGGTCCAGTTTCAGGATCAGTGCAGTTTCAGTGAAGAATTAATTTGCTGTTCAGCAGGGGAGAGGGAGAGAGAAAGCAGAAGCAAAGAGGAAGGTTTTGAGGTGCTTCCGGAACCGGAGATGGTTCTCCTCAAGTTTCAGGGAGGCAGGAAGGCTGCTCCAGAGGGAGGCCCCTGCCGCGGAGAGAGATCTACCCCCAGCTCGTTGCTTCGAGAAGCGGCTAACCATGAGGGAGTTGGAGGCGGATGAGCGAAGGGCTCGGGAAGGAAGATATTTGGGAAGAGAGAGTTGAAGGTATTTAGGACCCAGGCCCCAGAAGGCCTTGTGGACAATGCAGAGGGTTTTGAACTTTATCCTCGCAGCCACTGGGAGCCAGTGTAGAGATTTCAGTCCTGGAGAGATACGGTCCCTGGGCTTGAGGCCAAGGACAAGTCTCGCAGTTCTGTTCTGGATGAGTTGCAGAGGGCAGAGAGTGGAGGCAGGCAGATTAAGATAGAGGCTGTTACAGTGGTCCAGCTTCGAGAGAACCAGGGCCCGGGAGACAGTGAGCTTCTGGGGGAAGGAGAGGAAGGGAAGAATACCTCTGAGGAGGTGCAGCTGGTAGTGTGACCTCTTGGCGACGTCAGAAATATGAGGAGAGAAGGAGAGTGTGGAGTTGAAGATGACCCCGAGGTTTTTTGCCCTGCACGTAGGAGCAGGGAGGGGGCCAAGGGAGGCAGGCCAGAGAGCTGCAGGGAAGGAGGGAGTGGGAGTACCGATGAGTAGAATCTCAGTCTTACTGGCATTAAGGCAGAGGTCATTGGCGGCACACCATTCTTGGATAGCAGACAGACAGTCAGAGATGAGGGAAGGAGAGGGGGAGGCTGAGGGTAGCCTGAAAATGAGCTGGGTATCGTCCGCATAGCACTGGAAATTAGGGCAGAGAGCGGCGATGCGGTGGGCAAGGAGTGCCAGATACTGGTTGAACAGCCAGGGAGAGAGATTAGATCCCTGGGGGACACCACAGGTGGAGAAAAAGATGTCGGAGAGGAAGGGCCCCAGTTGGACCTGGGAGGGTCGATTTGAAAGGAAAGAGGTCAGCCACGCCAGAGCCTGACCAGTGATACCTAGGTTTTCCCGGAGACGGTTGAGCAGGATGGCATGGTTGACAGTGTCAAAGGCAGAGGAGAGATCGAGCAGAATGAGAACACACGGAGTGTTGGAATCGAGGTTCAAGAGCAGGTCTTCACGGATGTTCAGGAGAGCAGTTTCCGTGCTTCTGGCAGCTCTGAAGCCAGATTGATGGTCATGAAGACTACCAACAGATTCAGCATGGAGGTTAAGCTGGGAGATGGCCAGTTTCTCCAGGAGCTTGCCCAGGAAGGGAGTGATGGAGATAGGGCGATAGTTAGCCGGGCAGGAGGGGTCGGAAGAGGGTTTCTTGAGAAGAGGGTGCACAAGGGAGTGCTTGAGGGGGGAAGGGAAGACTCCAGAGGTGAAGGAGTGGTTGCAAAAGTCAGCCAGGGCAGGAGCCAGGGAGTCGATGTGGTCCTTGATAGTTTTGGAGGAACAGGGGTGAACCTGTTTAGACGAGACTTTCATTGATCGGACTTGTCTGGAAACCTCGTCAGCAGAGAAAGGTGGAAAGGCAGAGAAAGAGGGAGGAGGGGTGACCGCAGAAGGGCCAGAGGAAGGGCCGGGTAGGGAGGGAGGGAGGTGAAAGGAGGAGAGCGAGGACAGGATGTCCTGAGTTTTAGAGATGAAGTGAGAGGCCAGTGCAGTGCAGAGGGCCTGGGAGGGGACAGGAGAGGTAGAGACTGCAACAGGGTTGGCCAGCTCCTTGCAGATTTTAAAGAGTTCGGCAGAGTTGTTTGATGCCGCAGAGATGCGGGCTTGGATAAGGGCTCTCTTCTTGGTGAGAACGGAGAGCCGGTACTGCCTTTGGAGCAGGCGGCAGGCCAGTTTGTCAGAGGATGAACATGAAGCACGCCATTTCCTCTCTGCAACCCTGCACTTGCGTTTTAGGGTGACGAGATCCGAGTCATACCAGGAGTTACATTTGGCTTTGGGCTTCAGGCGGATTCTCATGACGGGGGCAAGGATATCAAGAGTAACAGATATAGCAGAGTGGAGCATGGAGAGGGCTGTGTCAGGGTGGGAGTCAGCCGAAGGGGCGGGGGGGGCGAGAAGGTAGCAGCGAAAGCCGCAACTGACACACGCTTCATGGGTCGGATGACCGAGAAGGTGGGTGGCAGTGAAGAGGGTGGCTTTGCCTGTGGGGTAGGGAGGGTGAGGTGGGAGGATAGGAGAAAGTGATCACTCCAGGAGAGAGGAGTGGAGAGAGGGACGGAAAGGGGAAGGTCAGAGGAGATCAGAGCATCAAGAGTGTGCCCAGCAGAGTGAGTAGGCCCGGATGGGAGAATAGAGAGTGAGAGAGAGTCGCAGAGGTCACGAAAGAGACCAGTGGGGGGACTGGAGGCATCAAGGTGGATGTTAAAGTCGCCAAGAAAGAGGAGTTGAGTGGTTGAGGACAGGAGTGAGGAGGAGAGGTCAGCCCACTCAGAGAGGAAGGAGGAAATTTGACCAGGTGGCCGATAGATAGTAGCCACGGTAAGGGAATGGCTAGGAGAGAGAGAGAGTCGGCAGACAAGACATTCAAAAGAGGAGTAGGTCTGCGTAGGAGTGACAGTGGCAGGAATCCACTCAGGGAAGATAAGGGCAACACCACCCCCTGCACGGTTAGGCCTGGGCATGGAGAGAATCTTGTAACCGTCAGGTAGGAGTGTGTCAAAGCTGGTGGCAGAGCTGGCTGTGAACCATGTCTCAGTGAGACAAAGGACGTCGAGGTCCAGTTCCTCAAGAAGGTGACAGATATTGGAGGAGTGCTTGATGGCAGAGCGAGTGTTTAGTGTGGCAATGTGGAGAAGGCTGCCATCTTTGAAGAACTTCCGGGGAGGGGTACAGATCAGAGGTACGCCCTGCGGAGGTATTGAAGAAGGAGGTGAAGAAGGAGCACGAGAGGGGGCAGGGAGGGGGGGTAGAGGCAAGGTAGCCAAGGATAGAGGAGGGGGGACAGCAGGAGAGGAGAGGAAGTGGATGAGGTGTGGGAAGCGTCTATCGAAGAGGTGAAGGTTAGTCTGAGGGCCTTGGACCAAGACGGTCCCATTAGCGTAGACATTAATGATGGCCTTAGAGGGGCGGAAGGGGGCCAAGAGGACATCCCAACGGGTGCCACCATTAATGGGAGAGGAGGAGAAATGAGAGAGCACAGAGACCATATGAAGTGTCCATAGGTCAGGCGAAGGCACGAAAAAGAGGATGTCAGTGAGAGTTTCCTTAGAGCAGGCATTAGTGTAGGTGTCAGCGATAGGGAGGCCTGGGTTGGAGACCAGGATGTCCTTTTTAAACTTTTTCGTACCAGATTTAGTGAGGAGAGCAGGATAGTCAATGGAGAAGCAGTTAGAGAAGATAGGCGAGACGGAGAGCACCATGGAGTAGGAGGAAGGGAGGGGGGGGGACAGACGAAAACGAGAGCACGCAGACAGGAAGTGAGCGGCAAGCACAAGTTAGCACAATTAGAGCAAACAAACAGTAAAGCGTATTAGGTACCGGGCCACCTAAGTTAGAGAATCCTGCGAGGGGAGAAAAGCACCCTAGTTTACCACAATTCAGAGCAAACAGTAAAGCGTATTAGGTACCGGGCCACCTAAGTTAGAGAATCCTGCGAGGGGAGAAAAGCACCCTAGTTTACCACAATTCAGAGCAAACAGTAAAGCGTATTAGGTACCGGGCCACCTAAGTTAGAGAATCCTGCGAGGGGAGAAAAGCACCCTAGTTTACCACAATTCAGAGCAAACAGTAAAGCGTATTAGGTACCGGGCCACCTAATTTAGAGAATCCTGCGAGGGGAGAAAAGCACCCTAGTTTACCACAATTCAGAGCAAACAGTAAAGCGTATTAGGTACCGGGCCACCTAAGTTAGAGAATCCTGCGAGGGGAGAAAAGCACTCTAGTTTACCACAATTCAGAGCAAACAGTAAAGCGTATTAGGTACCGGGCCACCTAAGTTAGAGAATCCTGCGAGGGGAGAAAAGCACCCTAGTTTACCACAATTCAGAGCAAACAGTAAAGCGTATTAGGTACCGGGCCACTAAGTTAGAGAATCCTGCGAGGGGAGAAAAGCACCCTAGTTTACCACAACTGTGAGTACAGAGAGGCAAGGCCCCATGCGGATGTAACCAGGAGTAGGAGGGGTGGGCCGGGGAACGGAGAACAGATGAAACTGGCGACTGGCGTCCCCTGCGGACACCTGCAGACACGCAGGGAGCCGCACTGTAGGAGTCGCCCTTGGCCTGGGGCCCGTAGCCGCGGGGGCTGCCGGGCAGAGGGCTGCCCAGGAGGGGGGAGGTTATAGGCAGAGGGAGAGGAAAGGGGGGGGTGTGGGCGGGCAGGGAGGCGGGGAGGGAGAGGAAGACCAGGAAGTGGGAGGGGGGAGCAGGAGCAGGCCAAACACCGCGCTAGGAGCGCGAAGAACAATTACGCAATTTTTACATGTATGTCAGAACTCGGTTCCTCTACAGCCTTAAACATTTTTCACGTTGATCTTTCAATTCAACACAAAACAATATCAAATGCTTTAAGTTTTCATCTTCTCTAACACACAACCTGCACTTGGAGTTACTTGTTTCAATTGACCTTCTCCAAATTAGAACTTCTTTTGTTTCGAAGATATTCAATCTGAACTTCAAGTATAATTTTCTTAATCGTTTGCACGGTGATAACATTAAATAGTTTGCAAGTGTGTTGCGTTTTTTGGCTTCTGATGGTGCATTGTTCTTACATTTTTGTGCCGCTCTTTTCGCACATACTTGGATCCAGTCTAGATCTAGTAATTTCTTTTTCACCAGGTCGGGGTTCTGCCATAATGTTTGTTCATCTGACCCCACCTGTGCAAAAATCTCTTTGCACTGGCTCTTCCATTCGTCTAATGCAGATTGCCTTGTACTGTTCTTTTGACCTAAAATTTTAACAGATGGTAAATTTGCTGCTGCGTTCGTTTTTCTAAACAGGGCCAACTTGTTCCAGGCAATCCGTGCATTGAGTGATGAAACCCCTACTTCATACAGCACACAGGCCGTTGATGTTCCTTGAGGAATTTGCAATATTTTCTTCCAAAAGACTCCTTCACATCGTGACCATAGCTTATGATCAACCCCAAACATATTTTTAGCTCCATACGTGAGGATTGGAGTCACTTTTCCTTGGTAGAATCTTCTTACGGGATCATACGTAAATTTCCCGTATTTTTTCTGTATGATGTTACCTTGCGTTGTAAGCTGTTTGCAACTATTTAATATCTTTCTCAACATCGGCTCGTCGTTCATGCTGGAATTAATGATGGTTCCTAGATATCTCGTGTAGGGTACCTTATATATCTTTTTTGGTCCTACATACCATGATAACTTCTGAATTTTGGATTTCCACCCTCTTAAGTTTTCCAGCACCAGAATTTCGGATTTCGCAGCATTGATCTCTAGCCCCAGATCTTCAATAAATGTTCTAAGAGCCGTTAGTTTTCGTTGTAGACCAATTGGGGTGCGGTCCAAAATTACCATGTCATCTGCGTATAGAATGTGATTTATCTCAACTCCATTTATTGATGGTGGAAATGACACCACCGATGCTAGTGCAGGTCCTACATCAGCAATGTAGAAATTGAAAAGTGTCGCTCCTAGTGGGCATCCTTGTTTGACACCCCTCTCGGTCGGTATCGGTCTTGTTAGATTTCCTTCTTTGTCTAACCTCACTTGGATCAAAGTTCCAGAGTAAAGATCTTTTATCGCCTGGAGCAGACATGTATTGCACCCTTTTTTTTTTAGTTTCGACCATAAGCTTTCTCTATCGACTCCATCGAAGGCATTTGCCATATCGATTAAATGCCAGATATATCTTTTGGCCAGTTCTTATCGCGTCAATTTTCAGGAGATTTAACATAAGTAAGTTTACACTACAGCCGACTCCTTGTCTATCCACAGCTTCTTAGATGAGAAAACGGATAGTAGTTTAAGAACATCACTTTTACCAGTCTGAAAATATGAATTGCCATGACTGATTATTTGTATCTTCATACATTGCATACCTCTGCTGTCCTGGAAAGCAGGAATCAAAAGGCACACTCTACACAAAAGGACTAGTCTCATGCCAGGGTGTTGCTTACCAAAGAACCTTTCATGCTAAGCGTCTAAGAAGGGGAGGGGATGTTTAGTATAGCTAGAGGGAGCTCAACAGGGAAAGGGTTCCACCATATTTTTCTCTCTGTACCCATGTTTCCTTCCTGTCACCTCCACTTCCTTCAGCACAGAGCACAGAGGGTTTCATTCAAGAAGGTAAGGCCCAATGTCACAAGGACAATGATTGGATCCTTAAAGCAGCTTGCTTTTATCCAGTTACCAGTGGATTGTCGATGACAAAAGCGGGGGATCACCCCCTCCTTAAATTAATCTTTGGACCATCTAGAATGTAAGGAAGATTTTATTTGGGCCTCTGTAGGGAAATCAGATCATTCCAAAGCCCTCAGCCATTGAGATAAAGATTGAGGAGTCCTAAGGTAGAGGCATGATCTGCTTCCTACCCACTCCCAGGGCATATTGGGGGTGACACTTACTGAGGACCAGGACCTGCCACTGTGCACCAAACCTCCCTAGGCTGGGAGAGCAGAACTTGAACTGACTCACCCTGTCTGAGAGCCCCTGCAGAGGGTCAGCACATAAAACATTCCTGTTCTAATGCATCAAACCAGTTGGACCCCATTTCGGACTGTGTTCACTGCTTTTGCCGCTTCATCCAATTCCTGTTTTGCATCAACCAAAGCAGCTCCCAGCCGCATAACGCCAATCGGAGAGCTCACCTGTTCATGCCGAATAATCTGATCACTGCTGCAGATGAACTCAAACTGCTGTTTGCCCAAACCCTGCATCAGATCACAAAGGTCAATGCATCAAGACGAGGGACCTCGACTCACACCTCTGGAGCATTAAGTCACTCACCTAGCTGAACCAGTGTTTAGATCTTCTCAAAATGACTCGATCCTCAACACAACGCGTATGATCTATCCAAATGGCCTGGCCCAACCGCCACACTTTTCCGCACTTATATCCTGCTTCTAACCAACTAGATGTCAGCTCACCACTTGACCCAGACCAACTTACCACATCTGAACCTCTTTCAACGAGCACTGCTGTAAAACTGGAGACACGAGCCACTGAACATTAAATTAAGGTACTTTAAACTTACCCTGTTGCTTCGGGCCAAGTTTTGGAGCCCTAAAGGCTTTCTAAGTCTCTTTTTTCATCTTGTCCACTTCAAGACATGCCCTTTTTAAATTCCTTATTGCATTCCTTGCCTGTTTTACCTTTATGATTGGGATCACAGTTGGTTTGTAGAAGTGTTCGGGCTGACTAGGCGTGTTAGCCGCTACTCATCACAGCGTCTGCCCTACTTTAGTGCTGGCTGCATGTAAAAACACATACTTTGCACTATTATTTATGAAAGGGTTCTTAGTGAACTAATGCAATTTAGAAATTGGCATGACCCTATTTCCCTTTTCACAAATGCATCGCCCCTTTGACCTCAACTTCTGTTTATCATCAAATCAGGGTTTTCTGCCTTTGATGTAGGCGGTTGACTTTTTTCATCAACAAAACCACAAAACACACAGTCAAATTTGGCCAGGTTGTCCTCTTGTATGAAAGAAAAAATCTAGGAACATTTCTGAAAAAAACCCATTGGCGGCAACCAGATTGGTGTGCTGCCAATGATCTTTGTCTGAACGCCAGCAAGACAGAGATCCTCCTCATCGGCACACCTTCACCATCTTTTCCCCTCAATCTCTGGCCAGCCTCCCTTGGCCCTCCTCCTACCCCCACCTCTGAGCCTGAGAACCTCGGGGTCATCTTTGACTCCACCCTTTCCTTCTCCGCCCCCATCTCTGAGGTCTCTAAAAAGTCAAATTTCCGACTGCACCTCCTCAGAGGTACTCTAACTTTCCTCTCCTTCCCCCAGAATCTCATGGTATCCCAAGCTCTAGTTCTCTGAAGATTGGACTTTTATAATAGTCTCTTTCTAAATCTACCTGCCTCTACTCTCCGCCCTCTGCAACTAATCCAGAACAGGACTGAAAGTCTTTTCCTTGGCCTCAAGCCCTGGGATCGTATCTCCCCAGCCCTGAAATCTCTCCATTGGCTCCCAGTGGATGCAAGGATTAATTTCAAAACCCTCTGCATTGTTCACAAGGCTTTGTGGGGTCTGGGTCCAAAATACCTTCAGCTATCCCTCTGCAAATACCTCCCCTCTCGAGCTCTTCGCTCCTCTACCTCCATCTCCCTCAGGGGCAGTCGTTTTTCAAAGAAACGAGCTGGGGGTAGATCTCTGTCTTCGGCCGGGGCCTCCCTCTGGAACAGCCTCCCTGCCACTCTAAAACTTGAGGAGAACCATCTCCAGTTCCGGAAGCACCTCAGGACCTTCCTCTTTTCTCCTGCCTTCGCTCCCCTTCTCCCCTGCTGATCTGTTCTCTCTTGGCACTGTGCACCTGGCCACCCTCTGTCCTCCGGGCCCAGGTACCTGCTCACCCTGCCACCCTCCCGCACTGCCTCCAGGCCACCCCTTGCACTGGGGTCTGTATATGTACCCATACAGCCCCCCCTTTTTCTTCCTGCACTTAGCAGACCTACCCTGTCTGTTACCTTAAACCTAGCACTTGCAAATTGCTGGCTGCACTAAAACTGTTTGTTGCCTTTATTATTTATTTATTGTTATTTATCTGTTTCTCCTCTGCTTTTCACTTTCCACTTCTCCCCCTTCCATGCACTTTTCCCCTCCCCCTCTCCCATGCACTTGTGTGTTCTCAGTGTCACTGGGCCTAGTAAGATCGCTGTTTTGTTCTCTCCTGTTCCCCTCCCTTGCCTTGTCACGCTCTGAAACACTTGTGTACGAGCTCAATAGAATATCATATAAATCCTATCCTTAACAAACTTCCATGTGCTAACTAATCACAAAAAAAAGCCTGGAGGATCTAGCCCACCGTCATGGACCACCACTGCAAATGATATCTCCATTGGAATAGTTTAAATATCTATTCCACTGCGATTTTGTTTCCAGGTGATGAACGTGGTTCAGACTAATTGTTACTTTCCATCAGAGATAACTTTCATAAAGTGGAGGAGGCTCTATTGTGACCACAATAAAGCTCATGCAAGCAGTTGACACTTTCAATCTCTTTTTGTTCATCTCTTTCTTGGGGCTATTCTGACAGAGGCCTTCTGAATCTGCCATTTTATGTCCTCGGCAGATGTATTCTCTGCCCCCAATTCATTCAGTGCCTCTCAGCAGCATCCCACTGTTTATTGTCAAGGATTCTGGCTTTTATTCGCTGGAAAGTATTCCCTGAGCTTTCTGTAAATGAATTACCTGTGTGCCAAGCAGATGTGTTCCCAGCGCTGCCTCTTGCTCATTATTTCTCTGTGACCCCGTATCCCCCACCCACAGACATGTGGAATGCTAATCCCAGGTGCTCTACAAATTGGTTAGGCTCCTTGGCAGGCAAATCTATAAATATATATGCAACAGAAACGTTGGGCTCAACGAATGTTTGTTAAAACGGATGTATGTGCTAATTGTATTATTTTGTCAAGTGTAACCACATAGAAGCTATTTTACATTTCCTAGGTGTAGTAAACAAATAGGCGTGTCTATGTTGTGATGGCAGTTCTTACTGGGTTTGTGTGTTATCCTTTTGTAAATAACGCTAGTTGAACTGCTGAGGTTCTAAAAGTGTGTAGTTCCTTTAACGTGTTGGCACTATTGATGGTTTAATAAGTAGCTGGCGATAGACTGCTTTTTTGTACACTGTCGTATTCTAGAAAAATACATGCAACTTTCTCCTTTGAATCGAGAGCCTAATGTTATGGTTGTTGAGCCTTAACAAACAAACAAAATATGCCTATCTCTCTCTCTCTCTCTCTCTCTCTCTCTCTCTCTTCTCTCTCTCTCTCTCTCTCTCTCCCCTCATGGAAATGGTGAAATCATGGAATGGTGAAAGTTATGGCACAGTAGCCCAAAACGGAGCTGGTCAGTCTACTGGGTGGTTTAGGGGCACTTCTGAAGGCTCCAGGCTGCAGGTTCATGAGAAGGCATTGAGACTGGTTAGTGTCACCAGTCCAAAGGGTCAAAGCACCAGCAAGTGTCTTCTGAGATCAGGTAGTCCAGCAGGGCTTCCCCGGGACAGCAGCAAGAATAACTGCCATGTCTATTCTGCCATGCCTAATCTCTCTCTCTCTCTCTCTCTCTCTCTCTCTCTCTCTCTCTCCCTCTCTCTCTCTCTCTCTCTCCCCCCCCCCCCTATATACAGCTACATGATATAATCCACTGTGTCTAGGACTTCAGAAAGACTTAAGCTATTCAGAATGTGTTGCGCCCTGCAAAGTGATGTGGCCAAACGGCGTACGCTTATCGTGGCGCAAAGTGCCATAGAGATTCAAAAACCCCACTTAGCGTCGCAAAATAACTGCATTCACACAGTTGCTTCAAGCAACTCTGAGGCGTCGGGGTCCTTGTCACGGTTCCCCAGCTGCGGCAGCACCTTGTAATTTCAGAGGAGTGTGAGTGTTATGTCTTGGATCCCATTGGATCAATCGTAATCAATGGGAAACCATAAAAAAGAAAAAAAAGATGGATGGTCAACAAGAAACCAAGAGCGACATGATATATCCACAAGTCCCCCTCTGTGAATGATGGTGCAGAAGCTCTGGCTCCTGCAGAGACTTCACGGTGGATAGCGGGCCTGCATTCCTTAAAACAGTGCCTTCCTTCCATGAGTCAGAAATGTGCCACATTGACATACAGTGATGACTTGTAGCGCTCAGGTGGAGAAGCTATATGGCCGATGACCTAGGTAGAACGCGAGGCTGTATTAACATTGTGGAGAATTCTGTGCAGACCCTTCAGAGAAACACCAAATGACTGCAAACTGAACTCAAGACAATAATACTGTAAAATAAGAGGTGAACATGAAACATCATCTGGGAACTAGCGCTGCTGGAATGTAGGCACACAGGAAAAAAGAAACCATTCATTGAAATTCTGCTCCTTGGGATCATCTGTGAGGACCTCACAGAGTCCCATACCTGACGGCATAGCCAACCGCAGCGATTATGATGCTGTACTGAAATCAGCGAGAGAAAAGGGAGATGTGTCCAATAGAACACTGACATAGCACCATACTCCAACTCCAGGCCGACACTACAAGACCCCACTGTGCTTTCAGGAAACAACAGCTTTTTCTCAGAATCCAGCTATCATACATGCAATGATGCAGTGTTATATAATATTGTGAAAGCATTTTCATGCAAATGTTGCAATGCAGAATTGGTTTACACTTTCTTTGTGAATCATGACCTGAAATGTTAATGGTTCAGCTATCTCAAGTATTAAATTAAGCATATGCGTATTACTCTGTAATTGTTTATCTGTATACCATGTCAATTGATTTGTTATGTTTGTCTCATGTATTCTTGTCAGGCGGTATTGGCAGGGACTCAGATAGTTTTGATTACATCGTAGTGCCATCATTTGGTTGATTTTTAATCCTGGTATTTTCCCCCCAAATGTGGGTGAGATTGTCGACTTCTGTCCACCAGGCCAATCAGTTGGGACACTCAGCTAGTACCTCTGGTTGGACATGGGGATTGGGGAGGGGTGTGTCCCGGGCTCCAGGAAAGCCACCAGATGTTCTTCACTTTGCCTGATCTCATACCTGAGCAATACCTGTCCCAGCTTCCGGGTCATGGGCACTGTTCTTCAACAAGACAAAATGGCTCTGTCAATCATACAGAATTGCTGGATGATAAATAAAAACTATATTTATAAAAGTGAACATTTGTGGGTTTGTGGCTTGGCGAAGCGTTGTTCCTTATACAATTCCACACAGTTCCAACAATCTGCACCATTTTTTGCATCGTTACCTGTTAGAACCCTCCAGACATTACTGGCTACATGTCATTTGGACTCTCCACCCCGTTCCCTGAATTTCAGCAAAAGTCAACAATTGTTTGGGGGTTTGTGGCTTGGTGTACCATTGTTCCTTATACAGTTCCACAGCATTTCACAAATCTGCACCAAACGTTCCAGATTTAACTTTTAGGACCCTCCAGCGATCACTGGCTACATGCCATTTACACTGGATTTCAGAAAAACTAAATTTGTTTGTGGATTTGTTGTTTGGGGAAGTGCTGTTTCTTATAGAATTCCACACTGTTGCGCTAATCTACACGGAATTTTGCAAAGTTACCTGTTAGGTCCCTCCGTAGATTACTTTCTACATCACATGTGGACAACCCACCCTTTTCCTCGGATTCCAGAAAAATTCTAAATGTGTTTGTGGATTTGTGGCTTGATGAAGAGTTGTTCCATATACAATTCCTCACCGTTTCACCAACCCGCACAACATTTTGAAAAGTTACTTGTAAGGACCCTCCGGACATTAATGGTTACATAACAGTTGGACACCCCACCCCTTTCCGTGGATTTCAGCACCTTCACACATGAGGCGGTTTCCTGAAATCGGCAAAACACCAATGTGGTTATAGAAAGGACCAGTCCTCAACCCTAGAATGCACGGTTTCTGCAACATTTGCACTGCAATGCACCACAACCAACAGCACCACGCCAGGATAAGGCAACAGGTGGAGAGAAAGCACAGAAGGTCCCAGTATGCAGCAGCACACCAACTCTCCCCTGTCCCCAACGTCTGCTCCAGGGTGTGTTAGCCAGCCACAGATGCCCAGTACAGTTTACTTCAGAGTACAAAGCACATCAAGCGATAAGTGAATTGGAATAGCAACCTAAAGGATCACTGATTTTCAACAATTGATGAGAGTGTTGTCATGTCTGTCGACAGAACCCGTTCGGAGAAAGGGTAATTTATGCTAGTGTTAAATAAATGCAGTTATTTTCATCCGTATTGGTATACCAGTGTCATCGTACGTATTTGAGCAAAGCTCAACACGACTCTTGAACTCTACTATAGTGCATATATTAATGTTATTACATGAGACTCAAAATTCACAAAAGGGTGCCTCAAACCTAAGTATGTGGGGTTGATCCCAACTGGCAATATGTTTTAACAAAAAAGGGAACAACACACCAATTATTAACACTTGCAACAATTTTCACACCATTCAAAAAATTGAAAAACAGGAGGTTCCCCAAAGATTGAGCTGCACAAAAGAGGACACAAGGATAGCGTGAAGATCTATCTACGACTGTCTGTGTCCCGCTAATGCTAGGTATCGCTGGTGTGCCGCTATCTAACAGCAGGCAGGATAAGAAATGGAAAAAACTATCTAGGTATTCTGCAGCTCAATAGAGTACTCTTCATCAACCTCCTGCCAATACTCGCCATGTGCACTGAATTGTGTATACAGCGTCTGACGAAAGAGGTCGTTTACAACACAAGTTCGGTTCGTTTATTAGTGGCAGTAACACAATTTTAATGACCTATGGACCAAACTGAATGTATCCCATTACTATGTGGAGTGTAACGGAAAATGTTATTTTTTTTTAATTTTGTTTCTAAAAAAGAACACATAGGTTGCTCAATATGACATTTCTGTCAAATGACGAATATCCTCCACCATCAGCAAGTTGGGGTACTCAATGGTATTTCTCATCATATTCTTTGAAGTAAAGAGATGTTGCAGTCAATATTCATTACTCATTGCGATTTATGATACACAAGGCTTGGTGTGACGTATGGGTATTCATTCCAGTTGCCGGAGCTCTTAATGATGCCCATGCCATTTTTGTAAATGTTTATGCACCAAGTGTCGATACATCAGACGTCATTCAGGACAAATCAAGTAGACTGTATAAAGACACAGGTTACAGAGTTTAATTTAGCATGCTCTATGAATGAGCCAGATGTATTATTAGGAATCATTCAAAGATGCACCTGACATGGACAAGGTTTCCAGCATTTACACTCTACACAATGTTCCTAAATGTACACCCTACACAATGTGTGCTATCATTTCCATCTACACAATAGAGAACACATATTTGTGCTGCACAAGGCCTGGAAAAGGTTATACATTGGTTACTGGCTATACAATCATATGATATGGCATTTGTAACGCGCCTATACACAAGTGTTTCATGGAGCGACAAGGCAAGGATGGGGAAACAGAGGGAGGACAGAGACAACAATCTTACTAGGTCAAGTGAAATTGGGATTGCGCAAGTGCAGGGGGGAGGGGAAATGTTACAGGGGAAAGGGGGCAGTGCTGTAATTGGAATCAAAACAATAGCAGGAAGTGCAGACAGCAGGTGTCCAAATGTGCAGGTAGGGTGACTGTAGGGTTACAGATACAGACCCAAGTGCAAGGGTTGCCAGGAGGCAGTGCAGGTGTGCAACTGGGTGGGCAGGGACCTGGGCCTGAAATCAAAGGGTAGCCAGGTGGCCAGTGCAGTATGAGAGAGGAAATCAGCAGGGGAGAGGAAGAGAGAAGGCAGAAGCCAAGAGGAAGGTCTTCAGGTGCTTCCAGACCCAGAGATGTTTCTCCTCAAGTTTCTGACAGGCAGGGAGGCTGTTGCAGAGGGAGGCCCCAGCCGAAGAAAGAGATCTACAAACAATGCAGAGATTTCAGTGCTAGAGAGATACGATCCCTGGGTTTGAGGAGAAGGACAAGTCTTGCAGTCCTGTTCCGGAGAGTTGCAGAGGGCATAGAGTAGAAGCAGGCAGATTTAGAAAGAGGCTGTTACAGTCGTCCATCGTAGAGAGAGCCAGAGCTCTAGAGACAGTGAGCTTGCAAGAATCTATCCCTTCTGAGATCCTCCCTAGGACATTATTGGATAATTGCCTCATTATTCTCATGACTACATTTCCACAAATGGTGGAATTTTTAACTCTCAATCCCTGATCAATTAGGCATTTAAGCAAACTATAGCCATAGGCATTGAATTTTGTTTTGGCAAAAATGTGGGATCTGACTTGGACGGTGGTACAGTGTGCAAAGCTTTACACGTTTTTGTTAGAGTTGCCTATTTAGGGAAAGTGGTATTTCTTCAAATCAGTGCAGTGTGCTCTTGTTTATCTAGTTTAAGAGTATTAAAGGGTTTTATTAAAGTTGCCTATCTAGAAAAAACATATTTTATAGTTAGTGCAGTGTACATATTTAGAGAGACAATAAGCTCTTCACAAATCCCATCGCATATTAGAGACTGTAAAGGAGACTCTGAATATGTTCAAGGATGAAGCAATGAGCGAAATAAAAACTGCAGACAGATTTTACGTAGAGGAAGAGTAGCCAGAACGCCCATCAGCATGGGCCGTAAAGATAGGACAAAGTAACATAACTCTAATTAAGGGATATTATGGTACCACTAGCCTTAAAGATGATCAAGGAACGAAACTTGTTTTGACATTACTATGAACCTTTATGCATGGTAAACGGTATGAACGTACACATTAGGTGGTTTCTATATTTTGTGGCACTGGATAGGGAACAGGGGCGTGCACCCAATACGCTGATTACAATTGAGAAAATGACACTCTATATTGTTTACCGAATAGGATTTTTATACAATTTCTACAGCAACTAGCTACTGATGAATGAGATAGCACTAAATGAGGGGTCACCGCCTGACACTACCCACAAAGTGCTGATTATTGTGCTATTGAAGCTGGACATAGTCATTGTACAACCTAATGTCCTAAATCAACAAAGAGAAAAATTGTCTAAAATCATTGCTAAATTCCTGCTCCATCATGGGATCATGGGACTTCTGTAATACTTTGGGATCAAGTGGGGTTCATACTAGGGCACTCCACTTGAAACAATGTCTGGCCCCTCTTATCCATAATAGGTATTATTGTAACAGAAATTCCAGCAGTTGCAGCAACCAATTTGCGGATGCGAGTAGGCGGGGAGAAGATCACACACTCCAAGCAGCAGACAGTGGTGCTCCCGGAGATCTATGGACCTGTGCCTAACAAACTGAGGCAGGCTACAGCCATCCATGTGGTATCAAATTCATGGATAACCTAATTTGGATAAACCGACCCATCAATTGCAGCAAATCCTAGATGGCAGACATGTACCGGTAGGAACTGTGAGCACCTGCCCCTTATTTTGGGAACTACAACATCAAGACGTCCATATCGATTATTGGCAACACACACCAATGCGACCCCAAACAGGGTTTTTGCTTGTCCTGAAGATGGCTTGGGTACATAAATAACGACCATTACCCAGCCTAAACTTGAGTCGACAGTACTCTGTTTAAAATTCCATTGGACGACATAGAGTAGCCGAGGCCATTCTAACTGTGAGGGAAAATGTCAATTTCTAAATTGTATTATTGGTATGTGCCTGCATTCTATTAAATGGGTGCATTAATGTGTAATTATCTTTGGGGTCGAGTTGTAAGACCCTGTGTTTGCTTGTTTGTTTGTTATTAATTTTTTTTTCTTATCAATTGTACTGCTTGCTCATATTGCACATCATGAGTGATTATGAATGTGAATGAATGATATGGGTTGTATGTGATACATTATGGGTTGTTCTTGGTTAAAAGTCAAATTTCCGACTGCACCTCCTCAGAGGTACTCTAACTTTCCTCTCCTTCCCCCAGAATCTCATGGTATCCCAAGCTCTAGTTCTCTGAAGATTGGACTTTTATAACAGGTTCTTTCTAAATCTACCTGCCTCTACTCTCCGCCCTCTGCAACTAATCCAGAACAGGACTGAAAGTCTTTTCCTTGGCCTCAAGCCCTGGGATCGTATCTCCCCAGCCCTGAAATCTCTCCATTGGCTCCCAGTGGATGCAAGGATTAATTTCAAAACCCTCTGCATTGTCCACAAGGCTTTCTGGGGTCTGGGTCCAAAATACCTTCAACTATCCCTCTGCAAATACCTCCCCTCTCGAGCTCTTCGCTCCTCTACCTCCATCTCCCTCAGGGGCAGTCGTTTTTCAAAGAAACGAGCTGGGGGTAGATCTCTGTCTTCGGCCGGGGCCTCCCTCTGGAACAGCCTCCCTGCCACTCTAAAACTTGAGGAGAACCATCTCCAGTTCCGGAAGCACCTCAGGACCTTCCTCTTTTCTCCTGCCTTCGCTCCCCTTCTCCCCTGCTGATCTGTTCTCTCTTGGCACTGTGCACCTGGCCACCCTCTATCCTCCGGGACCAGGTACCTGCTCACCCTGCCACCCTCCCGCACTGCCTCCGGGCCACCCCTTGCACTGGGGTCTGTATATGTACCCATACAGCCCCCCCTTTTTCTTCCTGCACTTAGCAGACCTACCCTGTCTGTTGCCTTAAACCTAGCACTTGCAAATTGCTGTCTGCACTAAAACTGTTTGTTGCCTTTATTATTTATTTATTGTTATTTATCTGTTTCTCCTCTGCTTTTCACTTTCCACTTCTCCCCCTTCCATGCACTTTTCCCCTCCCCCTCTCCCATGCACTTGTGTGTTCTCAGTGTCACTGAGCCTAGTAAGATCGCTGTTTTGTTCTCTCCTGTTCCCCTCCCTTGCCTTGTCACGCTCTGAAACACTTGTGTACGAGCTCAATAGAATATCATATAAATCCTATCCTTAACAAACTTCCATGTGCTAACTAATCACAAAAAAAAGCCTGGAGGATCTAGCCCACCGTCATGGACCACCACTGCAAATGATATCTCCATTGGAATAGTTTAAATATCTATTCCACTGCGATTTTGTTTCCAGGTGATGAACGTGGTTCAGACTAATTGTTACTTTCCATCAGAGATAACTTTCATAAAGTGGAGGAGGCTCTATTGTGACCACAATAAAGCTCATGCAAGCAGTTGACACTTTCAATCTCTTTTTGTTCATCTCTTTCTTGGGGCTATTCTGACAGAGGCCTTCTGAATCTGCCATTTTATGTCCTCGGCAGATGTATTCTCTGCCCCCAATTCATTCAGTGCCTCTCAGCAGCATCCCACTGTTTATTGTCAAGGATTCTGGCTTTTATTCGCTGGAAAGTATTCCCTGAGCTTTCTGTAAATGAATTACCTGTGTGCCAAGCAGATGTGTTCCCAGCGCTGCCTCTTGCTCATTATTTCTCTGTGACCCCGTATCCCCCACCCACAGACATGTGGAATGCTAATCCCAGGTGCTCTACAAATTGGTTAGGCTCCTTGGCAGGCAAATCTATAAATATATATGCAACAGAAACGTTGGGCTCAACGAATGTTTGTTAAAACGGATGTATGTGCTAATTGTATTATTTTGTCAAGTGTAACCACATAGAAGCTATTTTACATTTCCTAGGTGTAGTAAACAAATAGGCGTGTCTATGTTGTGATGCCAGTTCTTACTGGGTTTGTGTGTTATCCTTTTGTAAATAACGCTAGTTGAACTGCTGAGGTTCTAAAAGTGTGTAGTTCCTTTAACGTGTTGGCACTATTGATGGTTTAATAAGTAGCTGGCGATAGACTGCTTTTTTGTACCCTGTCGTATTCTATAAAAATACATGCAACTTTCTCCTTTGAATCGAGAGCCTAATGTTATGGTTGTTGAGTCTTAACAAACAAACAAAATATGCCTATCTCTCTCTCTCTCTCTCTCTCTCTCTCTCTTCTCTCTCTCTCTCTCTCTCTCTCTCTCCCCTCATGGAAATGGTGAAATCATGGAATGGTGAAAGTTATGGCACAGTAGCCCAAAACGGAGCTGGTCAGTCTACTGGGTGGTTTAGGGACACTTCTGAAGGCTCCAGGCTGCAGGTTCATGAGAAGGCATTGAGACTGGTTAGTGTCACCAGTCCAAAGGGTCAAAGCACCAGCAAGTGTCTTCTGAGATCAGGTAGTCCAGCAGGGCTTCCCCGGGACAGCAGCAAGAATAACTGCCATGTCTATTCTGCCATGCCTAATCTCTCTCTCTCTCTCTCTCTCTCTCTCTCTCTCTCTCTCTCCCTCTCTCTCTCTCTCTCTCTCCCCCCCCCCCCTATATACAGCTACATGATATAATCCACTGTGTCTAGGACTTCAGAAAGACTTAAGCTATTCAGAATGTGTTGCGCCCTGCAAAGTGATGTGGCCAAACGGCGTACGCTTATCGTGGCGCAAAGTGCCATAGAGATTCAAAAACCCCACTTAGCGTCGCAAAATAACTGCATTCACACAGTTGCTTCAAGCAACTCTGAGGCGTCGGGGTCCTTGTCACGGTTCCCCAGCTGCGGCAGCACCTTGTAATTTCAGAGGAGTGTGAGTGTTATGTCTTGGATCCCATTGGATCAATCGTAATCAATGGGAAACCATAAAAAAGAAAAAAAAGATGGATGGTCAACAAGAAACCAAGAGCGACATGATATATCCACAAGTCCCCCTCTGTGAATGATGGTGCAGAAGCTCTGGCTCCTGCAGAGACTTCACGGTGGATAGCGGGCCTGCATTCCTTAAAACAGTGCCTTCCTTCCATGAGTCAGAAATGTGCCACATTGACATACAGTGATGACTTGTAGCGCTCAGGTGGAGAAGCTATATGGCCGATGACCTAGGTAGAACGCGAGGCTGTATTAACATTGTGGAGAATTCTGTGCAGACCCTTCAGAGAAACACCAAATGACTGCAAACTGAACTCAAGACAATAATACTGTAAAATAAGAGGTGAACATGAAACATCATCTGGGAACTAGCGCTGCTGGAATGTAGGCACACAGGAAAAAAGAAACCATTCATTGAAATTCTGCTCCTTGGGATCATCTGTGAGGACCTCACAGAGTCCCATACCTGACGGCATAGCCAACCGCAGCGATTATGATGCTGTACTGAAATCAGCGAGAGAAAAGGGAGATGTGTCCAATAGAACACTGACATAGCACCATACTCCGACTCCAGGCCGACACTACAAGACCCCACTGTGCTTTCAGGAAACAACAGCTTTTTCTCAGAATCCAGCTATCATACATGCAATGATGCAGTGTTATATAATATTGTGAAAGCATTTTCATGCAAATGTTGCAATGCAGAATTGGTTTACACTTTCTTTGTGAATCATGACCTGAAATGTTAATGGTTCAGCTATCTCAAGTATTAAATTAAGCATATGCGTATTACTCTGTAATTGTTTATCTGTATACCATGTCAATTGATTTGTTATGTTTGTCTCATGTATTCTTGTCAGGCGGTATTGGCAGGGACTCAGATAGTTTTGATTACATCGTAGTGCCATCATTTGGTTGATTTTTAATCCTGGTATTTTCCCCCCAAATGTGGGTGAGATTGTCGACTTCTGTCCACCAGGCCAATCAGTTGGGACACTCAGCTAGTACCTCTGGTTGGACATGGGGATTGGGGAGGGGTGTGTCCCGGGCTCCAGGAAAGCCACCAGATGTTCTTCACTTTGCCTGATCTCATACCTGAGCAATACCTGTCCCAGCTTCCGGGTCATGGGCACTGTTCTTCAACAAGACAAAATGGCTCTGTCAATCATACAGAATTGCTGGATGATAAATAAAAACTATATTTATAAAAGTGAACATTTGTGGGTTTGTGGCTTGGCGAAGCGTTGTTCCTTATATAATTCCACACAGTTCCAACAATCTGCACCATTTTTTGCATCGTTACCTGTTAGAACCCTCCAGACATTACTGGCTACATGTCATTTGGACTCTCCACCCCGTTCCCTGAATTTCAGCAAAAGTCAACAATTGTTTGGGGGTTTGTGGCTTGGTGTACCATTGTTCCTTATACAGTTCCACAGCATTTCACAAATCTGCACCAAACGTTCCAGATTTAACTTTTAGGACCCTCCAGCGATCACTGGCTACATGCCATTTACACTGGATTTCAGAAAAACTAAATTTGTTTGTGGATTTGTTGTTTGGGGAAGTGCTGTTTCTTATAGAATTCCACACTGTTGCGCTAATCTACACGGAATTTTGCAAAGTTACCTGTTAGGTCCCTCCGTAGATTACTTTCTACATCACATGTGGACAACCCACCCTTTTCCTCGGATTCCAGAAAAATTCTAAATGTGTTTGTGGATTTGTGGCTTGATGAAGAGTTGTTCCATATACAATTCCTCACCGTTTCACCAACCCGCACAACATTTTGAAAAGTTACTTGTAAGGACCCTCCGGACATTAATGGTTACATAACAGTTGGACACCCCACCCCTTTCCGTGGATTTCAGCACCTTCACACATGAGGCGGTTTCCTGAAATCGGCAAAACACCAATGTGGTTATAGAAAGGACCAGTCCTCAACCCTAGAATGCACGGTTTCTGCAACATTTGCACTGCAATGCACCACAACCAACAGCACCACGCCAGGATAAGGCAACAGGTGGAGAGAAAGCACAGAAGGTCCCAGTATGCAGCAGCACACCAACTCTCCCCTGTCCCCAACGTCTGCTCCAGGGTGTGTTAGCCAGCCACAGATGCCCAGTACAGTTTACTTCAGAGTACAAAGCACATCAAGCGATAAGTGAATTGGAATAGCAACCTAAAGGATCACTGATTTTCAACAATTGATGAGAGTGTTGTCATGTCTGTCGACAGAACCCGTTCGGAGAAAGGGTAATTTATGCTAGTGTTAAATAAATGCAGTTATTTTCATCCGTATTGGTATACCAGTGTCATCGTACGTATTTGAGCAAAGCTCAACACGACTCTTGAACTCTACTATAGTGCATATATTAATGTTATTACATGAGACTCAAAATTCACAAAAGGGTGCCTCAAACCTAAGTATGTGGGGTTGATCCCAACTGGCAATATGTTTTAACAAAAAAGGGAACAACACACCAATTATTAACACTTGCAACAATTTTCACACCATTCAAAAAATTGAAAAACAGGAGGTTCCCCAAAGATTGAGCTGCACAAAAGAGGACACAAGGATAGCGTGAAGATCTATCTACGACTGTCTGTGTCCCGCTAATGCTAGGTATCGCTGGTGTGCCGCTATCTAACAGCAGGCAGGATAAGAAATGGAAAAAACTATCTAGGTATTCTGCAGCTCAATAGAGTACTCTTCATCAACCTCCTGCCAATACTCGCCATGTGCACTGAATTGTGTATACAGCGTCTGATGAAAGAGGTCGTTTACAACACAAGTTCGGTTCGTTTATTAGTGGCAGTAACACAATTTTAATGACCTATGGACCAAACTGAATGTATCCCATTACTATGTGGAGTGTAACGGAAAATGTTATTTTTTTTTAATTTTGTTTCTAAAAAAGAACACATAGGTTGCTCAATATGACATTTCTGTCAAATGACGAATATCCTCCACCATCAGCAAGTTGGGGTACTCAATGGTATTTCTCATCATATTCTTTGAAGTAAAGAGATGTTGCAGTCAATATTCATTACTCATTGCGATTTATGATACACAAGGCTTGGTGTGACGTATGGGTATTCATTCCAGTTGCCGGAGCTCTTAATGATGCCCATGCCATTTTTGTAAATGTTTATGCACCAAGTGTCGATACATCAGACGTCATTCAGGACAAATCAAGTAGACTGTATAAAGACACAGGTTACAGAGTTTAATTTAGCATGCTCTATGAATGAGCCAGATGTATTATTAGGAATCATTCAAAGATGCACCTGACATGGACAAGGTTTCCAGCATTTACACTCTACACAATGTTCCTAAATGTACACCCTACACAATGTGTGCTATCATTTCCATCTACACAATAGAGAACACATATTTGTGCTGCACAAGGCCTGGAAAAGGTTATACATTGGTTACTGGCTATACAATCATATGATATGGCATTTGTAACGCGCCTATACACAAGTGTTTCATGGAGCGACAAGGCAAGGATGGGGAAACAGAGGGAGGACAGAGACAACAATCTTACTAGGTCAAGTGAAATTGGGATTGCGCAAGTGCAGGGGGGAGGGGAAATGTTACAGGGGAAAGGGGGCAGTGCTGTAATTGGAATCAAAACAATAGCAGGAAGTGCAGACAGCAGGTGTCCAAATGTGCAGGTAGGGTGACTGTAGGGTTACAGATACAGACCCAAGTGCAAGGGTTGCCAGGAGGCAGTGCAGGTGTGCAACTGGGTGGGCAGGGACCTGGGCCTGAAATCAAAGGGTAGCCAGGTGGCCAGTGCAGTATGAGAGAGGAAATCAGCAGGGGAGAGGAAGAGAGAAGGCAGAAGCCAAGAGGAAGGTCTTCAGGTGCTTCCAGACCCAGAGATGTTTCTCCTCAAGTTTCTGATAGGCAGGGAGGCTGTTGCAGAGGGAGGCCCCAGCCGAAGAAAGAGATCTACAAACAATGCAGAGATTTCAGTGCTAGAGAGATACGATCCCTGGGTTTGAGGAGAAGGACAAGTCTTGCAGTCCTGTTCCGGAGAGTTGCAGAGGGCATAGAGTAGAAGCAGGCAGATTTAGAAAGAGGCTGTTACAGTCGTCCATCGTAGAGAGAGCCAGAGCTCTAGAGACAGTGAGCTTGCAAGAATCTATCCCTTCTGAGATCCTCCCTAGGACATTATTGGATAATTGCCTCATTATTCTCATGACTACATTTCCACAAATGGTGGAATTTTTAATTCTCAATCCCTGATCAATTAGGCATTTAAGCAAACTATAGCCATAGGCATTGAATTTTGTTTTGGCAAAAATGTGGGATCTGACTTGGATGGTGGTACAGTGTGCAAAGCTTTACACGTTTTTGTTAGAGTTGCCTATTTAGGGAAAGTGGTATTTCTTCAAATCAGTGCAGTGTGCTCTTGTTTATCTAGTTTAAGAGTATTAAAGGGTTTTATTAAAGTTGCCTATCTAGAAAAAACATATTTTATAGTTAGTGCAGTGTACATATTTAGAGAGACAATAAGCTCTTCACAAATCCCATCGCATATTAGAGACTGTAAAGGAGACTCTGAATATGTTCAAGGATGAAGCAATGAGCGAAATAAAAACTGCAGACAGATTTTACGTAGAGGAAGAGTAGCCAGAACGCCCATCAGCATGGGCCGTAAAGATAGGACAAAGTAACATAACTCTAATTAAGAGATATTATGGTACCACTAGCCTTAAAGATGATCAAGGAACTAAACTTGTTTTGACATTACTATGAACCTTTATGCATGGTAAACGGTATGAACGTACACATTAGGTGGTTTCTATATTTTGTGGCACTGGATAGGGAACAGGGGCGTGCACCCAATATGCTGATTACAATTGAGAAAATGACACTCTATATTGTTTACCGAATAGGATTTTTATACAATTTCTACAGCAACTAGCTACTGATGAATGAGATAGCACTAAATGAGGGGTCACCGCCTGACACTACCCACAAAGTGCTGATTATTGTGCTATTGAAGCTGGACATAGTCATTGTACAACCTAATGTCCTAAATCAACAAAGAGAAAAATTGTCTAAAATCATTGCTAAATTCCTGCTCCATCATGGGACTTCTGTAATACTTTGGGATCAAGTGGGGTTCATACTAGGGCACTCCACTTGAAACAATGTCTGGCCCCTCTTATCCATAATAGGTATTATTGTAACAGAAATTCCAGCAGTTGCAGCAACCAATTTGCGGATGCGAGTAGGCGGGGAGAAGATCACACACTCCAAGCAGCAGACAGTGGTGCTCCCGGAGATCTATGGACCGGTGCCTAACAAACTGAGGCAGGCTACAGCCATCCATGAGGTATCAAATTCGTGGATAACCTAATTTGGATAAACCGAACCATCAATTGCAGCAAATTCTAGATGGCAGACATGTACCGGTAGGAACTGTGAGCACCTGCCCCTTATTTTGGGAACTACAACATCAAGACGTCCATATCGATTATTGGCAACACACACCAATGCGACCCCAAACAGGGTTTTTGCTTGTCCTGAAGATGGCTTGGGTACATAAATCACGACCATTACCCAGCCAAAACTTGAGTCGACAGTACTCTGTTTAAAATTCCATTGGACGACATAGAGTAGCCGCGGCCACTCTAACTGTGAAGGAAAATGTCAATTTCTAAATTGTATTATTGGTATGTGCCTGCATTCTATTAAATGGGTGCATTAATGTGTAATTATCTTTGGAGTCGAGTTATAAGACTCTGTGTTTGCTTGTTTGTTTGTTATTATTTTTTTTTTCTTATCAATTGTACTGCTTGCTCATATTGCACAGCATGAGTGATTATGAATGTGAATGAATGATATGGGTTGTATGTGATACAGTATGGGTTGTTCTTGGTTATGAAGTGTGTTTTTTAAATTTAAATCTAACTGTTATTAGAGATTCAATTTATGTACTTTTTAAAGAATGCAAATCATTTTTTGCACATCGTCATTACATTGAAATTCTTTGTATGATATAAAATAAAGAATATTTTGTGAACTAAAAGTCTATAGGGTTCCTATGTAAGGACGTCACTATCATAATAAAAGTAACTTTGCAACGCCACGGAGAGTTAGTATACACCCGTGGGTCTATACATTTTGTAAAGTAGCCTGATACTCTCACCTTGTTGTGTGTGTTGCAGCAACCTTAGACACAGAAAATACATTTGATGAAGTGGTGTGGCCTTCCCTTTTTGAGGTGTTTAATAGATTATTCAGACACGCTGTATGATGGTACTAAGATCAACATGAGTATTCACATTTATGAATAGAAAAAGCAATTGCACAGTTAGCTGGATTGACTTCTTTAGTATGTTGACATATCAAGGGGTTTGAAGTCTGAAGTACACACAGTAACTAAAACCAGGAGAAAATGGTGGGTGATAGCAAAACAAGATGGGATACCATTCCTTCAGTCACCAACACATGCATTATTTGACATTAACGTGGCATTTGATAATCAATTTCAGGTTAACTTCAGAGTGTTGATATCACTAAAAACTGGGCGAATTGTGTGTAGACTGCAAGTCAATCACATTAGATCCAGTGAGGATCAGAGGCAAAATGTCCTCTCTAACATATTTTTTTGTTCTTTGTTTGACTGTCTAAGTCCCAAAAGTCACATGTATTGACAATGCTAAAGGAGTCACCTGGTTGACCATCAGCTGAAGCATACCCATATAGACTCTGCAACATATAGGATTACCCAGTCTGTGGGTAAAATTAGCAGAGAAATAGCATGTGATAGAGGGCAAGGGCCCTCAATTTCACTTGAAAGTTGAGTGTTAGGCAAAGTTTGTATGCAGTACCCTTTGGGACCACTACACACAACTAGGACTACAGGTGTAAGCAAACCAACCTTTGTTATAAGTCTGTACTACACAGTTTTGGTAGCGGAGCTGAGCAGCCAGGCTTATCTCAAGAGGGGAATGTGAGCAGTAATGATGTTACACAGAGGTCTACAATCACAAGTGTTCAAATAAACTCTTACACTCAAGGTTTCTTTCATAAATATTTATTATTTTATTTATCTGTCAGTTATAAAACATTCATAACAAGGAAGCAATATAATCACACACAAATATACTCAGTAGTAATTCAGAATACTTTTCAAGAGGAGTAAAAGGCAAAGATTATTAGACAGTGCAAATATTTTGAGTTCACCAGAAGAGTCCATTCAATTCAATAGGCTAGGCCAAAGTCAATGGGCTAAAGTCTTGGATAGAATAAAGCGGTTCTGGTAAGTAAACGGTAAAGTCTCTGCAAAAGTTCTCAGAAGTAGTTTATATAAAGAAGAATCATATGTTGGGTCACAAGCTGATTAGGCCTCCAAGTGGCAATATTTTCAAGCACTTTCACTGCAAGAGGTATGTACTCTCAGTCTTATTTCACAGTACCTTAAAATGAAGAAAAAGATGCAGCTGAAGACTTCTGTTCCTGGCAGTTCTTGCAGATCTCACTGTTCGTGTGCCTCAGTCGTGGGGACAAGAGAAATGACATCGGGGGACTCCTGCACTGCACTGGGACTGGTCTGAAAGCTGGCACTTGGCAAACGTCATTTCCGGTAGCTGTAGTAAAGCACACAAGCTGGTGTTGCTCTACCTGGTTATACGGTTTCCTGCAGCAACTCTGAGTACATTCAACCAGCTCAGAGATAGGTATCCAGGTGGCTTACTTGTGAGTTGATTTCAAAGGGAAAAGTCGTCCTTCCAGGGGCTACTCTGTCAATTTGAACTTGGCAATTCGGACCTGCAGCAGGGCTTCACTGGGCAAACCAAACGGTCCAGGAGTTGCAGCAGCCGTCCTCTTCAAGCTCTTCTTCGGTTCCTTCATTTCAGTGGTGGACTCTGCCTTCCAAGCCAAGAGACTCAAATTTTATTCAGTTCTCTCCCATTCATTCCAGCCTAGCTGTCACTCACCCAGCAGGGTGGCTGTCCTTGCCGGACAGTCAGCCAGCCAATCATCACATCATAGGAGACTAAGCACAGGGAGTTTCGGGCACCTCCCTCACTTCCTTCCCACCCCAGACACTGGGGCGCCAGAGGCGGTCTTCACTCCTGAAGCCCGCCAAAGGCGAATGACCAAAGAGACCAAACCTGGTTTGGCGCGCAGAGCAAAATTCTAGAAGGACCTTTCCACAAAGAAATGGCAAAAAAAGAAGACCGGGGCCTGTTTTTACAGAGAGGACTCAGACACCATCTTGAAAAACATGGCTCCCGCAATTTAACGCTACCAGTGTTCGTGGTCAGGAAAAATCATGGTAGTTTGTTGTAAAACGTCTGCCATCAGTCATTCTGAGAGGAAAGAGTAGCATTTGACTGCTACATGAGTATCTAGACACAGGGAATACTAAGTAAGTCACCCCTCCAGCACTATTGTAAGTTAGGGTGTGCTGGGTCTAGGAATTTAAAAGAATAGTAAAGTCAATTTCACTTTACTTACTCTGGGAAACAGTAGTAGTTTATCCCAGAGAATATATTTTAACCTTGAGAAAGCCTGAAAAGGTTTCCCTGTGCCACTGCACTGAAGGGGGTATCCCTACAAAATATCCCCACCAAAAAAATTGCCATACATATGGCCATTTGTCTCACCATAAGCAATATTTTTGGGGAGGATATTTTGTGGGAGCGGGGCTTGCGGGGGTGTCCCCCTCCATTTTTAAATAATGCAGGGGTTGCGGGGTGTTCCCCGCAGGGTCCATTGGTCAATATCGCCGCATAAATATGGAATTATTTTTGTATCGCAATATTTTTGCGGGGATATCAACACATGGAACCACTGAGGGTGTTGTGCGACACAAATAAAAAGATGATGCCTATGGAGTTGGTTAGACTCCACAACCAAAAGAAACAAACACAGAATGCGCATTGATTTGAAAAGTTCAAAGTCCCAAAGTTTAGCAAAAGAGCTGGAGGGCTCTAAGGTGGGATGAATTGGCACATCTTTGAGAATTCTCCCTAACATTGAGGACTAGAGTACAGCATGAGTTTACACAAAATAAATCACATTTAATTGCAAGCATCAGCTCAACCATTGTAATTGTTACTACAATCCTACCAAACTCCTCAGAAGTTGCATGCTAATGTCCCATCTGTGAATGTGGAATGTGCTTGATGTGCATCATTGCATGCAGATTATCTCTATTCCACCTTTGGCAGTCCCCAAATCAGACCATTCTGGGAACAGATGGTAAACTTAGTTAGCATCTTTAGTCCCAAGATCATGCCGATGGATTATCACATATGACTTTTGGTGCTCTTCAAGCATAAGAATGTTGTGTTCCAAAGATTTTCTTGGTGTGCCATTTTTTGCTGTGAGGGTTATGTCTTGCAGGATCCTTGTATAAACACTTAAGGCATGGTTGCATGATCTTACATTGTGTAATGTATATAAAGAAAACTATGCAGAGTTTATTCCCCAAACCTATCTTCTGAAAGATATGCGGGGAGATTTCAGAAAATATCTGAGATCAACAGTCACTTGAGAGTGGACAATTACTTTAACAACCATAGGCAATTCTTGCCACTCATGAATTGTTTTTCATTCAAATGCATGTAATGTATGTTTACAAGATTTTGTGCTGGAAATTCATGAAATCTGTTAGCTAGGTTATTCTTCATATAGTGATGTAACATGGAGGGGTGATGTACAAGTTCTGATGGGAAGAAATAGTGTGCATTGAAGATAAGAATGAGATTATTCTAAATAAGTTTTGGTTTGAAAAACAATGCACATTTGTTTTTAAGAAAGATGTATAGGGCCCCATTATACCTGTGGCGGTCCGGAAAGAACGATTCCGGACCGGCACACTACAACTATGCAGGCGCCCGCCCACAGAGTTTTCACAGGAGCACTGGCACCTTTAGAAACGGTGCCGGTGCTCCCATATCCCCATTCCCATAGAGTCCTTTTGGACTCTATGGGAATGGGGACTAATGAAATTACCGGCGCCTGAGTTCCCGGCCACGGGACTTGGAATAGCCTGGTGGCACTGGGAAGTCAGGGGCCAGTAATTTTTTATGGGTCTGACGGCAACCCGCCGGTAGGAGCACAGGGTTACCGCCGGACCTGTAATGAGGCCCTATAGTGTCCATATCTCTGGGCTATTTTGACTGTATGTCTTTCATCATTATGCTAGATCATTCCTAACTATTGAATGGATTTCCCTTACAATGAAAATCCTCTGATTCACTCTTGGATATATGTCTTTGATAACTCAGTTGACACTCAACCTTTAGAAGCTGCTCCATATAACATTTAGTTTTACTCAAATTCCTGATCTTTAGCTCTTACTAACCAGGATGAATCTGACTGTTGATGGTGTATATGGCCTGGTACACCCTCAATGTATTTCCAACTACTTAAACATGTGAAGGTGTCCCTTATATTTGGTGACTTTTATGTGAATACATGTTCTTATGCTCTGCAGGAGTACAAGGATAAGTAGCGGCAAAACCTCCTGCTCAAACCCCACATGTCTACAACCAACAGTGATCCCAATCGTAAAGGTAAAACAGGCACAACTAAGAGATACTGCCTTCACCTTTTGTGGTAATGTGAGCTGAGCGAAGGCTATACTCTCGGAATGGGTGTGAATGGGATCCTGTAGCTACCCAAACAGCGAAGTACAACTGTCCAAAATAAAAGAAATATCCAATTAAGGTACTATCCAAATATATATACTTTATTTAAACACACCAATGTACAAATACCTAATAAAAACACTATAGATAACTCACTCCAGTAAAGGAAAGACAGAGAAATGCAGAATGTAATAATTCAGCACTCTGAAGAATTTTGAAATGGATGTGTTCTAATAATCATGTTTCATTAGTGCCCCAAAAGGTGGGCCTGGGGGTCAGGGTCAGTTCAAATGACTTTAATCCAATGTGGCAATTCTACAGCACTGTTCTACAAGCCATGCTGGATCAAAAGGTTTGCTTGTGTCTAGTTGGTTCAAAGCGGGATCTCAGTGTTGTCGAGTGAAGTGTTTTGGGTCATGCAGATTGGGTAGGTGATCAAGCTGGTTCGAGATGGAGGTAACTGCTGGTTCTGGGTCCGAGAGTGGCGCGAATCACCAGAGGTTCAAGTTGAGGTCCATCGGTGTGATGCAGTGACCATGGTGACCAGTGCAGTGTTCGAAGCAGCCGTGTTTTGAGTTGGTGTGCAGTGGTGGGCAGCTTATTGGAGCCAAATAGCTGATGTGCTCCGCCTAGCACGATGCAGCCCAGAGACTGTTTGATGGATGCAAATAAGCAGTAAGCCGAAGATTCAAGGAAGTGCCCAAAGCAGGACTGGTGGGTGCCTTTGTTTTAAGTGTGGTGAACACAAGTTTGAACTGTGATTTGATTGGCTTGATGCAGTAGGACAGAGATGCTGATCCATTGCATCGGTTCTAGGATAGGGTAAGTCCTTTCAGGTTCTGCTCTCCCAGTCTAGGGAAGTTAGGTGCAGACTGGTAGGCATTGATCCTCAGCAAAAGTCAGCACCAATGTGACCTGGAAATGGGTAATGTGCAGAGTCTTCACTAACCCAGCCCCCTTTTCAGACCCCCAGCATCAATAGCCTTTTGGTATGAAATCCACTGGTGTGATGATAATCCCTTTGTGTAAGGTGTGCCCTTTGAGTCATGTTTCCCAGGACAGATCCTGCTGAGTGGCTATATTGCTGGATGGAGATGTTACCTGACCTCAAAAAAGAGGATCTGGTGGTTGCAGCAGAAACAGCCAGTTTGGGGAGAATACACACAGCCTGGCTCGCAGTGTTGTCACATGAATGATACAGATTCAGTGGTGCCTGTAAGAATTATATGAAATGCCAGCCACCATAACCCAAACTCAGGCATGTCTTTTGTGTAAAGATAAAACTGCAACCAGGATGGTGATTTCTCATAATTATGTAATTTGGAAAAAGAGGTGCATATTTTATTTATGTATTATAGTAAAAAATGTATGAAGTTTCTAGAAAAGTTAGTCTGAAAGGCCTGCAAAAAAGTAATTTGCTTGGCAATGCGCTGCCACGGATCAACCAACTTTTGAGTGAGAGTGACGTACTGTGACTTTTGTCTGTTGGAATGTTTGCTGGATATGTACAAATCCCCAATGAAACCCAGATGATATTCTCTGCTGAGTAAGGAAGGGGGTACCTTTTGAAATAAAATACATGAAAAAAATGTCACTTTAGTGTGTTTTAATCTGAAATCAGGTGAGTGCACCACGCGTTGGTGGTCCCAGCCATACACATCTACTTATCTCAGAGGCTCTGATGGGAATTTCATGTAGAACAGCAGTTTTTCTAAGTTAGTTAGTCATTGTTAGCACCTATTATGATGTAAAATGCGTAGAAATGGTCATCCCCTTTTTACCATTACCTAGTATGTTTTTCCAATAACAAAGGAAAGTACCAGCGCCAAGATGCTTTTCGGGCGACCGTGCGCTATATAAGACATCTTAACATAACATAACATAACATAACAAAAGGCTACAATAAAACAGACCCTTCTGGACATTGCGACCGCAATGGTAAGAGCTGGTACTTTGGGAAGTCAATTTCCAACTCCAAAAGATGGAAATCAATTTTTTTTAATGACAAAAATCAAGAGCATAGGTTTTCGCAAATACCGCCTGGGGGTTTTCTGAAAATCTGCCTCAGTTCCTGCTGGTGTGGTAGTAACCACATAATTAGACTGAGAACACACAATCATTGCATAGAGTAATGGTAATTACCCCATATAAAAATTATAATAAGCGCCCTAACTGGGGCTAGAGCTGGGGCTAGAGTAGGGCGCAATCCTTCACGAAGCACTATATGAGGATGCCCTTATTATTCTTTCGCTAACACTGAGACGTGCATTATTGAGTAATGTATAGCTCAGCACAAATACATTCAATGAATCACTTACATATTGTTCCCCAGGACAGGCCAAGCAGAGAAGAATTCCAGTAGTTATTTGCCTGGTAACTGAGCTCCAGGCATCCAGCGATGTCTAACATAGAAAGAAAGGGCTGTTCTGAAAGTCTGACTGACATTCTGATTTCTATTGTGATGTATATATATCACTGTTTAATTCTTCAATTATTTTTCATTGCTGCAGAAAATAAAAATATGAGAAGACAATGAATAATGTTGCTATGCCCTTGCATGATACCAACATCTGCCTTCATGGGGCTTCTTTGGCGCGACCCTTTACCTTCTGCCTCTGTCCCTCTCATTCGAATGTTATTAGATAGAGTAAAATGTAAATGCAAGCGCCCTTGAGTATCTTTTTGTGTGAATTGTCTTAATGGACACATGGAATAGTAACAACGGAGTACTAGGTTCCTCTACTCCGTTAAGTTGAAAGACAAATATTTGGCAGTTACTTAAACATTGAGCCCATGCGCCCATGTCTTTCTGCGAGTGAAAGAATCACATAACTCCTTTCTCCGTTTTACAATGTTGTTTTTAAAAGTTTTTATTATTACAGCAGTGCCCTCTGTGATACGTGTTTCAACGGGTTCTCCGTCTTTCTCAAATCAGGGCTTATTGTTTTAGCAAGTTCACAAAGTCAAAAATATATTTATGTAATTTTAAAACAGTCATTACACAAACAAGAAAAATCCATTCAAAGAGATTGGCCATTGAGGGAGGGGAAAAGGGTTAGGAGTGTTTATGAATGAGAGAAAAAACATCAAAAAGAAAGAAAATGATAAGAGATGAAAAATGAAAAAATTATTTACTTTGGTATGTATTTTAACATTGTATACATTCATCAATCACTCTTTTCTTATTTTACTAAGTTTGCATTTGCTTGACCATTTTGATAATAAAAGATTCGTATGGTATTAGGGTTTAGGAGCTTACCCAATGTTACTTGTTCTCGTTTTTATCTCAGTCTTTTGTTTCAAGTCACGGGTTAAATCCCAAGCTAATTGAGAAAATACATAAAATTGATAAGTACAAACATGTCCTGTTCGTAAACTAATCTCATTCTAACTTTTCAATTTATCTTATGTTTTAAATGATGTGCGCTAAAGTTTGCAGATTTTGTTGGTTTACTCCTAGAATCATATATAGGTCCTTTAACATTTCCCCGTATTAAATTACATCTAGATTGGTGTTGAGAAAAAACCAAAACACTCGCTACGTTTTTTGTAATGCTCCCACGGAGTCATTCATTGTTCAACATGTTTCAGAATTTCTTTTTTTGTTACTGTTGGCATCGCTAGAAGAGCACGAGCAGAATCACGTGTTTGCTCGTGTGTTTGTAATAAAGGTTTGCCTGGGAAGCCCCTCATGAACGCTCACCTTCTGTTCTCGTTCTAGTACGAATATGTCCTAGTTCGCTTCGCGTCTATGTCAGTTGCTGTTCTATGCATACAGCTGTTTTTTAGCAACTTGGTCCAACTTCCTGTTTCTTTAGCGGGGGCCATACTTTGGGCTCAGTTCCTAATTAGTATGTAAAAGTGTGTATTGTCAATTGGTCGTGTTTTTGTGTTTGCCTCACATCAGTGTTTTCGCTGTACATTGTTGAGACCTGATCGGGCTTTGTAAAAATTAAAATAAGACAAAGTCATGCCGTGTCATGTGATCGATTACTCTCATTAAACTTTGTTTACAAATTTGGCGGCCATGTTGTGAGCAACATAGTGATACGTGTTGTGTACTATTTATAATCTCTCTAGTGTCGTTCTTATTGAAAATGTATTAGCTAGATTTGATTTTTGCTATATTTGACTTCTGATAGAGTAATAATTGTGCTAAATATACATATGGTGTTTGAATGTGTAAAGCGTGGCAAGAAAGGGTGCCAGTTTGTACTTTACTGAAAAAATCTGTGGAGGTCATTAAACCTAAACAGTCATGCTGGCTGTTGCCCCTTGGGGGGTCTCCCAACACCCCATACCATACATTGCCATTTGTAATACATATCATGAAGTCACAAAAAAGAGGCCATTTCATTGTCAGAGTTCAGGCCCCTCTCTACTGAACAAAATGTGCATATTATTTTTGCTTCTTCTTGTCTAAGCTTCATTTCCTGGTCTCCGCCTCTTGGTCCTAATAGCACTCGCTTCAGACCTACGAACCTCAGCATTCTTTTGTCATTCAGCTGGTGATTCTTTTGCCAGTGTTGGGCCAGTGGAAAGTTTATATTCTGACTTCCAATACTTGATAGGTGTTCTCTTATTCTTATTCTTAGTTGTCTAATTGTGCTACCTATGTAGACTTCTTGACATTGGCAAATTATCGCATAGACCACATATTTTGTTTTGCAGTTGATCTGGTCTACAATCTTGTGTGTGATTCCATATTTGTCTTTAAAGATAGAGATGTTGTCTGATGCATATTTACACATTGAGCATGCGCCACATTTCCAAAAGCCTTTAGGTGGCGGTGGTAGCCATGTTATTGGATTGACATTCTTGATCTCTGGAAGAAAAGAAGGACTTAAGATGTTCTTAATTGTTTTGGCTCTTTTGTAGATCAAAGATGGACTATCTTCAATGTATTTCTTCACGTTAGGGTATAATAGTAGTAAATGCCAGTTCTTTTTAAGTATTCTCCGGAGGACCCCTTTATCATCACAATACGTGGTAATGAAGCTTATTTTCTCTTTGCTCGTTGGATCCTGTTTGTTGCTGATTAGGGTGCTGTCCCTGTTAAGTTGTTTGGCCTTCTCTTGCGCTTTCGCTATGATTTTCTTTCCGTAGCCTCTTACCCTGAACCTCCTTGTCAATAATTTGCAAGGCACAGAGAGGAGAGCCAATACATCTTTCCTGGTGAATCTCGAACAATGTCATGACCCCAAAGGGATTAGCCAGAGAGGTAACAGCGGTGTAGGGCCATGGTGCTGCGTTCTGTCTCGTGGACGACGTTCCGGTGGGGACTGCAGGTGCCTGCCTGCTTCTGGATCTGGGTCTCTGCATGGCAAAATGTGCCACAAGTACTGTGTTGAGAAGTGGGTACAGACCCTCCCAACGGTGGAGAAGCGCTTGCAAGGACCATGCTAGGAGAGATTACTATTACTCCCTGCTTCCACATTAAAGGGTGGATATCCCAGGGTGTGTGTTATTCCCTGAGTGCCTGGCATAGGGATCAGAATGCTAAATAACGTTTTGCTCCTGGAGTAGCCACAATTATATGTGAAATACGATGGAAGCAGTTGGGAGAGTTCAGAGGATACCAGTTGACGGTGTAAAATGGGCATATCTGATAAAAAAAACAGCAGAAATAATCATTCAGGGTCAGCACTAAGAAGGCAGCAAAAGCATTTGTCCAGGATCCAAGCCCACTAGAAATTCCTCAACCTCCTTTCACCAGTGGCCCCAACTCTGAAGTGAAAATATTGTTTGCAGAACGGATATCGAGTACTGACACACTAGCCAATAACATTGACTCTATATCTTGTAAGACTGCACACAAGAAAAGAATTGTCAACACGCAGCGTGCCTGGGAAAAGCTGAACAGTGCATCTCTACGTAAAGTAGAGGAAACTCACACAGTTGTGGCCAAAGTCGTAGAAGAGAATAGCTCTCTCTTAAAGGTCATTTCCGATAAGACAGAATAATTAGAGGGCCATTCTAGAAGAAACAACATAAGAATGCTTGGACGTGGCAGAATGTAGAATCGCTTGAGGAGAAAATGTTTTGGAACTGATTAGTCTGCTTAATGTTAGTATCCATGTGCTATGTGCCCTTCTATAGAGCCTGACACATGTATTCTGGCATGGTTATTTATGGTTAGGGAAAGGAAATGTGTGTATTCTTTATACGTGCCTCTGTGTTGTTGCAGTGAGCCAGCTCCCCCTATAGTGCTCCACCTATGGCCTGCGATTGTTAAATATTTGTTGGGTTGGTCTTAAAACAAAAGGGAGGAAAAGGGTTTTTTGGTCTAATTGAGATACTGGTGTGGGAGGGCGGTGGGTCTGTGGAGTTTAAAGTAAACTGTAGACTTGAAGGCCCGTACTGGCTTGTGTCGTACAGGATATTTAAAGGGAAATCATGAAAGTTAAGTTGGTGGCTAAAGGATAGGTTTCAATGGAGCAGAAATGATGGGGCCTGGTAACAACAAAGAGTTTGAAGTTGGAGCAGAGGTAAAGGTTTTCACCTGGAACCACCCCATTAAACTCATATAGTATTGCTACTTGGAGCTCGGCGCTCCATAAGGTCAATGCGGCCATGCTGCAGGAGACACACCTGGGTGGTAGCTCTAGCTCTAATATGGTGTCTAGATGGGGCGAGCATCAGTATTTCTCGATAATTCTCTTCATATTTTTTACATGCAAGGGTGTTGATACACAGGTCATTGAATTTTAGGGTCATGCAAGTGAAACACAATCTGGAGGGAATTTGGAGGAAAGGCTCCTTAGTCAATGGGGACATTGTCAGTCACCAGGTTAAGTTTATTAATGCAAACACCCCTAACAATGAGTCACTCACATTCTTTTAGGACCTGTCATCTAAAGTGCCACAGTTTATTGCCACTTGATAGTTCAGTCCTATTTTTTAATTTTTTATTTGATGTGATATTTAATTCAAATCTTACTCGTGAACACTACAGTTTAAAACATCCCCTCCAATTTCCCATTCAATACATAAAATTCCATTTATGAACCCAAACAATCTAAACTTCAGCCAAAATTATAACAACTACATACACTTATAAAAGAAAAGAACATTTCCTTACAAATTGTAAAATTGATTAGTCTGATATGCCTTTAAACTGTACAATTGCGATAGTTGATGCAATATAATAAACGCTGTGTAATCTCTTCCATGCATAATATTGTACAATCACAGGCAGCTTGGTTACCAAAAGAACAATATTCCACCTACCTGTAAAATTCTGAATAATTTACTAGACACACGCAGTCATTCACATATTTAAAGCACAATAAAACTTCTAAGCGCCATCATGCAATTCTATGGTAACATTTCTGGATGTCGTACAATATGTTACAAATGTCTTTTCAAATCATTAAAACCTAGATTAAATCTCTTATTTGATGACAAATTATTTTAACACACTTTGATTTGTCAAATGTCCGATGTTGATGTTTGGGAAGCCTTTCTCTGATTCCAATACTTGTCAATACCTCTGGCTTCCTAACCTGTTAAATGCTCCTTCTTTCTTTCTCTCCCTGTAAATATATTACATACAGAAGCCTATACATTCAAGCTAGAAATTAATGTTAAATGCTCCAGCACAAACTGTTCTCAGCATCTTTCCCCCTCACTGAAACATTAACAGTGACTGCTGGGAAGTGCTCCAGAAACCTTCCAATGTGCATACAAGCGGGTCCTACTTGGCCGAACACACTTAGACAAATCTCTTAAAAGTTCAGTAAACTCAGCGGATTCCGAATACTGTAAAAATTCAGGTCATTTAGGATTCAAACTGATAAATTTGCCGAGACTTACTTATAAGAATACAAGGACCAAAGTGCCGGAAAGGTACTACACTGAGGAAACTAGCAGGCCGATTCATGGAATTAATGTGCGCGAAAAAAACGGCGCACGCATGCGAAAACGTGCGATTCGCAGTGAAATAGCGAAAATCGCAGTGAAAGTGCGATTATCGCACAGAAAACATCGCACATCTATTCATGGAAGTCCGTGCACGCGCAAAATGTGGGATGTGCGCTGAAAAAGTGCACGGCGCACGCTGGCGCACGCTGGTGCACAGGTCATCGAACGCCGTGCGATAAGGCCACAGCGAATTCGCACATAGCGCGGCGCACATAACAAAAGTAGGCGTAACACGGGGCGTCACACGCAGAATGGGGAACAACTCGTGAAAATGTGGGCGTCACGGGGGAAGTACAGGAGGCAAGTGCGCAGAACGCCCACACGCTCGCCTACAACATGCATTCATGGAATCGAATAGGGAAAAACAGCGCACGGCCAAAGACGCGCACAGGCCCATACATGTCCGCCACACGAAAGCAGGCGGTAGCATCCCTGCGTAGGAAAAAAATGTGCGCCAAAGTTCTACACGCGCGAGAAGGCCCACACGCGATCGGGCCTGGGGGAGCGTGTGCGTGTATTACAGAGGTGCGCGAAAAGTTCCACACGCGAATGGCCTGGGCGGTTGTATTTCAGGGGTGCGCGAGAAGTTCCACACGCGATTGGCCTGGGCGCGTGTATTTCAGAGGTGCGCAAGAAGTTCCACACGCGATTGGCCTGGGCGCGTGTATTTCAGAGGTGCGCAAGAAGTTCCACACGCGATTGGCCTGGGCGCGTGTATTTCAGAGGTGCGTGAGAAGTTCCACACACGAATGGGCCTGGGGGAGCGTGTGCGTGTATTTCAGAGGTGCGCGTGAAGTTCCACACGCGATTGGCCTGGGCGTGTGTATTTCAGAGGTGCGCGAGAAGTACCACATGCTATTGGCCTGGGGGAGCGTGTGCGTGTATTTCAGAGGTGCGCATGAAGTTCCACACGCGATTGGCCTGGGCGCATGTATTTCAGAGGTGCGCGAGAAGTTCCACACGCAATTGGCCTGGGCGCGTGTGTTTCAGAGGTGCGCGTGAAGTTCCACACGCGATTGGCCTGGGCGCGTGTATTTCAGAGGTGCGCGAGAAGTACCACACGCGATTGGCCTGGGGGAGCGTGTGCGTGTATTTCAGAGGTGCGCGTGAAGTTCCACACGCGATTGGCCTGGGCGCATGTATTTCAGAGGTGCGCGAGAAGTTCCACACGCGATTGGCCAGGGCGCGTGTATTTCAGAGGTGCGCGTGAAGTTCCACACGCGATTGGCCTGGGCGCGTGTATTTCAGAAGTGTGCGTGAAGTTTAACACGCGATTGGCCTGGGCGCGTGTATTTCAGAGGTGCGCGAGAAGTACCACACGTGATTGACCTGGGGGAGCGTGTGCGTGTATTTCAGAGGTGCGCGTGAAGTTCCACATGCGATTGGCCTGGGCGCATGTATTTCAGAGGTGCGCGAGAAGTACCACACGCGATTGGCCTGGGGGAGCGTGTGCGTGTATTTCAGAGGTGCGCGTGAAGTTCCACAAGCGATTGGCCTGGGCGCGTGTATTTCAGAGGTGCGCGAGAAGTTCCACACGCGATTGGCCTGGGCGCGTGTATTTCAGGGGTGCGCAAGAAGTTTCTCACACGCGATTGGCCTGGGCGCGTGTATTTCAGGAGCTTGCGGGTGGTTTTACACGCGATCGGGCCTGGGGGAGCGGGGTACGTGTATTTCAGGGGCTCGCGGGTGGTTTTACACGCGATCGGGCCTGGGGGAGCGGGGCACGTGTATTTCAGGGGCTCGCGGGTGGTTTTACACGCGATCGGGCCTGGGGGAGCAGGGTACCACTCACCGTCTGCCTTGCGTGTAGAAGAACGCGTAGCCAACACCCACCGACTGTGAAGTAATAGCGTGTGAACCCCAACGCCTGCAAGACACACGCACCGCACCCCACGAAAAGCAACGCCCGTGCGCGATACGTCACAGACACGCATACGCGCTAAGGGCCTTTGGTCCAATGGAATCGCGTATGCGTGCTGACGCGCTTACGCGCTAAGGGCCTTTCCTCGATTCACACGCTGACGTGCAGAATTTTCACGTGCCAAATCACTCCGTATCAAGCTGGCCAGGCGTAAGCACACGGAAGACCACGCTCCTGCCCAGAAGGCCGAACTACTGCCCCCCAGAGCCCCGAGCACGCTCCCACCTGCCATCTGCTGCTGCCTGACTGCCTGCTGCCCACGTGCCCTGCCATTTGCTGCCTGCACATCAGCCAGGGGTGCTGTTGCTGTGACCACCCCTGCTGGAACCGAAGACTCCCAACTGGGATTTCATCGCTCCACAGCCCAGCCCCAGGACCCAGTTGCCCACCCACTCCTGCCTCTGGGGTTGTCATGTCGGGCACTGCAACATCTGGCACCACTGACAACCCCCGGCCAGAGAGGCAGAGGGGCACCAGCTTCAGTGCCACCGAAGTTGGTGTCCTGGTGGAGCAAGTCCTGGGGCAGTATGATGCCCTCTTCGGAAGTTCCCGCGCCGACAAGGAAGGACGGACTCGGATCTGGACTGACATCGTGACTGCCATCAACGCGGAGGGGGTGGCAGTCCGCGACTTCCAACATGTCAAGAAGCGCTGGGAGGACTTCAGGTCCAGGACCCTGAACAAGGGGCCACTTGTCAGAAGTTCAGATAAGGGTCCTGGAACGCATATCCCCAGCGCTCCACGTCCAGGTCCTTGAGAGGCAGACCCGTCTGGAGTCGAGCGGTAAGTGTACATGCATCCTGATTGTGAGCTGTGCGTGTGGTGATGTTTCAGTAGTGTGCAGGTTGCACATCTGTTTGTATGAGGTCGAGTATGGGTGGGGGTGTACAGGGCCGTGGGGCTAACACATGCGAGGGCTGTAATGTGTGAGACATGGATGGTGCTTGTGTGTGAAGGCTTGCATTCCAGATGCAGTTGTGTGGGCACACATGTTTGGATGAATGTGTATGTAAGTAGACATGTCCGTGATGTCACGCATGTATGTTGTTTTCAGCTGCATGTATCAGCACTGTGTACATGTGCATTTGTGTGTATTTGACAAGGGTGCAACAGTGATGCAACATGGATGCATGTGACAGCGGGATGTGGAAGCCTGATTGGCAGATGTGACATGGATGCCCATCTGTACACTGTGACACTTGGCAGAGGTGTACACATGCATGCAAGTGTGGTGGTGTGTGTACATGTGATGCACTTCCTGTGTTGCATGTGATGTCTGGCTCAGCTTTGCCTGCTCATGCTGTTGTATGGGTATGGATGGTGCTGGCAGTTGCGATATGGCTGTGGTATGGCTCATGTGTGCGAGTTGAATTGGCATGTGTGTTGGGGATTGTGATGGCATGTCTGAGGTTTGCCAATGCCACTCATGTACAACTGTCATGTGTGTATGTGTCCATTGTACAGTGCCCTGATGCCTGTGTTTTATTTCTCCCTGTCTGCAGCGTCAACTGATGAAGAGGGCGGAGAAGGTGCTGTGGAGCACAGCGGCGGGGATCCCACCGCCAGCCGGAGACGCAAGGCCCGGCTCCCCTCCCATGTTGTCATCTCGTCGGGGAGTGAGGAGTCCGGTGCCGCCTCCCAGGCCACAGCTGCCGGGGGGAGGTCCAAGAGGCGGAGGTTGGAGTTGGACTCCTCGGCAGCAGAAGGGGCAGCTGGGACCCCACAGGGCCCAACGGGGGAAGATGGCACGGAGTCATCCAGGTTGGTGGGGGGTTTGGTGGAGGAGGAGGCCGTGCAAGCAACAGAGACGGGGTCTGGAGGTGGGGATCTCACTGGTGCTAGTGGTGCAGTGCAGGACCAGGGACAGGAGGCAGCACAGGCCGCCGCGGAGGTGCCTGTGTGCAATCCTGTCCCTGATCCTGTCCCTGCATCATCTTGCACCAGCAGGGATGCCTATGTCCAGACCCGTTTTCAGGCAGGGGATGAGCAAACGACAACTGGCCTTCCTCTGCCTGCGGACGTGGCTATCCGGGTCTGGGTTGAGCCTGTCCTGACTGGTGTGGCGTTGCGTCAACGGGCCATGCGAGGTGACCTGCAGTCTTTTCATGAAGAGACTGCACGTCATCTCGAATGGCTCGTTGACCACGTCAGCCTGCTGGGACAGGTCACCCAGGCCGGATTCCTCCGTTTGATGTGGCTTGCTACGACCCCCTCCTCAACTGAACCCCCTACGCGCCAGTCGTCCTCCGTGCCATCTTCCCACCCATCAGTCACCTGGGTGCCCTGTGGAGCTGCCTCTGACGGTGCGGCCAGGCTGGTGGAGGAGGCATCCCTGCCACAGTCGGGAGTCAGACGTCCAGCAGGGGTGGCCACATCAACGACTGCACCCCAGCCGGCGGAGGATGTGCAGGCAGCAGGAGGCAGTGCACGGGCAGAGGCACAGCAGCAGCAGCAACGTGGTGGGAGCCATGAAGGCTCGGGGCCTTCAACATCGGAGGGGCAGGCATCGGCCGGAGGGCAGGAGGACCCAGGACAGAGAGTGTCTTCCGTGTGGCAGCGGTTGGGCCACGCCATAGATGCGGAGCGGCAACAGGCGGAAGAGGCACGGCTCACAATGGTCAGGGCGGAGAACACCATGCGGAGGGCCCTGAGGCGGGCCGAGTGCCTCGAGGCAATCCGCAGGGGGTTGGAGGTGGAAACGTCGACGGCCCTGTGGACCCTCGGGGCCATGGAGGAGGACCGCCTCCGGGACATTGAGCAGGAGTTCGATGATGCCCTGGGCCGGGACATCCAAAAGTGAGCCGTCAGACTAGCCCGCTGCCCTTGTACATAGTTATGTAGGTAAGGTTAGGTTTCCTTTGTTTTTTTATTTATTTTGGACTGTGGGATGTATTTACCCATGCATCCGAGCCACACCTCAAAACTGTGCAGTACTGACATGGAAAACATCATGATGGCCAGAGCTTCTCAGAAAATGCACAGGGAAATGCATGAAGAATAGGCTGCCACTCATTTTTGCCGATGTTATGGGCACAGAAGGACACTGCCTAAAACCACCAGTGGACTACCCACACAGTAGTCTGAAACCATTGGGAATGGCAATGCTGATTGCCAAAAGCAAACCCATAACTGTTGGGAATTCATTTTCTTAAATCCCAAAAAGGGGTGCAGTACCAGTACTCACCACTATCCAAAAGCCGGCGTTTTAAAACACCAGATTTTGTAGAAAACTGAATAAATGAACCCAAAGCAAGCCAAAGAAAGACTTACTGAGAGGTGGATCCAATGTAAAGTTATATTCTGAAGTGACTTCAAGGTTTATAGCAAGACTGGCTGAGCTGTGGATTTCAGCAGTTTAAGTAAATTTGGACTGAAAGACACTACAAATCTAAATGTTTAAATTGACTGAGTGACCTATTTCTGAGTGTCACATAGGTTGCAATTGTTTAAATGTCATAGTTTTGAACTTAGAATCAGCATTCTAGCTGCATATGTAAAAATGTTTAGTTTTATTTGAATGCAGAAAACTGGGGAACAGAAATGACATGTAGCTAAAAACTGGCTTAAAGAGATTCCAATTTTGCCTGGCAACTACCCCCCATCAGGAGTGAAACTTGAGTTACAGCTGTGTTCCCAGGCCTATCTGCCTTTTGCTGGCCACACTAAGGATATGCCATCTCTCTGATAATTGAATTAAGGGGAGCCCCCACAGAATACAGGAGCTCTGAACAAAGCCCTGTCCTGACCCAGGCAGATGGTTTATTGCAGATATCGTAAATGTAGCTTCCTCCTGGAAGGATAAAGGGGAGGGGCACTGCCTGTGAGCGCAAGCTGGCTTGGCAGAACTGGAAAAACCAGAAATTCAACCTTGTGCTGGTGGAAAACCACACCCCTTTGGGGCCAGAACATAACTCTAAAAAGATGAATAACTCATAGTACGGACTTGTGAAAATTATTTAAATGACACCATAATTCTTGTGATTTTTCTGCCCACATTTTAAGAGGTTTTTAGAACCGGTGGCATGTTCAGGGGGGTTTTAGCGGAAAAGAGGATATTACTCAAAATGTGTGCATGTGAAAAATCTGACACTTCATCAACTAATGTCCATACTCCTTGCGCACATGTGTGTAAATTTGGGGTAATGTCCGGTATTGCAAACCAGTTAAAAAGTGCAAAATATTGCCATTTCTGAATGCAAGCCCCCAGGAAGAGCAGAGTTGGAACAGGGGATACCTCCTGTGATATGTGATGGGTGCATGTAATTTCAAACCACTGTGTAGTTATGAAATATGTATTTGGTTCAAATCTAGATTTGTGTGCAAGTTGACAGGAGGAGTGGACTTTCTGCAGGCTGTAAAATGACATCACTCTGACACAATTTAGCTCCCCCAATCAGGGGAGAAATGAAAGCTTGGCCAATGATAAGTGGAGAGGGGCTGGCTAGTGATGCTGCTCACACACACCCATTTTAAAAACACATAAAAGCAGAGAGACAGGACAGATAGGGACCTTCAAATCCATTTGCAGCTGGAAGCTCTGCCGGGAAAATCCATACTTTACCTCCATCAACCTTCAGAGACCCAGACCAGACCAGCAGAGTAGAGCTGACTTGTTAGCAGAACCAGAGAGAGCTGACCCAGATCACTGTGAAGTGCAGAGACCAGAGTCCAGTCTAAAACCTGACCAGATCCGTGGCGAGGCCCATTCTAATTTCTAAATATAGTGTGAGTACATAGTAAAACTGTGCAGAACCAATCTCTTAGTTAAAATAATATAATTCAATCTATTTTAATCTAAGTAGAACTGTCTCCTAACTGTCACCTGTCATTTGTAAAGCTGTCACCTGTGATTTGCTAGTTGCAAGCTGCACTTGTCTTTGTGAACTTTAAAATTTCAATCTGAAAAACTACCTTTATTTAATCGCTCATATCTCCGCGACCGTTTGTGCTAGAGACTTGCAGTAACTGGAAGCTGAGATCCTAGGCTTTCCTAGGACCCCAAAACGATATTGATAGCCCTTGTAGTTCTTCTGTAATCGCGCCAGACGCATTCGCGAATTTTGCCGCGATTTGAAAATTTCTCCACTTGCAAAAAGATAGCTGCTTTTGCTTTCCTCTGAAAAAATCGTTTGCCTCATAAAAACTATCCCTGCATCACTGCTAGAGTGAGCCTGAGCTAATATTAACTAGATACCACTCACCCTGAACCTCTAGAGGGAATTAAAAGCATTTGAACATATTTTCACTCCATTGCCAGCACATATCAAAGCATTTGCCTGTGTTTTCAACTTCTGTAGTCTAAGTTGCTGGGTGAACTGAATTACATTTGAATTGCATTTCTGAGAATTGTGTGCCTTCCTTCCATTTCCCTGCATTGCATAAAAGGGGGGGTGAATGGTCCAAGAAAGTGATTACATTGTCTTTTGCTGAAATTCTATCAAGTTATTTTCTTTACTGCATTTCATTCCACATTGCATCCATTTGAAACCATAAAAGTATTGTTGCTATCTTATCCATTTCATGTCAACTCCTTAGTGATTATAAAGAAGTGTGCTAGTGCCAGATTCTCCGTTGTTAATCTTTATCATATCAGATTAAGTGTGATATTCAATTATTAATTTATTATAAAGCGTGATATATATATATATATATTGTTTAAATTATCAAATAAACCTTTAACTTGCAAAACAGAACTACTTCTTGGCTCAGTGGGGTCAGGAGGATTCCAAGAGAGGGGTGTTATATAGGGGTAGTCATCCAGAACGCATGAACTGGACATAAAGATATATCAATAAGGGTTTCCATTCAGTATCCCAGACTAGGCATTGACTTAGCTATAGTGTTGAATTGAATCCTCTTACAGGACCTTTTGGACATTGGCCACATTTTTGTATATAGTTTATTTTATTAGTTAGTGTTGTTAGATAGGTTTCATTTATTTTGTTGGGATAATGGACCCTGGCTTGTTCGTCTGTACATAGTTCACTGTTGGATTTTATTTTTCTTTCACAAGTTACCCATGGAGCAATGGCTTTCAATTATTATTTCCCATTGGATTTTCTTTTGTGGACAGTGACTTTGGACACCATTACTTTGGATTATGATTTTTGGTTTTGCTTTCTTTCACGGACATGCTTCTTTTCATTTTTGTACATTCCCATTTCTGTTTCTTTATTTTTCAATCTATTTGTTTCCTTTAATACATCATTTTTTATCGAACTTCAATGTGTAGTATAATCTCATTGGTTTCATGCATATCATGATATGGGTTTTGAGATTCACTGACACCCATTGGGTGTATGTGAGGGACATGTGTTTGTTTCGAAACTTGCAATTGGTGTTCTGTCATGTAATTGCCATTTCTGAGTGGGTGGATGCAATACTCGGGTGGGTATTTTGCATTTGGAGGCTGACCATAGGGACCAGGGATCTAGATTGTGATGACATGTTGGCTGGGGAACATGAGTTGGGGATTGCTGGCAGGTGCCCCACAGTGCTGGGGGGTGGGAGGGTGGGGAACATGAGTTGGACATGGGTGGGGACCTGCTGGCAGGTGCCCCACAGTGCTGGGGGGTGCGGGGGGTGGGGAACATGAGTTGGACATGGGTGGGGGCCTGCTGGCAGGTGCCCCACAGTGCTGGGGGGTGGGGGTGGTGGGGAACATGAGTTGGACATGGGTGGGGGCCTGCCGGCAAGTACCCCACAGTGCTGGGGGGTGGGGGTGGTGGGGAACATGAGTTGGACATGGGTGGGGGCTTGCTGGCAGGTGCCCCACAGTGCTGGGGGGTGGGGGTGGTGGTGAACATGAGTTGGACATGGGTGGGGGCCTGCTGGCAGGTGCCCCACAGTGCTGGGGGTGGGGGTGGTGGGGAACATGAGTTGGACATGGGTGGGGGCCTGCTGGCAGGTGCCCCACAGTGCTGGGGGTGGGGGTGGTGGTGAACATGAGTTGGACATGGGCGGGGGCCTGCTGGCAGGTGCCCCACAGTGCTGGGGGGTGGGGGTGGTGGGGAACATGAGTTGGACATGGGTGGGGGCCTGCTGGCAGGTGTCCCACAGTGCTGGGGGGTGGGGGGGTGGGGAGCATGAGTTGGACATGGGTGGGGGCCTGCTGGCAGGTGCCCCACAGTGCTGGGGGGTGGGGGTGGGGTGGTGGTGAACATGAGTTGGACATGGGTGGGGGCCTGCTGGCAGGTGCCCCACAGTGCTGGGGGGTGGGGGTGGTGAGGAACATGAGTTGGACATGGGTGGGGGCCTGCTGGCAGGTGCCCCACAGTGCTGGGGGGTGGGGGTGGTGGGGAACATGAGTTGGACATGGGTGGGGGCCTGCTGGCAGATGCCGCACAGTGCTGGGGGGTGGGGGTGGTGGGGAACATGAGTTGGACATGGGTGGGGGCCTGCTGGCAGGTGCCCCACAGTGCTGGGGGGTGGGGGTGGTGGGGAACATGAGTTGGACATGGGTGGGGGCCTGCTGGCAGGTGCCCCACAGTGCTGGGGGGTGGGGGTGGTGGGGAACATGAGTTGGACATGGGTGGGGGCCTGCTGGCAGGTGCCCCACAGTGCTGGGGGGTGGGGGGGTGGGGAACATGAGTTGGACATGGGTGGGGGCCTGCTGGCAGGTGCCCCACAGTGCTGGGGGGTGGGGGTGGTGGTGAACATGAGTTGGACATGGGTGGGGGCCTGCTGGCAGGTGCCCCACAGTGCTGGGGGGTGGGGGTGGTGGGGAACATGAGTTGGACATGGGTGGGGGCCTGCTGGCAGGTGCCCCACAGTGCTGGGGGGTGGGGGTGGTGGTGAACATGAGTTGGACATGGGTGGGGGCCTGCTGGCAGGTGCCCCACAGTGCTGGGGGGTGGGAGTGGTGGGGAACATGAGTTGGACATGGGTGGGGGCATGCTGGCAGGTGCCCCGCAATGCTGGGGGTGGGGGCACAAGGGGACATGAGTTGGTGATCATTAGTGCAAGGAGACATGTGCCTTTGCTGGGGGGCATGCCCATGTTGGGAGGGCTGCCTGCGGGACATGACCAGGGATGCAGGGTATTCCACTGTGGTGTGGGCTGCCTGCAGGGGCCGTGGAGGGTGTACAGGGAACACCTGGGAGGACCCACACTGCCAAATCACATGTAGGACTCCCCGGCACCCCTGAAATACACGTACCCTGCTGAAATCGCGTGTGAAACTTCTTGCGCACCTCAGAAATACACGCGCCCAGGCCAATCGCGTGTGAAACTTCCCGCGCACCCCTGAAATACCCGCACGCAGCCCAATCGCGTGTGAAACTTCTCACGCACCTCTGAAATACACGCGCCCAGGCCAATCGCGTGTGGAGCTTCTCGCACACCTCTGAAATACACGCGCCCAGGCCAATCACGTGTGAAACTTCTCGCTCACCTCTGATATACACGCACACGCTCCCCCAGGCCAGATCGCGTGTGGAACTTCTCGCGCACCCCTGAAATACCCGCACGCAGCCCAATCGCGTGTGAAACTTCTCGCGCACCTCTGAAATGCACGCGCCCAGGCCAATCGCGTGTGGAACTTCTCGCGCACCCCTGAAATACACGCGCCCAGGCCAATCGCATGTGGAACTTCTCGCGCACCCCTGAAATACACGTGCCCAGGCCAATCGCGTGTGAAACTTCTCGCTCACCTCTGATATACACGCACACGCTCCCCCAGGCCAGATCGCGTGTGGAACTTCTCGCGCACTCCTGAAATACCAGCACGCAGCCCAATCGCGTGTGAAACTTCTCGCGCACCTCTGAAATACACGCGCCCAGGCCAATCACGTGTGGAACTTCTCGCGCACCCCTGAAATACACGCGCCCAGGCCAATCGCGTGTGGAACTTCTCGCGCACCCCTGAAATACACACGCCAAGGCCATTCGCGTTTAGAACTTCTCGCGCACCCCTGAAATACACGCGCCCAGGCCAATCGCATGTGGAACTTCTCGCGCACCCCTGAAATACACGCGCCCAGGGCAATCGCGTGTGGAACTTCTCGCGCACCCCTGAAATACACGCGCCCAGGCCAATCGCGTGTGGAACTTCTCGCGCACCCCTGAAATACACGCACCCAGGCCATTCGCGTGTAGAACTTCTAGCACACCCCTGAAATACACGCACACGCTCCCCCAGGCCCGATCGCGTGTGAATCTTCTCGCGCACGCGTGTTCCCAACACCCGTAATACGCGTTCCCCGCTTTGCGTTTGCTGTTTGCCAGACCGGTAAACTGGTACAGTGTTGGCGCAGCCCTTTGCGATGGTTTTGCGATCTTGATGGCTTTTCCTTGCGCGAGGGCGTTCTTGGAGGCGTAACTGGCGCTGCTGCAGGGTCGCTGCGCCACTCTGCGCCACGTCTGCTTTTGGAGGCGAGAATCCATGAATACGCTGTGCGTGGAAATTGATTTTATCGCACGCGGTTGGCGCAGACATTCGCACGGGCACGCTGTGCGCCAGCCGCGTGCAACACTTTTGTGAGGAATTACATGAATCGGCCTGTAGAAGTACAGCATCCTTGTGTGCTAAGTAAGATCGAGCTTGATGACTTCAGCTTTACTTGCAAAGATCTGTCTTTATAGCCCAGGTTCCAACTTCAGCCTTCCCTTCAGTGGAGTAACTTTGCTGAACATGGTGGGGGGGCATGACATCTGAATGAAAGGGGCCCTGCCAAATGAGTGGGACAAAATGGTGTGCCACAAACTTTGGTGGAGGACACACATCCTTGTCCCCCTCTGAAATGACACCCATGCTTCCCTTCTTCAGCTGTCTACGGATTGAACAAAGTGAATTGGTTTCAAGTAAAACGTTCTTTTTATAGTGCTAGAAAATGTAAAAGACTGTATATTACCGAAATATGCTTCATGTATTTTGTTGTTTTGTCTCCACTTTGTATGTTTGTTGGCGCCCCTAAACCGCAGGGTCAATTGTTGCGCGTTATAAAGATATTAAATAAATAAATAAACAAATACCAATAAATAAACAAATTAATGCACACGTTTTGAATTTTGAAACACATGACGTTTTCATGACGATGTAAGTGTCTTTTTGACAAAGTTAAATTGTACAAGCATCCAACGCATGACATTAAAAGGTTTATAGTCATTGCATCGAACACCGGACCATTGAATGCCTTACCATAGAAAAAAATGCATTGAAAAAAAAAGCATTGAATGCATTTTTCTTTTAATGGGGGGGTCGCCCAGACCCTTTTTTTAACCTTTAAAACCCTTTATGAATAAAATAAACCCTTTACCTTTTTTCGATGCATTTTTTTCTATGTAAAGGCATTCGATGTTCTTGCATTCGATGCAATGACTAGAGCCCAATTAAAAGATTGCTGATTAGCACTGAACTTACAGGTGAGACTTACCAGTTCTCAATTTATGAAAAACCAAATCCGTTCAACGAGGAGCCAGTGAGGCTTTGAAGATGAATCCTTTCACTGACGGAATTCAATGCTTCCCTCTGGAAATGATGACATATATACACATACGCCGTAAAGGTGCATCGGGCAGTGAAAGGGTTAACTCAGCCTCTCATGTCCCAGCATAAAATGCCAGCAGAACTGTTTCCTAAACGCTTTGGATAACAACAATACCTATGTGTCATACTCAGGGGCGTTGCTAGGGGGGGCTAAGGGGGCTATAGCCCCTGATCTTTTGGTTGTAGCCCCGGATAGAATCTCAGGAGCTACAGCCAAAAGACTAGCTAGCCCCCAACCCCAACCGTTCCGACATCAGCTTAGCCCCGGGTCTTTTCCAGACCTAGCAACTCCCCTGGTCATACTGTAATTAAAGGAACACTATATCATCAGGTTTTCTTGTAGCCTTACAGGTGTACGTTATATTTCATTGATGAACAAGAGTGTTATACAACATGCATGCCCTTTATTTTGAATCCCTTACAGAGTAGCCCCACCCCCTTGTGAGCTCGTATACTTTCACTCAGCATGTATACCGTCATCTCTGAGGATGTGTTGCGGAGTTTTATTGCCCTGTAAAATGTAATGGGCCATACCTTTACACGTGTATTGCCCGGCCAATGTGCTCATTGAGTGGTAATGACTCCTCTGGCACTTCTAACTAGGCCATTACTAGCTGCCATCTTAGAGTTTCCATCTGCAGCGGGCGATGCCCCACTGAAAAGGGCCTTCATCTGGTGCCAAACAATTAAAACTAGCTGTTGGCAGTGCTGTGCCCCATCGTTTATTGGCCGAAACATGCAGCGCACGAGAGAAGCGCGAACAGAAAGCAATAGTGTGTTCTCTGCTTGCTGCTTCCCAGGGATCCCCATATCTCATGTCATCGATCACCAGCACCCGTTTTAGGCACTAAGAATTGGGAAGCGGAAACGTCTAGACCTTTCTCTTCAAAGAAAGGAGGTCAGCAAATAAGTCTCACAGTAGGGCTCATTTTGTTATGGCAAAACATACACATCATGGTAAAAAGCACGTTTAAACCTTTAGCTCATGTTTTTAAGTTCCAACATATTTTCACTGTTGTGTGTTGCAGAGCAGGTAATGCATTGGATTCTTATGGAAAGAGCCTGATGTTTACACCTGCTAAAAGCAGTCTGGTCCGAGACTGCTCCATTGTAAATGCTGTCCGCCATTTGTAAATGGCAGACGGCTTTAACACAATCCACTACGAAGTAAAGGAGCAAAATCAGATTTCACCAGTGTTCCTTCCCTCTTTCCGCACTTGGTAATGCAAATATGGAACTTTGGTCAGACAGGATCATTCTGCACTGAAGTGCAAATGTAACAGCCAACCTCCATTCAATGTATGAGATTTTAGAAAATAGACCTCCAGTATCAGTATCAGTACAGCTCAAGTTTATTTATGCACACTTTGCCCATAGGACCTGGGCGCTTTGCACTGAGAATCGAGATAAGACAAACAGCGAAGAAAATATATATGAAAAAAAGGTGGACGTGAAAAATGGACGACAGGTGTTAAAACAGAAAATACATTAGGGGTGTACCAAACAGTAGATTAACGGGGTAATTCATGGAATTTTGCACAAAAGTGCGCACGCGGCTGGCGCACAGTGTTCCTGTGCAATAGACTGCGCCAGCCGCGTGCGATAAAATCCATTCCATCGCACAGCGTATTCATGGATTTTAGCCTCCAAAACCAGCTGTGGCGCAGAGTGGCGCAGCGACCCTGCAGCAGCGCCAGTTACGCCCCCAAGAACGCCCTTGCAAAAGGAAAATCCATCAAAAGTCCCAATTCAGCACAAAGGGCTGCGCTAACCCTGGACCAGTTTACAGGACTGCCAAACAGCAAACGCCAAGCGGGGAACGTGTATTTCAGGGGTGCGCTGGAAGTTCCACATGCGATTGTGCTGGGTACGTGTATTTCGTGGTGCGTGGGAAGTTCCACACGCGATTGGGCTGGGTCCGTGTATTCCAGGGGTGCGCGGGAAGTGCCACACGCGTTTTCAGCAGGGTACGTGCATTTCGGGGTGCGCGGGAAGTTCCACACACGATTGGGCTGGGTACGTGTATTTCAGGGGTGCGTGGGAAGTTTCACACACGATTGTGCTGGGTACATGTATTTCAGGGGGGCGCGGGAAGTGCCACACGCGATTTCAGCAGGGTACGTGCATTTCGGGGTGCGCGGGAAGTTCCACACGTGATTGGGCTGGGTACATGTATTTCAGGGGTGCGCGGGAAGTTTCACACGCGATTGTGCTGGGTACGTGTATTTCAGGGGTGCGCGGGAAGTTTCACACGCGATTCCAGCAGGGTACGTGCATTAAGGGGTGCGCGGGAAGTTTTACATGCGATTGTTCTGGGCACGTGAATTTCGGGGTGCGCGAGAAGTTTCACACGCGATTGTGCTGGGTATATGTATTTCAGGGGTGCGCGGGAAGTTTCACACGCGATTCCAGCAGGGTACGTGCATTAAGGGGTGCGTGGGAAGTTTCACATGCGATTGGGCTGGGCACGTGTATTTCGGGGTGCGTGGGAAGTTCCACACGCGATTGGGCTGGGTCTGTGTATTCCAGGGGTGCGCGGGAAGTGCCACACGCGATTTCAGCAGGGTACGTGCATTTCGGGGTGCGCGGGAAGTTCCACACGCGATTGGGCTGGGTACGTGTATTTCAGGGGTGCGCGGGAAGTTTCACACGCGATTGTGCTGGGTACGTGTATTTTAGGGGTGCACGGGAAGTTCCACACGCGATTGGGCTGGGTCCGTGTATTCCAGGGGTGCGAGGGAAGTGCCACACGTCATTTCAGCAGGGTACGTGCATTTCGGGGTGCGCGGGAAGTTCCACACACGAATGGGCTGGGTACGTGTATTTCAGGGGTGTGCGGGAAGTTTCACACGCGATTGTGCTGGGTACGTGTATTTCAGGGGTGTGCGGGAAGTTTCACACGCGATTCCAGCAGGTACATGCATTTTGGGGTGCGTGGGAAGTTCCACACGCGATTGGGCTGGGTCCGTGTATTTCAGGGATGCGCGTGAACATTCACATGCGACTGGGCCTGGGAGAGCGGGGTACGTGTATTCCTGGGGTGGGCGGGAAGATTTACATGGTCGCCTACAACGCGCCAAAAAAGACGGTCCAATCCGGAAACACGTACACCAGCATGAAGCCGGCGTACGTCGACTTGCAGGAAGCAGGCGTACGTCGACACGCGCAGCATAAAAGTGCGCGCAAACAACAAACAAGCTCATACGCCAGGATGACTATACCGTTCCTAGCAGCAGTTGCCGTGGGATACCGCAGGAGGAGGAGGAGGATTGTCAGGGCCAGAATCTTCACACCCAGAACCAGCCTTTTTGGGATGCCTGATGACCAGGTGTATGGGAGGTACAGGTTTCCATCTCACATTATACTCGACCTGGTCAGTGAGTGGGAGGATGACCTCACATCACCCACCCTCTGCTCCCAAGCACTCACCCCCCTGGAGAAGGTCCTCAATGTACTGCACTTCTTGGCTACCGGATCATTTCACCGGACAAGTGCCATAGTGGGGGGGTGTCACAGGACATGCAGTCACGGTGCCTACACCAGGTGTTGGCCATCATCACTGCACGCCCATCAGTCCGCAGGCACATATACCTGCCCAGAACACCTGCAGAAAGGCAGGTTGCCACCCAGGATTTCTATGGGGTGGCACAACTCCCCAAAGTGCTAGGTGCCATTGATTGCACCCGTGTGGCTCTACATCCCCCCAGGGCATCTGAGCTCATCTATAGGAACCGCAAGCACTGGCATTCCATCAACGTCCAGGTAGTATGTGATGCCAAGGGAATCATCACCTCAGAATATGCCAACTATCCAGGGTCCAGCCACGACAGCTTCATTTACAGAATGTCAACCCTTAACCGGGACATGGAAGCTGGGTGGCATGGCGATGCATGGCTGCTTGGTGAGTAGAAATGCCACTGCACATGCATGCATGTCAGATACAGAGTAATGTCACTACCCCACTAATGACACCCATCACCACCACCCACATGATGACGCCAATTCGGAACCCCATCACGCCTCCCGAGGTAAGATACAACACAGCCTATATTGCAACCCGGGGCATAGTGGAGCTCACATTCGGAGTGCTCAAGTCACGCTTTCGCTCCCTTGACCGTTCTGGCGGGCAGCTGTTATACGCTCCCCCAGTAGTGTTCAGGATCATAGTGGCAGCATGTGTCCTGCACAATGTTGCAACACGCCGGGGCCTGGCTGTGGACATGGTGGTGCCCCCACATCCCCAACCACATGCACGCCTGCTGCGCATGGGAGGGGAAAGGGCACGGGGTGAGGCAGCCCGTACGCAGCTGGTGGCTAAGTACTTCACATAGAAATCACACCCCTGTGGAGTGCACACAGCCCTGGCACATACCATCTGATAATCAATGATACCTCAATCAGACAATGATGATGAATGAAGGGACAGTCAACTGTCACAACCATAGCAGCCTGAGATTGTTCACCTGGAAGTGTTACAATGTGTGCATCCCTACCTACACAAACACCACCAATGCAGTGTCATCAAAAGACACACTTCTATGCAGCAAAAATGAATACCCACTTGCAAAATACAACATGAGAACAGTGCCATGTCACCCAACCCCTCCCCGGCACTGCCACACAACACACCATGGCATGTCATGCAATGTGAGAGCAAACAAAGTAATCCCCACAACATGACACAAGTGTCACAAAGTTCAGTGTCCCTAATGGAAACTGGCCACACATGAAATGCTCACAGTAATGCAGGACCAACAACACACCTGAGCAAATATTTAGCAATAATACAAATCAGCTACACAACCTCAAACCTACCATAAACCTGACAGTACGAATTTTAAAAAATTGGGAGTCTCACTACCTGATAATGCCAGCACTTCGACCACTTCCAACTGTACAGTGTTGGCGCCACGCAAAAGTGTAGGTGCACTGCTTACAACATGGACTCCATCTCCAAAGTAGACGGCCTTGTGAAGAAATGAGGAATGGACCTGCAAATCAGGAGGATGAGATGGATGCAGAGGCACACATCGATACACCATGAAGTGTACAATACAACAACAATATGCAATAGGAATGTATACACAGTATTGACTACAGACTGCCCACACAGCACATGGGAGTCCAACGTCACTGTGTAAGTCAATGTCACTTGGGCACACCCTTTTCAAGCCCATGGAAACAGGAAGCAGGAGGGGTGTGTGTCTCACAAACCCGAGCATCTAACACAAATTCAGGACAAGCCTGCATGTGCCCAGCCACAATACAGCGGATGCCCACGGGAGCCACACAAGGCAACACACTGAAAAAAAATAAAAAATCAAAAATCAAAAATCAAAAATCAAAAATCCAAAATCCAAAAACCAAAAATCAAAAATCAAAAATGGCCATGTATGGGCCAGGGGGGATGGGGGAGGCCACTCAGGAGGTCCGAGGACAGGGTGCACACCAAAACCCACCTGTGTGGATTCTGCGGAAAAAAAAACACCTCCATGGGCTCATGGCCTGCACGGCTACCCTATTGTGGGAGAATCGCTGCTGTCGCTCTCTCCACCCTCTGCAGCTGCATCAGGAGGTGGTGGCACTCTGGTTCTGGAGGATAATCATGTGGCGGTCCCCATGCAACAACTCACGGGATGCCCGGACCTACTCCCGAGTTGCCTGCATCTCAGCTGAGAGCGTACGTGTGAGCCGCTCCAGCTGCTGTTCTGTCCTCATGTCAGTTGAAGCCTCAAGCTCAACAAGAGTCACCCTGAGGTGACGGAGTTCCACCCTCAGGGCTTCCCTGTGGCCCTGGGACTCTATAGAAATGGCTTCCCGCAGAGTCTCCAGTGCCGCCCGTCTGTCCCTGTTGGACGCCAACATGTCCTCCCTGTGTGACTGGCAAATGGAGTCTGTTGCCTGCTGTAGTTGCTCCATCAGCCTTTCTTGGGGGACAATGGAAGTGGCCTCCCTATCCATGGCCTGAGCCATCATCTCAGCTGATGCTGCCTGTTGGTTTGCCATACCGTATATGGATTGCTCCCATGCGGTATTGCCAGGTGGCGTACGGCCACCGCGTCGGCGGGCACCACACCTGTCTGGGACAAGGCGAACTGCGCCTTGCTGTGCCGGCACTGCCTGAGGCTGCAGGACTGCATTCCCCCTCTGATCTGCTGGCCCAGGAACAGGATCAGATGTTGCGGAGTGTGACCCTGCATCCGTAACCACCAAAGGCGGACCTACCAACACTGACATCCCCATTGAGGGTTCTACCCCTGGTGCAGGTGGGTCGGACAGAACAGAATCCCTCCCAGAAACACTTACCTGCGACCGCACTTAGGTCTCATCATCTGAATCGACACCTGAATAGAGCTCGGGGGAGGTGCACCCAGAGTCACCCCTTGAGAGAATGGTCTGCAGCAAGTGTGGGTTCTCACCCACCACCACACCACGTCCCTCACTGGTGCCCGGTCGGCCCTGAGACCCTTCCTGGGTCTGCACCGTCTCCACAACCCCAGCAGTAACAAGTGCGTCATCCCCTGCAAAGACATGAAAGAAAAGAAATGGGAATAGGCATTAGCACCATGGCACACAATTAGGGCTGAGAAGCAACAGAACCAGTACTTCAATGACACATGTCCCACATGAATATAACCCTCCCATGCATGCACCGTCACTGCGTATGAAGGGGAGGCAAATGGCACACATTGATGACACCAAGATGGAAGATCAACACAGTTGCTGCATGCTGGCTAGCAGTGCCATCACACATTGGCCTGTGATTGGCATGTCCAATACACATACATGACACATGCCATCACACAGATGGCATGTACCATAGCCATGTCACACATGTGACAATAGGACTGAGAAATGCCTAGTGAAAGTGGTGGAATGCAAACAATCAGCCTGAATGAACACAGAAAAATATGCAACAATGTTGTGGCAAGATGACACTTCAAGGGCAACTGTCTGTTGCCAGAAGGGATACCGCAATACCTAAATCCTGCTGCGCAGAATGTATTGGATGAAACACATGGGTGACCCAAACCACTCAGGCATACACACCCTCACCTGGCACTCAAACAGAAGCCCTCACACACACACCATGCACATGGATGATACACACATGCATGTGCACTCACCGGACAATGCCTCGTAATCTGGCAGGTCTCCCACGCCTTGGATCTGTTCCTCCTTGACGTAGGTCCCAGCAACATACTCATGTGGAGTAAGTTCAATGTCCTCTGCTGGAGACCCACCTCCAGTCACTAAAGTAGCGGCATGACTTGAGGCCAGCTTTTTCTTTGCCCTGCGCTTCAGGTCATTCCAGCGTTTGTAGCAATCATTAGCTGTGTGCCTCACGATTTCAAGGGCACTTATGATGTCCGCGATCGTCTGTCAGTGTGCCTGACGTTGAGCAGGTGTCGTCTTGCACCCTGCAGTAATCAACATTTCCCGGTCATGTGCGGACACATACTCCACAAGTGCATCACGTTTGGCCTCACTGACGCTAGGCTTCCTCGAGGTGCCGGACTGTGCAGCCGTGTCTGGGGCATCAGCCTGTACTGGACGAGCACTCTTCCTCTTCCGCTTGGAAGGTGGTGGGGATCCTGAGTGTCCTACGCCGCTCTGGACACTAGGGGCAGGAGCCCCAGAGGACTGTGTACTAGGAGTGTGGGAATGAACACTGAGCATGGGACTTGGTGCAGGCATTAGCTGAAGTGGGATGTAGTCAGGGGGAACGTCAGCAGGATGGACTGAGACCGACACTGTCCTGGCTGGGTGAGTGAGAGCTGGGGTGGATGGAGCCGCAGCTGCCCCTGCAGCCTCCACACCCTGCCTACTTGGGGCAGCAGATGACATAGCTGCCCCTGATCCACGTGGCCTGGTGACACCAACGTGCACCGCCACACGTGGCCTAGACCTGCTGACCTGGAAGTCAGCCTGGGAGTCACCCTTTGCCAGGTCTGGTGCCACAATGGGCTGGTCCAACAAGGGCTGAGCAGGGATGGTGTCAGCCACGTTACCCTCAACCAGGGGGGGGGGGCATGGGTGTCCCTGACTAGTCCTCCACACATGGGGGGCTAGGGACACCCTGCAAGTCCCGGCCACGTCCCCTACCATATCCACCACGCCCACCTCTTGATGCTCGGCCACCTTTGCCACCCTTACCGCTTGCTCGCCTCCCAGCCATGGCACTGATGTTGTTGTGCATATGGGAGTTGCAGTAAACTATTGTCCTGGGCATTTGGGGGTTAAAGGGGTAGGGTACTTGATGGAATTCGTACCCTAGTGCTCTAGCAAGGCTGTATGTGACCCCTGGGGAAAGATGACGGGTCACGCAACGCACAGGTACCCCAAGAAAGGGAGATAGCGTGCACGCAACCCCTCCTAGACCACATGCATGGAAAAATAAACCTGCACTACGCTGTGGCACCCAGAAACACAAACATGAACGTATGCGTGTCACACGCAGCCTAGAATGACCTCTGAAAGGGTACGCAACACACGGGGCAAGCACAGATGTTAAATACGTGCGCGACTCACCGTCTGCCTGGAAAAATAGCGTGAAAAAGACGCGCATGTGCGCGCTGGCAACACCCCTGCCAAAAGAAGAATTGTTCGCTGTCTGATGAGACAGGACAACAGAAGAAGTGTATGCTGTTTGAGGAAACAGGCCCAGAAAAAAGACAAAAAGAGAAAAAGCTGTCAGAGGTAACAGGGAGTACGAACTTGAAATGCTGTGAAGTAAATCGCTTGTGAACCGACAAGAAGTACAGATTTCACCCACTCGCTCTCCACGAAAAGCACGTACAAGGAAATGGCGTTCTACACGTGCCTTTTAAACATGCCCACATGTCCAGCGTCACTTCCGCGTGTACGCGCTAAGGCCCTATCCTCCAATTACACGAGCTGACACTCTGACATGCAGTCATTGGACGTGTAACATGCATCCGTGTACAGGGTAACGCCCGTGCACGCACGTCACAGACGCGCATACGCGCTGAGGCTCTTTCCACCAATTACACGCTTTGACACTCGGACGTGCTTATTTTTTCCATACGCCATGGAAAACGCCCGTGCGTGTAACGTCATAGACGCGCCTACACGCTGGGGGCCTTTGGGCCAATGAATTCGTGTACGTGTGCTGATGCGCTTACACGCTAAGGGCCTTTCCTCGAATTACACGCAGACGTGCTGGATTTTCACGTGCCAAATCACTCCGTATCAAGCTGGCCACGCGTAAGCACACGGAAGACCACGCTCCTGCCCAGAAGGCCGAATCACTGCCCCCCAGAGTCCCGAGCACGCTCCCACCTGCCATCTGCTGCTGCCTGACTGCCTGCTGCCCACGTGCCCTGCCATTTGCTGCCTGCACATCAGCTAGGGGTGCTGTTGCTGTGACCACCCCTGCTGGAACCGAAGACTCCCGACTGGGATTCCATCGCTCCACAGCCCAGCCCCAGGACCCAGTTGCCCACCCAGTCCTGCCTCTGGGGTTGCCATGTCGGGCACTACACCATCTGGCACCACTGGCAACCCCCAGCCAGAGAGGCAGAGGGGCACCAGCTTCACTGCCACCGAAGTTGGTGTCCTGGTGGAGCTAGTCCTGGGGCAGTATGATGCCCTCTTTGGAAATTTGTGCGCCGACAAGGAAGGACGGACTCGGATCTGGACGGACATCGTGAGTGCCATCAACGCGGAGGGGGTGGCAGTCCGACAATTCCATCATGTCAAGAAGCGCTGGGAGGACTCTTGAAGGCAGCGGATGCTAAGGGGCACCAGGGCCACTTGTCAGAAGATCAGATGAGGGTCCTGGAATGCATATCCCCAGTGCTCCACGTCCAGGTCCTTGAGAGGCAGACCTGTCTGGAGTCGAGCAGTAAGTGTACATGCATACTGATTGTAAGCTGTGCGTGTGGTGGTGTGCCAGTAGTGTGCAGGTTGCACATGTGGTTTTATGGGGCCAAGTATGGGGGTGTGTGTACAGGGCCATGAGGTTAACACATGCGAGGGCTCTCATGTGTGAGACACGGATGGTGCTTGTGTGTGTAGGCTTGCATGCCAATTGCAGATGTGTGTGCACACATGTTTGAATGAATGTGTATGTAAGTAGGCATGGTCGTAATGTCAAACATGGATGTTGGTTTCAGCTGCATGTATCTGCACCGTGTACATTTGCATGTGTGTGTATTTGACAAGGGTGCAACAGTGATGCAACATGAATGCATGTGACACCGGGATGTGGAAGACTGATTGACAGATGTGACATGGATGCCGATCTCAACACTGCGACAGTTGGCGGAGGTGTACACATGCATGCAAGTGTGGTGGTGTGTGTGCATGTGAAGTCCACTCCCTGTGTTGCATGTGATGTCTGGATCACCTTTGCCTGCTCATGCTGTTGTATGTGTATGGATGGTGCTGGCTGTTGCGATATGGCTGTGGTATAGCTCATGTGTGCGAGTTGAAATGACATGTGTGTTGGGGATTGTGATGCCATGTCTGAGGTTTGCCAATGCCACTCATGTACAACTGTCATGTGTGTATGAGTCCATTGTACAGTGCCCTGATGCCTGTGTTTTATTTCTCCCTGTTTGCAGCATCAACTGATGAAGAGGGCGGAGAAGGTGCTGTGGAGCACAGCGGCAGGGATCCCACCGCCAGCCGGAGACGCAAGGCCCAGCTCCCCTCCCAGGTTGTCATCTCGTCGGGGAGTGAGGAGTCCAGGGCCGCGTCCCAGGCCGCAGCTGCCGAGGGGAGGTCCAAGAGGCAGAGGTCGGAGTTGGGCTCCTCGGCAGCAGAAGGGGCAGCTGGGACACCACAGGGCCCGACGGGGGAAGATGGCACAGAGTCATCCAGGTTGGTGGGGGGTTTGGTGGAGGAGGAGGCCGTGCAAGCGACAGTGATGGGGTCTGGAGGTCGGGATTCCGCTGGTGCTAGTGGTGCAGTGCAGGACCAGGGTCAGGAGGCAGCACAGGCCGCCGCGGAGGTGCCTGTGTGCAATCCTGTCCCTGATCCTGTCACTGCATCATCTTGCACCAGCAGGGATGCCTATGTCCAGACCTGTTTTCAGGCAGGGGATGAGCTTACAACAACTGGCCTTCCTCTGCCTGTGGACGTGGCTATCCATGTACGGGTTGAGCCTGTCCTGACTGGTGTGGCGTTGCGTCAACGGGCCATGCAAGGTGACCTGCAGACTTTTTCGTGAGGAGACTGCACGTCATCTCAAATGGCTCGTTGACCGCGTTGGCCTACTGGAACGGGTCACCCAGGCCGGATTCATCCGTTTGCTGGAGCTTGTTCCGACCCCCTCCTCAACTGAACCCCCTATGCGCCAGTCGTCCTCCGTGCCATCTTTCCACCCATTTGTCACCTGGGTGCCCTGTGGAGCTGCCTCTGACCGTGCGGCCAGGCTGGTGGAGGACACATCCCTGCCACAGTCGGGAGTCGGACGTCAAGCAGGGGTGGCCACATCAACGACTGCACCCCAGCCGGAGGAGGATGTGCAGGCAGCAGGAGCATGGGCACAGGCACAGCAGTAGCAGCAACGAGGTGGGAGCCATGATGGCTCGGGGCCTTCGACATCAGAGGGGAAGGCATCGGCCAGAGGGCAGGAGGACCCAGGACGGGAAGTGTCTTCTGTGTGGCAGCAGTTGGGCCACGCCATAGATGCGGAGCGGCAGCGGGCGGAAGAGGCATGGCTCACGATGGTCAGGGCGGAGAACTCCATGCGGAGGGCCCTGAGGCGGGCCGAGTGCCTCGAGGCAATTCGCAGGGAGTTGGAGGAGAACATGTCGTCGTCTCTGCAGACCCTCGGGGCCATGGAAGAGGACCGCCTCCGGGACATTGAGCAGGAGTTCGATGATGCCCTGGCCCGGAACATCCAGAAGTGAGCCGTCGGACTAGCCCGCTGCCCTTGTAAATAGTTCTTTAGTGTTAAGTTTCCTTTTGTTTTGTTTTTTTTTTGGGGCGGTTGGACAATGCCCCAACTTCTTGTATATAGTTCTTCATTAGGTAGGGTTTTATTTCATAGGTTTTATTTAAAGGATTGGGCACATGGACCCTGGATATTCACTTTGTAAATAGTTTGACAATGGATTTGGATTATTATTATTTTTTTCCATGGATCAATGTTTTTTTATTATTTTTGCACCTTGGATTTATTTTCTCAGACTAACACTTTGGAGACTTGCTTTTGGATTGCTTTTCATTTGTATTTCATGCATCTTTTTCATTTATTGGACATGCAGGATTTCATTTCTTATTTCCATTTTCTTCTGTTGCATTTCATTCCCTTGCTTTTCTGTTTAATACATTGTCATTTGGTACTTCAATGTGTGGTATTCTCTCTTTGGTTTCATGCATGTCACAATGTGTGTTTTATCATTCACATGCTCTCATTGTGTGTGTTTGACGGATATATGTTGATGTGCAGACTAGCCATTTGGGATGCATCATGTGGTGGTGATTTCTTTGTGGGGTGGATGTCATACCTGGTGGTGTGTTCAGACTGGGGTGGCGTGGGGGGTGTATTGAGAGGGCATGGGGACCATGATTGTGGATCGTCATGAGGTGTTGGGGGGACATGACTGGGGGCCTGCTGGCAGGTGCCCTGCACTGCTGGGGGTGGGGGTGCAGGGGGACATGTGTGGGACATGAGTGGGGGCCTGCTGGCAGGTGCCCTGCACTGCTGGGGGGTGGGGGTGCTGGGAGACATGAGTGGGGGCCTGGTGGAGGGTGCCCCTGACTGCTGGGGGATGGGGGTGCAGGGAGACATGAGTGGGGGCCTGCTGGCAGGTGCCATGCGCTGCTGGGGGTTGGGGGTGCAGGGGGACATGTGTGGGACATGAGTGTGGGCCTGCTGGCAGGAGCCCTGCACTGCTGGGGGGTGGGGGTGCTGTGAGACATGTGTGGGACATGAGTGGGGGCCTTCTGGCAGGTGTCCCTGACTGCTGGGGGGTGGGGTGGTGGGAGACATGAGTGGGGGCCTGGTGGAGGGTGCCCTGCACTGCTGGGGGGTGGGGGTGCAGGGGGACATGAGTGGGGGCCTGCTGGCAGGTGCCCTGCACTGCTGGGGGTGGAGGTGCAGGGGGACATGTGTGGGACATGAGTGGGGGCCTGCTGGCAGGTGCCCTGCACTGCTGGGGGGTGGGGGTGCTGGGGGACATGAGTGGGGGCCTGCTGGCAGGTGCCCTGCACTGCTGGGGGGTGGGGGTGCAGGTGGACATGTGTGGGACATGAGTGGGGGCCTGCTGGCAGGTGCCCTGCACTGCTGGGGGGTGGGAGTGCTGGGGGACATGAGTGGGGGCCTGCTGGCAGGTGCCCTGCACTGCTGGGGGGTGGGGGTGCTGAGGGACATGAGTGGGGGCCTGCTGGCAGGTGCCCTGCACTGCTGGGGAGTGGGGGTGCAGGGGGACATGTGTGGGACATGAGTGGGGGCCTGCTGGAAGGTGCCCTGCACTGCTGGGGGGTAGGGGTGCAAGGGGTCCTGAGTGGGGGCCTGCTGGCAGGTGCCTTGCACTGCTGGGGGGTGGAGGTGCATGGGGACATGTGTGGGACATGAGTGGGGGCCTGCTGGCAGGTGCCCTGCACTGCTGGGGGGTGGGGGTGCTGGGGGACATGAGTGGGGGCCTGCTGGCAGGTGCCCTGCACTGCTGGGGGGTGGGGGTGCTGAGGGACATGAGTGGGGGCCTGCTGGCAGGTGCCCTGCACTGCTGGGGGGTGGGGGTGCAGGGGGACATGTGTGGGACATGAGTGGGGGCCTGCTGGAAGGTGCCCTGCACTGCTGGGGGGTAGGGGTGCAGGGGGACATGAGTGGGGGGCTGCTGGCAGGTGCCCTGCACTGCTGGGGGTGGGGGTGCAGGGGGACATGTGTGGGACATGAGTGGGGGCCTGCTGGCAGGTGCCCTGCACTGCTGGGGGGTGGGGGTGCTGGGGGACATGAGTGGGGGCCTGCTGGCAGGTGCCCTGCACTGCTGGGGGGTGGGGGTGCTGAGGGACATGAGTGGGGGCCTGCTGGCAGGTGCCCTGCACTGCTGGGGGGTGGGGGTTCAGGGGGACATGTGTGGGACATGAGTGGGGGCCTGCTGGAAGGTGCCCTGCACTGCTGGGGGGTAGGGGTGCAGGGGGACATGAGTGGGGGCCTGCTGGCAGGTGTCCCTGACTGCTGGGGGGTGTAGTTGCAGGGAGACATGAGTGGGGGCCTGGTGGAGGGTGCCCCTGGATGCTGGGGTGTGGTGGTGCAGGGGGACATGTGTGGGACATGAGTGGGGGCCTGCTGCCAGGTGCCCTGCACTGCTGGGGGGTGGGGGTGCAGGGGACATGTGTGGGACATGAGTGGGGGCCTGCTGGCAGGTGCTCTGCACTGCTGGGGGGTGGGGGTGCTGGGGGACATGTGTTGGTGATCAGTAGTGCAAGGTGACATGTGGGTTGGCTGGGGGACATGGCCATGGTGGATGTGCTGCCTGCGGGACATGACCAGGGGTGCAGGGTAGTCCCCTGTGGTGTGGGCTGCCCGCAGGGGCCGTGAAGGGTGTAGAGGGAACACCTGGGAGGACCCACACGGCCAATTCACGTGTAGTACTCCCCGGCACCCCCAGAATACACGTAGCCTGCTATGATCGCGTGTGAAACTTACCGCGCACCCCGAAGTACACGTACCCTGCTGTAATCGCATGTGGAACTTCCCGCGCACCTTCAGATACACGTACCCTGCTGCATTTGCATGTGACACTTCACGCGCACCTTGAGATACAGTACCCTTCTGCATTCGCGTGTGACACTTCACGCGCACCCAGAAATACACGTACCCATGCCAATCGCGTGTGGTACTTCCCGCGCACCCCGTAATGCACGCACACACTATTTTTCACGCAGCGGGTCTCTGTGTTTGTCGTGTACCCCTTTCCACGTCATTTGTCCTAGAGGGCACAGTATGGGACATTCATCATAACTGTATATAGGTGCTTTTTGTTAGCGCACATTTTGGCGCACATTTATTTCAGGCGCAGGGACGCTACGGCTGGCATTCTTGTGGTGGACGTGTTTGGGCCTGTGCGTGTCTTTGCCAGTGCGCTGGTTTGCCCTATTTGATTCCATGAATACGTGTTGTAGGGGAGCGTGTGGGCGTTCCGCGCACTTGCCTCCTGTACTTCCCCCGTGACGCCCATATTTTCACGCGTTGTTCCCCATTCCGAGTGTTACGCCCCGTGTTACGCCTACTTTTTTTATGTGCGCCGCACTATGTGCGATTTCGCTGTGGCCGTGGCGCACGCCGTTAGATGACCTGTGCGCCGGCGTGCACCGCGCACTTTTTCAGCGCACATCCAATATTTTTCTCGCGCACGGACTTCCATGAAACGATGTGCGCTGGTTTCCCTGCGATTTTCGCACTTGCACTGTGATTTGCACGTTTTTGGCCGCTTGCACCGATATTTTCGGCGCACATTGATTCCATGAATCGGCTCGTTAGTATTCTGCCAGATACGGAATAGTTGGCCAAAGTATTCGGCCGAAGCCGAATACGAAGCCGAATAGTTCCTTCCTGTCTATGACATGAAGCATATGCTGTCATTGCTTATGCATTGCTTGAAACTTATGTAGTGTCTGCCAATTCTTATATTTCCTTTTTCTTTTCTTAATTCTTTTCTTTTCTATTTTTTTAATTAATTCTACACTGTGGGACTAAATTACAAAGTGTGCTTCTTCAATGGGATTTTCCCATTGAAAACGCTGTTCTACAGCAGGCCCCGTAGATCTATTGTGAGACCTTGACACCCCCAGACCTTTGGGCATGTGCCCAAATGATGGCCTGGCACAGCCCGGTGCTGCCAAGCGGCAGCGCAACAGAAGGTGTGCGTGTAATGGAGTGAAAAGAGAGGCACCTGTCGCGTATGCACACACCCTATGGAAAGGTCTTGAAGTGACTTTTGTCGCTTGCGCTTACCAGGTGTTTCAGGAACTTAAGCTTCGCTTTCCATATGGGATGACAATGTGCTGGGCTTTCATTTACCTTATCGTTAGGGTGTTCTTGTTAGGCTTAAACACATCACAGCCTTAACCACCAGCTGTCAAAGAGTCCAACACATTCATTTTTACAACGGCTTTTTTTGATATTGCACTGAATGCAGCCATTACGCTAAGCCCACTTATATTTGCTCCAAATTTGAGGAAATACTACATTGAGCGTGATTGGTCCAGAATCACACAATTCGCTCAAGGGGTGAGTGATGCAGTGATTCAACATTCGGTCGGTATCAACAGTATCAACAGTTGACAGGAAACCTCAAAACTCTCCTGGGGCGTCAAAAACTTTTAGAGTAAGCCCATCAAATAGATCTCAAGGCATGAATTTCAGATGGTTGCTGTGCAAAATCTTCACCAGACACGGTGACTCGCAGTAGCCAAATCAACTACCCTGTTTGCATCTGCATAGGAACCAACCAAACAAGCTGCTTTTTCATGCAGCCCTGTAAAGCTGAATTATATACAGGGGTTCTTTGCTTGCCATGTGAAGATACATGTTATGGTATGTTAACAGTCTTTCATCTGTGATATCTCCACGTTGGTAGTTTCAGAGTAACTAGGCTTGTCCGTACTATATAGGAGTGGAACAATCTGTAATAGCGCCTAGAGGCTAGAAAAACACAGTACTTAAGAGGCACGGATCGGGTATTTTCATTCAGCAATTTACTTGATTTAGCACTTACTGGTTTTATCAGTCTCCATTCATTGTAGGATTATGTACAGAGTTTTCAGCCAAGAAAAACAGTGTTTGGGGACATAAGCCGCACCTGCAGGCCAAACAAGCATGACTGAAGTAGCTTGAGGTTGCAGATGGCCGGATACTTCCAGTGAAACTGCTCACTTTGGAGAGGACAGGTGCAAGAGGGGAAAGGAAAGAGCGAGTTGAACGTGGTTGCTAGCCTTTTGCAAACGCCAAAAGAAGGTTATGAACTGCAGGGTCGTGAGTTCATTCAAGATGCAGAGTGACCCCAGCAGACCTGAATTTGTACTTACATGTGTTGCAGGTACAGGCTGCTGAAAGGTCACTTGTCTTTGCGGACCTAGTGACCTACATCAGAATGAGTGCACCAGGTGCCAATTACAGTGTTTTAGGGAGACCATGCTGACCAGTACTTGAGCACTTCTGGGTGTAGATTTAGGCAGCTAAGTGGGGTTTTGTGCATGCTTTCAAAATTAAAATGACCCTTTGTATTTATTTACACCGAAACGTTAAGAACGTATTGCCCAAAACAAAGCTTGTACATTTCTCCCACTGTAAAAGCTTATCTAGAAGAAAGAAAATATTAAGCAGTCATTAAGGGGCCCACAGCATCTGCCTGCCGCTGGCAGGAGGGTATTTGTCTTAAAGCATCACAAGGGTTGGGACATGACACCGACAGGAAGACTCTAAAGTGTGGTGGATGAGTCACTTGCCAAGGTTACTAACCACACCTATAATTGTTGTGATAATTAGATTAATGCACATTGTCTGATACCGATAGGTTCTAACTGGACAAAAGTGTTGATTTGCATACGTTTTAATTAACGTTCTTTTATGATGATGTTTCAAAAAAATGTGATGTGTAGATGCAACTGACCTTCTGTACCATTTTTGAATTTAATTAATATTAATGTTCAATATTTCCCTTGTTTCTCTTTCCTTCCACCCTGTTATGTTACAGCTGGATAGCTATCTGTGGAAACTGGGTGTATATCTCTGTATTCTGGCCCTCATCCACAGAGCCCCCCCAAAATAGAGGACTTTATCTGCTCATTTTGTGTTTACCGCCAGGAAGAAGCAAAAAGAATGCAGACAGCCCCATGTAATGAAATTCGGCTTTCAATGCAAAACTAATTAAGTATTTGGCCGAAGCCGAATATCACTTTTATAGCTGGAATTCGGCCAAATACTTACTCGAAGCTGCATTTCGGTACACCCCTAAAATACACTGATAAAGATATGTACATTCAGACAAAGTATGAGCCTGCTCCTACTAAAGAGGTAAGGAAAAAAGGAGTCAAACAGAGTGAGAAATAAGGAAAGAGAAGCAAACGAAGAATGCAAATGTAACCTTTGACTGATGTTAAGTTTACAGGTTTTTATTTATTTATTATTTATAATGAGCCTATATACAGATGTTCACACGACCGGTTTTCTGGGCCATGTGTGCTCGACCAAGTCTCGGGGGTGAAACACATACACAGAGCTCAATGGCCAATGGCCAAGTAAACGACAGAAAAAGATGGTTAGCATCTTTTAATCATGATATACATTTTCTTACATCCCAATGCACTCTTTTGGCAGGTGTCAGTTTACTCACCCACCAATCCCCTTAGCTGCCCACACACTTAAATGGGCTCTCACCCACAAAAAATCATTTGTCTTCACCCATCTTGTGGACTCAAACGTTTCAGTGGTATGCATTTTGAAAGTATTTCACTGTTAATAAAAATCCCGTGTCTCCAAGAGGTTATTGTAACTGAAGCTAAGTTCTTGGTGTATTCCAGTTTTTCCATGCCATGCCTTCTAGATCATAAGTAACTGCAAAGGTCATCATTTGTTATCATAGATTGATGGAAACGCCCCTTTTGTTCAGACTCTTAAAACAGCATGGATAATGATTAAATTCAGTGAGATTGTGCGCAAAAGATCCTATATTGTATGCATATATGTATACTACAGGTGTATGTAATCCTGGGACATGCTGTGCCGGCACGTGTGGGCTACATGAGGGACATTCATTTAGTGTTGTGTTTGCGTGGTTACAGTAAATTACTGGTATTACTTATCTGTTTCTGAACTATACCATCCAACCCACCATGGGGCTTGATAGAATGCAAAAAGAGAAAAGAGAGAACAATGGACATTGGACAAGGCCCCCCCTGTCCAGACCAGGCGAGTGGAGGGGCAGACCACTCGGGTCACTTATGCCAGAGGCGGCCCAGGAGATGAAGTGGAGTGCGTACACCGAAGCCCACACCCCATCGGGTTGGGAAGAATAGAAAAGCCCTGGGCTGCCATGTCGTTGTGGATCTGGTGAAGAGGAGTGTGCAGCCTTGCCCCTTGCACAGCACAGGTGCAGAGGATATAGGGGGCATTTTCTGCTCTCCAAGATGTCGGAGCACAGCAGTGGCTGCAGTGGCATCTCTGTTGCAATGCGGACAATTCCTTAAGAAAAACAGAGCCTGCCTGGTGCAGACCTGAAAAGCCAGCCCCAGATGGTGGACAGGGCCTCCAGAGAAGATTGATGCAAATGCAGCGGTATCCCCACGGGGATGGGTATGCCTGCTGAAGATATATATGGGTGCCTGGTGCGAGGCTACTATACTGTGCCAGGGCATGGCTGCAGTGAATGCTGTGCCCCACATGGGTGTGCGGCATCAAAGTAGAACTCAATGCTACCTGGTCATTCAGCAGTAATGTGGTGCCCCATAATGCTACATGGGGTTGGGCCAGGCCCTGGGGGCCAGGAGATAATGGCTGGTCCCACACCTCATGAAATCAAACAATAACAGATACTAAAGGTACTATCGCAGGACCAGTGTGTAGCATATTTCAACAGTCACACCCATATAAATAATGTAAATATTTGTTATTTGTACATTGTTACACCAGTATATAATTGAAATCTTTAGAGTTATGTGGGTATTGTTGTAAATACGTGTGTTTGTAAAAGGATAGTCATGCAGGTTATTTGGGTAGGAATCTGCATTTAGAGATTTCCTGTGGTTGTCGTTCATTAGAGGAAAGTTAGGAAAAAAGGGGAAGTGCCCTGGCGTGAGACATGAAGAATGGGCAGCCAGCCTATGAACGGCCTTGGTTTGGGAACATAAACTATGGCCATCCTCACGCCCTCTAAGTGGGCGGTGCAAGGTTGGTGGTAGGGTCTGTTCCATCGTATCCACCCTAAGGGTCTACCTTTGACCCTATCAGGGAGGGTGGGGTGATGGGGCATAACTCTCAGAGAATGATCACGCCAGGGGAACAAATTGGAATGTGCCATATTATTAAGGGTTAGGTAATAATATGGTTTAGTGTAAAATAAAAAAGGTGTCACTGTTGGGATCCCTTTAAACAATTCACAATGGTGCCTTTGTCAATGTGTGGGAGTGAAGTCGGCCCTGAGGGCATAGTCCATTTCCTGTTTGATCTAAGCTATTTAGTGCCCCTTACTGTCCAGCTGTTCTGGGGGGAAAGAGGTTTCAGTAGGCTCTGTCACTGTCCTGGTGTCAGGAATGTTCACCCTTGACCTAGGTCAGGGCCAGAAAACATAAGGGCCCTCATTACAACATCGGCGGTAAAACCAGCCGTTAAGGTGAGAACCCACAAAGGGACCTCGTAATCAGGCACTAAGGGATTACCGGTACCGGTACGCTTACCGGTACCGGTAATCCCTTAGCGCCAGGGTCGTAATGAGGCCCAAGGGGTAGATATACATCTTTGCCTCTAAATTGAATGCATCTGCAAATAGCAGGGTATATTCTTCAAACATGTGAGTCAGAGGTGGAAGACTACATATAGCAATTTTCATAGCTTTTGGAAGATATGCAAACACATTTTCAACACTTATGCTGCATATGCTGAGTGGTGCCTTGTGCCTGGTCTGACCAGGTATTGCCATGTATGCTTTTTATAACATTTTGCACAACTTTTGATTAATTAAAGACATTTTTTTAAACTTAGTAAATGGTCGTGAGTGCTTGGGCAAGTTTGGTATTAAGTTGGAGGTGTTGTTTATCTGCCTACCTGTATCTTTTTGCTGACATTCTTCTGCATTACATGGCCACGGTAGTGGCCATGTAGTTATGGTTAAGTTGCTGTTTCCATAGGAAGAGCACTTTTTGGGTGGCTTATAACTTCACTCTCCCTGGACGGATCCTCACCAAACTGGATTCGTCCAGGGGGGGAAAAGTTATAGGGGGGGTCCCAAAACTTTTTTTTTTCCCATAGACTGAATGGGAAAAAACTTTGCGCACGGCTACAGCCCAAACCGCTGGACGGATTTACACCAAATTTGCGGCAGGAGCGGCGGCCTGGTCCCAAAAGCGTGCTTTTGCAAATTTGGTGTAAATCTGTCGAGTAGTTTTTTTAAAAATGACCAAAATGTAAGGCAAAAAAATTAGTGATATCTGCGTTCGCTTCGCGGACGGACTTCCCTGTTCGCTCCGCGGACAGCAGCCCGATTGGCCCATGGGCTTGCGTCATGTCCGTGGACATGCGACGTGTTCGCTGATTGGACGGCGAGGGGCGTGGAGCGCGTCAGATTTTCTGTGGTGCCCGCCATCTTGTATTCGCAGTCGACCGCGTACAGCACAGTGAAACGTGGATAAAAAATTGTATTTAGTGCCGTGTGTTGGTGTGTAAGAGTGTTTGGGGAGGGTTGGGGAGTATGAGATAGGTTCAATGCTTTGTTTTTTTATGTGCTAGACCTTTTTGTTGCATTCGATTTGTCCGCGGAGAACACGGCTGTTCTGACATTTTGTAAATAAACTAAATGGTGGGGTGTTTAACGGAGTATGTGTCATTTTTGTTCGCAAGGAAGGTAAAAATGAGCTATGAACACTCGCGGTGTACTTAATTGTTCGTAAATACACAAACTGGGGGTGTCCTCAGGACGCTGTCCGTATTGTAATCTGTCTAGTTGAATGTGTTCTAAGAACACTCGCAGTGTCCCGAAATGGTTGCAATTACACAAAATGGGGGTGTTCTGAGAACGTTGTTTGTATTGTTCGTTGTCAGGGTGAAAGTGTTTTAAGAGCACTCCTTTTGTTCGCTAATGGTACCATTTCCTAGGGGCGTCAACCGACTTTTTGTCCACTAAAGAAACGATAAATCCGGCTGGTGTGCGTCGACATTATGTGATAATCCTATGACTGGTGCTATTGACCTGGCTGACTTGCTTTTGCGACACTAAATCATATCTCCCGCCCCTAAGCCTGATATTATCAAAGCATTCATATTCCCTGCCTTTCTCCGTGACGTTACAGGGTGCGTAATGAAACGCGCCCAGTCGTCTCCAGTACTACGCGACTTTACACAGAACCCGGAAGACAACACACATTATGTCACAACACAGCGCGCCACAATTCAGAATATGAAACTGTGATTTAAAAGCAAAGAGCAAGATTGTAAATGTTGTAAAGTACATTTATTTGACATCATATGTTTAGAGAATATTCAGCAATTTGCATTTGTCTTTGTTGTCGATCCGCAAAAGTTCATGTTGAGACACGCGATGTTCCTTTGCGGTACAGTGAGTGTTAGATCAGGTTACAACTCAGTGCGCCACAATTCGGAATATGAAACTGTGGTTTAAAAGTAAACAGCAGGATTGTACATTTGGTAAAATACATTTATTTCACATGAAATGTTTAGTGAATATTCAGCGATTTGCTATTGTCTCTGCTGTCGATCAGCAAAAGTTTATTTGGAGCCACGCGTTGTTCCTTTGTGGTAGATAGGCTGTTGGTTTATGATAAAAGCAGTAAATGGTCTCTCTGATAATCGGAAGGTTGCTCCAACAACGAGCCATTAGACTACCGTATTGGTTGGTATGTTGTTTGTAGCCGCTAGTACTGCGTAAGGGCATATTGGTCCTTGGCGATTGTCCCATAAAATGGTGAGGGTCATGAAGTTGCATATTTGGACTTGCACCTGGCAGTTGAAGACCCCATCCGCTGGAGTCTGTAAATCGTGACATAGACAAAATGGGGCAACGTACCTGTTTTAAAAAACATAAATTAGTCTCACCAGCCGATCTTCATTAAAAATCATCATTTTATTTACTAGGGCGTGAAACTATTTGCTATCGAAGATAGTGCAAAAGAGTATGTTAATAATAAAATAATAATATTTTCCCATTCATATAGCGCTAAGAACTGTGAGGTATGTAAGTGGTGCTTATTATTAACCACAGTGTGTGGTGCTCATTTATCGACCACGGAAGGATGAAAGGCTGAGTTTTGCCTTGCCGGGATTCGAACTTGCGTTAGCAAGCTGTGCACGGATGTCAAAGCGAGCGCTGTACTCGCTGTGCCACTTGACAGGCTACAGTGAAGTGGCACAGCGAGTAGAGCACTTGACCGCCTACAGACCGGTTAAATTATTTATATTAACCCACTCTGTGTCGTCTGCCTTTTTCAGAGCCCTCTAAACGACAGGGGATCAATTTGGCGGTGATAGTGCGCGGTAGAAAACATTATGCCACTTTCAACGAACAAGTTCAACTTCAGTGGTCTTTAATGCTACGCTATTGTAATTATATTTGGTATAAAGTAATCTAAAGGGTTACTTACAGTACAATTGCAATTTCCATTGTCTACGAGTGGTGCAGTCCCAAAATACGACTCCGCGTGTGCCAACGATCTTTCGCATAGTGATATAATATGTAAAAGTGGTTTCGTTTCAGAAATTTCATCTTTATCTTCTCTTACGTTTTAGCAACACTCCTTCAAGAGAAGTCTTTCATCACAATCTCTGTCTGTCAAGGTCAAAACACAATACAACCTTATAGTCTGCTTCGTGAGCCTCTCCGGGGCCCGAGAAAAAAATGGAAGCAGCTGACCTTCACTGTGAACGAGCATAAATTCTTACTTTGCAACATTCTGTGTAAAGCCATCTGTAGAAGTTGGTTTTTGCACGCCATGTTTGTATATTGTTTGCGTGATATTAAAAAAAGTTTGTTTAAAGGACGTTATGGTTCTAAGTACAGCCGAAAGACCCCTGAAAATAGCAAGTTATGGTAAGCTATGAAAAATAACTCACGCCAACACCATGCACTGCTAAGACTAACACCCAGGACATCAAAGATGACATTGCAAATGTCATTGATGAAATCACTGATGACATCACATGTGTATGTACTTTTCATGGAATTGTGTATATATATATATATAAGCTAAAATAAAAAAAATGACAAAGTACAAAGCACAAGACAAAGGACAAGGGTATAGGAAGAAGAAAGGTAAAAAAAGAATGGATAAATCAAGGTACTGCTTTTAAAAGTTCCTGAAGGCTTACAAAGAAGTTCACCCACCAAGAGACAAAAGGCAATGATAGAAAACAGGAAGGAGGTGCTTGGGAGAGGGATACAACCACAGTTACATGATATAGTGAACCAGAATGTGTTTTTGTATGCGCAGGTATGCCCAAACGCAATGACGTGTTCACGCCTATCTTATTGACCAATCACCTAAATCAAAGAAAAGACACGCCTGCACATATCCATAGACATGTCGAGGAAAGGCCCAATCACATTGAAAGCAGCAGTGATGCAGCTATGCGGCATCACGCCTGTTTGGAACAGGTAATCGGATCATGTAACAGTTTTGCGTTTTCCACTTTCTTGAATGTGTTAATTTTTCTAATGTTATCCAAGTAGAAAGTTTAAAGGACAATTAGTACCCAACAGGGGAGAGACAGATTGTTACAAACAATCTGATTGGCCCTCACTGGGTACTTACCAACCAGACAAGGCACTGTTCACCACTACCTCCCTTGTCGTTTGTTCTGTAAGTGGCTGTCATGGAAAAGAGAGAAGAGACTACATGTACTCCCTTCTCCCTGAGCATATTTGCTATTCTCTTTGTTTTTATTCTTCAATCTTTTTCCATGGTGGCCATCTTCTTTGTTTCATTTTTTTTAACTGTTTTAAATGGCCCTCATATAGGGTTCGGTGATACCAGTGTTTGAAGACTCTAGCTGTTGCTAGCATAACCTTTAATGGGTGGAGGTTAATTCTGCACAACCACCGCTCACAGCTACAGGGAAGATATAAGACCACATATAAGACAAAAAAAGGCTGCAGCCCAATATGGGCCAGACCATCTTGTGCAATTTCCAATTTGCATCATCCACATCATCCCAGGAGCCTCGCATTAGATGATTTATCATGAATTGATGTACCCAAGCTTTCTGACGGAACATTAAAAGGGCTACGTCTTAGTGTTTTCTTGCACAATGTTAGACTTATTCAAATGTCCAACTGTGACGAGAATATAAAATAACAAAAATGACAACTCTAATAAGACAATTCCACAAAAATGGAAGCCTCCGCTCTGAACTTCTCTAGCATTTCCAATGACTCTTCAAATAGAGTGTTCTAGTATTGCCAGTGTTTGAAGAATAGGGCTGTTGCTAGCAGCACCTTTAATGGGTGGAGGTTGATTATGCGCAACCGCTGCCCACAGCTACAGTGAAGATATAAGACCACACATATGCCAGAAAAGGCTGCAGCCCAGTATGGGCCAGAACATCTCATGCAATTTCCACTACGCATCATCCACATCATTCCGGAAGACTTGCACTAGATGATTCATCATGATTGATGTTCCCAAGCTTTTTGACGGAACATGAGTAGGGCCACGTCTTAGTAACTGTGTTCAAAGACTACACTCAATATATCTTAAAAGAAATCTTTACACGACAGAGGACAAAGGTATTGGAAGAAGAAAGGTAAAACAAGAATGGACACATTAAGGTACTGCTTTTAAAAGTTCCTGAAGGCTTACAAAGAAGTTCACCCACTAAGAGGCAAAAAGTAATGACAGAAAATATGAACAAGGTACTTGGGATAGGGGTACAACCGCGGTTATGCAATATGGCAAACCAGAAAGTGTTTTCGGATGCACGGGTACGACCAAACGAGATGACGTGATTGCGCCTAAATTATTGACCAATCACCTAAATCAACGAGAAGATGCACCTGCATTTATCTGTAGCCACGCTGATGAAAGCTCCTTCACGCCTGTTTGTAACAGATAATCGGATCATGTAACAATTTTGCATTTCCACTATATCTTGTGTGTTAATTTTTCTGATGTAATCCAAGTAGACAGTTTAAAGTACAATTAGTGCCCAACAAGGGATAATGTGATTGTTACAAACAATCTGATTGACCCTCGCTGGGTCCTTAACATCCAGACAAGGCACCGGTCACCGGTCACCACTACATCCTTTGGTGTTTGGTCTGTGAGTGGCTGCCATGGAAAGAGGGACGGGACTACACATACTCCCTTCTCCCTTCCCACAGAGGCTTTTTTGTTTATTTATTTTTTCTTCTAACTTTTTAATGGCTGTCATTGAAAGGGAGAAGAAACTATATGTAGTCCCTTCTCCCGTTCCATGGCGGCAATCTACTGTGTTTAATATTTTTACGGTTTTAATCATCGAAAGGGTGAACAGACTTTCAACTTTTTTTTTCAGTTGCGAAATGCCGCTGTGTCTTCAACCGAATAAAGACACTATTAGTACCTGGGTATGAAGTGGATGAAGTCATCCGGCAGATGCATTGAATCAGAAAGAAAAGATCCTGTGAAGGCCTCTCGCTCACGCTCATCCAAGTGGTACTGCTGGAGCTAGAAGCAGCACATCTGTAGACACTTCATGAAAGATATAAGACCACACATAAGCCAAAAAAGACTGCAGCCAAAGTAAAAATATATTGAGGTATTAACTTATAACTCTCATAACTTAGACATTGTCAGACTGTAAAACTGGACCATGTGGCCTTGACACTGCTGCCAAAGTCGAAGGTTCATTAACTGGTGGCGTTGCACTGGTGGAATCATATACTGGATATGGTGTTAATTTCCATGCACGTAACACATCAGCCCCAAGCATTTTTATTTTGGGGTGCACATACAATTTCTAATATGCATCATCCACATCATCCAGGAGACTCACACCACATGATATATCATGATTCATGTTCCCAATATTGGTGACAAAACATTACAAGGGACATGTCTTACTGTTTTCTTGCACAATGTGCTCTGAACATCCTGCACCTCCCTTTTAAATCATGGCCTATAATCTGTGCACGGGAAACAACTGTGTGAAAAAAAGCATCACTAGCGTTGCTGTTCTCCAACCAAATAAAGACACTATTACTACTCTAGTATAATGAGCCACAATCCTAATAGCAATAAGCCCAGAGCCAAAGGGGCATTCCTGCATCAGATCATTTCCCATGGTCTTTATTAAAGCCATCATGTTGGTCGGACTTGCAACTATGAGCATGCTAAATATTGACCTTAGCTACATGGACGAACCAGTGTGCCCAGTAAACTGACATTCACAGCTGCCACTATTTCTGTATCAAATAGCAGGAGAGTAACAATAATATTTAAAAAATTCTGCTTGTTTCCTATTTCAAACTGTTGCACATGGAAACCTCTAATAAAGTATTCCAAAACTTCACAACCTCATAATTTCAGTAAAATTGCATTTCCAAGCATATACTACCAGGGCTGGACTGGGAACTAAGAGAGGCCCTGGAAATAATTACTGGGGACCAAAAAAGGCTCTGGAAATAAAGTTCAAAGTGGCCCCATATAACACATTTTCAGCAAGCCCAATGCTTTTCCTATGAGAAAATTTGGAAATACCACAGAAAAGAGGCCCAGGGTGCAGAGGCCCACCGGGAAATCTCCAGAGTTCCCTATAGGCCAGTTCACCCCTGTATACTACACCTGTATTTATTAGGGCAATTCACACCAGAAAATTCATTCCATTTCTATTTTACATAATAGCAGTTTGCACAACTAATACCATTCCTATATTCTTTATGAATGTATATTTAAAAAGAAAACCAATCACACACATTGTTCATAAAATTAAACACTAGGGTTCACAAAACGATAATCAAATGAAGAAAATGCATGTTCTCTTATAGATAACCGCACAGTAAGACACTTCAGCAAACCAAATCTTTTTTAAAGCACACACATTTTCAAATCATCCCACACCAGCAAAAAACATCTTTTTAAAACAAACACATTTTCATATGACCCCCAAAAGCACTTTAACAGACACAATAAGTTATTATGAAAGCATTCTAGATAGAATCACTTTTGTACACTCTGATCATTCTTTATTTTGAGTACAGGAAGTTTACTTAATGATTCAATATCATGAACATCACTAAAATTCATTTTAGTTCCTAATAAACAACGTCCAATAATTATTCCCACCCATTATCTACATATACAGCAGGACCACTTCATTGTTAACAAATACCATAAAAAACACAATAAAATAAGAGCCCCATTGTCAACATATTATCAAATAAATCTTTCAACAAAACAATGACAAATGACTGATTAATGCAAATCATATTTTATCACGGGTAACATGAACTGCACAGTATGAGTTCTGCAGTCAAAATGAGAAAAGAAGACAAAATGGGGAGTTTCATACTTTCCAAAATCAAAACAAGAAAAAGAGGACTATATTCTAAGAAAATAAATAAAATGGCAGACACATATTCACTGCAACCTATCACAAAGAAGTACACATTTACAACATTAACACCAGTAAATTAGAAACACTGAAGCACATACAAAACCCTGCTACAAAGCTTACTTGTAGCCGTAGCTACACATACTTTTTCTACAAACTAAAAACCAAACTAAGACAACTTTCAAAACTTCAAATAAGACAAGACGACAATTCTGTGCTATATCATCCTCATAACAATATGATTATTGCACATAAAATCTATGTTTATATATGTGGTTATAAATATAACCACTGCCTACGAACACAACCAATTAAAAGACAAAACACGTTGACTCGCCTACCCATGTGCTTTTTATACACGTGGTTATAGAAAAACCAATACATGATAATTTTACTGATAGCTGCAGCTATTCGCAAAAACGACGACTTAAGAAATGCTATTCCCACTCCCCCAGCAAATGCTATTCCCACTCCCCCTAACACACATACCAGCCCCCCTCTACCGCCCATGGTCTTCCTCCACTCCTCTGGACTCTCCCAATCACCCAAAACACTAAATGCATCTATGTCCGCATGTCCACAAACACATGACATTCCATTTTCCCTAATATGGCTGCCATTTGCAGTGACCCAGGCCAAAGGTAAGGAGTCTCCTGACCCCACCTCCCCAAATCCTGCAATTTAATATTGCAAAGGTGCTTAAAAGCACCATAGCGCGCCCGGCGCGTGGTCCCTCTCCCCAGCCCACCCGCTTCCTGGTTCCCCTCTACCCGCGTTCCCCCGTCCTGATTGATCCTTTTTAAAAAAAATTAAAAAACAGAGGCCGTGGCGAGGGTCTGCAGCAGGCGTTCTCCGCCATTTGCAGTGACCCAGGCCAAAGGTAAGGAGTCTCCTGACCCCCACCCCCCCAAACCCTGCAATTTAATATTGCAAAGGTGCTTAAAAGCACCATAGCGCACTCGGCGCATGGTCCCTCTCCCCAGCCCAAACGCTTCCTGGTTCCCCTCTGGCCGCCTCCCCCCCATCCCGATTGGCCCTTTTAAAAAAAAAAAAACAGAGGCCGTGGCGAGGGTCTGCAGCAGGCGTTCTCCGCCATTTGCAGTGACCCATGCCAAAGGTAAGGAGTCTCCTGACCCCCACCTCCCCAAACCCTGCAATTTAATATTGCAAAGGTGCTTAAAAGCACCATAGCGCACTCGGCGCGTGGTCCCTCTCCCCAGCCCACCAGCTTCCTGGTTCCCCTCTGCCCGCCTCCCCCGTCCCGATTGGTGCTTTTAAAAAAATAAATGAAAAAAAAACAGAGGCCGTGGCGAGGGTCTGCAGCAGGCGTTCTCTGCCATTTGCAGTGACCCATGCCAAAGGTAAGGAGTCTCCTGACCCCCACCTCCCCAAACCCTGCAATTTAATATTGCAAAGGTGCTTAAAAGCACCATAGCGCACTCGGCGCGTGGTCCCTCTTCCCAGCCCACCAGCTTCCTGGTTCCCCTCTGCCCGCCTCCCCCGTCCCGATTGGTGCTTTTAAAAAAAAAATTTTTAAAAAGCAGAGGCCGTGGCGAGGGTCTGCAGCAGGCGTTCTCCGCCATTTGCAGTGACCCATGCCAAAGGTAAGGAGTCTCCTGACCCCCACCTCCCCAAACCCTGCAATTTAATATTGCAAAGGTGCTTAAAAGCACCATAGCGCACTTGGCGCGTGGTCCCTCTCCCCAGCCCACCCGCTTCCTGGTTTCTCTCTGCCCGCCTCCCAACACGCCCACTCCATCCGGATTGGTCCCCATACCCCACATCAAGGACATCCAAGGACAGCCCTCTGCCCGGCAGCCCTGAGGCAAAGGACCCCGAGGCAAAGGACGGCCCCAAGATGTGTCTGCAGGTGTCAGCAGGGTAAGCCAATGAAGCCAGAAGTCAACAGACACCAACAAAAACTGTAAGTGTAGCATGGGTGGGGTGTAGAGCAATTACTCTACTCCAAAAGCCCATGCCACTCTATCTTACCTTTCAAATTTGTGGATTGTCATAGCCTCACATCGTGCATACTTACAGAGATTTAAGACCACCAGCCTAAATCTACTCAACTACTCGCCAAGGTAAGCATATGCCACACCTAGATGGAATTCTTGACTCAGTCTGCTCCGCATCTAGACAGGATTGTTAACGTTAGCATGTACCACACCTAGATGGCCTTTCTGACTGAGAGTCCTCAATATGGAGGGTGTCCAGTTGTGCTCATGCCTTGAGAAAACCTTTCCCTGGGTGCCAGCGTATCACGGGTGAAGGGTTCTCGGGGTTAGTGTATTCCAATCTTGATTCCTGAGAAGGGCTTCCCATCGACATGGCGGCGCCATCGACAGCCCCTGTCACTCTACCTTACCTTCCATAGCGTAGACTGCCAAGATTTCAATAATACATACTTAGGAAGACCTGTGACCACTGTAAATGGATTGTAAATGCTGCCTTGTGATGCATATGCTAGTGCCACACATGTAGGGAACTAAACTTTAGCCCGCGTCGCATCTAGAAAGAAATGTGATTGTTAGCATGTGCCACACTCAGGATTCTTAACATTAGCTTGCACCACATCTAGATAGAAATGTTAATCTTAACATGCACCACACTTAGAATTCTGAGCCCTAGCTCGCGTTGCATCTAGATAGAAATGTGATTGTTAGCATGTGCCACACTCGTATGGAATTCTGAACTTTAGCTTGCGTCGCATCTAGATAGAAATGTGATTGTTAGCATGTACCACACTCGTATGGAATTCTTAACTTTAGCATGAGTCACATCTAGAAAGAAATGGGACTGTTAGCATTTGCCACACTCAGGATTCTTAACTTTAGCTTGCACCGCATCTAGATGGAAATGTGACTGTTAGCATGTGCCACACTCAGGATTCTTAACTTTAGCTTGCACCGCATCTAGATGGAAATGTGACTGTTAGCATATGCCACACTCAGGATTCTTAACTTTAGTTTGCACCGCATCTAGATGGAAATGTGATTGTTAGCATGTGCCACACTCGTATGGAATTCTTAACTTTAGCATGAGTCGCATCTAGAAAGAAATGGGACTGTTAACATTTGCCACACTCAGGATTCTTAACTTTAGCTTGCACCGCATCTAGATGGAAATGTGACTGTTAGCATATGCCACACTCAGGATTCTTACATTTAGCTTGCACCATATCTAGATGGAAATGTGCTTGTTAGCATGTGCCACACTCGTATGGAATTCTTAACTTTGGCATGAGTCGCATCTAGAAAGAAATGGGACTGTTAGCATGTGCCACACTCAGGATTCTTAACTTTAGCATGAGTCGCATCTAAAAAGAAATGGGACAGTTAGCATGTGCCACACTCAGGATTCTTAACTTTAGCATTAGTCGCATCTAGAAAGAAATGGGACTGTTAGCATTTGCCACACACAGGATTCTTAACTTTAGCTTGCACCACATCTAGATGGAAATGTGACTGTTAGCATGTGCCACACTCAGGATTCTTAACTTTAGCTTGCACCGCATCTAGATGGAAATGTGACTGTTAGCATATGCCACACTCAGGATTCTTAAATTTAGCTTGCACCATATCTAGATGGAAATGTGCTTGTTAGCATGTGCCACACTCGTATGGAATTCTTAACTTTGGCATGAGTCGCATCTAGAAAGAAATGGGACTGTTAGCATGTGCCACACTCAGGATTCTTAACTTTAGCATGAGTCGCATCTAAAAAGAAATGGGACAGTTAGCATGTGCCACACTCAGGATTCTTAACTTTAGCATTAGTCGCATCTAGAAAGAAATGGGACTGTTAGCATTTGCCACACACAGGATTCTTAACTTTAGCTTGCACCACATCTAGATGGAAATGTGACTGTTAGCATGTGCCACACTCAGGATTCTTAACTTTAGCTTGCACCGCATCTAGATGGAAATGTGACTGTTAGCATATGCCACACTCAGGATTCTTAACTTTAGCTTGCACCGCATCTAGATGGAAATGTGACTGTTAGCATGTGCCACACTCAGTATTCTTAACTTAAGCTTGCACTGCATCGAGATGGAAATGTGACTGTTTGCATGTGCCACACTCGCATGGAATTCTGAACTTCAGCTCGCGTCGCATCTAGATAGAAATGCAATTGTTAGCATGTGCCACACTTGCATGGAATTCTGAACTTGAGCTCGCATCGCATTTAGATAGAAATGTGATTGTTAGTATGTGCCACACTCGCATGGAATTCTGAACCCTAGCTTGCGACGCATCCAGATGGAAGTGTGACTGTTAGCATGTGCCACACTAGTATGGAATTCTGAACTTTAGCTTGCACCGCACCTAGATAGAAATGTTATTCTTAACATGCACCACACTTAGAATTTTAAACTTTAGCTTGCGTTGCATTTGGATAGAAATGTAAATGTCAGCATGTACCGCAACTAGATGGAATCCCATAATTGCAATGGACAGCAGTGCCAAATAACCAACCAACTAACAATTCCATCCCTCTGCATACACCTCTCAAACTCTAACCAAACACAACCACAAGCCTAAAACGCAGCAATCTGCACAAATAACAAAACAAACCACACATAGACTGGCGCAACCGCACACGACGACTACGGACCGTAAAACACCCCAAGCCCAGCCAACGGACCCACCGGGCTAAGGCTGCCAACAGCACATCACTGCTCTCTTGCACTTTTCCAGCTTATTCCCACTAACCCACCCCCTCTCCTCCCCTTTTTCAGAGCCGGCAGAACGCCAGGGGACCACTTCGGTGGTGATAGTGCGCAGTACAAATGTCCTTTGACAATAACATTAACTTTAATATAGCCACGGCTGCAGAGGGGACCACATCTACCCACAGGTAATAGCACCATGCACTGAGTGGCTGCTGTAATAATTACAACAGTACCATCAACCAGTTACACACTTGAAAACACACACATCCTACAGACCATGCTCATACAAATGAATAGAAATTCAAACTAAGAATCATTCTCCTAGAAAAAAAAGACTACAGATATCATAGCTGGTTTGAGAACTGTGTGGCTGATCGGAGACAGTTGGCTGTTTCGGTTACTGCATTTTTTATAAATATATACATAGTAGATCCATCTTAGAAATATACTACATAATAGATCAGTCTTAGAAGAGATTCTTTCGGGTACAAGCAGTGTACTTTATTGCGCATTGAGGCCTATAGCCATGGGTATTTTCCAACAAACCTGTGGCTATGACCCTACCCAGTCATTGTTGCGGTTAACCGTGGCTCCAATAATAATATCCCTTTATCAGAAAAAAAGAGAACATAATGAGTCAGAAAATACATACCGGAAAGTAATCATGGCTTCATTAAAATGTTCAAAAACAAGTACAATCAATCAAAAAGTACACTGAAAATTTAAGACAAATCATAGACAGTAAAAATCCAGATAATTGGGCTAAAGAAGAAGATGTATCATGTGTTCTAACTAAAAGAAAAAGAAAACCCACAACCACATCCCCCAAATAAATGTGTTTTCAAAAAACTCTGTTAACATATTTACCATTTTCAAGTATGTACAGTTATATGTATTATTACTGAATAAAGAATAGTTCAAATGTTACAATAACTGTTTACAAAGACTACACTCAATATCCCCAAATGTTCCATAACCATGGATACATTAGGGTGGGTCTGATATAGCAGCGGACAAACACCCTCAGTCGTTGCTACTCGTAACCGTGATCATAAATATACCAGTGGTGCTCCATTTGCAGTAGCCGTGACTATAGGATTGTAAGTAACTGAGCATAGAATATGAATAACAAAGGAGACAGTAAAAAGAGTACATAAAAAATAGTTATGTAAAGTTTATAATAACTCCTCATTCAAATCCGCGGCTACAGTTCATTTACTTTTTTTCTAGCTCTGGTTACAATATTAAACTTTGGGGGCAAGTCACATTGAATTTGTATACATATATACTTAATAGACCAGTCTTAGAAAGGACTCTTTCGGGTACAAACAGCATACATTTTCCCAAATTGTGGCTTACAGCCACGGGTATGGACCTACGAACCGTGGATACAACCCTTCCAAGTGGTTGCTGTGGTTAAACGTGCCTCCAATATGCAACGGCACATTGGGGTACACCGTAGTCATGGTTATTCATCTATGTTTAAAACAATAGTAAGAAAACATAATCAGTTAAACAACACACACACTTTAAGAAACACAATTTAATGCTAAGTTTTTATGACACTTATATCTTGTATGCAGTGTATCACATACACTATATAAGATACAACATTTGTGCATGCAACACTTATGTTCTCTTTCCACATACTAATCATTGAGTCATTGGGAAAAAACTACAACTTGGATTGAAAAAGAAAACATGAACAAACTAGGTGTGAGCAGTGTTTGTGCATAATCAAACTCCACACATTAATGGTGCTGCCACCAACAACCAGAGACTTGAAACACCTGTAACACTGAATTTCAAGAATTATCAGAAATGCTAGGAAAGTTCAAAAAGAAGGCTTTTCATAAACTGCCTGCAAATGTGCTGCCCCCATCTCTAGCAGTTCCACTATATTATGAATATAGTTTGATCTTTCACAGAAGTTAACTGTCCAACATCTGGTGCAAATCCACTGGGATGAAGAGAACGATACATCTAAAACACAATATAAAAATGCGAATTGACACCATGACCAATGACTAAAATGTATGTACAAAACACCATCATGAACACAGAAAACTCAAACCAGCCAAGAGTACTGCATAGGTGAAACTGCATTACAATTATGGTAGGTTTTCATTGCTACGATCACCTCGATACTATGAAGGGAAAATTGTTTCAACAGTTTTATATGGTTGTGAAATTCACCTTTTCTGGTTTTCTGGACCATACTTGTCAATATATCCAAGAAGCAGTGCGAGGAGGACTTTCCTACTGTTTTGACTCAATCTGCTGCACACCAAAGAGTTATTGGTGTTATGGTCAGTGTGAGGTTGCAATGGATAACTGTTGTTTCTGTTGAAATAACGATTGGGTATAAAATCTCGAGCATCTAATCTTGTATTGCCCAACGTTAACACCAAACCAGGCATTCTATTTTAGGAAGTTTCTTCACAGAATTCATGATTTGGTAGTTGGGAACCTGTGGTCAGAGTTGTTATCTGGTTATCTGGGCACCGTACAAGTGTAGTTGTTGCTGTAGTGGGAGTTGTCAACAGTCTCAATTTAGAGGGTAACTTGACAGTGGTCTCTATCCCCTTAATGGTGGACACCAGAGTAGGACATATTAAGTAAATTCAACAGTCTGCATGGCTTCTATGTTTTAAACATAAATGATGCTGCTTATGATGTTTTGACTGTGATTGGCTTTTATGGACATGAAATTGTTCCTGTTTCAATACCATATGTCATTGTATCAGGAATCACTTAATGCTCTAACTGTGAAGAGTTTAAAGCAGCTTGTCTATGGAGCGTTGCATATTTCTGTATTTGTTGGGTCTGTTTTAAAGAACTCATGATAAAGTGATTTTTATATATTCAAAGGTGATTAACATAATATGAACTCTATGTATTTCTCTTGTATTTTTATTGCTCGTGGTAAAGGCTTGATTGCGAACAATAATACAAAAAATAACATAACATACCATAATGGCCCTCATTCCAAGGTTGGTGGTAGTCATGGCACTTTTAGTGCCATGACTACCACCAATAACGGGACCGTGTCCGCCCTCGTTCAATGGGGACTTACCGGTCCAGTCCGACCTTGGCGGGACCGGTAAGTCCCCATTGAAAAAGCCATTCCCCATCCCCATTTCAGCCCCCATAGGGCTCAATGGGAAGGGGGAAGGCGCTAATAACGGTACCGCAAATTGCGGTACCATTATTAGCTCTGAAGTCCCTTAACGGGCCCTGTCCATAATGCCTGGTAAAACCACAGAATAGGGCACAAAGGGATTACCGGCACCAGTACCCGTAATCCCTTTGCGCCAGCCTCGGAATGAGGCCCAAGGACTCTCCTAGACTACACTTAGGGCTTCGTAGGTGAAGGAGTTTCCACCCACCCACATTTATGTCTAACATCTTACTTTTCCGACTCCAGACTTTACTAGGCTTTCCAGAATCCTTTGTTTGTCCCATCATGGCAGTTGTGGTCTCATTCTTCCGAATGTCCAAGAGGTGGTGTAATGGTTATTCAGATTATTCAAGATTTATAATAATTAGGCTTTTATATAGCGCTACAAACCCTCAGGTATCTGAGCGCTGCTTATTATTACCCACGGTGTGTGGTGCTCATTTATCGACCTCGGAAGGATGAAAGGCTGAGTTTGGCCCCGCCGGGATTCGAACCTGCGTTAACAGGCTCTGCACGGGTGTCAAAGCGGGCGCTCTACTCGCTGTGCCACTTGACCGGCTATGATTATGTAATCCCCTACACTATCTTAAAAGAAAGACAAATGCGTTGCCCTGAGCTAACGTCCTGGCCATGCTTTTCTCTAAAATAATGACAATTCACCACAATTGATCTGCGACCTTTAGAGTGACCCACATACTTGTGAACTCTATTGAATATCACCTCATTTCCACTATCATCCACAAACAATGCATCAACGAATGTTGTTTCCTTTCTCTTGATTTCCGCTGAACTCTCCTCTTCCTTCTCTGGCGCTCCATGAATTCAGATGTTGCACTGGCATTCACGAGTCTCGATGTCATTGACTTTAAGAGATGATTCGGATTCTCTCACCTCTACATTTTTTATCGTATGTTGAATTTAATTTCAAGTAGATCAGACAACAGTTGGCTATTTTCTAAGACTTCAAACCTGTCCTCAGGTTTTTTCAGCTTTCCTGGAAGAACTGATAATGTTACTAGTATATCTCCTCTGAGGGATTTTATCTCAATGAGTATGGTCTGTATGGCTGCTCTCGCTAAAATCTCCCCTGTTGCAGCATACATCTAAGTATCTAAATAGAAGAATTGCCCCAATTCAAGTCCATACTTGTGATCTTGTTCTAAAGTATTGCTGAATGATAAGTGTCTATTGCATTGAAGCACACATTTCTAAGCTTTTCTTATATTTTTGCTCTATGTATTCTTAACCCCTGTACACTGGTCAAGGGCAATAATACTTCCTCCCCAATGCAATGCCTTCTGCTATCAGAGGCATTATAAACTTCGGTATCCAGTGAAAATGCATACTGATCTGTGGGTGATATATATCTACTTTTCCAATTCTCCGGCCTCATTTGGCTGGAGTTATGCATGGACAATGAGATTGGTTTTTAAGCATGAAACTTGACGGCAAGAACTAGGTAGAGCAACTGCTTCAATTTTCCCAGATTTAAATGGCAAGGCATGAATACCACTCAAATGTTTCCCTAACAGAAATGGGCTTGTGGCCTTCATGCCTTTGGATCTTACTTATATTATTCATACCATGCATGTGTGAATGAATGATGATGGAATACTGGAAAGGGCATGGCTGATAAATTGATCCTCATTATGGAAATGCACATTAATCTCCTCTTGCTGTAAATGATAGTAATCAAGCAGTCCTCCAGCACATGGTCTCATAGATCAGGTATGTCAGGATTTTATTTGGGAGTTGTACATTTCAACTTTTTCACACTGTCGTAAACAGATTGTTAGGTGGTACATGACTCTGTTGTGTCAGTGAGAAATTGGAATGGCATGTTTAGTAGTAGAGAGATCTAAGGGAATGAATGGTCCTATATAGAAGGTGGTGTAAACTGACGGCTTCGTGCTTCAGTTGCTAAGTTAAAATCATTGAAGTATTTAATCTGTAAGCAGTGGTGGATAGCACACGCAGGGCCTAATTTGCAAAAGAGGGCAAACATAGTTCCACGCCTTTTTCACGCCACTGTTAAGATCGCACCATGCATAACTATAGCACTGCAAGCTAATTCACAGAATAAAGTCAGTGCAAAATCCAACGGTGTAAAGGAAAAACTGTAGCGCCATACATGCCCACGACACTCCCACAGTACAATCGCAGTACAATCGCAAAATATGCTATAGGCACACATTGCGCCATAACTGGAATCGCTAAATAGGCAATTTCAGTGATTTTGTGCTCTAATCATACAGAAGGCTTCTATGAATAGCTACTCCCCCCAACACCCCAAGCACCAGCCAGAGATAGTCTGTGATTGGCATTAGCATGCAAGTGCTTACTTACACATTGGATTCAGTTTGGTTGGAGTTTGAATTTTAAAATACTGTTGCTGTGATACACATGCACATTTCCCAGTATGCCTCACATGCACATTGAAATTGTACTGTGCCTGTCAACATGTGACTTTCACTGACATGCCACATTTTCATGCACACTTCACCTAGCATGTACATTTACGTTGATTTCAATTAAGCACTGAATGTAGGCCACGGTGTGTCCACACTCAACAATATCTGCAACATGTCCAGTCGTTCCACTTAACCGTACTTGCTATCCACTTAGGACATGCCAGATGCTATCAGTGATAACATCGTATGGGAAATCAGGCAGCACATCACCTGTGACCTCCTCAATGACCTCACTGGCAAGTACTAGCTATGGGGAAACATTTATGACTGTATTTGACTATATAGCACAGATGGAATACACCCTGTGTTTGATGAAGGACTGAAAACATTTATAAAAACATTATAAATAATATTTGGGGAACTATAGAAAGTTTGTCTTGGACATAGCACTTGATGATTTAGATGTAATATAGAAGACGTATGCAAGCTTTGGATCTCCAGAGGTTTTAGATTAAAACTTTCACTAGCCCTACCTGGCATAGGCACTGGTGAGGATAAATGGGAGTCATAGTCCAAAACGTGTAGTGGTATGCTGTCTTCAAAACCCGGCACTAAAACAATGGCAACCTTTGGCCATCCGGTACATTAGCCTCTCTGGTTCTAATTAATATTTGTCCTAACAACATGAAAGTGTTTTTTGACACTGTTGACACTTGCAGGCTGCCTTCCTAGCCTTCCCTATTTTACATGGTCAAGGCCTACCATTTCATGTGTTGTAATGACAGTAACTTGTCTGCCATATGTTGATAAGTTGACTTCAGGAACTGACCTTTGCTATGCATGTTGTATTCTTTGACAGACAGGTGTAAAGTCATAATTGGAGTACCCACATGTCTTCTTTGCATAGGGGACTGTTTTTAGATCAGAGTGATCAATGTACTAGAGAAAAGTCAATCAATACAGAGTAACCTTGGTGTTTAAGTATACCACGGCTGTAAATGGACTATATTTTTAAATGCAAACTTCAACCAAGCTGTATCCACACCATTCAATGCAGAAAAAAGCATTCAAAATGCTGCGTCTCTCTTTCTTGCATGCCTGATCTGCTGCACCTGTGATGTCACTCATGATGCCATAAGTGATGTCATATGTATATCATCAGTGATGTCATGTCTGATGTCATCAGTATACTTAGGGGCCGTGCAATGGGGGAATCATAATTAAGGTGGTGCAGCTCGCAGCACCTGCCGGATTACAGGGGTTTTGTGGCATTAAATAAGCACCTTAAAGTCTTTTCAACAAATGATTTTTCACTGAATTTCAAGAGTTTCATTGCATTAAGTTGTTTCACATTAACATTGCCTCTACTAACGTTTTTACAATTAATTTCAAGGATTTTGTTGCACTGAACTTATTACATTATGTTGTGTTATGTTATATAAATGTATAGAGCGCACAAACACCGTAGGCAATTTGGCGCTAAAAATACCTACAAAACAGACCAGAAGACCCTGCGAGGACAGATACGATAGGTACGTTTTTTAACAGATGCCTAAACTGGAGGCGGTTTTCTCTGGCCCTGAGTGTAGGTGGCATAGCGTTCCACAGTGTGGCTGCAGAGACGGAAAAAGAGTGGCCACCAAACCTGGACAGACAGAACCATGGGACTGAAATCAACTGGGTGGTCTGAGAGCAGAGGGCACGAGTGGGGCAGTAAGGTGGAAACTTGTCCCATAGAAACTCTGCATCCACTCCATAGAATGCCCTACGCACAATACAAAGCAATTTAAAAGAGATATCCTTGGATACTGTAAGCCAGTGAAGAGAACACAGCACCGGTAAGATATGAGACCCATAAGGGGTCCCAGTGGCTGCCCTGGCTGCCAAGTTCTGCAGGAGCTGGAGACGTTGGTAAGGTAGAGTGGTTGAGCTAAGTAAAGATAATAACAGTAGTCAATGCAGCACCCGGGAAAGGGGTGGAAGAAACGGTAGTACTATCAGCAACATTCTTAATGGAAGGTGGACCGTCTGACAGACCATGCTCACCAGAGCCTCGTTAAATAGAGAAGAAGAGAACTTGAATCCAAGACTTTATACCTCCTAAACTGGTGAGGGTAGTAGGCCCAGTTCCAGAGGCCAGAATGAGGAAGTCCAGAAGATAGACAGGGAAGAAGGAAGGGAAGAAGAACCAACCACCAAGACCTCCGTCTTCTCCCAATCCAATTTCAGACAATTGGTGCTCATCCATCCAGCTACTGCCGTAAAACAGCCCATAAGCCGAGAGGCCATGTCCAATTGAGCAACATCAAGCCGGACAAGGATTTGGGTGTCATCGGCATAGGAATGCAGCAGAGGCAAGAGGCAAGAGGCTGGATGTAAATATTGAATAACATAGGAGACAGGGCAGAGTCCCAAGGAACACCAACGGACAGAGAGTGAAAGGAGGACTGAAAAGAGGAGAGAGCCAGGGTCTGCCACTGTCAGCCAGGAAGGAGGTGAACCAGGCCAGGACCGGGGCAGAGTGGCCAGCAGATGCAAGGCAGTCAAACAGGAGGGGATGGTCAACCATATCAAAAGCAGCTGACAGATCGAGAAGAATCAGGGAACTAATTCCCCCTTAGTTGACCAACCAGGCCAGATTGTTCTTAGCAGAAACCAGCCCACGGCCTGGACGAAGGCCTGTCTGTCCCTTAACTAAAGTGTTTTAACTGAATTTCAAAGGTTTTGTTATGCAAAATACTTCCCATTACCTGCAATTCTGTCTTTTCTGATAACATACCGGATGTCATATCATTTCTTATTGATATTGATTCTTGAGCTACACAACATCGGGTTTACCAAGTATTTCCTCTTGTTCCTACTAGATAAGAAGGGCATAGCAATGGTATACTGTGATAAAGAAGAGCAAGGTGGGGCTATTAGGAGACTTCAATTAGAAAGACTAAACTTGTGTATTTGGGTACTGTGATGAAGAAGAGTGAGGTGGCTAGTTAGGAACTGTGACAAGGAAGAGTGAGGCATTGTAGGCCAAATTACCATTTTTTTCACCCTGAGCTGTGTTTCTAAATTGAATTGTCACGCCCCTGTCGCACATGAATGCGTTCAGGGACTGACAGGCTCACCAGGAGCCAGAAGCGGAGTAGAAGAACGAGTAAGTTTGTGTGTGTGTGTGTGTGTGTGTTGGTGTGTGTGTTGTGTGTCTGTGTGTGTTTTGGTTTGGGGGAATCTTGGCGGAGTCTTGGGTGGGAAGGGATGGGGCGGTGGCAGGGAGAGGGGGGTTCAGGGTTTTGAGGTAATGCTGCGGGAGAGGGTGGGGTTGGGGCGCGGGGAGGAGTAAATGGGAAACACCCCAATACAAAAAAAACCTACAGGCATGTCCTTTTCCTGCTTTCTGAGGGCTGCACAACATCGACCAACATTTTTTTATGTGTGCCCCTCCGAAAGCGGGAAAATAACCAAGTGAGGTGGGATACATCAGGACAGTGATGAGGAATAGCAAGGTGTGGTTAGTGGGGGAGTGTGATGAGGAAGACGGAGTTGGTGCACAAATATACCTTAAACATTATGAAGACTGAACTTCTTTTAAGGATTTCCTATAAATATTAACATTTTTTTCTCAAAAGTAACACTTAGATTTGTACTGCACAAATGACTATGGACTGACTTTGCGCTACAAAAATACACTTTGCACAGTTCCATGAATCAGGGTTGGTGTCGGCAGTGCAAACTCACTTTTAAGCAGTGTAAAGTCACTTTGTGCCTGTCAAGAAATTCTATGAATCGGGACCCCAAGTGATTTGAGAACCAGATAAAGTATTGTTTTCGAAGTGCTCCTTCTTTCTATCCCCCAACCAAAACTAACCAGTTTCCACCAGCCACCCAAGTAAAGGCCTCAAATGAAACAAAGGTCCCTTAATGCAGGCAGTGGTACCGGTACCAGCAGTCTCTGCCTGCTTCTGTGAATTATATTTCCATAAACCCATGCAGTTTCTTATGTATATGTTATGGGGCTTCAATTTTAAAAAAAGACACTTACCTTGCAGCGCACTTCGGCACCATGCCCTAGTTCCTGAAATCCATTTTCTTTGTTGATGACCGTGACATCATTAACTGAGAAATGGACTTTGAGAAATAGGGCTCAGCATGGCGCTACACTGCAAGGTCCTCATTTTTTTCAATTAAACACCCTCAGCACCATGTAGGTGCTGAGGGAGTTTAATTGGCAAAAAATCAAACTTAACTTGTGAAGCACTTTGGTACTACACCCTAGATCCTCAAAAACATTTTCTCTGTTACTGACCGTAACATTATCAACAAAGAAACAGACTTTGGAAAGTATGGCACAGCACCGCGCTACACTGCAAGGTCATTTTTCTTTTTTGTATTGAACACCTGTGGCACCATGCAGGTGATAAGGGTGTTTAACTTACCTTGTGATGCACAATTGCACCATGCCCTAGTTCCTCCATTTTCTCTGATGATGACCAGGACATTATCAACCGAGAAATGGACTTTGTAAAGTACGGCACAGCATAGCAGCACACCACAAGATCATATAAATATACATATTTTTATATAAAGAGCACCATATAGGTACTAATGGTGTTTCTTTAGTACCTGTTCCTGAAATCCATTTTCTCTGTTGATGACCGTGACATCATCAGCAGAGACACCGGCTTCTGAAGGGATGGCACAGTACAGTGCTACACGACAAGGTCATTTTTTATTTTTTAATTAATCTCCCTTAGCACCATACTGACTCACTCTGCAGGTCACACACTTGATGTCTTGATCTCCTCTGACCTCCCCCTCTCCATCCCTCTGACCACTCCTCTCTCCTGGAGCGATCACTCTCTCCTCTCATCTCTCCCTCTCTTCACCCCAGGCCAAGCCTACCCCAAAACTGCCACCTAACGTCTCGGACATCCGGCCCATGAAGCATGTGTCAGTTGAGGCTTTTGCCGCAACCTTCTCTCTGCCCTCCACCTCTGGCTGACTCACAGCCCTGTCTATGCTCTACTTTTCTATTTCGGATACTCTTGATGCTCTTGCCCCTGTCATGAGGAACCGTTTGAAGCCCAAAGCCAAGTGCAATTCTTGGTATGACTATGACCAAGCTACACTGAAACGTAAGTCTAGGGTGGCTGAGAGGAAATGGAGGGCTTCTTGTTCATCCTCTGACAAACTGGCCTGCCGCCTGCTCCAAAGGCAATACTGACTCTCTGTCCACACTAAGAAGAGAGCCCACATCCAAGCCTGTGTCTCTGCGGTATCTTACAACTCGGCCAAACTCTTGAAAATCTTATAGGAGCAGGCCAACGCTGCTGCAGTCTCTAACTCCCCTGTCGCCTCCCAGGGCCTTTGCACGGCCCTTTGCATGGTCCTTGCCTCTCACTTCATGTAAAAAATACAGGATATCCTGTCCACACTCTCATTCTCTCTTTTCCCCAGTCCTACTGTGAACTCTGGCACTCCTACAGCCTCCCATCCCTCTTTCTCATCCTTTTCTCTTTTTTCCCCTGACAAGGTCTCTAGACAAGTCTGATCTATGAAAGTCTCATCAAAACAGGTTTCTCCATGTTCTTCCAAAACCATCAAGGACCACATTGACACTCTTGCTCCTGCCCTGGATGATTTCTGCAACCTCTGCTTGGCCTCGCAAACCTACACCTCCCTTCCCCTCTGAAGCACTCTCTTGTGCACCCTCTTCTCAAGAAACCCACAGCTGAACCCTCTTGCCTGGCTAACTATCACCCAATCTTCATCACTCCTTTTCTGGGCAAAGTCCTTTACTCTGATTCTGTTGTTTGTCTCCAAGACCGTCAGTCTGGCTTTAGAGCTGCCAGAAGCATGGAAACTGCTCTCCTGAACATCTGTGAAGATCTATTCTCCAACCTTGACTCTAACTTCCCCTCTGTCCTTATACTACTCGATCTCTCTTCTGCCTTTGACACAGTCAACCATACCATCCTGCTCAACCATCTCTGTGACAACCTGGGTATCACTGATCAGGCTCTGGCCTGGCAGACTTCTTTCCTCTCTGATCAACCCTCCCAGGTCCAACTTGGGCCCTTCCTTTCATCTATCTCCCTTTCTACCTGCGGTGTTCCCCAGGGGTCTCACCTCTCACCCTGGATTTTCAACCAATACCTGGCAACTCATGCCCACTGCATTGCCACTTTCTGCTCAAATTTCCAGTGCTATGCTGATGACACTCAACTCATTTTCAGGCTTCCCTCGGCCACCTCTTCTCCTTTGCTCATCTCTGATTGCCTGATTGCCTACCTGCCATTTAGGATTGGTGTGCCGCTAACAATCCCTGCCTGAATGCCAGCAAGATGGAGATCCTCCTCATCAGCACACCTTCACCCTCCTTTCCTGTCACTCTGTGGCTGACTTCCCTTGGCCCACCTCCTACCCCCACCTGCGAGGCTAAGAACCTCAGGGTCATCTTTGACCCTGAGATTTCCTTCTCTGCCCACATCTCTGATGGCTCTAAAAAGTCAAACTGACTACAGCACCTCCTCAGAGGTATTCTGCCTTTCCTCTCCTTCCCCCAGAAGCTCACTGTCTCTTGAGCCTTGGTTCTCACTAGGTTGGATTACTGCAACAGCCTCTTTCTAAATCTACCTGCTTCTACTCTCTGCCCTTTGCAACTTATCCAGAACAGGACTGCAAGACTTGTCCTTGGCCTCAAGCCCTGGGATCGTATCTCTCAAGCCCTGAAATCTCTCCACTGGCCTGCGAGGATTAAATTCAAGACCCATTGCATTGTCCACAAGGCTTTCGGGGCCCTGGGTCCAAACTACCTTCAGCTGTGTCTCCTTAAATAACTTCCCTCCCAAGCTCTTTGCTCCTCCACCTCTAACTCCCTCGGGGTCAGTTGTTTTTCAAAGAAATGAGTTGGGGGTAGATCTCAGTCTTCAGCTGGGGCCTCCCTCTGGAACAGCCTTGCTGCCACTCTGAAACTTGTGGAGGACCATCTCCGGTTCTGGAAACAACCCAAGATCTTCCTCTATGCTTCTGCCTTCGCACCTCCTCCCCCCTGCTGATTTGTTCTGTCTCTCACTTCATGCACCTGTCACCCTCAGACTTTCGGGCCTAGTTACCTGTTCACCCTGCCACCCACTCGCACTGCCTCCTGGCAATCCCTTGCACTGGAGACTGTACCTGTGACCCTAGAGTCCATCCCCTTTTATTTTTTCTGCACTTATCATTCACACCCTGTCTGTTGCCTTAAACCTAACACTTGCCACTTGCTGGCTACACTACCACTGTTTGTTGCTTTTTATTAATTATTTATTATTTATTTGTATTCCTTTGCTCAGCACATTCCACTTCTCCTGCCCGTGCACTTTCCCCTTTCCCTCTCCCATGCACTTCTGCACTCAATGTCACTGGGCCTAGTAAGATCAGTGTTTTGTTCACCCATACAGGTGTCAAGAATGATTAATTAAACATAAAAAACACACTTACCTTACCACCAACACCACAGCCAAGTTCCAGAAGTCAATTTTCTCTGTTGATGATTGTGGCATCATCAACAGGGAAACAAACTTCTAAAGTTATGGCACGGCACAATTACACAGCACAAGATCATGCTTTTAAAACTCCTGTACAAATCTAAGGGTTTGTTCAACAATTGCTCTGAAGAGAAGACGGAATCCAGAAGAATTATTTCAGATCATGTGAAAATCTCATGCAATCAAAAACGAAACACAATGTCATTCCGAGTTGGGCGTTAAGGGAAAAACGATGCCGGTAAATGATTACCGGCATCGTTTACCGTTACGGGCCATTCTGAACCTCTAGACCGTTATTTACGGCGCTGTAAAGTACGAGGCCGTAAATAGCGGTCTCAAGGCACGCGCACGACACCCCATGCCAAAATTAGCGGCATGGCGTAAACCGGAGCTGATCCCAAGTCATGCGGACATGCAAAAAACGGCCTCTACAAGGCCGCAAAGTACCTTACCGGCATGGAGTAAATACCGGCATCGCCGAGAAGGTGTTAAGAACCCTGAGCAGTGTTTCCAAGAGGCACAGGTGCACTCAACCAGCACAGGTGGAGGCAATGGGGTCTGGCACAGCACAAAAGGAGCACACCCACTCGCCACACCCCCTCCCACACCAAGATGATACCAATTGTAGCAGGATTACTGGAGCTGGAGGCCCTGCTTGCAAGGCAGCAACGACAACAACAGCAACAACAACAACCACAGCCACCACCACAGAGGATACACAGGAGGAGAAGGAGGGTGAGACAGGCCCAGCATGGCCTACCGGTGCAGCCACCATTACCACGCCGGCAGCCCCCAATCCCTCGCATCAGAGCCTCCCCCTTCAACCTCACACCAGAGCAGATCCACACCCTGTACCGCCTTCACCGGGACACCATCACCACCATAGTGGACCTGACACATGACGACATGGTGAGCCTCATAGAAATCCACACTGCAATCCCCCCTCTACTCAGGGTAGTGTCTGTTCTCCACTTCCTTGCCACAGGCACGTAGCAGCATACAGTGGGGCACATGCATGGCATACCACAGTCCATATTTCACATATACTCAACCAAGTGCTGGATGCCCTCATCAAACACACAAGGGACTACATATCCTTACCCCGAACACCCCAGGAGATATTGGATACATAAGTTGCCTACCATGCACTGGCAGGCATGCCAAATTGCATAGGTGCCCTCGACTGCACCCACGTGGAATTGGTCTTTCCACATGCAATTGAGGTGGCGTATCGCAACCACAAGCAATACCACTCCATTGACATCCAGATGGTATGAAATGCCAGTAAAGCCATCACACATTGCTGTGCCCGATACCCCCGATCAACACATGACCCCCTGGTCCTGCGGAACTCCACGCTACCACGCTATATGGAGCAACATGCTGGACAACATGCCTGGCTGCTTGGTGAGTCACCTGATTGGGCCATGGCAGCGCATTGGGGCCATGAGTAGGGTGGATGCATACCCCAACTTGGTGGGAAAGGGGGGGTGCATACTACACCTGTTTGGGACTGTTGACGCCGGTGCACGATGTGCACCCCACAGAACACAGTGCCCCAAGGCAATGGATATGGCACATGACTGCCTAACCTCACAGCGATGCTAGAATGTAGAAAATACAACACTACTCGTCCGACAGGTAACCTGGCCCAATACCACAACACAAGCACCACTCATCGGCGGACCTCACACACCATAAGGGCATCCTGCACCATGCACTGCATATGCACTATCTCGCAGCCTCCTGCATCCCACCACACAAGACAGACGTCCCTGGGAGTGCATAGAAGTGAGCCCAACAGAGATACAGCAGCGTGTCACTGGTTCCGCACACCCATAGTAGTGGTGCAAGTCAACATGGTACTGATCAGTGCAGTAAGACAAGTATGCTACTGACTACAGTCAACACCCCCTGCCACCAAATCTCACAGAACCCAACACATCAATGAATTCAGGCCAACACTGCTGCACGCATATACGGTGCACGTACAACAAGATGTGAGTGCACACCATAAGCCATCTTGAAGAAGCTACCCCTCCATCATTCCATGGCACAGGACACATAGCCGGGCCAGTAATGGGGTTGATGCAACCAGGGACATGCGTGTATGGCCAGGAATCACCAGCTGCCATGCAAGACTGCTACAGTTCGCCACCATCAATGTACAAACACTTACCTTCATTCCCCTTCCATGCAGGTGATGGTGGCTACCCTTTGAAGCCGTGGCTCATGGCCCCTATCCGCAACCCACAGAACAGGCATGAGGAGGACTACAATCGAGCCCATACCCGTACACGGGTGGCCGTAGAGCAGACATTTGGCCTGTTGAGGGCACCATTTTGTTGCCACAGCCGTTCGGGTGGAGCACCCATCAACAGCCACGAGAAGGTGGCCAGGATCACCATGGCATGTGTAAGGCTGCACAATATGTGCATCCATCGGAACGTGCCACTGCCCCCTGACCTGGGACTGCTACCACCAGATGATGATGAGGGGGTGGATGAAGAATTGGCAGGACAGCATCACAGAGCAGATGCACAGGAGGGATGTGCCGTGTGGCAATCATTGATTGGACAATATTTCTGACACTCAAGTCAGCTGAGGGTGTCAGGATGACAGGGCATCGGGCACTGGTTGTGGGGATACATGTACACCATGCACTGTCAGTCATTGAAAGACACATGCACAATGATCAATGTCCACTCTGATATTTTTTTGCACAACCGGTGTATTGGATTAGTAGGTTCACACGTGTACAACAAAACCTCCACCCTCACCCCCCTCCCCTCAACCTCAAAAGGCCTTGGAGGAGCTATGGTGGTTTTGTCTTTCCTGGCCAGTACGCGGTGGTCCCTGCCTTTGGCACTGGATGTGGTGGGACGGCTTCTCTCAGGCTCATCGCCCTCATGCTCACTGCCTGTGGGTGTAGAACAAAGGTACAACATGAGTGGTTGTGTGAGACGCTAATGTCATTAATGGCAGCATTCACATTTCAGTCATTTTGGATTGGTGGCATTTTGGCCGTTACTACATCACTGGTTTCTACGGATGTGTCGGATATGTACGCAGGTGTGGGAGTCACTAATCCTGGCCTGGTCATGTGCAGTCTGACTCGCACACTGCCAAGCCTGCTGCACAGTGTGCTCATTGGGATGTGCTAGTTACTGCACTGTGGTTGGTGGGCATTATGTGGTAGCACTTATCCCTTGGTGGCAGTTGTCTTGCCATTATCAGAATGGGTGGAGGGCAGTATGACAAGGTGCATTGGACGGGGCTTGGAAGTGTATTCAACATGTATTTGCCATTGGCGGTGTTGACTTTGGACACTCACCTCCATCAGCAGACGACGGAGCCCCACACTCCATTTCAACGACGCCCTCGATTGATTCTGTGCCAATAATGCAGCGCAGGTCTCCTCCCATGGCGCTAGTTTCATTGGTGAACTTGGTCCACCTCCAGTCAGCAGTGCCTTGCTGCGGTTGGCTGCGAGGATGCTCTGCACCCTCAACCGCAAGTCGTCCCACCGCTTGCGGCAGTCCCTGTGGGTGCGGGGGGTGGTGCCTACTGCGCTCACCCTTTCAGCAAGTTCTGCCCATATGTTTTTCTTCCGGACCACTGCCTCTCTGCGCATGTCGCTGCTGAACACTACGTCTGCGTGCTCCTCCAGGTGGCCCACCATGGCCTGCAGCTCCTCGGGGCTGAAGCGCTGCTTGCGGAGGCGGTCCGCTGACTTTTTCGGGGCTTTGGGCATAGCTGGCGGTTGTGTAGGCCCTTTCCGAGGTTCAGGTTCTTCCCAAGGGTGCTGCCTGGAGAGGATGGCAATGGATTGTGTTTTTAAAGATGGCCGCCGCGCTCCTTCCCGTTCCTGTGCGATGACGTAATTTCCGTATCCGTTAATTAGCGGTGACCGTAATTTACGGTATCCGTAAATTACGGTCACCGCTAATTGCGGACGGCGAAGCTTCGATGGCGGTGTTGTAAAGAACGTCTCGCTTCATGCCGCTAAGGGGTTTAACGGGCCCTTTAACGGTATGCCGCTAGGGGATTTACCGGCATGGCGGAAAGCTTGTGCCCGCGAGGTCGGAATAGCCTGTAAATAGCGGCGTTGTACCAGATCGGACTCGCTCTTTCCGCCATGCCGGTAAAAACCAATACTTACCGCCAACCTCGGAATGACCCCCAATGTAACCACTGCGTTGGCATGAGTGCATCTCAGTGGTGCATTTTATATTCACTAAACAAAGTTGAATAGAAATATCTCGATCTAAATATACAAATGCAGAACGTTAAATCACCTTAATACAACCCCCTACTCATTTTAAGTTAATTTAAGGCTTTTTTTATATGTATATTCTCAAAAGGAATACTCATCTTCCCCTAACTAGCAACCACACTGATTACCAAATCTCATTGTATCATATTTACCAAGAATTTTTTTTCTCAGTTCTCCCCACTTCTCATTCTCAGAAAAATGCTTGTAAAAAACTAAAAACTATGCTTTCCCCAATTCCCAACCTTCCCCATTCATCCTTTCTCACACTGCCCACATGCACCCTGCCCACAAAACTCCATAATGTACACTATTTATATCATGTTAAGGCACTTTTTAATGTCGTTTGTGAACTTGGTTTGCGAATCACATAATGGCCGGCTTTCAGAAATGAAAAGGCTGGCAAAAGCAATGCATCATGGGAGACATGACTTCAGTTTCTAACATAAACACTGGACAAATTTGAACCAAAACAAGAAAGTCTTCATTCCAGACGTCTTTCTTATTTGGCATAAATCCATCCAGCAGTTTGAGCTGTGTGCATGGGCAAACAATTGCCATTTTCTCTCAGGGAAAATTAATTGAAAAGTGAAAAACAAACCCTTTTTTTTTCAATTTATATCTTTTGAACCTTAACACGGATGTGCACAAAATGTCCAGACCCGCCTGGCATTGGCCCTAATATAGGGATGTTTAACACTGTGCTGCTCCATCCTATGGCTCAAAGTTCATTAGCCATACAATCTTTGCTTAATCTATGGATGATATTGCCGCCCTATAATACAGTTTCCGTAATATACTAAAAATGTTCTGCAGAAACATGTAAATTACCAGACTGACCCACAGAGTGTCCTATCTAACCTTGTGACACTAATACCACTGACCATGGAACATGGATATGATGTGCCAAACTGATAATAAGACAAAGGATTGTCAGACAAAAGTAAGCAATGCATTGAAAAAGCACACGCGATTTGAAAAATAAAAACATATGTACAACAAGATACTGTAAAATGTCAAAAGAAACATAACTCTACCCATCTCAAATAAAAAACAAACCCACACAGCTACAAACAGAAATCAATGGTCCATGTCTTCCTCCAGTTCTGCCAAAGCCTGTGCCAAGGCCATCTCGCTTCGGCACTCGCCTCCCGGAGTTGGGCATCCCTATTCTTGTGTAAGGTCACCAAGGCCTGCTTCATCCTCACCTCAATGTCTTGGGTAGCCCTCAGAGACTACTCCAGCATTGAAGCCCTAGTACAGGCTATGTTGTCATTTGCTTCTGCTCTGTTCATGTCAATGGCTGCCTCAAGTGCTGTAGCCCAGTCTGCCCCCCTCTTCTCCATCTGCTGCCTCACTTGTACCATCCAACACCGCTGACACCTGTATGCAGACCCTTACCCTGGCCTGCCTTGCAGTCGCAATGTTCCTGATCTGTTTCGCTCTCCAATCTGCCTTGATGGCAATGTCAATCCTTCTCACAACTCCTAATGCCTGCCAATCTGTTTCAACCGCTAGTTCACTCCCCACAAAGAAGATCATCTACTCAGAAATGAACCCATGCAGCATCCCTGCTGCCACTATCCTGGAATGTCTCTTTGACCACCAAAGCCTGTTCTCCACTGGGCAAAATGGTAGGTCTAGCCTGCACCTCCCTCTCAAGTTCTGATTCATCTCGCTTGGTGTGGACATGAACCTTATTTAGCTCTGGGCCCTGGGATCTCTCCACCTGCCTGGTAAGCCTTCATTTATTTGGTTTTCATTCTGTTTCCCTCTGCCACTGCAGGACCTTTGCAGCCCCTTTCCCAGTTTCTCCTTTCCCTCTGCGACCAACCCACCCACCATGTCCATGATAGGGTCTGTGCTACTTCATCTGATTGTGGAGGTCATAGCTTGGTGAGTGTCCACCTGTGGAGGCGACCAATGCCCTTCCTTAGCTCTGGGCCTTGTAATCTCTCCATCTGCTTAGTAAGCCTTTCTCTGTGCGGTCTCATTTCTGGCTTTATTTATTTACATTTTACTGGTCCCTGCTTCCTCCTCCTCCCAGCCCACACACTGTGTCCCCTGATAGGGTCTGTGCCACTGCACGTGACCGGGCGGTCCTCGCTTGGTGAGTGTCCACCTGTGGAGGCGACCCAGGCTCTTCTTTTGCTATAGGCCCCTGGATATCTCCATCTGCCTGGTAAGCCTTGCTCTGCACGGCCTCATCTCTGGCTGTATTTATTTATGTATTTGGTTTTCTTTCTGTTTCCCTCTACCAGTGCCTCCTACCCCCCTCCTCCCAACCCACCCTCTGTGTCCCCTGATAGGGCTTGTGCTACTGCACGTGACCAGGCAGGCCGTAGCTCGGTGAGAGTCCACCTGTGGAGGTGCCCCAAACCATTGTTTAGCTATGGGCGCTGGGATATCCCCATCTGCCTGGTAAGCCTTTCCCTGTAAGGCCTCATCTCTGACTTTATTTATTTATTTTGTTTCCCTGTACCTTTGCAGGCCCATTTCCACCTCCTCCCACCCCGCCCATCGTATCCCCCAATAGGATCTGTGCTACAGCACATGCAAAGGGAGATCATAGCTTAGTGAGCATCCACCTGTGGAGTTTACCCAGGCCCCTTCTTTAGCTCTGGGCTCTGGGGGCCCTGGGATCTCTTCATCTCTTTCTCTGCACTGCCATATCTCTGTCTTTATTTATCTATTTATTAGGTTTTCCTTCCGTTTCATTCTGCTACTGGGGGACATTCAGAGTCATTTTCCCAGTCACTCCTACTCCCAACCCACCCACTGTATCCCCTGGTAATTTCCGTACTACTGAACAAGACTGGAACTCTCCCTTTTCAGTACCTCCCCAGGGAAGTCATGCCCAGACAGCCCTCAGCGAAGGGCTAGTGGCGAAGTACTGCTCCCTCCTAAGCAGCTCCATTCCCTGATGGACCCTGTTCACCCACGGATGTCCGTTGGAGCACCCTACAGTGACAACTAAGGTAAGATTAGTACGGGCTGTGCGCACAGACATTACTGTTTAGTTTATTTGCTTGAATACCACACCGAACCCGAGGGTACCCAAGTGTTTTGTGTTCAATTAAAACCCTGCCACTCCATGTTAGGGAGAATTCTCTTATAAGGCTAATTTCCCAAACCTAGTGAGTCCCCCAGCAGCTTTGCTGGATTTTTGTGGTTTGTTTTTTTTTTTTCCTGCTAAGAGTGAGACTTTTTCCTCCAACTCTTAGGCATGATTTGAGGTATGTCTTTGACTTTGTATGTGCTTATGGGCTATGGGGTCTTTTACTCCATAGGGTATCATCTGTTTTTCATGTGTGTTACACAGCACCTTCAGTGCAGTAACACAGGGGTGTCATAGTGACCCCCAAACATAGACTCCATACCCTGGGACTGACTACTGTCTCCCAGGGCATGTAAAGTCACCATTGACTTTACTAGTCCAAAATTGTGATCAGAACCAGTACAAACCATCATATTGTGGAAGTGCTGGAAGGGGTTAATTCGATTGCCCGGGTCTGTTTTCAAGGGGGCACTGTCCAGGCCCCCCTTGTCGAGTTTCTCGCTGGTGGCAGTGGTTACCACGCAAAATATTCCACCGGAATATTTCCTATGGGATTTTCCCATTGATTTTAAATGCACCACTTTTTGGTGCAATGTTAAAGATACCGCTGGTTTATTTATTTAATATTAAATCAACGGTTGGGTCTTTTCGCCAGAACTCTTTTCTAAAATGGCGTTTGTGTCCGTCTCTGTAACTCCAACCAAGGTCGTGCCCTTTGTTCAACTTTTTGGCGGGCTTCTCCACAGAAGCCCTCCAAATGGTGCCACTCTGTCTGGGTTCCACAAGATGTGTGGGGAGGGGAATTGGCACCCTGGACTGCGTTGCCTTAGCAACCCAAGTCGCACTCTATTCTGATTGGCCCAGTGGTGAGCCGCCCGGCTCACCACTTAGCATGTTTGAGTGACAGCTAGGCTGTTGAATGGGTGGTTTTCTGCATAAAAGCAGGGCTTTTGGGACTGGAACTTCAGAAGTCGCCACAGGACCTAAGAATCCGAAGAGGGAAGAAGCTGAGCCATCTGCAACGACGACACCACCGGTGGAGCCCTGCTGCAACAAACTCACCACTTTCCCAACATCAAGAGAAGATCTTCTGCTGGACGAGTCTTCTTCCTTTGAGCTGGTGGGATCAACCAGTGCACCCCTTTCGCCTTCCAAAGACGTCTCTTGATCGAATCGCCCGTGCCAAGCACCTTGGCGGCCAGATAGCCAAGCTTCACCACTTTGACCGCGAATAAAAGGAATGCACCTTTTAACTGACAAACTCCGCGGCTGGTTTCATGCCTGTGCAGTGCATCGACTCTGAGTTTCCTCCTCGGCGAGATCCCCTCTTCCCCTGGTTGAAACAACAAACTGCAACCACTGCCAGGAACAACTGCCACCGCTAGATCTTCCTCTCTCTTTAAGGTACTGTGTTCTGCCTGGCCTCCCTTTCAACGGATTGCTAAAGGTGAACCTTAAATCCTTGGCTTTCCAACTGGGTTGGCCCCAGAGCTTCTAACTTTACTTCTTGAATCACCCCAACCTCGTTTGAACATTCTGCAAAGACTTTTAGTGCATTTTAAACTGTGTGATCTTGGGCACATTTCGCTTTGCTCCATTTAAAGTGGGCCTGGCCTATGAACTTTGGCACTACAGTGTATACTGCCTTTACTCCCTTGCTTTGAACTTCTAAAAGTGTTGGGAACTGTTTTATTTCTATGCCCTGCCTTTTTCTCTCCCTTTAACTTAACTATTGGAGTGCCATCTAGGTTACGCGCTCACATCTGTTTTAACAAATAGTGGTGTTTTAACCCTGACTGGTCTAATAGTTATCAAGGGAGGTGTTTATACTTTACCTGACTGTGTTTTTAACTTGCTTTTGATTTAGAGTGCTAGTGTATTGCCTAAGGTGTGTTTTAAATAAATAATTATATACTTTTGATACAAAGCTCTGGTCAGTGTTTGTTTGCTCTACTGTGTTTTTGGCCCTATTGTGTATACTCTATATACTGCCCTAATCATCTTGAGAGAAGTCTGCCTGCTCAGCCACAGCTACCAGGTAAATCTGGGTGGTACAGACTGCTACCAATTGCGTTTACTGCTTACTCCCGTAGTCTTAATCTTCTTACAGTGTTCCCCAGGGGAACTGCACAGGATTCTGCCTAACACTCCATCATTAACTCTACCTCATTACAAGACTGTGTAGATTACCTGCTGCCCCACCTAGATAGCCTGATAGACTTACTGGTAACAATCTGTGTGTTGCACGTACTCAGTCCTGCAGGGTAAGAAATGTGTATCCCTTAACTGTATTCTGGGTGTAGGATATGTGTCGCACTAAGATTGATTGTTTGGGGTAGGAAATGTGTTGCACTTAGATGGCTTGTTGGGAGTTATGAAATGTATTGCACTTAGATGGATTGTTGGGGTTAGGATGCACATTGCACTTAGATGGATAGTTGGGGGTAGGAAATATGTCGCACTTAGATGGATTGCTGGGGGTTAAGAAATGTATTGCACTTAGATGGGTTGTTGAGGTTAGGAGATGTACTGCACTTAAATGGATTGTTGGGGTAGGGAAATGTGTTGCACTAAAATGGGCTTTGTGGGGTATTTATGTATTATCTTGTTCATTTGTAGCGGCGTACAAAACCCACAGGCATCTAGGTGCTAGTTGCAGGAAGTGGGGCAGAGAGGGTAAAAGATAGAGCCTCAAGGCTTAGTTGAATAGGAGGGTTTTGAGGTGTTTCCTGAAGACGTGATAGGAGGGTTCATTTCGCAGGTGAGGAGGGAGTTCATTCCAGAGAGCTGGGGCATGGGCTCTGAAGCTAGCGCCCCAGAATTTTCCTGTTGAAGCAAGGTGTAATCATCTGGTTTTTGTGTAGGCAGACTTGGTAGGTCTAGATGAAGAACGTTTTTTGATGGTGTCTTTGAGGTATTGGGGGTCATCATTGGCCACACATTTGTAGGTGATAGAGAGTATCTTCAATTTAATTCTGTTCTTGACTGGGAGCCACTGTGCTCACTTTCTGGCCTCCGATATATGAGCATCTCTGTCAATGTCAAGTGCTGTATGCAGAGTATTGTTTTGAATGGTTTGGAGTTTGTGCACGTTCTTTCTGAAGTCCCACAAAGTAGAGCATTGCAATTGTCCAGTTTAGATCCTATAAGGGCTCTGGCAATTTTGAGGCGATTCTGCAATGAAAGGAATGGTTTGCTGACATTGATGAGTTTGATTGTGTATCCTGAGGAGGATGCAATGTGGTTGACCTGGCCAGTCATGGTGGGGGAGGAATCAAGAAAAAGGCCAAGAGTTTTGACGGACGATGCTACCGGTATCTTATGACAGTCAATAGTGAACGTTTTGTAGGCACATGTAGTTTCGAAAGTAATGCTGCTGATCAAGAGATGAGGAGCTTGAATCATCATATAGGCATAGGCTGTGAGCAGATCTGGATGGTTTCATAGATGTCGTTGATGCAGCCAGTGTCTGTGGGGTAATCTCCAGTGAGGGGTATGAGGATTTGTGTGTCTTCCACGTAGTTTGTGTATGAGACACCGAGGGCATCTATGTGGTCAAAAAGGGGTTTGGCAACATGTTGTTAAGTGTGGGAAACACACAGGATCCGTGAGGGACTCCACAGGAGGTGGGTGTGGGTGTGGCAGTGGGTAGGACATTTATCACGCTTAGATGGATTTTGGGGGTTAGGAAATGTATTGCACTTAGATGGATTGTTGGGGTAGGAAAATGAGTTACACTTAAATGGACTTTGGGGTTAGGTGAGCTATCGCCCTTAGATGGACTTTGGGTGGTAGGAAATGTGTTGCAATCATATGTTAGCCTGTCCATTATACCCAAAAGCGTATAATGATATTATAGGCTTCAGCATTAAGATGAACAAAGGGAGATGCGGGCAAAGCGCTTTGAAGTTTTTGGAAGATAGACTGTTGATTGCGCCTAGTAGAGGTACTGCGAAGGCTGGCACATGTATTGCATTTAAAAGAACGGTATTGGTCAGACGATCAAAGGGTGGGCAGTGTGTTGCATTTAGATAGATCTGGGAGTGTCTTTTTTGTTGCACCTTATAATGTTAGCCCACTCATTATGCTCAATGATATTGCTGGTAACCCTTACATTGTACCTAAAGATCCTAAATTAGCCATTGTAACACACAGCAGTTATATGCAGATGTGCAGATATCGCAGTTAGTAGGTGGTGGTTTATAGCATTTTAGAAGTCTGAAGATATATAGTATGACTATAAAGGTAGCCTGTCTATGGCGCTTAGGGAATCCTATTATCCTAGATACTATGGTAGCCTACCTGTCACGCCTAGAGGATGTACAAGGACAGCTAGTCTATTGCAATAAGAAGACTTGAAGGTAGCCTCCCCTTAGGATCTAGAAGTCTCTATGAGGGTAGCTGTTTTTTCCCACAGATGATCTGATGGCACAGCGACATCAAAGATAAGCTCCGTCTGAGCTCTAGGTATGTATAAACGCACCACTTCGGTGGACATCTGCCACAGGCACGGCTGTACATCCACCCACATTAGAATGCAGTTATGACCTACCGCAAAATTTGTTTTTTCTGAACACAACGTTTTTAAGCCCACTTACACAGACTTGCCTCATCATCTCTGCCATAGGGATATAGCGACAACCTATGACAAAATGTTGGTCTTGCTAGACACATAACAAATCTCTTGCACTGACATATACTTGTGACCTCCCTCAGCACTCACCCACATGCTTGTCCTTTTGGGTTGCTTACAGGAGTCCGGCCAGCCCACCTAATTCCTTACCTTGGCCAAAATGCACACAAGAATTCTAAACCTCAATGAGAATTTTCCATACTCTGGACTCCGGTCCCAGAGGGCATTCCCACCACAACCGCATTGAGACTATAATAAGGGTAAAAGGTGCTATATAAATGATGACTACAATTACAGTTACAATTAACTCCACCAGGGAAAAAGGAGCAGAGATATGGAGGCAGAGCAGGCATTCATAGAAGTGGACTTTCCAAAGAGGTCATCCTTGCTCTGTGCATCTGCTAGTTAGGCGAAGGGCATGGCCTTCTCTCTGTGGTGCTGTGCAGCCTACTTTTGAGTTGAAAGCACAGCATCACGTAGAGCATTGGTCCAACCAAATCCATCTCCCAACAATGACAGCACAGTGGCCTCGATGGTCTCTTCAGCTGACGAACTGGCCATTGTCTGGTTGTAGGCCTCAGAGAAGGTATGTAGAGCTGAAACTGATGAGCCTGGAACAGGAGGATGTACTGACAAATCCACAGTGTCTTGCACAGTCTCCTGACTTGCACCCATGTCTACAGCATCAGCATGCCTTTAGATCCTCCACCTGACACCCAGTCAAGGCCCTCAGCGTCCCCCCGTTACACTCAACCCTGACACCACAGTTGAGTTCTCCAGGCTGTGTGGATCTGTTTTCTGGGAAACACTTCCATGTCCCTCTGTTGCTGAGTTGTCCACCAGATTAACCTCATTGGGGGCCTCTTCCACAGCAGCAGTGCCATCAGAGAACACCACCTCTTCCGGCACATGCTCCTCCATGGCATGAGAGTGCCTGGGTTCTACCGTGCCATCTAGAAGCCTTGTCCCTGGCATGCACATCCTCTTCAGCTGTCAGAGACACTGGAAAAGAAGGACAAGAGACAAACATCATCATAAGAATATGTACAAACATATCACATTACAAGATGCTTGCCAATCATAATAAATTACTTGCCACCTAGATTACAGACATGGAAAGAGCACGCCATTTCTTACTCAACATTAGTTAATATTCATTAGGCAATGGCTATTGTCAAGTGCCAATCATGATCCCTACATATGTCTACAGGAAACCATGTTATATGACCATGCTCCATGACACCATTAGGTCTTACATTCTTTGCACTCAGATGCATTTCTCAAATGGGTTTCTGCAGAGACAGCATAATCAAAAGGATACATGGCCACATGGGCACTTGACCTCCAACTCACAGCGTAATGTCTGCCCATATTGCCATCAGAATCCCGGACAGCCTTGGAGAACTGTATGCAATATATGTCTATTTGTCAAGAGTGAGAGGCGGATTGGGTTGCAATATCAATTAAAGACAAGATTCTTGATTGGGTTGGTTCTTTTCGCTATCTGGGAGTAACAATTTCTCGTGACATGAGGTGGAACTAGCACATCAAGCAAGGATTGTCTAAGGCCTCCCAAATTGATGGTTCAATTGTGCGGTATGGTGGGAAACTGGGTGGACTTTCTTTTGAACACAGTATTCGGACTTATCAGGCCAGATCGGCTCCTCTGGTGATTTATGGTGCAACTACTTGGGGTTACCATCATACTAAGGCAGCTCCATTGAATGAAAATCAATTTCCTAGAAGAATCATTGGGTTTCCCCAGGCCTTTCCGGGTTATCTTTTGCTTGAAGAATGGGATCAGAAGTATATTCAGGACCACATATTCTTGCAGCCATTGCTCTGTTGGCTGTGACTATGGGGGAATCCTCATCTAATGTTAACAAGACGCCTGGTAGAAGATGTCATGTTGTCAAATATACGTACCTCTTCCCGTTGGTAACAATTTATTAAATCTACTTTGCATATCCTTGGTTTGATCATTTTTTTTTACAAAGGACATCATTGCTACCAATGGCTTCAGTTGACAGTTTTTTGGTTCACAAATACAGGATTAGGAAGGAAAATGAGCTTAAACAGCAAAGTGTATCCTTGTACCATAGGAATGGTCTTGTCATTGTTAGACCAGGTTATGTACAATGGCTCATATGTCCAAAGAAATGCGGAATTCTCCTTCGTTTTAGAGCAAATGTATTGTTCCATGGAGATAGCAACCCAATTCTGGAAGGCAAATGTAATATTGAGTGCCTTAAGTACATGGTTCTGAAGGAGACACTTGTCTGGGGTTGCTGTTGGTATTCTTTCCATGAGACACAGTTTAGCGCCATTTATTAGAATGCTTGTCTTTCACTTTTACCTTACAGTGAATTACCAACGCTACGAGACAGTACTAATCTGTGCATTTGACTGTCTTGGAGGGACTGTGTGCCCTTGTTCCATATGAATTTGCATCTCCTGTGATGAGATTCACATTGAATGGATACCTTTTTTGACCCATCCAATTCGAATAGGTATATATACATTGACACACATTTGGAGAGATTATTTTATTGATTGGTACATTTATGTTAACAAGGTGTCTGCTTCTTTTGTTTGACACAAATTCTGTGTTATAGTTGAAAATACTCTTGGTTTTCATAAAGAGGACTTTCTATTTCTTTACACTGTATTGAGAGAAGGGGCCTCATTACGACCCTGGCGTTATGGGGTTAACGGCGCCGGTAGAGCTGCCAGCCCCGGTAACCCCATAATGCCTCATTACGAGGTCTGCTCGTGGGACCCGCTCGGGACACCTGGTTTTACCAGACATCCTTAGCGGGTCCTGCGAGCAGCCCAGCATGCTAACAACGGGCCCATCATTAATAGGCCTGTTGTTAGCATGCTCCCCATTCCCATTGAACCCTATGTGGGCTCAAAAGGGAATGGGGATATACCGGCTCCAGGTTCCCTCGTTGGGGAAATACCGGGCCCTCCTAGTTCGGAATGGCCTGGTATTTCCCCATTCAGGGAACCCGGACCCGAGTTTGGGGGTAGCCATGCCCTTGTAAAGGGCATGGCTACCTCCAAACTGGTAATGGAGTCCAAGGTCTGATATATACAGCCTCATCACAAGTTTGGCGGTAACCCTTGAATGTGGCAGTAACGTTATTACCACCATATTTAAGGGTCCACCAAATCACAGGTTTGGCTGCATTTACCCCCAGCTCTGAGCTGGGGTAAATGCACTGGGAATGCCGATTTGCACTGCAATTACTGTGCGCTAATGCCACCGATGGTAGTTGCGCCAAAAATTCCCCATTAGGCACAATGGGGAATGGGGAATTCCCGAATGGGCCCAATGGGGAATGGGGAGTTACTGTTCCGCCAAACACAGTGATCCGGCGCTAATAGCACTGGGGGTATGGTGGTAATGCTTTTATCCCCAGCAGTAGCCTGGCAGTAATACCACTGGGATACCGCCCAACTCTTGAGGAGGCCCATAGTATTTTAGAAATCATTATGTATGTTATGTATGAGTGCATATTACCAATTAAGAGAACTGTTGTACTATAGGTTGTTTGAACAGTTTCTACATTTGAATCTACAGTTATCTTTTCTGTTCTTGAAGAAGGGGTTGTCACAATGAAACTTTTTGAGCACCTCAGTACAAAAAAGATGTATGGATGAGCATATGGAAGTCTGCCTGTGAAAATAATGTTGTTGTTTAAACTTTTTTGATTATAAAATATATAATTGACACTATATTGTAACTAATTGGCTGTCAATACAGCATATAAGTATGCTGGGACGGGAGTCCCAATAATTTCTATTGTGTTTATTTTCAACCTTGTGCCAGGGTTATTTGGACTTCCCCTGCACCTAGGTTATTGACCATTTAGCTTTGAATTTGGATTATATTTTTAAGAGGAGGTGTGTATTCTTTACACTCTTTCTTTATCATTGTTTCAGTGGTACCCCAGTATGCACCTCCGGATGGTGTGTCCCAGTGACTGTAGAGATGTTGCCTTTCCTGGATTGGCTTACACGGGGAATATATGCTATCTGTTTCGCTCTGCCCTATTAGTATGTTGATATTGAGGGTGGTGTTTGGGATGTCTGCTGGTGTGCTGTGTTATGTTGGCAGTGCAGTTGTTCTTTAGGAGGTGTATTTGTTTGTGGTCTACTGGTCCCATTTTGCAATGGTGCAGTCACAATCCACATATGGCTTAAAAAACAATGGTTAAAAAACAACAGTGTGGAAGGTTGCGCAGCGCAGAGCCAGTGGTTCAGATTTATTCAAAGCCTTCCACCCATCACTTATTTGGTTACTAGTTTCGTAGTGGCCACCATATTCTGTTATTTATTTCTTATTCATTTTGATTTTGTACATTTAGGAAACATTGGGTCATTTTGCACATAAAATCATAAAATACATTAAAATTACATTGTAAGGTACAAAAAATGAATACTTCATCAAAAACCAATAAAATATACATTTCATTTAAGCATTAAACCGTATACAAAAATGTATCTCTACAGCTAAACAGTCACTTATAGAAAGGGTGAATTGCCTTGATTTTAAGCCACATGTGGAAAGCGGCGGCTGAGGTAACATACGATTCCCCACAGTAAAGCATGCTCCCAAACTGATCAAACCCACAGTCTACAAATTTGGCATATCGCTGTATGTAGAGAGCGCTGAGAGCCTGACAATCCATGAGGACATGTCGCACCGTTTCCACCTGAGAAATGCATAACCAGCAGAGGCGCTCCACTCTTTTTATCCCCATCCAGGCCCCAGTAAATGCCAAGACAGGAAGTATATCAAATCGGAGATGGAGTATAAATCTGATAAAACCAAGGAATAGAGTGTGACGAGATGTCTACATGGAGAATCTCTGAATAGGCCCTGCTGAGAATACACTACAGACCTGCTTATTGTCGCTAGTCTGCTGAGGGTTACAATGGGCCTCATTACACGGAAGGCGGTAATCCAGGGTGCTATTAGCACCCTGGACCATGCCGGTAAATTACCGGCACCGCCTTGGCGGAAAGGGGATTTACCGCCCCATTCCAAGGTTGGAGGGGCGGTAAATCCCCCTTCCGCCATTGCCCTTCCCCATTCCCATTTCTGCCCCATAGGGCTCTATGGGAATGGGGAAGGCGCTAATTACGGCACCGCAATTTTGCGGTGCCGTAATTAGCTCCGAGGTCCCTTAGCGGGTTGGTACTTAACGCCTGCAAGAAGCAGGCGTTGATTCCTCCAACCCGCAAAGGGACCTCGTAGTACGGCGGTAAGGGTTAACGGTCACCGTTGCCATTAACGGTGACCGTTAACCCTTACCGCAGTCCGTGTAATGAGGCCCAATGTGTTCATGAATACGGGATTTGCCACTCAGCCCATATAGAAATAAGTGGACATTTCTCATATTGGAACAGGCTAGATTAATATCTAGACAGTGTAATCCCACCATGGTCTCCAAATCCCTGAACCATATGCTTTTGGAGCAGAGCCTGCAATGATCCAGAGTTAAGTATAGCAAGGAGGAAACAGAGCTCCAATTAACTTTAATTTCAACCCAAAGCTTGCATGCCGCTACTTTTCTATCGGGACAGGAGTGATTGTAGGGCAGATCCCAAATGCAAGGCCTCATATGGGATGGAAGTAGGTAGGTTAAGAATAGAATGTAAGTGGGGGGCGTGGTCTGGACCAATGTAGTCTAGACGTGTGTTTCTGCATCTCCTGCAGAGATCCTGTCAGCAGATCCTGATAGTGCATACTGATACCATTCTATGAGAACCTGAAGGACGGGACGGATGCAAGGTGCCCGAGAAAACAAACTGGCAGAGTTTGGACAAGAAACGTTGTCCTGAGAGCCTGCACCAGCGACCGATAGAGTGGGAGGTGGACGAGCCAAAATGGCAGCCCGTGTGAACTTTGGCAAGGCTCAGATGAGGTGGCTGCCTGCAGCGGAGTTGATGTGAGAGCAAAGGGGGGCTCGGCAGGGAGCAGGAGTAGACGGCACAGTACTGTCAAGCCGGCAAGAGGGGAGAAATGGTTTAGCTGACAGTGGTGAAGCCCCTGCAGTGCTGACCGAGAATAGTAGGTGGAGACTAAACATTCAACAGCCGAGGAGTGGGCTACCATGGACTGTTGGTGAGTGGCGCTGTGGAGCAGTGCCTGATAGAAGGGAGCAGCGGGATGCGGTAGTGAGGGAGAGCTAGAGAGGAAGGAGAAGGGAGGCAGCAGGCTGCTGGTGGATATTTAGCAAGTGAAAGGAACCCCAAGGGGGTGGCAGACACACGTGATAAGGTGCACAGGATTGCTGGCAGGATACGAGAGGAGGATGGATTATCCCCATCCGTGCCCCAGTATATGCCTAGACAGGAAGTATATCAAATCGGAGATGGAGTATAAATCTGATAAAACCAAGGAATAGGCGCTAATGCTGCTCTCAACATAACAGTGCAAGTGGATATGAAGGTATGGCTTCTGGCAAGGAATCAGGCACACTTATGGCAGAATTTAGGCACTGACACTGGACTGAGGAAACAGGGATACTGTGCAAGAGGCACCCTACAATAGTTACCCGATAGTAGGTACCCACTACAGTCACCATTGGAGAGGGGGGATCACCTGGAGAAGGGGGTGCAAAACATGCTGGAAACACTCTAGAGACACCGTCCAATGTAGAAGTCATATCTATGGAACTTGACACTAAAAGCCCGGTGAACTGAAAGATAGACCAGACGGTGGAGGTACAGGAGTTGGCCTAGTAACTGAAACTTTGGCATACCCAGTTCTAGAGAGGAACCATAGAGGGAACTGAGTGGTGAAATATATGGGGTGGGCGAACATAAGGAGAGTGATTAACTGCAAAGTGAGTGACTAAGGCTGCAATGCCCCACCAAAGAATAAACAGAAGGGGTTGATTATGGACTCCTTCATGATACAGGGGAAGACCAAGGAAGTGATGGCCGCAAAGGGGTTTCTGCTGAAGAAGAGGGGGAATCGCAAGAAGACTCGCAGGAGTCAAAGATACTAGTTGCAATACTGGACCTAAAACGTCTTTAGAGGGTAACATTGAGGCAGTGAGCAGAGATGTGCAACTCCTCCGTCAGGATGTCCGTTCGTTGGCAGAAAGGGTGACTACAACAGAATCAACAATGAAGGAATTAGCCCCTATCGTGAAGGATCACACAGTGAAATTACAAAAACTGGAAATGAAAAATTCCTCACTTGAAGCTGGGATTGAGGAAGGAGAAGGGAGGTCCCGAAGTAACAATTTTAGGCTATTGGGGCTGCCGGAGGGAATTGAGGGCCGAGACCCGACAGATTTTGTAGAAACATTACCGCTGCAAGAAATTGGACCTGAAAAGCTGTCAAAGGGCTTTGCAGTGGAAAGGGCACATAGATCCCTATAACGGAAACCCCCACTGGGCTCGTACCCTCAGCTGATAATAGCTAGAATATTAAATTACAAGGATCAAGAAGTAGTGCTCCCCTTTTCCAGAGGTGGCAGAACCATAAAGAGGGGAGATGCAGCTGTTGCCATATACCCAGACTATATAACTCTAGTGCAACAGAGGCGAAATTCCTTTACCCATGTCAAGGCGCAACTCAGGAGTATGGGGTAAAATATATGCTGATGTTTCTGTCCAGGTAAAAGATCCTGTATGGGTGAAAGATGCACCTTCTCGAAACCCCAACCACGGCAAACATGTGACTAGACCACAACAATCTGGGAGATAAAAGAGAGGAGGGCCATCCGGGCAAAATGTACGACCCAAAAAAATAAAAGGTGGATGCTGGCAAGGGCACTCACGTCCGTGTAAGGAACTTGATAAGGGGGCTGACAACAGGATTGGACCAGCCACTGGAAGAAGCTGCAAAGCGGCAAGGGCTGAAGCTGCAGATTGATGCTAAATGATTAACACAAGTCTGCAGTTGCAAATGTGTTCATTATTTGCTTGGGAGGGCAATGACTCCACTAGATAGTGTTAAGACAATCCCAAAACAGGTGTTTCGATAGGTAAGATGGCTGCTGGCTTAGAACACGGTACCCCATGTCTGGGTGTAACCCAGGAGTTACGGGTCTGCTTGAATGGGATTTCGCTGTTGGGCATTGTTTACCCTTGACATTTGAGGGGTTGTTTTGATTTGGTTTTGTTGTGGTTGGTGTTGGTTCTATGCTCAAGATAATTAGAGACCTGGGTGTGCATTGCGAGAAGATATCAGGCAGCTATAGAGGATTTTCCAACTGTGGGGTATCAGAAGGGATGGGGAGAACAGAGTGGTCCATGACTGCACTAAGGACAGTGGAAGTGGGCTTGTTTGGAGGTGGGGAGGCAATTATCACAAGTTACCATGAACAGATTTACTGTTTTATCATGGAATGTTAGGGCACTAGGGACAAATATAAAAAGAAATCAGGTGCAGTCCTATCTCAGGCGGAAGCAGATATCTGTGGCCCTGCTACAGGAGACACATCTACTACCTGATGGTCAAGAACTACTATTGTCCAGATGGGGTGAGGCAGGACACGGATCCACATATTCCCAGTACATGAGAGTGGTCCTTATATGGGTAGACACATCGGTACCGCTACCTGTGCTGGAAGTAACAACGGACAGTGAGGGAAGGTATGTCATATTACATGGCTATATAGGACAAAAAGAAGTCTGTATAGTGAACTCGTATTTTCCCAACACTGGAATTTCGACGCATGTAAAGAAAGTTAGCAACAGGCTGGTCACCAAGAGAGATATGATATGTTTGCAGGGCGTGCATTTTAATGGCGTGCATGATAACCTGCTGGATAGATAATTGCCCCCCCACCCCCCAAGGAGGGCCTTCCAGAGCTATGGTGGCCTTAAAGGCAGACCTGTCAGATCAGGCACTAGTGGATATATGGCGGGAACTACACCCTGGAGTCTGGGGATTTCATTCTATCCGCTCCCCCATGTTTATATACACAGCAGCTTGACTATGTATTTGAAGGGGCAGAGAATTTGGGGGAATATATTGGTGCTGAATATGAGGGATGTACAGTATCGGATCACACCCCCCTGCGGTAACATGGAATGCTGGAGACCATAGACCTCCGGTGCTGCCTTGGAGATTCCTGGAGCAGGCACTGAAGGATAGGATTTTCGCAGATTCAAGAGGGAAACTATAGACCAGCCCCTAGAGCTGAATGTTTGGAGTGTAAACAGCTGGGGAACGGTGTGGGAGGCCCTGAAGGTGGTGGTTAGGGGTGAGACAATTTCCAAGGCAGTGGGGATACGTAGGCAATTGAGGAGAGTACTGGAGGCACTGGAGGAGGAGGTCACGAGATTGAAATCTCAGCCCCATGGAAATGGGGAGTCCGAACATGTGCTTGCTGAGGTCCGTTAAAATTGTGAGCAGGCCTGGGGAAGGTTGTCAAAATGTGATCACGAGAAGAAGATAGAATTGACGCACAAAGGGGGAGACAAATCTGACAAATCTGAGAGAATGTTAGCCTGGCTGTCCAATTGTGAATACCCTAGGATAATACCAACACTGCTCAGAGATGAGAATGGGCCCCATGGAAGTCACAAATGGCTATTAATGACATTTCTAAAGAGTTGTATGCACTATTATATAGTCACTATCAGTGTATGCCACAGGATGAGATAGAAAAGGTGCTTGAACAGATTAGCCGCCCGCGTCTGTCAGATGAGCAGGTCAGTGAATTAGACCAGCCCATTTCCATTGAGGAGATGAAATGCGTGATAGAAATGTTGTCTTCAGGAAAAGCCCCTGGGGGAGATGGATTGCCCTCGGAGCACTATAAAATATAAAGGTTGGTGTTGGTTGAGCCACTTTGAAGGTGTATGAAGAATCCTACGATAAGTGAACTTTCCTGCTAGGAATGAGGGACACGAGGGTGGCACCAATACTAAAGCCAGGGAAACCCCCGGAAAGGTGTGACTCATATCGCCCATTGGCCCTACTAAACTATGATGCTAAGATCCTAACAACCGTTTTGGTGTGCCGGGTGCACAGGGTGATAGCTACTATAATACACCCGGATCAGACAGGGTTCATCCCGGGCTGTAACACGTCATTGAGCCTACGTAGGTTGCAGCATGTGATGGATTGCACTAATGGATGCCCGGAATATCTGCTGCTGGCCTCACTGGATGCAATAAAAGCTTTTGACTTAGTGTATTAGAAATGGTTGTTTGTGGTGCCGCAGAGGTTTGGGTTTGGGGAGCCATTCATGCACTGGGTCATGATGCTTTACAAAAGGCCAGTGGCTAGGCTGAAGTCTTGGAAGTATATTTTGGGGCTGTGGGACATCCTTCGAGGCACACAGCAGGGATGCCCTCTGTCGCCGTCGCATTACATCTTGGCGTTAGAACCGATAGCTGTGTACCTGAGACATGAGTACCTGGCCGCGGGCATATATGCGGATGATGTCCTGCTGTAGCTTTGCGAACCAGTGCATAATCTGCACATTATTATGGAGGTCCAGGATGACTGGGATTAAGTTTAGTAGAGAGAATTCATGTGTATTTCCCCTGGCGGGACTGAGCGAAGAGGATGAGAAAGATCTCCCTGAATTGGGGCTGAAATCGGAACTGGGTAAGTTTCGGTACTTGGGGGTACAAATAGTACATAAACCGAGGGACATGCATGTTTATAACACAGTGAGAGCATTGGATGGGATTTGGCGCTCCATGAAGTTCTGGGTGCGCCGGTTGCTCTCGGTTATGGGCAGGGCATCCATAGCAAAAATGGTACTACTCCCCAGACTGATGTATGCATTCTCTAATGTCTGTTATTATGTGGAACCTGTTTTTTTCCGACAACTGGAAGGGATACTGAGAGACTTCTTGTGGAGAGATGGTCGTCGTAGGATGGCTATGAAAATGTTATACTCACTGTGCCAAGAAGGGGAGCACAATTACCACAGCTTGAATGGTACTATTTGGGATCGCAGTTGCGATTTGTGGCACTGTGGTTTGCGGATGAGACAACTGCAGAAACAGGTTTATTAAGGCAGGTGGTGTGGCCAGGTAAGCTTAAGGAAAGTGTGTGGACTCCGGGGGCATGCATGAGATCCCAATGTCTGCTCCTGCAACTAGGCCGGCTGGTGTGGAATAGGTCATTGAAGGTTACACGGTCATTGCGCCTATATGCTAGACAAGCTCTAGTGATGGCATACGCCAGTACTAACCGTTCAGAACTGGGGGAAGCTAGAGTCTGGGAAAGACATGTGTATACACATGGGGAAATATCCTTACTAATGGGCAGTTTAAAGAACCGGATGATATAGTAAAGGAAGATGAGTTACCAGGAGGACAATTCCTGTGCTATATGAGGGTTCGTAGAATAGTGAAGCAGAACTGGGGAGGGCTGCCTGTGGAACCGGCAGAGGATGCGCTATTGTCATTATTATACCAGTTGGAAGATCAAATTAAGCCGACCACCCACATATATGAATGCATTGGAGGGTCGAACTAAAATGTGCACAACAAACTGAAGGGCAAGTAGGAAGTGGATATTGGGGGGCAGATTACTGCAGTTCAGAGGGAGCAAGCCCTGTCTTTTATTTTATATGTGTCGTGCAATGAGAGGTTCTGCTTAGTACAATTTATGTACTGCATAGGACGTATATGGACCCATGCAGAGTAGCTAAGTTTGAAAGAGGGGTAACTGCTGTCTGCCATGGTGTCACTCTGAAGAAGCATACCTAATACACATGCTATGTAGATACACCAAGGTGCACAATTTGCAGAAGCGTGGGAATCCGTAGATTTGAGTGGACACCTTTACAATGTTTCCTGGGTGTACTGGCAAGACCTGCCAAATTCAAGCACGTATTGAAGTTTATGGACTTAAGTTACATATTGAAAGATAACCCTGCAGTTGGGAGGTGGGTGCATCACCCTAGAAAACCTCCCAGGCATAGGCTTTTTGCACACAAACCGAAAACACTCTGGTACACGAATTGGATCTTAGTAGACTGAGCTCTGGTGTGTAGTAGTTTTTAGCTGTTAAATTGAAACCAAGATACTTGAACACACAATTTTAAAATATGACAGTGATTGTAACTGCTGTGATTGTAAAGGAGGAAGTCATATTTAGTTGTGATGTTTTGTTGTTCTGTATTTTGACTTATGAAACAATAAACAAATTTAAAAAAGCAAAACAAAAAGAATAGAATAGAACGCAAGATTTTAGCCTCAAGTTTGGGAAGCCACAACTCCACCTACAAAAGGAAAGATTTTAGGGCATATAGGATAGTCGGTATGATCGATACTCTATATGCTATTTCCAGAGCTTCAATGGATCTGCAACCATTATCGAGGATAACCCTCCTGATAATCAACCACTTGGCCCAGGTTGTTGTAATTATCCCTTCCGCTAGATGGGCCAGAGACGAAGAAGCCGAGACCTGCACGCCAAGGTATTTGAAATCACTAACAGGATCAAGGCGAAAATTATCCAAGACCCACTTGAAACTCCCCTTACGTTTCGGTCTCTTACTGCAGATCATAACCTTGGTCTTAGATAGGTTGATATTTTTATTTAGACCATTGATGTTTTAATATACATGTAGCGCATTTAATGATTGCTGTAGCCCCAAGCCAGTCCTGTCCATGACCACCATATAACCAATGTACACAAGGCAGACTGTCTCTTTTCCTCCAAATCGAGGAGCAAATTGTGGGCCATTTTTTAAAAACTGCTGCATATCTGATATGTAGAGATTGTATAATAGGGGTGCCAGAGCACACCCCTGCTTGATGCCCATATTAGTGTGATAGTGATAAGACCCTGACAGGGCACCCTCTTGCAAGAGTCTGACCCTGACCCTGGTATCACAGTACAGCAGTTTAACAAAATTCAACACTGTGGCGTCTTTTCCCCACGCTACCAATTCTTCCCAAAGGTGAGATCGAATCACACTATCAGAGACAGCACTGTAGTCTACAAAGCATAGGTATGTTTGGCATGTCATGATAATTGTGGGCGTCCGATATGAGTGTCTGGAGGATACAGATAGAATGGGAGGTGTTAAAACCCTTTCTGAAGCCAGACTGATGCGGGCCAAGTATGCGGGCCAAGTAAATGTACTTGTTCAATCCAGTCGTTTATTAGCTGGAGTATTCTGTTATAAAGATTTCTTCCTCATAGTAAACATCATATTCTGTGTCACAGGCATGACTCTGATCTGTCCATTGCAGGCAATTCGAACTGACCTCCTTTCAAGGGAATGCACTGCTCTGCCACTCATAGGGGTAGAGGTGTTGTCCATTTGCTCCATCTGTGTGGGTTCTGGGGTGTTACACTAATGATTAACGTCTGTCAGTGTGATGTACATTTATGTATATTCTTGCCACGTTCAGAGGCCATGTGTCCTGGGATTTTGGTGGGTATGACCCCCTTCCTGATTTATGAGGGTTTCTGAGGTTCCTGCAGCGTGGTGGTCTTGGTAATTCGGGATTATGTGAGGTTGACGTTGCATGTAGTCCATATGTTGTTTCTGGGTAGAGATGTTATGACACTTGTTTTATGGGGGTCCTGTGTGTGATGGGTATGTTTGTGGCATGATGGCCTTACAATGTGTTGTTTCTGTGATTGTGCACAAACTCATTGACGCTCTGTGACAGGGTCTTATGCCTGGGCACACATGACTTGCCCTCTGTCATCAGTGAAACCTGTCAATGATTGCACATTGGCCTGTCCCTTTGCCCTATGCCTCACTAGGGGGATGGGTTGGGTCTGTGGATTTGGGCGCAAACCCTCCTGCACCGCCACAGGTATGCCATATAGTGTTGCAATGTTATGCAGTACATAACATTCCAATTTGATTTTAAATACTGGTGATGTTTATAGCAATTTAGAACTCGAATTGTCAAGTGAGTGGAACCGTGACTTGAGCACTTAAAATGTGCTTTCCACATTTCACCTAGTGGCAATGTGTGCTGCATTGTGACCTGGGTTTTCAGGAGTCCTGCTGGGCTATCAGGAAGAATGGTGAGAGCGGGTAGGCACTGTCTCTAGCAAATGGCTAAATGGTACATATTGTTTAGTTTGGATTCTGTGGTGGGTGGATGTTTTGTATGTGGTTGTTTGGGTGTGGCTGGATGTGTGTGATGGGCCATACTCACCAAGGAGCCACATGTTTCCAACATTTCCAGATGCCACAGCCTGATGAATACTGGAATGGCATAGGATGTAGCTGTCATGATTGCATCCAGACACATTGGCATTGTCTATGGCAGATGACCTGTATGTACATTTATGGAATTACCTTTTTCTCTATTCCTGTATACATGCTCTGTTTCCCAAAGGAGGTTGCAGTGCTACATGTGTTCAGTCAATGGCTCTGGGTAACCAAGGGAACTCTTTGATGGCAATTAAGTCCTTGGTCCCTCTTCGCCTTAACTGCAGACTGTGGGGCATGTCGAAATGGCTAGGCAGCCACACAGTGATGCACTGCAAGAGCTGTTGCAGGAATTGTGATTGTCTGGACTGTGATATGCCCCCTACAATGGCTGTGGTCACTGGAATTAACCGGTGCCAAGAATTGAAGGGCAGATAACACTTTCACAAGCAGAGGTGTGTGATGCCAGGTGTGCCTTCCACTCCCTGGTCAAATACAGGGCGACATATGGGTGAAATCGATATGTGCCATAGACATCTTCACCTAGCATCCCAGAAACAGTGGTACAGATGTGTAATCTTCTTATATTTATTGGGTTTTGTGCAAACACAAATGTGGCAATGCGTGGTTGGCCATTTTTGCTGGGTTTCACTATGTTTGTATTGTGTGTTTACACTTTGCTCCTGCAGTACCTTTGAGAAACAACACCATTTTTGTTATGTGAATTAGGCTTCTTTTGCATTTGATAGGTGTGTATTTGAGTATGCCCGATGCCTGCCCACACCTGTCTCCTTTTTTCACAAATGAATGATGCATACCTCCTCTATCCCCCACTTCTCCACTTTTCCGTTGGTCCTTCCTTTGTGCAAATGTGGCTTGGTCAGGGAGCAAGGGACCCGAGTTCAGCCAAAGTGCATTCTGTGAATAGCATTCATACTTTTTGCACCTTGCAAAGTGTTCCTTTTAGGCGCAAAGCCAGAGTAGAGCTCGGCCCTTTCTCTATGAGGCCAACACAAATGCAAGCATATACCTGTACAATTCAATGGACCAGTGTAAACGCCAAAACTACTGGCTATGTCAATGCTTGCCTTTTTTGCCATGTAAAAGTGATAGCTTGACTTCTGGATGGATCCCAGTTGAAATCACCAATATAAAATATATCAAATTAAGTGTATATGTTTATGAACCCATGCACATATTCGTAATAATAATAACATTATAATAATTTAGCATTTATATAGCGCTACGAACCCTCAGGTATCTAAGCGCTGCTTATAACCCACGGTGTGTGGTAATAATTTAATAATTTAATGTAATGTTTTAGATGTGTGTAGGCATACATTTTCACGTACACCTGAATGGAGATTGTGAAGCAAACTGTTTTTGTGTTTAGTTGAAATTAATGCACACATATGGTTTACCGTAGGGAAGTAGTTCAGGACACGTGATCAGGGAAATGACATACTAGTATGCCTAGCAGAAGGCTGACATGATGCACCTGACTAAAAAGCAAGTTGGCCAATCTGAACTGGGATTCGCAATGATCACATGTATCCCTATTCACCATGTCACAGTGGCTGTACATGACAGTGGGCCAGAAATGATGGATGCAAACCTGCAATATGGATGAGGTGAACATCAGCTAAACACTAAGCTGTCCTGTCCGAGCTAATCCAGGTAGAGGGCAGTAGAGGGCAGAACATGCATTTGCCAACATACAAAGGCAGCTCTAGACGGTATTGCACTAATTGACCTTTTACAATTGACCTTTTGTCCTAATTGACCTAATTATAGTGGTCCTAATTGACCTCTTCTCAATTGATCGTTATATTATTTTAGTTATTTTATATATGTATTGGGTTGGTTATGGATTATAAATAATATTCAGTAAAAAAAACTTTGTTAAAGGGACGTTATGGTTAAGTTGCGCTACTAAAAACCTATGAAATTCAGTGAAAAAACTTTGTTAAAGGGACGTTATGGTTCAAAGTAAAACCGAAAAACCCCTAAAATTCGGCAGTTATGGTAAGATAAGCAACCATAACTCGCGCCGCCACCGTGCACTGCTAACACTAACACCCAGGACATCAAAGAAGTTTTTTCATTGAATTTCATAGGTTTTTAGTAGCGCAACTTAACCATAACGTCCCTTTAACAAAGTTTTTTTTACTGAATTTCATAGGTTTTTTTTGTTTTTTTTTTTGTATTTAATCAAAATTAGATTTTTACAAAAGTGGAAGAAGAGGAACTTTCTTTCTTTGTCATCAACTGAAGAGAAATAGACTTCCATCTCCTATGTAAGAAAAATGTTCAACAACGTCGTGTTGGTCGAAGGTTTCGAATTCATGGTTTTTCCGGATTTTCTCCAAGGCAATGTCTATTAGCATGGAGGCCGTTATTAGCCAGCTTGTTTTAGCACCCGTGATCAAACGGTTCCACCATACATTGTGATCGGTGACATAGGAAGATGATTTGACTATGTGGCCAAGAAAGGCTTCTCTTTCGTGATTAATCGAAGGGCATGCCATCAGAAGATGTCTAATAGTTTCTATTGTTTTTGGGTCTTTACAAAGTCTGCAGGATTTTACCTTGGATGCGGTCCGAATTGCCAAAACTTCTTGTGTCGGGAGAACGTTTAGGCAGGCTTTAAGTAGGGTTCTCATAAGACTTTTGTTCGGGTATCTCAAACAATAGTCCATAGGTTGCTTTAGTTTATTGCAAATTGGTGGCAGATGGATTAATAGCTTGTTAGCGATTGCACTGTCATTTGTTCTTATCCAACAATTCCATTTTTGATTTTATTCGCATGGGATTCCGAATTAATTCCTCTTCTGAGCAGGCTATTTCTTGTAGCATACATTTTTGTTTCTCTGCCCAGTTGGTAAGGGATTTGTTGGTTCCCTTCGATATTTCTTCGGAAATCATTTTATAAATTTCCAAACTATCTTGATCCCGCAATTTTCTATAGAGCTGAATCGTGCTCTGAGCAACAACCGCCTCCAAGGAGAGCAGCCCAAGTTCGCGCCTTATCGGCGCCACTGCTTTTGATTTGGGCAGTCCTAAAGTTGTTGGAATGGAAAGATTAGCGTCCATGCCGTATGTCAAGGCTGGCACTATTTTGGACCTGTAGAATTGAATTGCAGGGAGGAGACTGAATTTACCATACTTTCTATCTACTGCACGTAGTTGTGCTGTTAAATTTTTGGTTTTAGACCACAACATTTTTTGCATGCTGAGAGATTTTTTGAGCTGTCAATAGTTATTCCCAGGTATTTAAAAGACGGTACTGTTTCAATTTGTGATTGATTCAGAAACCACTTCGACGTATCCTTTTGCTTACGGCCTGGTTTTTCGAGGGTCAAAATTTTCGTTTTAGAGTTGTTTATTTCCAAGTTGTTTTCTTCCATGTATTTTTGCAGGTTGTCCAGTTGGCGTTGGATACCCACTTGCGTCTGGTCTAGAATAATGAGGTCGTCTCCGTAGAAAAGTCTCGCAACCCTAGTAGTTCCTATTTTTGGCGGAAACGATCTGATAGATTCTTGTGAGTTTTGAAAATCTCCGAGGAAAGAGATAAAAAGGGCTGGTGCCAGAGGGCAGCCTTGTTTGACTCCTCGATTTGAATTTATCGGCTTGGAGAGAAGGCCACTGTTGTTTAACCTGATCGATATTTGGGTGTCCGTATACAAAGCCAGGATGGGATCGAGGATCTGGCTAGGGAAATTCCACTTGTTCAGTTTGAGCCACAATTTGTCTCTGTCTACTCTGTCAAACGCTTGAGACAGATCGACAAAGGCAAGGTGGATTTTCGGTGAACCAAGCAGAACTTTTTCTTTTAAGATGTTAAGAATCATTAGATTGGCTGCAGTGCTGGGGTTTTTTTGGAAACCGGTTTGAAGTGGATCCATAGCTGGCGATGTTATTGTCCAGTTCCGAAAGTGTTTCAGCAGAGAAATGGCGAAGACTTTTCCAATAACATCTAGTAAAGCAATTGGGCAGTAATTAGATGGATCTTCCCTTGTACCCTTTTTAAATATCGGTACGATAATTGCTCGCGTCCAGGTACTTGGAATTATCAATCGTTCCATACACTGATTGAAAATCAGGCTCAGGGCTGAAGACCATTCTTCTGGATGTTGCTTCAAGTCGGTATTTGCCAGCCCGTCCGGTCCCGGTGCACGTGAGGGTTTCAGTTTCACGATAATTTCCTTGATATCATCGATATCGGATAAGTCCACCCAGTTGGCTTTGGCTTTAAGTGGTGGGTGAACCCTCTCAGTATCAGAGGGAGGATGATCAAATAGTTTGTGGAAATGGTTAAACCACCTGTCTTCCGACACTGCATTTATCATTGAAGAAGTCGAGTTAGATTTCGTGTCGTTAATCAATTTCCAGAATTCCCTCGTTTTTTTATTGGCCATGGTTGTGATCATGCTTTCCGCATCCGCTTGATAGAGTGACGCTCTGTTACTTCTAAGCCACTGTTTATACGATCTGAGCTCCAACCGGTATGCTTCCCATATGTTAGGAGAGTTCATCATAGATGCTTATTTTTTTAATTTCCTTAAATGGCGCCGTCTAAGCACTAGAGCCCGATTATAAATATGGGTAAAGTTCTCTGGTCGATTAGTCCCTCCTTTCCGAGGTTTTTTGTATTGCAGAAGTAAAGGGATGTAGCTGCTCTTAGATGTTTCTTCTTTGGCTTTGGTATCCCTAGTGAGCGCTACATAATCTTTAGTCAAACATTTAACGTCGTTTGCAGTCATGCGCAAAAGAGAGAGCTGGATGTTTGGCTCAACCTTTGAGTAGTAAAATTGCTAATCACATCTCTTCGTTCTGCATGTGAGATGTAGCAGGTTGTGATCACTTTTTTCCGTTCTAGTTACTTCAAAGGAAACAATGGTCGAATAGATATTTTCTGCAACAAAAATATAATCCAAGGTTGCTGAAGATTGCTCCCGCTCCCATGTAGGAATAGTGGAATGGTTACACGAGTTCGCCACATTGTGTAAGTTTTTGGAGGTCATTAGCTCGAGCCACGTTGTGCCTCTTTCAGATGAAGGCGTTGAGTCAGTTGTTTTTAGACAATTACAGTTCAGATCGCCACAGATGAGAATATTCGAGGTTTTATATTCAATCATAATTTCATCGATGATCGTTGTGGCTTCATCACAAAATTTAGCAGTAGACATTCTTTGAGGGTTCCAATATGTATTAATAATTGCCCAGATCTCGGAGTCATTTTCGTAGGTTGTTCTTACAAGCACTCCTAAGAAGGCATAGGTAGCAACAACTATCTTAAGTAGTTGGAGGTTGGCCCCAGACCGAATGGCGGTCAGAAGGCCAGAGGACGGTCTACCGAAAGGCCCTTGTAGCGCTGGCGAGATCGCATTAATGTAGCCATCAAGTGCAGGTTTATTCAAAAGCCACGTTTCTTGAAGGCGAATAATGTCATGGATTTCCAAATTGTAACTGCCAATTTTAGTAAGGTGCGTATGACCTCTCGTGTTCCATGATGCTATGGATATTTTAGCATTTGTTTGTGCTTGATCTATAAGTTCGGGGCGCCGATGAAAAGAGGAGGATCCCCTTGTTTGCTGCTATTTCTTTTGTCCCGGAGTAAAAACATTACGAAGCCAGGACCACGTGTCCTTAGTCGATGTGCCATGTCGATGTGGAGCGGACTGGGCTGCATCTTGTTTGAGTCGTGGGGTATGTCTTGGAGAGGGACATCGTTGGTTTCGGTAGCGCGCTGAGTCCGTTGGCGATGTTGATCTTCTGTTATCTTTCCAGTTTTTTATGTCCTTTCTGTCCATCTTTCTCTCTATTGCCTGGTGGTAAGGCCTTGAATGGGCAGGTCTGGATTGTACTAACCCCGACGTTTTAGTTTCATAGGAGACTCGTTTTTCCCAGCGCGACGGTGTTCTTTCCCGTCTTTTTGATCTGTATAAATCTTCAGTCTGTGATTTATATCTGTATTTTTTTTTTTGCTGCCAGGGTTTTGTTACTTTCCAACTGGCTCTTGATGGTTTTTTGAGGTGTGATCTCTGTGAGGATGAAACCTTCTTGTGCCACTTTTGCGTAGGCTTCTTGAGGAACGGCTTGAAGCGCTGAGTTCCTAATATGAAGATAGGCCTTCGCTTGATTATTTCTGTGGTACAGCTCAATGAGCGTAAAATCGTCAGATTTAAGTGTGTTAAGTATGTCGACCTGTTTGAGGATTTTAAGGACGGATCTCCTGTTCAAGATCATATAGTAGTCTTCAGCTGGATTTTGTTCAATCTTGAAGAGTCGCACTGAATCGAGGATTTTTTCGTTAGCTCTTACAAAAGTTTCCTGTTGGTATTTAGGTTGAGCTAGTTTTTCCTTATTGGATGGTGATCTACTTGAGATGGGAGAATTGGTGGATTTTAGTTTTTCGTAAAGTTGATCAATACTCAGATCCTTCGCCTGTTTGGGATCATACCTACCCTTGTCAACATGGCTAAGTATAGGTGTATGTCTTTCTTCTTTTTTTGATGCAGATTTGGTTTTATCGGAATGACTGTTGAAGTCTCCCGTTGCGGTATTAGACTCAGTGATTTCTATTAAATCCTCATGTTGAGAGACATCTATCAGTGAACTTTGGCAAATGAACTCCTCGACAGAACGAGGCGATTGGATGGGCTGGTTTACGTCCATAGAGCCATTTTCGTATATTCCATTTCTTTATCTGTTGTGGGAATTTTTGCCTCTTTAGAGATTTCCTTGGAGGTAGATGGTTGCTCTATTGTTGATTCAAACTGACTCTTGGCTGAGTCTGGTATTGAAGTTTTTGTTAACTTTAGTAGAGGTTGGTTAGAAGATGTAGATTGCGTTTTTTTGGAATTTATTTTTGTGAGCACAGTTTTAACAGACTCTGCTTTTCTATAAGGAGATTTAATTTTTTCGTTAAGAAAAAGCGGGGCTGTTTTTGTATGGTGTATTTGCGCTGAGGTCGAGATTTCATTCTCAGCCAGTGGACTTTTTCCAGGATTAGCCGTTTGTAACAGCCGTAGTTTTTCCTCAAGGATTGATAACTTCAGGTCCCAAGTTTCTCTGTGATTCTTATTTGTTTGCTCCAAGGCGGTGATAAATCCTTCTACGAAAATCAGTTTTGTGTGCATCATTGCCGACACCGTGATGCTGTCTTTTAATGAATCGTTAATGTTTTCGTAAAGTTTCCCAAAAGGAGCTAAGGATATTGTGATCGCCGACATAATGGTTGCTAGGTCATTTTTTTTTGAAGGGGAGTCTTTTGGGTTAGGAGGGATTATTTCACTAAGTCTCCTGTTCCTTAATGGCCAAAGAGGACGTGGGGATGTGAATGAAGATTGTTCCTGAGAGGATATACATTCATCTGTTTGAGTGAGCTGATCTTGATTTTTGGGTTTTTGTATTTGTTTCTCCCACGAGGATTGAGGCTCTAGTTGTAACTCCGCCGGATGTTGATTACTTAGGTCTTGAGGACATTGTGGTACATTACCACTGTCAAGTTTTTTTTCCGGAGGTAATACGATGGTTTGGGGCAGCAATCCACCAATTTGCTCTTTTCCTTTCGCAAATGTAGGAGGTTTGGTATTGTTTCGAGCCTCCGTTGGGCCTAAGTTGATCAAACTTAGAGGCGATAATTGAACAGGTTTCCGTAAATCGGAGATAGGATTTTGGATGTTTTCGTTTAGAGTTGGTTGAGTATTTCTTACCTTGGTTATCATAGAAGGAATTTCTTTATTTTGTGAATTAACTTTGTCGGGATCCTTTTTGTTGTTGTCTACTGAATCCGTTGTTTTTTTAGCATATGGAGAGGTTTTTCTTGCTTTTGTTGCAGGCGGGAGGTCTTGTATAGCTTCCAAGATTTCCGCATCCGACAGTTCGTTGAGTTCATCCATTTTTCTTTTGCATTGTTTTTTAAAGAAATCCTTTAGCGCTGAGGATAGCAATGGACGAGGTAAAGTTTTTTTCCCTGAGTCTTTTTTCTTATATTTCCTTTTTAAGTTTGATATTATTTTAGGTTGGGCATCATGATTTGAGATCTTACTTTTGATGCGGGAAATTCTGAGGCCATTTCTTCCACTATTCCCACGATGTATTCATTTGAAGTGATTGTATTGTCTACTTTGGGTGGTCCGGGCGCCGAGGGATTTTTGGATCCTGGATAAGCACCCACGTTGTTTTTCCTTTGTGGGCTTTTTAGAGGGGAAAGTTCACTGGTGGCGTGGATTTGGGCTATAATTGAGACCGGCGACTAGTGTATATCGAGCGTTTTCAAGGCTGTTGGCGGGCTCTTGTAGGGCTCTGTTAAATCAATTATGGGCTCCTTAACTATAACAGGAGGTGTCGCTAGTGAAGACAAGGCACTGCCATGAGGAGAAATCCTCGACAGCCTACCTTGGGGCTGAGCCTCTGAGTCCGTGATGTCGCCTTCGGTGCCAGACTGGAAGATCTCATGTTGCCCCGCCCCCTCTCGACCGATCACCCAACCTGCAAGCACAGGTGTAGACGCCGGCGGTCCTCCGACCGCCGAATCGACCGCATCTCTCGCTGCCATCGGGGCCTGGCGGGAGGGCTGAACAGACTGGATGCCGATACGGGAAGGGGAGGAGGAAGTCGGACCCCGCAGGGTCAAAGGCAAAGGGACTGGAAAAAGAGACACATCCTGGCGTCCCGACAAGTCCGCGGGACCATCCACGCCACAACCCCCCACAGCTGGTGAGCCGCCAGAATCCAAGGTAAACGCATCTTGGTTTATTGCGGGGTACTGAGGGGTCGGTAGAAAGTAGACTGCTTCTGAAGTTTTTAAATCCTTGGTAGCACTGGAATCCGGCTTCGTTAATGAGCCAGAGGAAACATGTGGCGAATGTGGCGAATGTAACAAAAAGCTGCTTCCACTCCCGCTCCTGCTAAAGGGCTTTTTAAAATCGAAGCATATTTTCGAGGGTAGCGTGGTGTCGCCCGGACTTTCACTAGCCACCGGTGTCAACGTAATGATCCTTGATGCCCTTGATTTCATACCAGATGGTTTTGCCGCCGCCATCGCACCAGGATTTTTGAAGTTACTTGTAAGGAGTCTTTGCTCCGGAGTGGACTCTGAACTTACTTCTTGCAGTTCTTGAGGTTCTTGGAGTGTAGAGAGCGTGGGCTCTTCGCTGGATCCGAGAGATTTCATCGTGGGCGGGTTGCGAACCGCGGACATGACCGCGGACTGCCGATGACTGCCTCTACCTCGCCTTTAGCTCCGCTCGCCGCTCCGCTCCGATGACCGGTATATGTGGGTCCACCCACTGCTGAAAGAGTAGAGAGAGTAGAGAGACTGCCGATGACTGCCTCTACCTCGCCTCTAGCTCCGCTCGCCGCTCCGCTCCGATCACCGGTATATGTGGGTCCACCCACTGCTGAAAGAGTAGAGAGAGTAGAGAGACTGCCGATGACTGCCTCTACCTCGCCTCTAGCTCCGCTCGCCGCTCCGCTCCGATCACCGGTATATGTGGGTCCACCCACTGCTGAAAGAGTAGAGAGAGTAGAGAGACTGCCGATGACTGCCTCTACCTCGCCTCTAGCTCCGCTCGCCGCTCCACTCCGATCACCGATATATGTGGGTCCACCCACTGCTGAAAGAGTAGAGAGAGTAGAGAGACTGCCGATGACTGCCTCTATCTCGCCTCTAGCTCCGCTCGCCGCTCTGCTCCGATCACCGGTATATGTGGGTCCACCCAATGCTGAAAGATTAGAGAGAGTAGAGAGACTGCCGATGACTGCCTCTACCTCGCCTCTAGCTCTGCTCGCCGCTCCGCTCCGATCACCGGTATATGTGGGTCCACCCACTGCTGAAAGAGTAGAGAGAGTAGAGAGACTGCAGATGACTGCCTCTACCTCGCCTCTAACTCCGCTCGCCGCTCCGCTCCGATCACCGGTATATGTGGGTCCACCCACTGCTGAAAGAGTAGAGAGAGTAGAGAGACTTCGGATGACTGCCTCATAGGTTTTTAGTAGCGCAACTTAACCATAATATCCCTGACTTCATATACATGTAACGTAGAACATACTAACCCCTTCGTAGTGATTTTCATGTCCGCGGACTACCGCCATGTCCGCGGACACATCGAAAATCTGAGCGTGGTGAATGTAAATTTAAATAGTGTACCCCATTTCCCCTTTGAAGTTGGCGCTGAAAAGAGCCGTTTTTTTATTTTTTTACAGATGCTTGACAGACACCTGTTATTTTGTATTTTTTTTTCTTGTTTTTTTTTCTTACTTTACTCCTAAAATCTTTACATAACCTTCTCCAAAGCAACCCTTACATTCCAAAATAGAAAGGCATTTCCCGTGAAAGAAAAAGAAATGCCATCTTCTTTAAAATTAACAGCATTACTGGCATCAATATTCTCATTGTTACAGAAGAACATACCAGCTCTAAGCATGAAGGCACACATGCCTCGGTTGATGACACACCTAGCAATGTTTTGCTGAGGACAAAAAAACTGAACTATTGTCCCGTATTGCCCTAGGTAGTAATCTAGAAAAAATTACTTTCGCATTTGGAAGGATCTTCATTACGGCTTGAACCAAGCATTCCAAATCAGCCAACAAAGTAGGGGCACTGACGTTGCCCAAAAGGAAAGCACCATAGTGCAAAACTACCACATGCGGACTGTTCATCGTGGCCATATCCTCACAAACTTGTACAATTCCCTGTACATTGCAATCAGGCACAGTGCTCCACACCACCTCCACTCCTTTCACATCAAAGTTCTTTGCAACATGCCTGCATTCAGCGTACTGCTGTAAACCATGCACAAACATATCTCCGAGCACCAACACCCTGAATTTCTCCACTTCTGCCATCTTCACCACACACAGTCTCTTTCAACACAAATCCACAACCTCGACATCTGATTGGCTGATCCGTACAGTCTTCTTTCCATGTTGGATTTCCTGGAAAAACCCGGATGTAGCACGCCCTGTCCACGAACAGCCGCGGTGTCCGCGGACGGCGTCCACTTTACTCTCTGTGCCATTCCCTCATTGCATACAGCTAAGCAATCACACAATACGAATAACGTCCTCAGAACACCCCCATTTTGTGAATTTTCGAACATTTCAGGACAATTATCATTTCATTATTCAACATACTAACATTACAAATATTATACTTTCATCTTGTACTCTGCACACAATGCTATGTTTCTCCATTAGTAACTCAGTATACTAGATAGAATCCCATAATACAATGCTATTTATATCAATGCATCTTTCAAAGCACTAATAACGGTATGATATTTATTGCAATATCCTTGACACTTTTTTCGCAACATTATAATAAAAATCCCTAGTACACAAATTCCATGAAAAGTACATACACATGTGATGTCATCAGTGATTTCATCAATGACATTTGCGATGTCATCTTTGATGTCCTGGGTGTAAGTCTTAGCAGTGCACTGTGGTGGCGCGAGTTATTTTTCATAGCTTACCATAACTTGCGATTTTCAGGGGTCTTTTGGCTGTACTTAGAACCATAACGTCCCTTAAACAAACTTTTTTTAATATCACGCAAACAATATACAAACATGGCGTGCAAAAACCAACTTCTCACAGATGGCTTTACACAGAATGTTGCAAAGTAAGAATTTATGCTCGTTCACAGTGAATGTCAGCTGCTTCCATTTTTTTCTCGGGCCCCGGAGAGGCTCACGAAGCGGACTATAAGGTTGTATTGTGTTTTGACCTTGACAGACAGAGATTGTGATGAAAGACTTCTCTTGAAGGAGTGTTGCTAAAACGTAAGAGAAGATAAGGATGAAATTTATGAAACGAAACCACTTTTATATATTATATCACTATGCAAAAGATCGTTGGCACACGCGGAGTCGTATTTTGGGACTGCACCACTCGTAGACAATGGAAATTGCAATTGTACTGTAAGTAACCCTTTAGATTATTTTATACCAAATATAATTACAATAGCGTAGCATTAAAGACCGCTCAAGTTGAACTTGTTCGTCGAAAGTGGCATAATGTTTTCTACCGCGCGCTATCACCGCCAAATTGATCCCCTGTTGTTTAGAGGGCTCTGAAAAAGGCAGACGACACAGGGTGGGTTAATATAAATAATTTAACCGGTCTATAGGCGGTCAAGCGCTCTACTCGCTGTGCCTCTTCACTGTAGCCTGTCAAGTGGCACAGCGAGTACAACGCTCGCTTTGACATCTGTGCACAGCTTGCTAACCCAAGTTCGAATCCCGGCAAGGCCAAACTCAGCCTTTCATCCTTCCGTGGTCGATAAATGAGCACCACACACCGTGGTTAATAATAAGCACCACTTAGAGACCTCACAGTTCTTAGCACTATATGAATGGGAAAATATTATTATTTTATTATTAACATACTCCGTTGCACTATCTTCGATAGCAAATAGTTTCACGCCCTAATAAATAAAATGATGATTTTTAATGAAGATCGGCTGGTGAGAATAATTTATGTTTTTTAAAACAGGTATGTGGCCCCATTTTGCCTATGTCACGATTTACAGACTCCAGCGGATGGGGTCTTCAACTGCCAGGTGCAGGTCCAAATATGCAACTTCATGACCCTCACCATTTTATGGGACAATCGCCAAGGACCAATATGCCCTTACACAGTACTAGCGGCTACACACAACATACCAACCAATAGGGTGGTCTAATGGCTCGTTTTTGGAGCAACCTTCCGATTATCAGAGCAACCATTTACTGCTTTTATCATAAACCAACAGCGCAAAGGAACAACACGTGGCTCCAAATAAACTTTTGCTGATCGACAGCAGAGACAATAGCAAATCGCTGAATATTCACTAAACATTTCATGTGAAATAAATGTACTTTACCAAATGTACAATCCTGCTGTTTACTTTTAAACCACAGTTTCATATTCCGAATTGTGGCGCACTGAGTTGTAAGCTGATCTAACACCCTCTGTACTGCAAAGGAACATCGCGTGCCTCAACATGAACTTTTGCGGATCGACAACAAAGACAAATGCAAATTGCTGAATATTCTCTAAACATTTGATGTCAAATAAATGTACTTTACAAAATTTACAATCTTGCTGTTTGCTTTTAAATCACTGTTTCATATTCCGAATTGTGGCACGCTGTGTTGTTACAAAATATGTGTTGTCTTCCGGGTTCTGTGTAAAGTCACTTAGGACTGGAGAGGACTGGGCGCATTTGATGACGCACCCTGTAACGTCACGGAGAGAGGCGGGGAATATGAATGCTTTGATAATATCAGGCTATGGGGCGGGAGATATGATTTAGTGTCGCAAAAGCAAGTCAGCCAGGTCAATAGCGCCAGTCATAGGATTATCACATAATGTCGGCGCACACCAGCCGGATTTATCGTTTCTTTAGTGGACAAAAAGTCGGTTGATGCCCATAGGAAATTGTACTATTAGCGGACAAAAGGAGTGGTCTTAAAACACTTTCACCCTGACAACGAACAATACAAACAACGTTCTCAGAACACCCCCATTTTGTGTAATTACAACCATTTCGGGACACCGCGAGTGTTCTTAGAACACATTCAACTAGACAGATTACAATACGGACAGCGTCCTGAGGACACCCCCAGTTTGTGTATTTACGAACAATTAAGTACACCGCGAGTGTTCATAGCTCATTTTTACCTTCCTTGCGAACAAAAATGACACACACTCCGTCCTCTAAACACCCCACCATTTAGTTTATTTACAAAATGTCAGAACAGCCGTGTTCTCTGCGGACAAATCGAACGCAACAAAAACGTCTAGCGCATAAAAAAACAAAACATTGAACCTATCTCATACTCCCCCACCCTCCCCAAACACTCTTACACACCAACACAGGGCACTAATTACAATTTTTATCCACATTTCACAAGTCACATGTCCGCGGACATGACGCAAGGCCATGGGCCAATCGGGGTGCTGTCCGCGGAGTGAACAGGGAAGTCCGTCCGCGAAGCGAACACAGATATCACTAATTTTTTTGCCTTACATTTTGGTCATTTTTAAAAAAAACTACTGGACGGATTTACACCAAATTTGCAAAAGCACGCTTTCGGGACCAGGCCGCCGCTCCTGCCCCAAATTTTTTTTTGAAGGGGAGTCTTTTGGGTTAGGAGGGATTATTTCACTAAGTCTCCTGTTCCTTAATGGCGAAAGAGGACGTGGGGATGTGAATGAAGATTGTTCCTGAGAGGATATACATTCATCTGTTTGAGTGAGCTGATCTTGATTTTTGGGTTTTTGTATTTGTTTCTCCCACGAGGATTGAGGCTCTAGTTGTAACTCCGCCGGATGTTGATTACTTAGGTCTTGAGGACATTGTGGTACATTACCACTGTCAAGTTTTTTTTCCGGAGGTAATACGATGGTTTGGGGCAGCAATCCACCAATTTGCTCTTTTCCTTTCGCAAATGTAGGAGGTTTGGTATTGTTTCGAGCCTCCGTTGGGCCTAAGTTGATCAAACTTAGAGGCGATAATTGAACAGGTTTCCGTAAATCGGAGATAGGATTTTGGATGTTTTCGTTTAGAGTTGGTTGAGTATTTCTTACCTTGGTTATCATAGAAGGAATTTCTTTATTTTGTGAATTAACTTTGTCGGGATCCTTTTTGTTGTTGTCTACTGAATCCGTTGTTTTTTTAGCATATGGAGAGGTTTTTCTTGCTTTAGTTGCAGGCGGGAGGTCTTGTATAGCTTCCAAGATTTCCGCATCCGACAGTTCGTTGAGTTCATCCATTTTTCTTTTGCATTGTTTTTTAAAGAAATCCTTTAGCGCTGAGGATAGCAATGGACGAGTTAAAGTTTTTTTCCCTGAGTCTTTTTTCTTATATTTCCTTTTTAAGTTTGATATTATTTTAGGTTGGGCATCATGATTTGAGATCTTACTTTTGATGCGGGAAATTCTGAGGCCATTTCTTCCACTATTCCCACGATGTATTCATTTGAAGTGATTGTATTGTCTACTTTGGGTGGTCCGGGCGCCGAGGGATTTTTGGATCCTGGATAAGCACCCACGTTGTTTTTCCTTTGTGGGCTTTTTAGAGGGGAAAGTTCACTGGTGGCGTGGATTTGGGCTATAATTGAGACCGGCGACTAGTGTATATCGAGCGTTTTCAAGGCTGTTGGCGGGCTCTTGTAGGGCTCTGTTAAATCAATTATGGGCTCCTTAACTATAACAGGAGGTGTCGCTAGTGAAGACAAGGCACTGCCATGAGGAGAAATCCTCGACAGCCTACCTTGGGGCTGAGCCTCTGAGTCCGTGATGTCGCCTTCGGTGCCAGACTGGAAGATCTCATGTTGCCCCGCCCCCTCTCGACCGATCACCCAACCTGCAAGCACAGGTGTAGACGCCGGCGGTCCTCCGACCGCCGAATCGACCGCATCTCTCGCTGCCATCGGGGCCTGGCGGGAGGGCTGAACAGACTGGATGCCGATACGGGAAGGGGAGGAGGAAGTCGGGCCCCGCAGGGTCAAAGGCAAAGGGACTGGAAAAAGAGACACATCCTGGCGTCCCGACAAGTCCGCGGGACCATCCACGCCACAACCCCCCACAGCTGGTGAGCCGCCAGAATCCAAGGTAAACGCATCTTGGTTTATTGCGGGGTACTGAGGGGTCGGTAGAAAGTAGACTGCTTCTGAAGTTTTTAAATCCTTGGTAGCACTGGAATCCGGCTTCGTTAATGAGCCAGAGGAAACATGTGGCGAATGTGGCGAATGTAACAAAAAGCTGCTTCCACTCCCGCTCCTGTTAAAGGGCTTTTTAAAATCAAAGCATATTTTCGAGGGTAGCGTGGTGTCGCCCGGACTTTCACTAGCCACCGGTGTCAACGTAATGATCCTTGATGCCCTTGATTTCATACCAGATGGTTTTGCCGCCGCCATCGCACCAGGATTTTTGAAGTTACTTGTAAGGAGTCTTTGCTCCGGAGTGGACTCTGAACTTACTTCTTGCAGTTCTTGAGGTTCTTGGAGTGTAGAGAGCGTGGGCTCTTCGCTGGATCCGAGAGATTTCATCGTGGGCGGGTTGCGAACCGCGGACATGACCGCGGACTGCCGATGACTGCCTCTACCTCGCCTCTAGCTCCGCTCGCCGCTCCGCTCCGATGACCGGTATATGTGGGTCCACCCACTGCTGAAAGAGTAGAGAGAGTAGAGAGACTGCTGATGACTGCCTCTACCTCGCCTCTAGCTCCGCTCGCCGCTCCGCTCCGATCACCGGTATATGTGGTTCCACCCACTGCTGAAAGAGTAGAGAGAGTAGAGAGACTGCCGATGACTGCCTCTACCTCGCCTCTAGCTCCGCTCGCCGCTCCGCTCCGATCACCGGTATATGTGGGTCCACCCACTGCTGAAAGAGTAGAGAGAGTAGAGAGACTGCCGATGACTGCCTCTACCTCGCCTCTAGCTCCGCTCGCCGCTCCGCTCCGATCACTGATATATGTGGGTCCACCCACTGCTGAAAGAGTAGAGAGAGTAGAGAGACTGCCGATGACTGCCTCTACCTCGCCTCTAGCTCCGCTCGCCGCTCTGCTCCGATCACCGGTATATGTGGGTCCACCCAATGCTGAAAGATTAGAGAGAGTAGAGAGACTGCCGATGACTGCCTCTACCTCGCCTCTAGCTCTGCTCGCCGCTCCGCTCCGATCACCGGTATATGTGGGTCCACCCACTGCTGAAAGAGTAGAGAGAGTAGAGAGACTGCCGATGACTGCCTCTACCTCGCCTCTAGCTCCGCTCGCCGCTCCGCTCCGATCACCGGTATATGTGGGTCCACCCACTGCTGAAAGAGTAGAGAGAGTAGAGAGACTTCCGATGACTGCCTCATAGGTTTTTAGTAGCGCAACTTAACCATAACGTCCCTTTAACAAAGTTTTTTCACTGAATTTCATAGGTTTTTAGTAGCACAACTTAACCATAATATCCCTGACTTCATATACATGTAACGTAGAACATACTAACCCCTTCGTAGTGATTTTCATGTCCGCGGACTACCGCCATGTCCGCGGACACATCGAAAATCTGAGCGTGGTGAATGTAAATTTAAATAGTGTACCCCATTTCCCCTTTGAAGTTGGCGCTGAAAAGAGCCGTTTTTTTATTTTTTTACAGATGCTTGACAGACACCTGTTATTTTGTATTTTTTTTTCTTGTTTTTTTTTCTTACTTTACTCCTAAAATCTTTACATAACCTTCTCCAAAGCAACCCTTACATTCCAAAATAGAAAGGCATTTCCCGTGAAAGAAAAAGAAATGCCATCTTCTTTAAAATTAACAGCATTACTGGCATCAATATTCTCATTGTTACAGAAGAACATACCAGCTCTAAGCATGAAGGCACACATGCCTCGGTTGATGACACACCTAGCAATGTTTTGCTGAGGACAAAAAAACTGAACTATTGTCCCGTATTGCCCTAGGTAGTAATCTAGAAAAAATTACTTTCGCATTTGGAAGGATCTTCATTACGGCTTGAACCAAGCATTCCAAATCAGCCAACAAAGTAGGGGCACTGACGTTGCCCAAAAGGAAAGCACCATAGTGCAAAACTACCACATGCGGACTGTTCATCGTGGCCATATCCTCACAAACTTGTACAATTCCCTGTACATTGCAATCAGGCACAGTGCTCCACACCAGCTCCACTCCTTTCACATCAAAGTTCTTTGCAACATGCCTGCATTCAGCGTACTGCTGTAAACCATGCACAAACATATCTCTGAGCACCAACACCCTGAATTTCTCCACTTCTGCCATCTTCACCACACACAGTCTCTTTCAACACAAATCCACAACCTCGACATCTGATTGGCTGATCCGTACAGTCTTCTTTCCATGTTGGATTTCCTGGAAAAACCCGGATGTAGCACGCCCTGTCCACGAACAGCCGCGGTGTCCGCGGACGGCGTCCACTTTACTCTCTGTGCCATTCCCTCATTGCATACAGCTAAGCAATCACACAATACGAATAACGTCCTCAGAACACCCCCATTTTGTGAATTTTCGAACATTTCAGGACAATTATCATTTCATTATTCAACATACTAACATTACAAATATTATACTTTCATCTTGTACTCTGCACACAATGCTATGTTTCTCCATTAGTAACTCAGTATACTAGATAGAATCCCATAATACAATGCTATTTATATCAATGCATCTTTCAAAGCACTAATAACGGTATGATATTTATTGCAATATCCTTGACACTTTTTTCGCAACATTATAATAAAAATCCCTAGTACACAAATTCCATGAAAAGTACATACACATGTGATGTCATCAGTGATTTCATCAATGACATTTGCGATGTCATCTTTGATGTCCTGGGTGTAAGTCTTAGCAGTGCACTGTGGTGGCGCGAGTTATTTTTCATAGCTTACCATAACTTGCGATTTTCAGGGGTCTTTTGGCTGTACTTAGAACCATAACGTCCCTTAAACAAACTTTTTTTAATATCACGCAAACAATATACAAACATGGCGTGCAAAAACCAACTTCTCACAGATGGCTTTACACAGAATGTTGCAAAGTAAGAATTTATGCTCGTTCACAGTGAATGTCAGCTGCTTCCATTTTTTTCTCGGGCCCCGGAGAGGCTCACGAAGCGGACTATAAGGTTGTATTGTGTTTTGACCTTGACAGACAGAGATTGTGATGAAAGACTTCTCTTGAAGGAGTGTTGCTAAAACGTAAGAGAAGATAAGGATGAAATTTATGAAACGAAACCACTTTTATATATTATATCACTATGCAAAAGATCGTTGGCACACGCGGAGTCGTATTTTGGGACTGCACCACTCGTAGACAATGGAAATTGCAATTGTACTGTAAGTAACCCTTTAGATTATTTTATACCAAATATAATTACAATAGCGTAGCATTAAAGACCGCTCAAGTTGAACTTGTTCGTCGAAAGTGGCATAATGTTTTCTACCGCGCGCTATCACCGCCAAATTGATCCCCTGTTGTTTGGAGGGCTCTGAAAAAGGCAGACGACACAGGGTGGGTTAATATAAATAATTTAACCGGTCTATAGGCGGTCAAGCGCTCTACTCGCTGTGCCTCTTCACTGTAGCCTGTCAAGTGGCACAGCGAGTACAACGCTCGCTTTGACATCTGTGCACAGCTTGCTAACCCAAGTTCGAATCCCGGCAAGGCCAAACTCAGCCTTTCATCCTTCCGTGGTCGATAAATGAGCACCACACACCGTGGTTAATAATAAGCACCACTTAGAGACCTCACAGTTCTTAGCACTATATGAATGGGAAAATATTATTATTTTATTATTAACATACTCCGTTGCACTATCTTCGATAGCAAATAGTTTCACGCCCTAATAAATAAAATGATGATTTTTAATGAAGATCGGCTGGTGAGAATAATTTATGTTTTTTAAAACAGGTATGTGGCCCCATTTTGCCTATGTCACGATTTACAGACTCCAGCGGATGGGGTCTTCAACTGCCAGGTGCAGGTCCAAATATGCAACTTCATGACCCTCACCATTTTATGGGACAATCGCCAAGGACCAATATGCCCTTACACAGTACTAGCGGCTACACACAACATACCAACCAATAGGGTGGTCTAATGGCTCGTTTTTGGAGCAACCTTCCGATTATCAGAGCAACCATTTACTGCTTTTATCATAAACCAACAGCGCAAAGGAACAACACGTGGCTCCAAATAAACTTTTGCTGATCGACAGCAGAGACAATAGCAAATCGCTGAATATTCACTAAACATTTCATGTGAAATAAATGTACTTTACCAAATGTACAATCCTGCTGTTTACTTTTAAACCACAGTTTCATATTCCGAATTGTGGCGCACTGAGTTGTAAGCTGATCTAACACCCTCTGTACTGCAAAGGAACATCGCGTGCCTCAACATGAACTTTTGCGGATCGACAACAAAGACAAATGCAAATTGCTGAATATTCTCTAAACATTTGATGTCAAATAAATGTACTTTACAAAATTTACAATCTTGCTGTTTGCTTTTAAATCACTGTTTCATATTCCGAATTGTGGCACGCTGTGTTGTTACACAATATGTGTTGTCTTCCGGGTTCTGTGTAAAGTCACTTAGGACTGGAGAGGACTGGGCGCATTTGATGACGCACCCTGTAACGTCACGGAGAGAGGCGGGGAATATGAATGCTTTGATAATATCAGGCTATGGGGCGGGAGATATGATTTAGTGTCGCAAAAGCAAGTCAGCCAGGTCAATAGCGCCAGTCATAGGATTATCACATAATGTCGGCGCACACCAGCCGGATTTATCGTTTCTTTAGTGGACAAAAAGTCGGTTGATGCCCATAGGAAATTGTACTATTAGCGGACAAAAGGAGTGGTCTTAAAACACTTTCACCCTGACAACGAACAATACAAACAACGTTCTCAGAACACCCCCATTTTGTGTAATTACAACCATTTCGGGACACCGCGAGTGTTCTTAGAACACATTCAACTAGACAGATTACAATACGGACAGCGTCCTGAGGACACCCCCAGTTTGTGTATTTACGAACAATTAAGTACACCGCGAGTGTTCATAGCTCATTTTTACCTTCCTTGCGAACAAAAATGACACACACTCCGTCCTCTAAACACCCCACCATTTAGTTTATTTACAAAATGTCAGAACAGCCGTGTTCTCTGCGGACAAATCGAACGCAACAAAAACGTCTAGCGCATAAAAAAACAAAACATTGAACCTATCTCATACTCCCCCACCCTCCCCAAACACTCTTACACACCAACACAGGGCACTAATTACAATTTTTATCCACATTTCACAAGTCACATGTCCGCGGACATGACGCAAGGCCATGGGCCAATCGGGGTGCTGTCCGCGGAGTGAACAGGGAAGTCCGTCCGCGAAGCGAACACAGATATCACTAATTTTTTTGCCTTACATTTTGGTCATTTTTAAAAAAAACTACTGGACGGATTTACACCAAATTTGCAAAAGCACGCTTTCGGGACCAGGCCGCCGCTCCTGCCCCAAATTTGGTGTAAATCCGTCCAGCGGTTCGGGCTGTAGCCGTGCGCAAAGTTTTTTCCCATTCAGTCTATGGGAAAAAAAAAAAGTTTTGGGACCCCCCCTATAACTTTTCCCCCCCTGGACGAATCCTCACCAAACTTTGCAAAAGAATTCAGAGTGGGCCATATACTGTTTCTGCACAGTTTGGTGAGGATTCGTCCAGGGGGAGCAAAGTTATAAGCCACCCAAAAAGTGCTCTTCCTATGGAAACACCAACTTAACCTTAACTACATGGCCACTACCGTGGCCATGTAATAAGGGGATTGGGTGGGGGGTTGCCAGGGTTTTTTGGATTGGGCAGAGGGTCTCAGGGGGTTTCCCCCGCATATATGTCCTAATTGACCTTTTAAATTAGGTCAATTCTCTCGGTCAATTCTCCCGAGCTTAATTGTGAAAAGGTCAATTAGTATATAACCCTTAAGACTGTAACGCACCGTCATGTCCTCACTGCTCATTGTCCTTGAAGATTAATTTGACAGACACAGATAAACATTTCAAAGCAGGTGATGTGCTCTGTATTTCCATAGCAGTCGGAACATTAATCCTGAACATTATTCCTCTTTCCCTCCGGGTCATGTGATTTACTAACAATAAAATACTGCTGATATCAACTTCTAATCATGGTTTATAATAGTAATAATCCCAGAGGCTTCCATCAAAACTGTAGTAAAGAGCCTGTGTGTTCGATTTCCAGATACTAACTGCTTTACTTCAGGCTCTTCTGTTAACAAACTACTCGTTAAAAAAGTGTCATGAAAAACCTGTGTATAAATAACACAGAGTGGGTGACATTCATGGATCCAGCGAGATTAACTTTTTCAACAGAGCTTTTGATTTGATAAACTAAACTTCTCCTTTCAACATCTGTTCAATAGGGCAGCTTATTGTGTGTCAGTGTGTGTGGGTGTTTTCAAAGGCATGAGAAAATATTATGTAAAGATTGCTCCTCTGCATTTATTTGTGGAAATCATTTATTTTGGATCGGTTGTGTTGCTCGCTTGGAGAACATATCTTTTACACCATTTCATATTAAATAAGTATGTCTGCACTCGCGAAAGACAGTAAAAAAGTGGCTATGTTTCCAATTTTATAGCTTAAGGTGAAACAAAACTTATTTGCTTCAAATGTACTGCAGAGCGCTGCAGAAAACATGGCCCAACATGTTTTTCAGTGGTTCCCCCTAATTACATAAAGAACGCAGCTAAACATTAATTATGTAAGCAGCGAACATACTTCAAATCCCATTCGCTTCGTTTTCCCTACTGAAAGAAGTGTATCCAATAAAGATTTGAGCAAAACACTTTTGCTCCATTTTCTATTAATCAAGCAGCAATGCTGGTCCAAAACGCGTTGGAATGTATTGTTGTTGCACGAAATGCACTTGATGTTTTGTCATGATGGAATTATCATTTCTTTACATGGAAAAACAGTATAAGTTGCAGCAGTGCCTGGTAATTTGGCATGGATGTTAAAACCAAAAGACTAGTGCATCATGTTGTCCTTGTACTGATCCGGAGATGGACATTTGGTTTTGCACTGTCTGGTCAATGCCCTGATGTTGTTTTAATTTGCCTTGTACTTGCACTGAACCGAGGTCTGACATCTGACATGTGGTATCTTGCAATGAACCTGAAGAGTAAAAGATTTTTAATGGTGACTCTTTTTTATGGCTCATTTTAGGCTATTAGGCAGAAGCATTAAATCAGCTGAAAAATTCGATTATTGAGTTACATTTCTTTATTATATTCCAGTGGTGCTATATTCCACAGTGGAATACTGATGTGGTAAACTGCACCATGAAACATGTTCCACATTCAATGTGCATTCATTTTTGGTTCGTTCCTTAATGTGAAGACATTGTGAACTCACATCACACATTAATAAAAACAAAAAAAAGAAAAACAAGGAATGATTATAATCTATGATGTACACGTACCTGTTTTTGCCATGAGGCAATGATGTTGCAGTACTGATTAGAAAATGCATTTGAAGGCGTAAATGTATGTATTTGCTTAGGAAACTGACTGGAATCTTTATTAGGGTGTCAATCTGGACATTTGCATTGTGGGAAGCTGAGCTATAATTGGATCCCTCCTTAGATATTTCCTCTGTACGGAGGATTTTGTTTGTAGTCTTTGACTATGGCATATAAAGCAAATGTATTATCTATTTCTGCATAGGGCTTCGTAGTGGGAACCCGTTGTAGGTCAGTGAAGTCAGAAAACCTTGAAAGATTTTTGTTGGGGAAAGGTTTTGAGACTTTGAAGATATATGCAGCATCAGCCATGCATGTCAACCGCTCTAGGGATAGATTGCTGCAGGAATCTGTGCCCCTTCTGCGGGAGGTGATGTCTCAAGGAGGCTATAGAGCTGATAATATTGAATATCGAACACCGACAGCTACATCTATCCGACTCATATAATAATTGGATAACAATATTGACCCTTTTGAGAGACTTTATTTTGATGGCAACTGAGTGACTAGTTCATTTTATAGAGCTGGTACAGGCAACATTTCAGAATAAGGCTGCACATGGTAATGGCAATGCTAGAGGCTTAGCATAAACCAGTGGGGAAACGCCAGTGGGGACTTGTAGGGTTGTTGTAGACTTTCCTGAATCCGATGCTTTGGTAGCAAGGTGTTTTGTCTTGTCTAAGCAGTAAGTACCTTAGGGCCTTTAAACCTCTAGCATATGCATGGACATCTCAATGAGAGTTGAAAAGATGGGGAACATCTGAAAGGAAGCAGCTTGATTTACTTGCAAATGTGGAGTCAATTTAAGTAAAAAGAGGGATGCTTCCTAATTATAAACTTACATCAAACCTGTTATGTTTTGTGAGGGCACAATGCTTGTATCTTCTTGGCTAGGAACCAGTGCTAAGCCCATTAAGCCACCTTTTATAGGAGCATATGTCTTATATATGTCTGTTTGTTCGGATAGCACATCCATAGGGTGTTGCCTGTTTAGATGAGTACCTCATTGTCCTAAATGGAAGGAATTTATGCTCTTTGTTGGGTGCTCCACTATTTTTTTTTTAATTACGAGTATATAATCACCGAAGTGATTTTTACAAGAAGATGAGCAAAAACAAACACAAAATGTTTTGTCATAACAGCAGAAGTAAAGGCTGAAAGAAGAAGACATGTGAAGATTAAAAGGTGAAAGTAAAAGCTCAAGGTGAAAGATGCAAGGTGAAAGGTGAAATCACTCCCAGCCATCTTGGTAATTGCACCGACCCACACACCACCTAGAGGAGTCACCCCTTATGCCTGGCTTCACATGGGACCGTTCTGCCGTGTCTCCGAAGCTGCATGTGCGAAGATTTGGTCCAGGCTTTTAGTAGCTGCTATAGTCCAAGAGGGTCTCAAACCTCCTATTAGACGATCCCACCAAACTGCTTCATCAGTCAGGTAAGCTTTCTTTAAATGATGCAGTATGTACGGCGATCTGAATGTGTCTGTTCCTGGGCACATTAGTAAAAGGTGCTGTAATGTTTCGCTTTGTTTGGTGTCGTTATAAAAGTGGCAGGTATTAGATGGAGAGAGGCCTCTTATGTGCAGGATTTCATTTGTGGGTAACAAGTTCAACCTTGCACGCAAAAGAGTGTTCCGAGTTTTTCTGCTTGGATGTTTTAGCAGAAAAGGTTGGACTGCGTTCAGTTTTCTGCATGTTGGAGGTAGATGGCTAGTCAGTTTATACTCAGATGCCTTGTCTAATGTACTTATCCAGTCCATTTCCTCAATTCGGGATTTGGTTTTTGTTGGATTACCCAAAAGTTCTACCATGGAGCTGCCGCATATTTTGAGTTGCTGTAAACACATTGACTCCCATTTGGTGAGCAATATGCTTTTACTTGAGTTCATCTCCGCTTGTACCATCGAAAAAATTGACAGAGAAGAAGGATCTTTGATCTTCCGGTATAACATGACAGAAACCCTTTTAACTGTTGACTCTAAAAATGAAAGGGAGAGTTCGCGTCTTATCAAAGCTATCAGGGTAGAAGATGGTAAATTCAAAACTGAACGCCAGAAGAGGCTCTCAAGTCTGACCCAAAAAGCATTAGGTAAGGATGGCATGGCGTCAGCTCCATAGGTAATAGCTGGGATAACTTTGCCCCGATAGAATTTGAGTAGGGGCATCAATGAAAAAACGCCCATATTTTTTGTCCAGTATTTTTGCTTGTGAGACAAGAGCTTTCATTTTTTCAAAGAGGTGGTGTTGCATTGCTGAGTCTTTAGGTGTTGAGTCAATGAGAACTCCAAGATATTTGAATTCTGCCACTTGTTCGATTTTGTTTCCAGTAAGGAACCATGAGTTGTTCTTTTTCCTTTTGTGATTTTTTTCAAACACCACAATCTTTGTTTTTTGTTTGTTTACTTCTAAATCGTTAGCAGCTGTGTATGTGGTCAATGCCGACAACTGGCGGTGTAAGCCGATTGAGGTCTGGTCAAGTTGAATGAGGTCGTCCGCATACAAGAGTCTTGGAATCTTCACCTTGCCTAATTCTGGGGGGTATGCTCGTGTCCTGATTGAGATTTCTTTGTAGTACCCAAAGTATGAAAGAAAGAGGGCTGGAGCTAGGGGGCAGCCTTGTTTGACCCCTCTATCGGTTGTTATAGCTGACGAACGCAGACCACTAGTATTCAATCGCACCTGCACCGATGTAGAAGCATGAAGTGCTTTGATAGAGTTCAAGATCTCCTGTGGACAATCCCAGTTGTTGAGTTTTTCCCAAAGTTTCCTATGATTGACTAAGTCAAAGGCCTGGGTAAGGACTATGAATGCCAGATATATGTTCCGATTTGTTTCACAGGCGTTTGCTTTTAATAGACTGAGAATGAAGATGTTAATACATGTAATGACAGGGTGAACTTTCTTCCCATTAATTGAAATGATCCAACAAAAGGGACCCGTAGCCCTTCCCTATGACGTCGAGGAGAGCCACTGGGCGAAAATTCCTAGGGTCATCCTTCCTTCCTTTTTTGAATATGGGGATGATGACCGCTGAGGTCCAAGAAGGCGGGATTGTGCTGAAGATTGTACATTTATGAAAAATTAGACTCAGCAGATTTGACCAGTCTTCTGGGGCAGATTTCAAATTCTCGTTAGACAGACCATCGGGCCCTGGTGCCCTTGAGTTCTTTAACTTGGATTTTTATCCAAGATGTCGGTTTTGTCAGAGAGATCAACCCAAGGTACTGTCGTCTAAGGTGAAAAAGGCCCCTCAGCAAGATCCGGCGATCTGAACAATGTTGAGTAGAACCCAATCCATGTTGCTTCCGAGATGCTATTCAGCATCATTGTAGTTGCTTCTTTAGCCCGTGTATTGACCAGACTCCAAAACTCTCTAGAATTGGATTTTTGGATTTGTTCCAACATAGCTTCGGAGTCCTGTTGATGAAGTGTTAGATGATAGCACCGCAGCCAGCTTTTATAGGCTCTTGATGTCTCAATTACATGGGCTCTATTGGAGGGCGTGTTGTTTCTTGCAGCTGTCCTTTTTGCTCTCCGAAGTATGTTTCGGTGTGCCACCAGGAGGATGTCGAAATTGTGTGCATGGGATGTTTGCTTTGACTTTATCCCCTTCAAGCTTTTCGTCATGGGTCTGTAGGGTTCCTGCGATGGTCTGTAATCAACCTCCGAAACAGACTGCCTGCTTCCATATGAAGAAGTGATTGCTCGAATGTTTGCCCGTGTGACCCTAACCCGGTTGCCTTTACCTTCCGGTTCAATTCTTCCAGAGTAATGGGCTGATGCTGGTTTTATAGAAGCCCATTTGATGGCCAGAAGATTGTGGTCGCTTTGGTTTGACTGATGAACACTGAATTCTGTCAGCCAGCTAGAAGAAATTCAGAAGCAAAGATGTAATCTATTGTTGAATGGGCCATGCCTCACTTGCATGAAGGTAGAATGCTGGAATCAGGAAGTACCGATGCAGTGTTAAAAAGTTGTCTGGCCGTAATCAGTTTATGCCAAACTGTACCTTGTTTACAGGGAATACTCTGTGAGGGACCTGTGGTGACAGAGCCAGCCGTTGGACATTTGATGTTTATATCTCCGCATACAATGACCTCACTTGCCCCGAACTCCAAGTATACCGAATCTAGTGTAGACGTAACTATGTCAAACAGGGAGGTCTGGTGGATCACTTTATGGTTCCAATAAATGGACAGCACCAGCAAGAAGGTGTATGTGTCAGGATTAGTCAGGCGAGTACAAAGGCAGCGAATATGGCAAGGGAAATGTGCACCCAGGAACAACGACTCAGGTATGCTAGAACCCAGGAGTGCAAATAGAGTGTGACATCAAAACCAATATATGAAAAGGGATGTGGGGTAAGCACCTGACCGCGAGGAAAGTCGGCAAGCGCCTTACCCCCAATTGCTGTTACAGGTACTGACAGCGCTAAACCCACGTGGAGGGCAAGCAATGACAGGATCTGTGTACTAACACTCTTGATGGTATTACATAAGGGAACTTAAGAACTGTACTCACGAGGACGAGAAAAACCTCTTGAATGTCAGCTAGCCCACGAATCCTGTTGAATGAAACTGGGACCCCGAAAGGCTAGAACAGCAATGGAAGGAAAACTAAATACCTAAGTTGGAATAGTGTTTACAAAATAGTGGGGAAAACCTAAGCATTCACACAGGAGCTAGCTACTACTGCACACCACACCTAATAATCAAAGGGAAAATAAATGCAGGAGTGCAGTGGAAAACATGGAATGGATCCTCTAGAAAGTAAGGATCAGGAGCAGGGAAAAACGAAATAACCTATGCAAGCTTCTCCCTACCCCTCCAAGGGAAAGACAGGAAACTAAACTAAGAGGAAGGCTAAGGCAAATGGGTAACAGCAGCAAAGGACAGAGTCAAAGAAATATAGAACACAGACAAACTGGGCTGCATCTAAAAGGGGAAAGAACTGAGAAATGCTGCCTGCAAACAGAGGAAGACAAAAGAGGAATCAAGGGAGCAGAAATCAATTAGCGCATGAATCCGAAATTCAGGGCGGAGGAAACAAGAAAACACGAACAAGGAAGTAGGTACAAAAGCAAGGAACCAGGAACCAGGGACTAGTCAAAAACAGGAACACTGCAAACGATGACCAGCGCTGGACTGAAGTAAGACTGAGGCTTTTAAAGCTGCTTAACGAGCACACGCCTCGGGTGTGCTGATTGCTGCACCTGCCGCCACAGCTGTTACCTATCCTCCACCCAACCTTGTGTTGCAAGGGTGGAGGTGGAGCAGTGGGCCAGGCATTCTGGGAAGGATAGTCATTTGGTTAAAGAAGCATGCTGGCTGCCAAAAACCTGGAATGGATCCGGAAGGGAAGTAGCTTGGAAAATAGGGATTTAGCGCTCCCAAATCATCACAGTACTGTAGCATAAAGTTCAGAGGAAAAGTCCAGTAGGGAATAAAACCCAAATCATGCCCCCAAATGGTGGGAACTGGAGCGAAGGGAGCGAGTCGTGACAGTATACCCCCTCCTACGGCCGGCTTCGGGTGCCCGCCACCCGCACGAGACATCTTCTTTCCATGATGGGAGTGCTTTTTCTTTGGAGGTGGCACTGATGGAAATGGTGGCCTGTGGGCAAAGGCAGATGGACTTCCATGATAGGAGTGCTTTGTCTTTGGAGGTGGTACTGATGGAAACGGTGGCTTCTGGTGAGGAAGAGACTCAGGGTTCGAAGAAGGGCATGAAGGACTTGCAGGACCAGAAGCAGAGTTGGAAGGTCCAGGAAGCTCAGTCACTGGGAGTGGACCCTTATAAGTCTTTGAGGAGGGAGGCAGGCTGGTGCAACATGCCTTAGACAATGGTAGAAGCTCTGTTAGCCTTTCTGCCGAGAGTGGACATGCGGGAGGTGAGGAAAATGCTGGCTTCAGGAAAGGTTTATGCCCAGCCATTAGAGAAGGTGGTGGCTGAGGTAGAGATTCAGATTTCCTTCTGTCATCCATCTGGGAAAAGGCTTGTGGTTGAAAGTGACTAAGGTTTGACTGCACGTGTTCTACGCCTTGGAGACCTGAAAGTCCAATGGGTTGTACAAGGCTAGTACTCCTGGTGACAGTCGTGTAGCCACTTTGTTTCACGTGGGATACAACAGCAGGGACGTTTGGCATACTGATAGGAGTGATAGACGCAGTACTTGGTATTTCAGGCAGACTCGCAGAAGGAGCAATAACAGACACATCTTGAACTGCAGCAGTCATTCCCTTCCTTTGGCTACTAGCACCCGACTGGTGCTTCTTGGCGGAATTCTGTTGCACAAGTCCTGTAGGTAATACGCCGGTCTGCACCACCCCTTGTGCACACCCAGGTGAGTGGTTCTGACTCACCACTTCGTCCAGCTTGATGACTCTGAAGCGGGAGCTGGCAAAAGTCTCAAACTCTGATGCTGCATCTTTAGGAGGCTCTGATGCTAAAGTGAAGCAGTTGGGAGAATCGTCTTGTGGAAAAGGCAGGCATTCTGGTGCTCCTCCTGAAGCAAAAGAAAGGCAAGCTAGACGTTCATCGACTGTAATTGGTTGGGATTCAGGAGGAATCGCTGGAGCAGAAGAAAATACAGCAGGATCTGATGGTGAAGACAGGTATACCTCTGATATTGGCAGCGAGGCTATGCAGGATACAGGCATCTCATGAACTGAAGGCAAATACTCAGTATACTCCGGGACTGAAGACATGCTCTTTTGATGGACTACCGGAGGCTCTAAATCTGAAGGATGCTCTGCAGGATGAGTCACTGTAGCGGAAGACAGGCAGGCCAGGGGAAACCTTGAGGCTGAAGGCATGCAAGCTGGAGCAATCTCGGTTGCTGGATACAAACATGTCCAGGTCTTTGGGACTGGCTCTTGAGTAAATGGCAGACATGGCAGCGGTTCATTGGTTAAAGACAGGTGTGCCAAAGATGACTGCAGGGCTGTGGATTGAATCATAGAAGAGTCAATGGTTGTAGGAGGACAGACAGAAGTCTCAGAAGTTGACAGACCCATTGATGGCTCAGGAATGCAGGGCACCTTTAGGGCAGTAGACTCCTTGGCACCAGTAACCAAAGACTGAACTGTACCCTTGCAGTCCCTTTCTTTAGTGGGTGACACAGAGTCTTTTTCTTTGTAGAAGTCAAAATCAACCAGTGGAATCACCATAGTAAAGTCTCTGTTAATCAGGATTTTGTCTATTGTCCATTCCTCTGTTTTAGCTTCTGAAAGAGGCAGATTATCAATCAACAGTTCAGGAACCGCCTAACGGTTCTTCGGTTCAGTATACTGTGGAATGAGTCCATCAGAACATGAAATCTGTCCTGTCTCCGACTGTTCATATTGATCAGAATTGGCAGAAGGAAGAGTGAACCCAGAGGTAACATTGTTTTCCACATCAGCTTTAACATCTACTTCAGTCTCAGCAGCTGTATCAAGAGCAGGGCCTAAGCCTAGGGTAGTGACTGAATCTGTGTATGCCACCATTGTGGATTGTGTTTGGAAATCAGAAGCTTGTATGTGTGCTAGCTCAGAATTATGACAAACTGCTACACAGGGTATTTTTGGTAAAGGAGTGGCTTGTAACTCTTCAGCTAACTGCAATCCCTGATAAACAGCAGAACAATTGTTAGAACCTGTGCCTAGATTAAGCGCTGTGCTAGACGAAAGACCTTCACTCCCAATAGATCTAACATATCGACAAATATCATGGTTTACCAAAGTCTCTGCACTCAGGGGCTGAACAGTGTTCACTTCCTCCACATCAACAGATAAAGTCTGAGGTGTATTCAGTAAAGAGTGTAAGGTTTTATTTTCCTCTTGTAAAGAAATGAATTCTTGTCTTAACTCCTCAAGTTTAGCTCTTAGCATGCCCTGCATTAACTGTACATCACTATCAGTAGGCACAGGGGGAAGCATAGTGGCATCAGGGCTGGATCCTGCACTAGCAATCTGGATGTGCATCGATTGTACATTGTCCTCTACTGCTTGCAGGTTCTGTGATTTATAGTTTATCTTTCCAACTTGGTCTGTGTTTCCCTTAAACAAACTATTGACATTAGACCTCTTGGCATTAGGGACTACAGTGTGTACCTGTGCAACGGAGTATGCGTTAAACTGAGGGTAGAAAACAGAAGTTATGCAAGAAACCCCTCCATTCTTTATGTTGGTATCATGAAACTGTTCTATCTGAGGTGAAGCACAACTGGAATCATGGGGTTCAACAACAGAGGTACTCTCGTATAATAAGTCTAACAGTGTGTTATTTTCTGCGGCTAAGGCTTGTGCTGACATAGAATCGGGATCAAAACCAAAGATAGAACTAGGATCAGGCCATGTAGGATGTGCCATCCTATGGGAAAAATACTTTGCACGTAAATGCCCATTCGTGACAAGGAGTTCATTGGAGTCAGGACTAGTGATTTGATTGTCACAGGTAAATGTAGGGGAAGCTTTCTGTACAAACTTGTTAGAGGCCTTGCTGCCTTTCTTTCTTAAACTTGCCATATTCAATGGGAATTTTGGGCTGGTCATACTGTCAGGATTAGTCAGGCGAGTACAAAGGCAGCGAATATGGCAAGGGAAATGTGCACCCAGGAACAACGACTCAGGTATGCTAGAACCCAGGAGTGCAAATAGAGTGTGACATCAAAACCAATATATGAAAAGGGATGTGGGGTAAGCACCTGACCGCGAGGAAAGTCGGCAAGCACCTTACCCCCAATTGCTGTTACAGGTACTGACAGCGCTAAACCCACGTGGAGGGCAAGCAATGACAGGATCTGTGTACTAACACTCTTGATGGTATTACATAAGGGAACTTAAGAACTGTACTCACGAGGACGAGAAAAACCTCTTGAATGTCAGCTAGCCCACGAATCCTGTTGAATGAAACTGGGACCCCGAAAGGCTAGAACAGCAATGGAAGGAAAACTAAATACCTAAGTTGGAATAGTGTTTACAAAATAGTGGGGAAAACCTAAGCATTCACACAGGAGCTAGCTACTACTGCACACCACACCTAATAATCAAAGGGAAAATAAATGCAGGAGTGCAGTGGAAAACATGGAATGGATCCTCTAGAAAGTAAGGATCAGGAGCAGGGAAAAACGAAATAACCTATGCAAGCTTCTCCCTACCCCCCCAAGGGAAAGACAGGAAACTAAACTAAGAGGAAGGCTAAGGCAAATGGGTAACAGCAGCAAAGGACAGAGTCAAAGAAATATAGAACACAGACAAACTGGGCTGCATCTAAAAGGGGAAAGAACTGAGAAATGCTGCCTGCAAACAGAGGAAGACAAAAGAGGAATCAAGGGAGCATAAATCAATTAGCGCATGAATCCGAAATTCAGGGCGGAGGAAACAAGAAAACAGGAACAAGGAAGTAGGTACAAAGGCAAGGAACCAGGAACCAGGGACTAGTCAAAAACAGGAACACTGCAAACGATGACCAGCGCTGGACTAAAGTAAGACTGAGGCTTTTAAAGCTGCTTAACGAGCACACGCCTCGGGTGTGCTGATTGCTGCACCTGCCGCCACAGCTGTTACCTATCCTCCACCCAACCTTGTGTTGCAAGGGTGGAGGTGGAGCAGTGGGCCAGGCATTCTGGGAAGGATAGTCATTTGGTTAAAGAAGCATGCTGGCTGCCAAAAACCTGGAATGGATCCGGAAGGGAAGTAGCTTGGAAAATAGGGATTTAGCGCTCCCAAATCATCACAGTACTGTAGCATAAAGTTCGGAGGAAAAGTCCAGTAGGGAATAAACCCCAAATCATGCCCCCAAATGGTGGGAACTGGAGCGAAGGGAGCGAGTCGTGACAGCATGTGCTGGTCTTCCGCAGACTCCTTTCGCAGCCAAGAGAAAAGAACCGCAATAACGTAGGATGATTTTAGTTACCTCTAGTCCCACGGCCATCTGGACTGCAATAATTAGCCCTGAAGAGGGCCTTCCTTTGTTTCCTGCTAATGCTTCTGCGAAAGCAATCTCGAAACCATCCAATGTTGGTTTAGATTTTAACCAGACCTCTTGGAGACATAGAATATCGTATTCCCCTAGGTTGATGTCACCAGGTGTTGTTAAGTGTAAGAACCCTCTTGTGTTCCAGCTCATCAGAGAGAGTGATTGTTGCTCTTTATCAGTTTTGGTGAGAACTGGTGGCTATTTGTGAAGACGTGTAGACAGAGCTTTAGGTAACCAAGCCCATGTAGAAGAGTTCAAATTCGGTTTGGCCTGCGTCCTCTTTTGGTTCTCCTCAAGTAGTGTGCTCACCTTTATATCAAGTGCTTTACGGGGGGAGATATCTTGCCCCTGAAGTGACGATTGAGCCGTGTCCGACCGGAAGGTTACTGCTGATTTCCTTGCCAGATCGGCGCTTGAGCTAGTATGCTGGCGTTTTTCATTTGTAGGTCTATCCTCCGTTGTACTTTCCTTTATCTTCTCATTGTCTGTTTTAAATGGCCTAAGTAAAGTTAGTTCAAACCCTTGTTTGTATAGTACCTCCGCTGCGGCTGACAACAGAGTCGTCACACTGACTGATGAAATGTAGAGCAAACAAGAGGCAATGTGACCCTCATGAGAAGGTTCCACCGTTTTGAGATCTTCCGATTTTAGATTCTTTAAGGTGGAAATACTGTGTAGCAACTTCATCACAGTGCGTCTATTTAAGACCAAGTACTTTTGGTTGCCAGATCGTTGTCGTATTTTGATTGAGGGGCTCAACTTATGGCTGTGAGTGTCTTGGTACGGCTTCTTCTGGTGATGAGAATTATAGGTCTCTCTCTCGTGTTGTTTGTGGTCCTGGAATCCCTTTCTCTGCTGCTGATGGATAATACCCTTAGTCTTGTCCGATGAGTCAGCTTTTGTTTGAATATGGACTCTCGAGCTGTATTTCGCCTGTGAACGACGAGGAGGTAAGTCCGAAATGCGGGTTTTGTTCCATACGCTTGTCAGAGGGCTTGGTGGTGTGGTCCCAATTATTACTTCGGAGAGATTTGAAGCGGTCTTCAAGTGAGGTGAAGCCTGAAAGATCCCTAATAACTGTCTGTTGGCTGGGTGACAGCTTGGGAAGATGAATGTTCACGCCTTTTTGTTGGCTATCTACAGTGACATCAAGATGTTGGGTTATAGAAATCCATCAAGTCATTATGAGTGAGAAAATCATCTACTGTTTTTGGTGACTGAGAAAGAAGTTCTGATGGGTTATCAGTATTTAAGGCATTTGCTGGAACTGATTTCTTCCCTCCCAGGCTTTGATTGTTGTTTGGTTCCTTCTGACAGAGTTCTGGTTGCTGAGTCACAGGGATTGGCTTAAACAGAGGTGCCGTTTTTAGACATACTTGGGAGCTGGGAAGTTGTTGTTTAGATCTTGTGCCTAAGTTTGCGTCGATAGTCACCCCTGAGCCCGATGGTTTTTGGCTTACTCCCTGGATTAGTTTCATTCTTGGCTGATCTTTGTGTGGGAGAGTGTCATCGAGACACATCATTTCATTGTCTCCCATCTTATTGATTGTCAAGTCTGGTCTAAGTGGCGATGAGCTGTGAAGGCCTGACAAATTGCTGGAACCAGATTTAGGCCTTGTCGCACAGTCCATGTAAGTGGCCTCACGCTGCAGAGTGTCTTGTACTGTTGTTTGAGAGCTTGTGTCCATCCTTGGCCTGTCTTTGTTGTTTTTTCTTGGGACTGTTGAAGATTCCATAAACTCAGATTGATGGAGATGGGAGATGTCAGCTGAATCATTTTTCCTTCTCTCCAGGGCGTTGATATAACCTTCTAGGTAAATGAGCGTAGAGTTCATCATCGCGAAGATAGATGTATGATCTTTTAAGGAATCGTTCATTGCCTCATATAGCTTGCAGAATGGTGCAAGTGCGATTGTTACGGCAGACATAATGTACATGAAGTCTGCTTTTTTCGATGGAGTCTCCGTTGGGATGCTGGAGGATGACTCACTTGATCTTCTATTAGTTGAAGAGCTCACTGGTGATGAAGGCAGCCATAGCCGCGGCAGTTCTTTGGATTTGTGTTGAGGGGTGGGGAAACTCGGAAGGGAACCCTTCCGGGGGTCTGGCACAGCCTCTTTATTTCCATTTCCCCCATGTGCCTCAATGGGAAGGAGGACTGCTAGGTCAATGGGCTTGTTGCCAGGTTCCTTTTCTCGAAATTTTGAGGCGATGGATTTTCGTTGTCGTATAAGCCCAAGCTATTTGTTTCCGATGGCACTGGTAGGGCAATTAGCAGGCTATTTTTTTTAAATGACACTGGTGAGGCGGTTAGCGGGCCTATACAGTCTAACTGGGGATTAGATTTCGAGCTTCCCAGTAGAGGTTGTATTATCTGATCAAGCTCCAGAGAGTTTGGGTCTTCCCTGTAAGATTTGTGAGTTGACACAGCTGGTAAGGTTAGATTTTTCTCTGGTCGGTTTTCTTGTGCTTTCACAATAATTGGTAAAAATGCTGGCCCGGGATTGCAAATGTCTTTAGCTTGCTCTTTTTGTTCTGGTGTCGGTGCTTGGATCCCACTACCAGGAATGGTCTTCTTGGAGCCAGATGAGGCAGTGAGTAGAGGTTCAAGAAGTGCTTCTAGCAAGTCTGCGCCTGAAATTTCCCCAAGCTCTGATTGGTACAGTTTCTTTCTTGCTTGCCTTTGGAAAAGCATTTTCAGGGAATTTTCCAGGCGCAAACTCGCCGATGGAGTTGCCGAACTGCTGGATCTCGAGGGCTTTTTTTCTGCTGTTCGCTTGTTAGACATAGGGAGATAAAAGTTTTTTTTTGTGAGCAGCCTAAATGGAATTCCATGTGGATATCGATTGTGTGCCCCTTGTTTGGTGCCCTCTCTCAGATCTCTAGTCTTGGCAAGCTCAGTTTCAGTGCTCTCAACATGCAAGGGACCCGAGGGGGAAAAAGGTGGTGCGGGAGGCGTTGTAGTAAGCTCACCAGGACATCCCGCAATCTTAGGATCCCCCTCAAGAGCAAGTGTTTTATTTCTTTCAAGTTGTTCCATTTCGGCACTTTCGGCCGATGACAAAGTCGAGATATTATGTATTTGAGCCTTTATTTTTTTGCAAAAGGATTCAATGCAATCGTGTCTGTGGCCACCAGATGGTGCTGTGATACGGCTGAGCCAGGAGTCGTCGAGTTAAAGGAGCTCTCTGCCCCGGAATCTCTGGTTTGCGGAGGAGAATGCTGAGGTGGAAGCCAGCCTTCGCTGCTCCGCTCTTCCATAGGTGAGTGATGGTCTTCCTGGGGTACAGGGGAGCATGCGGTGCCTGGCCACGGCCCCCCTGGTTTCTGACCTGGGTGGCCTCCCCTCCTTTGAGGGACGGTTCCTCTGCGTCTTCCACCAGGTGCAGGGGCCGGGACCAGGGCCGCACAGCACCGCTGGATTCTCCCATACAGCCGACTTCGTCCTCAGAATGCTGCCGTAGTGATGCTTCTCTGCAGCTCCGCTGACCCATATGGCCGTAATTAGCCTCAGTTGGTGAGTCGGCACACGCAAAGCCCGTCCCCAGCTCCTCCTGGCATTCAACACGGGTGGTCTCCCCTCCTTCGAGGGGTGCCCCCCGCGCCGTCCACCGTCAGATGCTGTGGCCAGGGCGCTTCGGCTCCCCTGTTGTTAAAGCCGGTCTCCGACTCAAGAGCACGAATCTCCTCCGTTTGCTTCTTTTTAGTGATAGCCTCCCCAGTCGAGGAAGGTCCGGACGTAGACTCGAACCACCCCACTGGTAAAAGTTTTTGTTTTTGTTTCTGTACAAAATTATTGCTCTTTGCAGTATGTTGTTGGACTGTTAATTTATCCAGTAGCAGTTTTTTTGAAGGGATATTTTGCAATTTACCTCCTGGCCGTTTGAAGAACCTGCACAGGATAAGTTATTTGTTTGTAGAGTTGAAAGAGCGTCATTAGAGAGTGAGGAATCTAACAAGAGGGTAGAGGGGTTGTTGGCACTCCGCAGCCTTCGTGGTTCATCTTCGCCTCCGGAGGTGTTGAGTCTCAAGTCCAGAGAAGCTCCCCCGTCCGCCCCAGCCGCCATTAGACTGCCATAGACTGCCCGCTCTCACACCACTCCACTGCGCTTCGCTGCTGCCTTCTGGTTTTGAAGGAAATGGTGCCAAAAACACTGCAGCCACTGTAGAAAGACTGAGAGGGACTGCCACAGACTGCCCACTCTCACACCACTCCGCTCCGCTTCGCTGCTTCCTTCTGGTTTTGAATGAAATGGCACCAAAAACACTGCAGCCACTGTAGAAAGACTGAGAGGGACTGCCACAGACTGCCCACTCTCACACCACTGCTCCACTATAATATGGCTGCTAAGCAATAGACATTTAGCGACCATGGAGCCGTGTTTTTTCCACTTTTTCTCCTCAGGCCAACCATAGAGGAGCAGGCATTGGGATCCCATGATGGCAGGATGGGTTGGCGTAGAGGGTATGGATGGTAACGTGCATGGTTTGTACGTATACACTGGAAAGTGGAGAGTTGAGGGAGGGAGCTGGTGTACTGGAAGTGGCTGGAGTGGCGAGTCCGTAAGGAATAATGGGAATAACAGCATCTATTACCTGAAAGGCCTGGATCATGATTGTCTGTCAGGATTCCAACATTCCACTCGGTGCTAATCTATGTTTTTATCACTTGTGTACATTGCAGAAGGAATCCAAACATTAAAGATGGCTAGTTATAAAAACTACATCATCATTAAAGGGCACCATCACACATACATGCATGTTATATAAATGTTAGAGAAATGTTTTAGCTACGGCATCCAAATATGTTCCCAAAGCTTGCAAAACATCAGCTGTCAACTTCACCTAAACTTTCTTTGAGGTTTCTGCCAAGCTGCTCTACCCACAGTTTGAGCTTTGTAATACTTCCCCCATAAGTTGAACCAAAAAATAAACATATCAGACTGCTGGAGTATAATTTGATTTTGCGCAAATCTAATCTAAAATTCTTGAATCTTACCAATGACTCTTTTGGGATTGGTATATCGTGCTTATGTTATGTGGGCATTTGTGCCATGTGTTTGCATTATATCCTTTTCCACACATTCCACACATTGAAAAATAGCAGATGTTTACATCTTCATTGTTGTATACATCTCAATATAGCTCTAACTCGTTAAACATTTGGCTTTCAACAGTTTAACATGTACTGCAAATAAAGAAATGATTAGCTGCAGTGTGCCTGGGCCATATAGAAATGCAGATGCATAGAACACTATTATACCTGGAAAATGGTTCCTGTGTCAATACGTCCTATTAATGAAGTTCCAGAGGAAGCGGTTTGGCCAGGTAGAACATTGACGTCTTGGTTCCAATTTTGGGATCAATACAACGTCTACTTACTGAATGATCAAACACTTGAATCAGACACATCTTGAAGGACTAAACTGTACATTGATTTTGGATAAGCTCTTTTAGCTTCATAGCAACAGATTGTTTATTGCTTTGTTTTTGATGTCCATGAATGCTTATCGATGTCCACACATGGCAAATCAATCTGTTATCGTGATACAGACTCAATATCAGTTTTTCTCACGTGATTAAAAAAAAAATGCCTTTTGCAACAATTCACTTTTCGTGCACTTATAATCATGTTTTTACAAACACGATCTTTTACAAAATCATTTCAATGTTTTCAATTAAAAACCAAAGCACACTAGATTCAAGAGTATCTGAATTTCCCATTTCTCAAACTTTTCACTGAACAATAAAGTCCAACGTAGAGTCATAGAACACATGCATACTTGTGTCTTATAATTGACATTAAATTCATGACAACCTTACCTAACTAAACAGAATAAATGTTTTATATTTCTTTCAAAACATTGTCATTAAAAAATGCCAAATCTCACCTGATTGATATACAATTAATGGTTAATGGGCCTTGAAAATTCATGTAAAAACTGCGTGTTTCTATTTTTGGGAGCCCAGTTCTGACAGGGCTCATCTTGGATCCTGGTAGCATTGATCTTTTTTCTACTGCTGGCCTGTGACTGGGGAAATATGTGCACATCTCAAGTAAATCATAGCACGTGCTATTGTTAATCGGGATGCACTTTGGCCTGTGTCAGACCCTCACCGGGATGCATTTAGCTCCAGTTTTGATTAGTAAAATGTACTGCATGAGCAAAAGCCTTTTTGTTGGAAGATTCGCTGTTAATTCAATGGAACATCGTTATTTGTATGAATAATTTATGGCTGTGTTGTGGCAGTCTACATTTAGACAGTCCCTCTAGTTACATGAAACAAGTTGCCCCACTTAGAGCTGCAGGTAGGTGCACTTAACTCCACATGAATATTTTTTGAGTATGCTTAGGAAGATTTCATCAATGTTTATCACGGAATAGTGACTATTGCAACTGTGTTAATTATTAGTTAAATAGCAAGCATTTTTAGAACACATATGCATTTGGAAGTGAATTTAAAAGCAGCAGTAAGTAAGACAAACAAGCATTTTGTCTAATAAGAACAACAAACACATTGCTAGGCAACATATCCCCTGTATATATTTCAGGGATGCACTGTGTTGTATTACTCCTGACCACTGACTAAAGCAATACAAGAAATACTGAAAAGAAAACCAGACCATTTGGTGCCTTACATCAGGTGCTTCATTCAGAAAGAAGTCTCTCTACTAATGACAGAGGGGATTTCTCTTAATATGGAAAGCAAGAAAGGATAAGAAATGTTTTCCCCATAACCTGATTTGTCTTGTTTTGAAGTTATCACAGAGGATGTCTTTGAATAGGCCTTCTCCACCATTTCCCTGCCCCTGCGACTGTTTTCAGTCTGTGTCCAGGATGCAGAAGCTGAGATGCTATCATTCCAACAACCAAAGAATAATGCCCTTAGAGAGGCATAGCATGCAGTAGTTAGAGGCAAAGGATGAATATACCAGCCCAACCCTTTTTCCCCGTGTTGTGGCAGATGCGAACATATCCAGCAATTAGTTCTGTTTAAGATTGCATGGGTCGCATTCATGATTAATAAAAGCGTTTTGTTGTGATAACTCTGTGTTGGGAATCCCTAGGAGATAGGGTGTGCAGATTCACGAAAGGAGAAGACTTAGTGGGAACACTCTCAGTAGGTAGAAAAGTTTAAAGTGGGCGCACCTCTTCAATGTACCAAGACCCAAGAGCAATTACTACTGTTAGACCGGTTAACATACCTACAAGGAAACAAAACGTCCTCAAGGACCATGTATTTTTCTGTGCAATGTCTTTTTTAGCCACACAATTGATTGGTTGCTCCGTGCGAGTAAAGATAGCGACAGACATTGTTCCTCGAAGCTCTTTTCCCGAAATGTTTCTGCGATAAACACCTTAGTTTGTTTTCTGGTGATCTCCTGATCACGTGATCTTGATTGAAGATAGCTTTTACTGGTCCCAGCCACTTACTTATGTTTCAGCACAAAAGTGGCAAAGGACGAGCTCAATAATCATTTCCTGTAGGCACAGCCATGCTGTGCTGTAAGTCTAGTGTCGTGGACGCAGATCGTACCTTAAGACTCCAGGTACTGTGTGATCTGCAAACAGTGTGTTGTTGCTTCCTGATGGAAGTGGTGAAATAAGTCTCTCTACTAATGACAGAGGGGATTTCTCTTAATATGGAAAGCAAGAAAGGATAAGAAATGTTTTCACCATAACCTGATTTGTCTTGTTTTGAAGTTATCACACATGATGTCTTTGAACAGGCCTTCTCCACCATTTCCCTGCACCTGCGACTGTTTTCAGTTTGTGTCCAGGATGCAGAATACTGTTTGTTTTTTGGCAATTCATTTTGGTGGTTGCTTCTGCGAATAGGATATAAGACAATTTAAATTGCACGGTTAATTGATAACATCGCTTTTAAGTATTGATGTTGCGTTTTTTGAAGGTGTATTTTCTAAGCTTAATTGAAGATGTTATTAGTACAACAGTAAATTACAATTAAGGATAATAACAATCCATAAAGTGAGACTTTGGAATCACACTAGTTACGCAAAGCTATATGATCTCCTTTTTGTATTGCGCCTCCTGCCATATATTATGACTTTGAAGCCTGTTATAATAAAAAATAATACACTAAAACAATTGGGGAAACTAATTTAACCAACAATAAAATTCCACAAAGAGGCTAATGAAGAAGAGCTGTAAGATGATGTAACACACATTGAGCACATTGAGTGACATAGTAGGACACACATTCTCATATCCATGTGGAAAACATGTCTGAAAGAACTATCAAGGCTGAGTACCACAAAGGAAATACACCAATCATAGGCTAAAAAGATTCACAGATCTTTTATTACTGTACAGTTTACAAAACAAAGCAGATAGCTCTCTGGCTCCCAACACCTCGCAGTGTATACCAGCCGACAACGAGAGGTGAGAGAGTGCTGAACATCTAAACACTTGTGCTTTTATACAATTCATGTAATATTGTCCAGCCTCTCTTCACGTTAATAATTTGTGGTCTAGAGTTTGTGCCTAGTTCACATACAGATTTTACAATATCATGCGAAGGCTTACATAGATTGTATTTCCATGAAGACACAATAGTGATGTATGTTCTTGGATCCTCCGGTAAGCCTTGTTCCAATTTACTTCACAATGTTGTTCAGCTAAAGCATACGCTCGAGGTTTGTTCTTCATTGTTCCAATGTTTATACAAGGATGAAGCTTGTGAGCGCAGACAACACTTGAATGACAGTTCATATGAAGCACAAGGTCTCTTTGCTCGGTCTAAACAGTCGGCTCTCGGACAACCTAAACATTAACAGAACTCAAAGGTCGAAAGGATTGGCTGCAAGTTGAAAACATAGTCCACCATTTTAGAACATCGAACACACGAGTGGAAATCAAAATGGTGGATGAATCTTAAAATGACGGCGAAGTTAACCCAAAAATCAGAACTTTGCAACGCGGTTTTTCGTGTAGCGCGAATAGGCTTAAGCCAATATAAATACTAAGGAGGCACTATATAATTACCGTTTAACAAACCCTGCTTTTGGCCTAAGCCAAAAGCCTTACTAAAAATATTCGCTTTACTCGTAACTCCACATTTCAGTGTCCGTACATCCAGAATCACATTCATCAGCTATATCGATTGCCATCAAATCCTTGACAGTAATATCCTCCATAATAAACAAGTTAGTCACCTTCTCAGGTGTGCGTATTTTCGGTCCTAATGTTCCTACAGTTTACGCACAACATCCTCCTAACATCGAACATATGACAGGAAGACATTGTATGCAACAACAACAGAACACCAAGGATTACCATTAAGACTGAAAAGAGTTTCCATCCCCAAGACCGTAAAAAGCCCCAGAACCAAAAACTAAGATCCCAGTTTCCCTTGGGAACATGTACTTCTGTACTTATGACGTGCAGATTGTGCATTACCTTAAATATGGTAGGGGAGGAGTCAGGTAAGAAAATGCAACAAGCAGATCTCACCAATTTACATACTCCACCAATTTCAGCCAGGATGACGTCAAACACCATCTGGTCCTGTAGAGCCACTAATCTAATTGATTTTTGTTCTAACATCATGTTGTAGAGTATATTGGTGGTCCGGTTGATGGTTCTCTCCAATACTCTTGCTAGTCTCCTAATATCCTCGGAATTCATGATCTGTCCCCAAAATGGCACAAAAGATTTTGCTACATCACCCATGACTTGTGAAGGAGTATCACTGTTCTCGTACCGCCTTGAACAAGCCCTAGAGACCTCAGTGGTGCTAGCTACAAATACCCCTGGTAGCAATAAACCCAAATAGCAAGTACCCTGCCAATCCCTAGGTAGCCAAGGATAAGCTTCATTGCCACAAATAAAATAAACAGGATAGCCTACATAGAAGGGACTGTCCTCACCAGTCAAATTCGCAATATTGGTACAACCCTCAAAAGTACCCATTGACTCAGAACCATTCCTTTGTATGTAGAAGGAAACAGAGTTGGGGCAGTGATTGATAGTATAGGAAGGAGGTGTGGCATCCCAGTTGCCTAGGGGAGCCATCTTGAAAGAAATTAATGATTGGAAAGGTCTAGAAAGTCTATTGGAAGGCCTAATAGAAGCAACATTAAGCTTGCTCTTATTTGCGAAAAGGGAGCATCCCAGAGGCGTCAGGACTCATCTTTCAAATTAATTTAAATTAGTCCCGTCAAAATTCCCTGAGATGCTATCATTCCAACAGCCAAAGAATAATGCCCTTAGAGAGGCATAGCATGCAGTAGTTAGAGGCAAAGGATGAATATACCAGCCCAACCCTTTTTCCCCGTGTTGTGGCAGATGCGAACATATCCAGCAATTAGTTCTGTTTAAGATTGCATGGGTCGCATTCATGATTAATAAAAGTGTTTTGTTGTGATAACTCTGTCTGTGTTGGGAATCCCTAGGAGATAGAGTGTGCAGATGCACGAAAGGAGAAGACTTAGTGGGAACACTCTCAGTAGGTAGAAATGTACCAAGACCCAAGAGCAATTACTACTGTTAGACCGGTTAACATACTTACAAGGAAACAATACGTCCTCAAGGACCATGTATTTTTCTGTGCAATTTCTTTGTTAGCCACACAATTGATTGGTTGCTCCGTACGAGTAAAGATAGAGACAGTCATTGTTCCTCGAAGCTCTTTTCCCAAAAAGTTTCTGCGATAAACACCTTAGTTTGTTTTCTGGTGATCTCCTGACCACGTGATCTTGATTGAAGATAGCTTTTACTGGTCCCAGCCACTTACTTATGTTTCAGCACAAAAGTGGCAAAGGACGAGCTCAACAATCATTTCCTGTAGGCACAGCCATGCTGTGCTGTAAGTCTAGTGTCGTGGACGCAGATCGTACCTTAAGACTCCAGGTACTGCGTGATCTGCGAACAGTGTGTTTTTGCTTCCTGATGGAAGTGGTGAAACAGATGCAAAGTCGCTCAAGGGTGCAGAAAGATTTGAAGAAGAATTCAGAGACAAAGCAGCAGCCTCCCCAGGCACCACGGACTCAGGAAGTGTCTCCAAAATACCCTTGATGTTGTTCAAGACCGATTGATCACCAGGAGCAGAGCAAGTAGTTTCCTTCTTTTCCTCTCCATCATGAGGCAAAGGGAAAGGTATCCTCTTGATGTGTGTAGCGTGTATCCAGTGTTGTCAGCCAGCTACTCGTACAGCAGTCTGTGTGGCTAACAGGACCTGAAACGGTCCTCTCTAGCACAGTGCAAGGCTGGATGCTCTCTGAAATTACTTTTTGAGTACCCAGTCACTGAGTCTGTGACCTGGCCACTCATATTTAACTGGGGGGGGCTTCACGCACCTGTTGATAAATCAAATACAAGTTTTGAGTTAACTGGTCACAGTATTCAGCAAGGAGCAAATGCTCCACATCTTTCAGTTTCTTAGGGTTTGGCAGGTTCCAAATATTTGCTGGTCTCCCCAATATAATCTCATAGGGGAGAGTCTAGTTCTCGTTTGTGGGGTTGTCCGCATGGACAGTAGTGCTATAGGTAAGGCATCTGGCCATTTCAAATTACTGCTAGCACAAACCTTTGTGAGTTTATTCTTCAAAATACCATTATGGCATTCTACAAGTCCAGCACTTTGAGCGTGTCTAGCCAAATGGAACAATTTATCGATCTGTAATCCTGCGCATATTTGCAGAATAATAGCAGCGATAAAATGTGGTCCATTATCGGTCCAAATGACCCTTGGCAAACCGAACCTAGGAAAATATTCCTTAAGCATGGTTTTCACTGTTGTCATTGCTGTACCATCTTTCACAGGGAAGGCTTCAACCCATTTGCTAAAGGCAAAAATGACTACCAAGACATATTTGTAGTTGTTACAGCGCTCCATCTCGATGAAGTCGAAATGAATCACTTCAAAAGGCGCAGAGGGGGGACCAAAACTACCCCTCAGTCTCGTTGTACCCTTCCCCGCATTATGCTGTAAGCAAACCATACAATTCTGGACAAAACGCTCAGCAGTTTTTGAAATGTTGACATTCACCCAAACAGATTGTAGTAATTTGCAGATTTTCCTAGCATATATGTGAGTGGGACCATGAGCCATTGTGACCATGGCAATGGCATATGCATCGGGTAGCATCCGTCTTCGTTTTGAACTGTCTACCCAACACCCTTCCTCATCCAAACTTGCTAAACCCTCAGCCCAGTGTTTAAATTCTTCTGGAGTGGCATCAGCTTGAATATTCTTTATCGAGTCAATCCCTTCATCTACTGTACAGGTATTTGTGGCTTCCTTTGTGACATACATTTCTGAATACAAATCAGTAGCAGTCTGTTTAGCTATCCTGTCAGCAAAAGTGTTCCCTTTCCCTACATCATCTACTACCTTCTGATGTGCGGTGCACTTCATGATTGCTAGTTGAGTAAGAAGCGCAAGTGCTGAAAGTAGCTGAACTATCATGGTGCCATGTTGGATTTTCTTTCCGTGTGAGGTAAAGAAACCTCGTTCTGCCCATAGTCTACCGAAGTTGTGAACCACCCCAAAGGCATACTGGCTGTCAGTAAATATATTCACTCTAAGCCCTTCAGAAAGTTCACAAGCTCGAGTCAGTGTGATAATCTCTGCGGCCTGCGCAGAGTTATGCGAAATTCTCTTGGTCTCCACGATCGTGCTTAGTGTAGTGATGGCATAAGCAGCAGTGGAGGTACCATCCGGAAGTTTGAAGCAGGGGCCATTGCAAAACAGCTCTCCTTGTGGATCATTCAGAGGTGTATCTTTTAAATCAATCCTGCCTTTAGTTTCTTGCTCTGTGGTATAAAGGCAGTCATGTGACATTACGTCATTGCAAGCAATATCTTATGGAAGGGGTAAAAATTCAGCCGGATTCAATACGCAACACTACTTAATTTGGATATGCGGTGCAAATAGGATCAGTTCATATCTTGTTAATCGTGCAGAAGTAAGGTGTTGCGTTTGAGTTCTATTTAATAGAACATCTACAGAGTGAGGTACCATCATGGTTAAAGTATAGCCTAGAAGCATGCCCTCACTTTGTTTCACAGACGCAGCAGCAGCGACAGCTCTCAAACATCTCGGAAAAGCGCATGCAACAGGATCAAGTATGAGGGAAAGATAACTGCACAGTCTATTCTTCCCCCCATGTTCCTGTGTTTTCACAGCCAAAGCACACCCATCATGTTCATGCACATACAACTCGAAGGCCTTATCATACTTTGGTGTGCCCAAAACCGGTGCTGATCACAGTACAGTCTTGAGCAGATCAAAAGTTTTCTGGTGTTCTAAGTTCCACGGTAGTGGCAAAGAAATGCCCTTCTTTGTCAATGCCAACATTAGTTTTATCACTATTGAAAAGTTTGGGATCCACTGTCTACAGTAAGAAGTCATTCCTATCAAGGCTCTGACTTCCTTCTGTGTATTTGGGACAGGCATGCTAGAAATGCTCTTAATTTGTTCAGGTGTCAATCTTCTTCCCTCCTTTGACAGGAGATAGACTAAATAGACGACCTCCTGTCGACAATACTGACACTTTTATCAATGAAGCTTTATGCCCATGCTTTGCTAGATGAATAAGCAATAACACAGTGCCTTCCTTTCAAGCACTTTCTGAGTCTGCAGCTAAGAGAAGGTCATCGACCTATTGCAGCAATGTACAAGAAGAAGGCAACTCATGTGTATTGGGCTGCTCTTTCAAAGCCCAACTATAAATGCTCAGACTCTCCGTGTACCCTTATGATGCATAGGTGCATGTAAACGAGCGTCCCCCTAGGGTGAACGTGAACAAATATCTACTATCCACATGTATGGGAATGCTAAAGAAGGCATTCTTAAGATCCACCACACTGAAATGAGTAGCAGAAGCTGGAATCATCGTTAGTATCGTCGTTACATCAGGCATGATTGGAAATTGTAGAGCAACAATCTTATTGATAGCACGCAAATCGATAATGAAACGGAACGGAATCGCATTATCCCCTTTCTTATACACCAGTAAAATCAGGATATTGCACAAACTTCCTACAATTTCTTCAATTACTCCACGGTGTACAAAGTCAGAAGCTATACACTTCAAAGCTTGCTCACCATAAACTGAAATCTTATATTGTGGAATTCGTGGCAACTTAACTCCTGGATTCAAAACAATTTTAACAGGCTAAATTTGCAAAATACCAACATCATTGTTGTTAACCGCCCATAAACACGCTGGAAATACACTAAATTCTGGTGGCAAAGGTCTAGTTAAAAACTGTGAGGCAGAGGATTGCTGAGATGAAATCGTCAAACACACTCCATCCAAAGAACAATGAATTACCGCATTTAATTTCTGCAACAGATTCAACCCCAACAAATTCTCTACACAGTTCGTTATCAGAAAAAAATGGACAGTGATCCATGAATGGCCCCAGTGAAATTGGTACTGGCAGAGACCGGACTTACCACTGGCATGCCAGAAAACCCTTTAGCTAAGAAGTAGGCAACCCTATAGTAAACCCTATAGTAAACCCTATAGTTTACTAAGCAACAGAGCCAAATTGAGAGCTAAAGTGGTGGAAGCAGTATGAAACAGAAAAGTTTCAATAATTCTGCGGGAGAACAAACCTATTTCTTTATACATTCATCCTGCAGGTATTCTACCATTACCTGTAACATTTTCCACTGCATTTCTGGAGTATACTGACTATTTGTATCATATACTTCTACGGGAGATATCGACATATCTGAAATCCATCTAAGCGCATGCCTCGTGCAAATTCGCGTTTCTTCACTCATTGGTTTACAAGGAGGAAGGAACCATTTCTGCACGTAAAAAGCGTCCAAACTATCACCATCTACTTCCTCATTCTGTAACCGTTCTATTTCCCTTCTAAACTCAAAAACCCTCTGTGAGGGACCGGAGGGGGGTCTGTACTTCCGCTCTCTATTTGGTAGAGGAGAGGCACAGAGGACCCCTGCCAAGATTCTCAATATTGGTACGTGGCCGAGCAATCAAGGCCTAGCTTCTCAGGAGGTGATGCAGGCTGGTTCTTAAGTACAGTGTAGTCCCCAAGCACCCACAAAGGAATGTCCACACACTGTATTCATTAAAACACAGTCTTTATATAATTAACATTCAAGGTTATGTACAATATCACGATAACTCACTTTGTACTTGGTTATCTATAATGGAAAATATACAGTTCTACGTGGTACCACAATTACTATTAGATCTCTTTAAAGTGCATCAACTGTACGGTTAAATGTTACACAAATCAGTTCGTAAAGGAAACCAACAATAGATATAAGAGGAAAGCAGTTGGTTAGAACAATTGGCAGAATACTGGCCCAGCTACTAGACACAGTATTGTATGGCGATCCCCCCACCTGGGCAACCTGTAAAATAAAGCTAGATCACAAGCCCAGTCCATATATTGTTCACAAGAGACTTTCCAATAGTTCTGCAACCCCAAAGTACCTGGCGTTGTAGCATTCCACGTCTGGGAATCGACGGCCCTTCTTGGGTGTCCTCCCTTTAAGGCAGGAGTCACGGGTCGTCGAACGTCCGACGGAGAACAGGGTGAGCTACGACAGTGAAGTGGCAGCTTCATTCCTTGCGGTGCTCGTTGACGGGGAAATGTAAACATCCTGCAAGGAAGAGGCGTGCGGGGCACCTCGGTGTTGATAGTTCTGCACCGCAAAGAGTTTGTAGAACTGTGGCCCAGCAAGGGCATTGAGTCGTCTGTGTCTCTGTGGTCCTTGGGTGGCGGGAAACCCACCGGCGGATGCTCCTTGGCTCGTCGACGGTCAGGCCTTCTCCAGCGGGATGAGGCGGGCGATGATGCAGATGAGAGCGTCCTTGGATCAAATGAAGTTCTTAGGCAATGCGAGCACGGCGGCTCCGGTCAGCGACGCCGGTCATCTACGGTGGTGGACAACAGTCCGGGCACTTCTCTTTGGGATTCCGCTGCTGTCCCCATCTCCGGTCGGCAGCCTGTCGGAGGTCTGTCTACCAGGGAGCTTTGGCAATGATCAGCTGGTGCACAATGGTCCCTCGTAGCTCAGGAAGAGGGCGCCTTACCAGGTCCTCTCTGGGTCAGTCCTTGGAGACACAGCAGCTTTCAGATTGGTGAAGGAGAGCAACAGAAATTCTTCTCTTCCAGCAGGGCTTCAAGGTCAAGCTTCAGTTTCACTCCAGTTACTCATCGTAGTGGACTTCAGCTTCTGAACACGATTCCTAGCAGTGAGAGGTCCCCAGATATACTGTTGATCTCCCATTAATTCCGCTGGGTCATAATCAAGTATCCAATCATGGCGAAGGGCATTCATGCAGGCAGGCAGCCAATCAGGCACACAGGGCATTCAGGCCATTCACTCCTCTCCAGACACTCACAACAAGTTATGTGTATTGGGTCAAGTAGCCAGCCATTCAACACTCCACACTGCATTCATACCAATTTCGGGCAGGGCTGTCTCACCCATTGTGTCAAACACCAGATACTAGACATCCACAACACAGAAGGCGTGTTCGTCACACACTCCATTCACCCAGGTCCCACCCACAGGCGTACCCACAACATACAGTTGTTGGGAAGGCTCCAGCCAGTCTGGTCAGCACTTTTCAGGGGGAAGGTACAGAGTCAGGGCTTCCCGGGACTTCGGGAAGATCAAGGTAACAGGCGATGGAAGACAAGAGGCCACAGGGGCCATCTTGTCTCCATCAGGAATCTACCGATTCCAATGACAGGGCCTGGGCATCCCAAAATGGAGGACGCTCAGGGCACCCGTCAATTCAGCACGGAGCTGCCGCCAGCCAATACCCTGCTCAGTTGGCCACACACAGGTGCCCAAAAACATACACTAGGGGCGCAGGGTTGTACTCCCACCCAGGGTGCAATAAGGGTATCCCATGGGTCTGTTCACCAAAACCAAAAGAGAGAGCTGCAATGCCAGGAGTCCGACATGATAGCGTGCGCCCCAAACACCACAGAACACACAATAAAAAGCAGTAAAGGACAAGGATACGGAGGCCCTGTCCCTCCAATGCATTTCCAGCATCACACCCTCTCGACATACTCATGCACTTTCTCCGCAGTATCCTTTGAATAAGCTAAAACATTCAAATCCCTCAACCCTTGTGGGACATCAGTGTCCGTCAATCTATTCCACATTACAGCCAAATGTATCCCCATCCCCTCAATAAAGACATTCTGATCAGGAATACTTTCTAGATTAGGAGTGTAGCTAAGACAGTAGATGTTTCACCTTTCTCTATACATTGCTTTGCCCATGCATTCAAATTTCTCCTTGTTTATTTGGAAACTGTGTTCCGCATTACAACTTTTGATTCGCCCCTTTATCAGCTATAAGTGGAGCAGAACCGCTTGGAAAAGAGAGAGTGGACAAGTCCTGTACAACAGGTAGTGGAGACACTACCACTGGCAACAAAGATGGATTTACTGGAACAGTAACACTCAATAAAGGTGGAGGTACAGGCGGAGGAACAACAAAAGGAAGCGGAGAAATAACTGGCAGCGGAGGAGCAACAGGAAGAACAGGAATTGCTACAGGAGGAGGAACGACAGCAGGAAGAGGTAAGACAACAGGAAGAGGTACATAAGGAGGTGGCGCAGGGGCACCAGGCCTACATTAATTCAAGAGTTTATCAATTAGCTCATCTGAGGCATGAAAATCTTTAGACAGAAATATTGTCTGTATACCAAGTTGAAAAGCCCTATCCATGTTTCTAACAGACTCTGACTGTTTTGTTGATCGTACAATAATGCCTTTATGGAATTTGACATATGACAACGTGCATGCTTCTCTTTACTCTTAAATTACTGCATAGCTTCCTTTTTCCAATTTTGTATTACATCAAATGCTGCAGGTCTAGCTTTTTTCTTTAACAATATGGATTCTAAATACACTATTCGGGCAATCTGAAAACTACCATTGACTGGCCACTGAAGTTCGGAAGCATGTCTAATTTGTCTCTGCCAAATATCGTTGAATACTATACTACCAATACCGTACTTACAGTAGATAGTACATGCCAGCGACCCCTCATGTGGTGCCGGTCGGCCAAATTCCAAAGATTGTCTGTCTCTGTGGAATAACGCCCTGAAACAGGCAGACAATTTCTCAGGAATGTCAGATTACTGGTGTTACCTGAGGTCGATTGTGCTCGCGACTACAATTCTACAACCGAATATCAGGATACTTAGGAATCGGGGCACAACTCACCTGATTCAAAGGACAAATGGTGTTCCGATTGGATTACAAAGGACAAAGGACCCTCGTGGTTGGTTATTTCGGCAAAACTGCCCGCCTCGATATATGGACCCTTGTCGAGATGCCGTTTAGGACTGCGTGCTCTCCGTCCAGGGATTGGATCGTGCAGTACTGTTGAGGTGTTGCGTCTCATCCAAAAGGGGCCCCCTTTTTCTCACCGTCCAATCCCGGTCCGATAGCCGCGTCTACTCTTCAACGAAGTGGCATCAATCTTGAGGGTACCTATTCGGGCACCATCTGAAAGAACAAAGAAATATCGAGGCTGAGTACCACAAAGGAAATACACCAATCGCGGTTTAAAAAGATTCACAGATCTTTTATTACTGTACAGTTTACAAGGCAAAAACAGATAGCTATCTGGCTCCCAACACCTCGCAGTGTGTACCAGCCAACAAGGAGAGGTGAGACAGTGCGGAACATCTAAACACTCATGCTTTTATACAATTCATGTAATATTGTCCAGCCTCTCTTCACGTTAATAATTTGTAGTGTAGAGTTTGTGCCTAGTTCACATACATATTTTACAATATCATGCGAAGGATTACATAGGTTTGTATTTCCATGAATGCACAATGGTGATTGTATGTTCTCGTATCCCACGGGAAGCCTTGTTCCAAGTTACTTCACAATGTAGTTCAGCTAAAGCATACGCTTGAGGTTTGTTCTTCATTGTCCCAATGTTTATACAAGGATGAAGCTTGTGAGTGCAGACAACACTTGAATGATAGTTCAAATGAAGCACAAGGTCTCTTTGCTCGGTCTATACAGTCGGCTCTCGGACATCCTAAACATTAACAGAACTCAAAGGTCAAAAGGCTTGGCTGCAAGTCGCAAACATAGTCCACCATTTTAGAATGTAGAACACACGAGTGGAAATCAAAATGACGGATGAATCTTAAAATGGCGGCGAAGTTAACCCAAAAATCTGAACTTTGCAACGCGGTTTTCCGTGTAGCGCGAATAGGCTTAGGCCAATATAAATACTAAGGAGGCACTATATAATTACCATTTAACATGTCCTTGGTGATTCTTTAATGCAGTTTGCAGTGTCATCACTTTTTTGTGATAAGACTGTTTTCATGCATATTACATGATATGTACTCTTTTTAGTAGTAAGTGGAAGAATGTATTGTTAAATAATTGTTATTTGTATATAACAACTATTTGGAAATGAATAATTAAGGTAGATAGATATTGTTCATGACCATCTTTTTTTTATTAAAATAGTTTCATAATTTGGGGCAGTTTCTTTTCATGGTGCGAGACTGTTGAATAGCGTTGGCATGTGGGATTATACCAGTGAGTAACGATGATATCACTATGTAAACAGGGGGTGAAAGTCAGGAACGGTCTGAACACAGAGAAGATGCCCCCTTTCTATCTTTGGGACACTGGGATACCTTCCTAACTTCTAAACCCAGTGGTCGAAGTGGGTGCGAGTGCATGGAAGCGGTGCTCCTCTACTTTTTTGATCAAGTGTTACCATTTCTAGAGTTTTGTTTGAAAAAGAAACCGTTCTGGAATTATTTCGTTTTAAAATAAAAGTGTCGGAAGAAGTTGAAACGTGTGGTTCAGTGTACTGCACTGAACATTCCCATAAACATCAGCTGCATTTGTTTGTGGGTTTTGTTTGCATGTGGGAGGGGGTGTGGTGATGGGGTTTGTGGGCAGCAGGGGGCAGGCCCGCAGGGAACATAATTCCACTACTTTAGCAAAGGGTGACTGGACACGTCTCTCTACTCTCAGAAAACCCCAACAACTGCAAATAAATAATGTCAAAGCCAAGGAAGCATTTTACATGTTACCCTGCATTGGTCCTGCATTTCCACTGTTACATTGGGTACTAAGCATCAGTGAGTAAAGTTACTGAATGCAAATAAATAGCCCTCCTCCTAATATTCCTTCAGAGGAAAAGCAAAGAAAAATATCATAGCTGAACCATTGGGTTGCAATCCCAATGAGGGAGTCCCAACGCCATAAAAGGAAAGGAAACAGTACCCTGCAGTTCAAAAGAAAGTCCCAAAGGAAGACTTCTGATCTACCCTGAAACTGCAAAAAATGAAGAAAAGCGTGACAAAATGGTTCCATCCGATTTTCCATATCTGCTGGAGGAAAATTTCCCAGATTGTGTGTCCTACCTCAATGATAATATTAGTAGCTATGTGCCCTAAATCCTCCTTATGCCCATTGCCTCAGGAAAAGCCCCTAAGTAAGGCTTCTTGGTAAATAATTGTCCATAATGCAAGGGGGGGCAGGAACATAAGGAAGCAATGCTGTTCTAAGTGCATTCAAATATAGCGTTCTTTTTAAATCACTAATAGCTATAGCAACATGATTGAATTGAACAGTGTTCATAGACTGCAATATCTCCATTCACAAACAGGATATGCTCACACCTTTGTAAGAAACAATCTACCCAAAAAACCCTTCCCTACACCTTCAAAGAAGTTTAGCCCTAGTTTAGCCCCATGAAAGTCTAAAATACTTTGGTTGCTAAGAAACACTGATCCTTATCAGGCACAATCTGTCCCTTCTACTACACCACTAATCCAATAAAAGAATCATAAATTAGCCCATATGAAGTCATTAAGTGGCATTTATATAGCAGGTCACATTTAATTACCACACTCTACAACAAACACATACACGGATGAGGCATTCTATGGCATGACACAGAGGCTTCCTATATACGTGTTTTCCTTTCACCAACAGTAAAGAAAGACCCTCAAGCCCATGTGATCCTCTGCACCAATCCTTACGAAAGTGGGCCAATAAGCCTGCATCCTTCCTTAGTCCTTCCTCTTTCTTTACTGCTTAATGGTGCACCAGTTCACAGAGGTTCTGCACAAGTGTTTTGGTTTAGCATTGCAATCACGGCTTGGCCCCGTTGCTATCCCCATTTTCCTCTCCAGATTGGGAGAGGCGGTTTTCAAGTCCTCTCTCCAGCAGTTTCTTCCTCGTTTTAGAAAAGGACCCACAAGCGCATCGCATTGCTTTGGTGTCCATTTAAATGAGGCCGGAAATATCATGTGCTTGGTGTACAGGGAGTGGTGAGCGCGCTAGGGGGAGAGACACCTGTTACCTGCTTGGAGTTATCCTTGCTGTTAAATCCTATTGAGGGCTGCGTGCCTGTAGTATGGATGGTCATTCGAATAATGGAAAAGTGGCTTTTCCTAGCACTCCTAGTCAGGTCCCTGATAACTGGCAGCAAGAGTTTAGGCGTTCAGCAGTTTTGGAGCCTGCTCTGTGTTCATGGCTATGATTGAAGTATTTGACAAAATGCTTGAAGCTTGAAGCTCTCTCAAAAACCTTTTGATCTGATTCAGATTCTATGGACAAGGCGGTCATTTGCCTTCAGGAGGCCTGCGTGAAAATCCCTGAAAAAAGGAAGCACACTCTGCAAGTGGAAATCAAAGGAAACAGTAAACGGCCTAATACTCAACGTGACATTAATAGAATCTCAAGTCTCCTTTAGAAATCTAGGAGCCAATAACGCATGTGAGTTAGGGGCTACCACTTCATTAGCATAGGAACTGTCCCTGCTGAAGAGTGTTATCGCAAAAGTGAATATTGCTTCCGGTGGAGGCAGGCCCAACATGTCTGATTCTCTTCTGTAATGGTAAAGACAGATTAAAAACAGTGCAATGGAATCTTCACACATAAATTGCCTGTTGTTCTAATGAAATTAAAGCTTTCTGTCCATCAACTTTAGTGTTTAATTTTCGGGACTACCTCTTCCTGTGCATGAAGAGGGCAATTCCAAAGGTACATTTTGAAAAGAAAAATATTGCAATCCATAAAATAGTACAGGACAACTCATGCAGCGTGAAGCATGGAGCATGAGAATGAGTTACAATTCACCTTAACATGACAAGTAATATTGCAGTCATAATGGGTACTACAATCACCCCATCGATACCTAAGCAGAACCTGAACCATAAGTTTAATACTTCGACTAGAAATCTTCCAGGGACTAGGATAGAGGAGATATCTCCATCTGACGATCATTATCTTAGTAACCTGGACCAACATCGACTGCCATCTAAGTTCAACCTCACTCAGGATTTACCTAAAATGAATAAACCTTGCCACATAGCCTCTAGAAACATTAGACTCTGTTCCAGACTCACCGAACTTTATGATCCACTTGCCAGCTCCTTGATAACAAATACAGGCCTTAGGAGAGAACGCCCACACAACAAACAATACATGCTAACCACAAATAATATCCCTATTACCCTACCCAGAGCCCAAGACTGATAGTTGTACCCACAGAAAACATCAGCAGAATAAATGCCTTACTGCAAAACTGGACTAAGAAACAAGTAATTGTACCTCACCCAATCCATTGACAGGTAACCCTGTTCCTGACCTGAAGGGTACCTGAATAAACATTTGATCCTTAGTGACTCATGCTATGGAGATAGCTGACTTAATCCAGGTGGAAAACTATGACTTTCAAGGTATTACAGAATCATGGCTACATGCAGCAGTGGGCCCTCCCCTCATGCTCGCAGTACCTGATAATTATACCATTCTTAGAGTAGACAGGACTGAGGCACGGGGAGGAGGCATTGCCCGCATAGCTAAGTCTAACGTAGCTATGAGACAAGCCACCTCACCTGACTTTAAATCCTGTGAATCCATTACCGCCAAATTACCCATCTCCGATTCCCAAATGCTCACTATTCATCCTATTTATAGACCACCAGGCCCCATCGGTGCATTTGAGGAGGATATCTCAACCATTCTATCTAGCAATCTAAAAAACACTTTGCAAGTACTCCTGCTAGGCGATCTCAACTTGGGAGTTAATGACCCCAAAGACCAGCAAGCTACAGCCATCTCTAATGTTCTACAGAACTTGGTCTTACGCAAAGAGTGACGCTTCCAACACATGACAAAGGGAGAACACTTGATTGGGTGGCTGACTTTAACTGCAGTGCCTCAATCACTGCTGTAACCCCACAGCTATGGACAGACCACCATCTCTTAGCATTCACACTTAATATTACCGACCCTCAACTCACTACCAGCCACGACTGATCCTGCTACCTTGGTTAATTAATATAATAAAACCATGACTAAAGCATTAGATGCCATTGCCCCCTAAAAATGAGGAACAGTAAACCCAGAGCACACTTGAACTCTTGGTTCACTCTGCACTTCAAAACACTGAGAGCAGAAAAAAAGAAAATGCAAAGTTATCTGGAGGCACTTACCCTCTGTTGAAAACAGATCGAACTTTTTCAATATGTCATCCATCTATAAGAAAGAAATACTTCTTACCAAGCAGGAAACATACAACAAGATGATTCTTCAAGCTAATTCAAGTACAAAGGAACTCTTTGTAATTCTGAAAGAGCTTGAAGCCCTGATTCCCGCACCAGACAACTGTGTCAAAGACAAAATCTGGAGCTCTAATATACAGATGGCTTTAACCAACAAATTAACCAAACTGCAGGTTAAGATCGCCGACAAAAAAGCAAACCTACCCAATATTGACACACTGGCTAGAATTCCTAGGCCTTCCCATAAACCATCACAACGTTTTAGTTTCACCAGAGTCTCAATTCTAGAGGTGGAAAAAATCATCCTCTCCCTCAAACCCTCAAACTGCCAGGGAGATAAAAGCCCAGCCAAATTATTAAAGATGCCGCAAGAGACATGGCACCCTTTATAACTAAGCTAACTAATGGTTAGTTCTCTACTGGCACCATCCCAAGAATCTTAAAGGAGTCCTGGGTACTGCCCCTCCTCATAAAACAGGCATTAGATCCAACTATTCCCACCAACTACAGGCCTATAACAACAGTGCCATTTTTACTTACGATTTTAGACAGGGTGGCCTATCTCCAGATACAGGAGTATTTAGAGCTTAACCACCTCCTTGGAACACAACAATCAGGCTTCTGACCTCAACACCGTACCGAAACCTTGCTAATTGATCTCAAGGCCCAAATAGACGAGCTCAGGGAAAAGGGGGAAATCAGCCTTAGCATGTCTTCTAGATCTCTCGGCTGCATTCCATTTCGTGGACCACAAGGTCCTATGTTACCACCTGGACTCAGCAGCTCAATTCTCTCAGGAGGCCACAATCTGGATCCACTCCTTTCTGAGTAACGGGACTATGAGGGTCTTCTCACCATCAGTAGCAGCCGACCCTATTCCGATCACATTTGGAGTGCCACAGGGTTCCTGTGTCGCACCCTCAATGTACAATATATTTACTAAGCCCCTTTTCGATGATCTAGACCCTCTTGGTATTACCTACACTAACTATGCAGATGATACCCAGATCCTCATACCACTTCCTGGGGATTAAAACAAAAATCTATCTCATCATCCAGGCATGGATGGCTATCCACGGGTTATGCCTGAATGATGACAAAACTGAACTCATCATTCTGGGAACTACCTTAAATCTCAATAAACTTGGCCACAAATACACCTCCTTTAACATCGATGGCAACACTATTAAAGTTGTTTAAGAGGTAAAAACCTTAGGTTTTTACCTATGTTCCACCCTCACCTTTGCCAAACAGGTCAACTCCATGGCCTCTGCTGCTGCATACTTAATTAGAGCAGATAAACCATTCGCATCTAAGAATAGTTGCACCTTTCTGGTCAGATCCTTAATTTTGTCGAAACTGGACTAATGTAACTCCCTATACTTAGGTGCAAACCAGTACATTATCAACAAAATCCAAATTCTCCAGAAAAATGCCCTTAGAGCGGCACTGGGTATAGCTAGAAAAGAGCACATCTCTGAGGTAAGAAGACAGAATAATTGGCTTTCTACCAGGGGCAGAATTCTGCACAAAACTGCCTCGCTAACACACAAGTGCCTTAACAATGCTGCACCTCGCTATTTTATGGAGCGAATCAATAGAAAATGTTCCAGTCGCCCAACCAGGACTGCAAACGCAAACTGCCTAGTTGTACATAGGTACAAACTGACTAAAGTCGAAGGGAGCAGTTTCCCAGTTAAAGCTGCTCAGACATGGAACCCCCCTCACCCCCCCCCCGAGGGTGGACCAAATGTATCCGATCTTCAGACATAACATCATCAACTGGTTTAGAGAAAATGACCACTAACGTACACAGTTATTGGCCTATTGTCTACACTGTAAATAGTTACTACAAAGCCTAGTAGATGCTGAACCTCAACCTTGTACATTATATAATATTGTATTGATTATTCAGATTGTATGTATATACCTCTCAAATAGCTGACTGACGCTATCCTATCTGCAAGACTTGTCTCTCCTTCTTTGTAAATGTGTAACCTTAAGCTGAAAGTATTCATGTACCCTCTGCGCCCTGATACCCCTGGGTCTGGCGCGCACTACAAATAAAAAAACAAACAAACAAACAAACCTGTTCAACTATGTCCCAGGGCCGTTGGCTCAGAGCTGTGGTATTATTTAGGCTACAATAGATGTATGTAATGTTTTAAAAACATCTTAAATGATGTATTATTTAATTGATTAATTCGCTCATATGTGCTAACACGTGTTTCGTCCACCTGGGCCTTTCTTAAAGCTGGGCTCAATGTCATAAATTCACTGCAGTGAATATTTGAAATAATATAGTACAACATTATATTCATACCATGTGATGTTCAATATTCATTGTATGCTTGTGTAAACAGAAAATGAGGGATTGATTTTAAGTAGGATCACTAAGGGAAAAGAGACAGTAGCATCTTCCATTAGTTACATTAATTACCTACGTATTTACTCAATACATTTCATCTAAGCTTCAAAACCCCTTATTCACAATTCTACACATAGCAGTATTGTGCCCATATCACTCCTTGATCACTCATATACAAGCATTAGTCAGATCTTAGTATTATAGCATTCCTTGTCCAGTATGAATGTATCACTTTCATATACGTTGATTGGTCAGAAGTTAGCTTTCAGAACGAACCTTATCCATTGTGGTTATTTCACCCTGGTTTTTCATTTAAAGTTTTCACCCTTTATGTTCTCATCACCAACGTGACATTCCCATTCACACTACTCACCAATCTCATGCTTTATACCTTCGCATATCATACTTGTTTTTCACATTTAACATGGATAGATCCCCATGTACTGAAAGAAATATAATTTGGAATTGTATAGTTATCATTAGTCCACTTCTATCTATTCCCCATTTAAATAAAGTGACATCTTAGTTTCCTATCTTAATCGTATTATTGTTTTGCAAGGTGTAACTTCCCATAAAGGATAAATTATATAATTTGGAAAACAAAGAGAAACTTCCCACAGTTTCATTTTTCTTACTATCCCTGGGGTTATTCAGACCACCCCCAGATCATATTAGTCTAATTGATGCACCCTCAAATCATCTATCTCGCTTTTGTGTAGTTACCATGTCCCTACTCCATATGCTATAGTGAGTCAGAAACTTTTAATACCTTACTTTAATCCTAACATTCAATTATAGTCGCTCTCTGCCTTGTATCTTAGGTTACTTCTTGTACTGGATGATAAACTGTGAGGGATTTTTTGGTAAAATCTTACAATTACTATAAGAATATAAATCTCTAAAGGCACATAGGGGCGGTAGGTGGTGGGTTACCGGAACCCCCTTACAGCTGCCTGATATCCCAGTGCCACTGGGATATCACAAGAGGCGGCGGTACCGGTTTGCTAATTGTGCTGGTGCTACAGTGGGAGACATGCAGGTAGGGACCCGGCAGGTCACGCCGGCTGGGGGATACGTGGCCCCTACCGGCATTCTCATAGTGCGGCTGTCCGGGAAGGGTGCTGGTACGTTGCTACCAGCACTCTTATTTACAAAGCGCTATACTCAGAATGCGGCCATAGTGTACAAGCATAAAAACAGAGCTTGCCAACGAGTTACTGTATTGCTGATCCTATAGTGTGTCTTATCTATTCATATTTTGGAGGATAAAGGTCACATTAATATACAGGTTTGAAAGTAGTAAGAGACATGTTTGTAAAAGGTTTAACATGCTGTGGAGGAGGCAAGGGGGAAGGGTGGTGAACTGATCTATACTGCCTCTGCCCCATAACTATGATAAATATAATTACTGTCTCCTCCTTTGATTACTTGGTTTGCAAGCGGATTAGATGGACTTTACTTCAGTATTTTCGTGGTACCCAGTGACTTTAACATCTAGCTATATAGCTTAATCAACACGCAATTACTTGCACTTTCCAAACTATGCAGTATCCTTGATATGAGGATTTGGCCATAAACTCCTGTCCACATTGGTGCCCATACTTAGGATGGTATCCTGTCATCAACTATGGAAATCTATCTCACTTCATGGTGACTCCTCTTCCTTCATATGACTAGACATTCTTCCAGTCCAGAAGGATCTTACCCGAGAAAACATTACTTACATCTTCGGTGAAGTCAGGATCCATTACAGTAAGACCAATGACTTCTTCAACCCTCCAGTGTCCACTGGACCTGTTCATCTGCACCATGATCTTAAAATAAGTTTGGAAATACTTGCCTGTGTCATCCAGAAAAAACTGAAGTCTGAATCAAAAGTCAATGTATGGCTTGACTCTAGAAGTTGCAACAAAAAAGAGAAAACGATTCCGTGAGCACCTCTGGCATAAATGTGATCACCCAGAAGACAGAAATGTCTGACTTCCTCAACTACCATGCAGCAATTCTCAGAGGTACTCTACCTTTTCTCGCTTTCCACCAGTGGTACACTGTCTCCAGATACCTGGTTCTCTCTAGGCTAGACTACTTTACCTCAATCTCCCTGCTTCTGCTCCGCACCATCTGCAACTCATACAGAACACAATCACAAGACTTATCCTTGGCCTTGTAAGGATATTTGGCGTGTTACAGCACAGAGTACAGCACTACTGCACAGGATCAATGTGTAGCATGTTTTTTTTTATGCAGCGCCAATGCATGGGTGGTGCATTGCTATGATGCAGTTGTTTCAAGCTATGTGTTGCCAGTGTAACATGGACATATAAGTAAGGGAAGGTTATTCAGTCAAAAACGATTTTTACATATAAAATGCAAATACATTTTTCACAGTTAAAAACACACATCTGTACCTTCAAAATGCACACCGTTTCTCACCTGAAATGCCTATGTTGCAAGAGACACATTTGGTAATTAACAAACTAATATCACTAACAAGACTAATAATTATAACTCATTAATAAAAGGATGTGTCTTCACTGCAAAAAGACTATGAAAATCAGTTTTAAACACACATTCAAGTTTTTTTTTCTTTGCCTTCCTATGCTCTGTCCACAGTAACTGCAGGAAGCAAAGACTTTGAATAAGCAGGAAATCAGCTTGTTACAGTTGCGACTGTACAAGAAGAGCCATTGATAAAAGTAGGAGGATAGAACATGATTGATTCTGATTGGAGCACGTCACATCAAGCATCATGTTAGAGGCTGTGACTAGTGTTTTTGCGGCAGAATCTGGGGGAGTAGGGAGAGACATCTTGACACAGCTCGAAGAAGGACGGAGTCAGCAAAAGGGGAGGCCCGGGACATAGTTCACTACCGTATATAAGATAGTGAAAACTACCATATGATAGCTCGGTGCCGTAGATAAGACAGAGAGAAATTGCCCATGGTGGCACACTAAAAATGAAAATGTGGTGTTCCTGAAATGCAAGCCTGAGGTCTCTCTAGTGATTACACGAAAAATCTAAACAAAAATAAGGGGTTCTGGATATTGGGGCCACAAATAAAACAAGGGAATTATGCTCACCAAAATACCACCAACCACGCATACCAACCACGGATGTCTGTGTGCTGAAATAATGCATGTCCACTGTATTATTGTTGTACATGGCCCAAGTGATTGTTGCTAAGTTATTTTTCGGCGGTAAGAAAATACCATCAGGCCCCAAATCTCCACAAAAATAACCTACATATTTATGGTGCGTTGCAGGCCGGGAAAGTGATCATAGAGTACCTACTGGGCGTGGCAAGCGTGTCTCACACTGCCATTTGCATATTAAAGGGAACCCATTTTATAATTTTTATAATAGCAGTGTGTCACTAAAAACGAATTTCAGAATGTCACAAAGGGAAACCACATTTTCAGACCTAGTGCAATATTTAGAAGCAAAGTTGTTTGCACATGGGATGTGGTTGTCGAACAGTACCTTAGAATGGCATGACCGCATTCAGTGTGAGGTGCAGAAAGAAAAACTAGACAATATTTTTGCAGAAGGCAGCATAATTCAGGTCTGCCTTACAAGATTATTGAATGCAGCCGATAAAAGTGCAGAGAAAGACTGTTTAATACGGCTATGCGGCAAAATATGGTTCATTTTGAATAGGTCCCTGCGAATGCAGGAAAATGATACCCAGCTAATTAACAGGTTAAAGACTGAATTAGATGGGACAAGTAAAAATCAGGAAATATTAAGAGCAGAATTGGATGTATGCCAAAAAGACATGCAATTAAAATGCAGAGACTTTGATGCTCAGTTATCCAAAAGCAAGAAACAATTTGAGGATAGTGAGCAAGAATTGGTACACTTAAAAGCCTTAGTGGACCACATTAGACAGGATAAAGATGAGGTTGTTTCAGCAGAAATGCGGATTTTACAAAAAGAACATTGTGAAAAAGAATGCGATCTCCAGAGTGCAGAACAAGAAATGATTAAAATGACTCAAGAAAGAGACAAGAGAAATAAAGAGTTCAATGAATGCCAAATGCAAATGTGCGACATGCAGGAGGTGATTAATAAGATTAGTGATGAAAACAACTATTTGCAAAATGAAGCAAACAGACTCCTTAAAAAGTGTAAGGACTTAGAACAGCAAATGTGCATTCCCAGGTCCCAGGAGAGGCGGCAGGGTACCACATTCAATGGAGTGGAGGTGAATTCTAGTTCTGCCCAAAGAGCTAGTGTTCCAGTGACAGGGCCGGTCACTGAACTTGGTTGCAGCGCCCTTGGGGGATTTGATACTCCCATTGGGGGCAGCCACCAATCTCATACACCTGACAACAGGATTGAATCACAAAGTAGTGCAATTCCATGCATTGCAACAAGTAGCCCCATAAAAATAATGAAATCCATTAAAGCCCTGATCAAACCATTTAAAAAGGGAGGTGAATGCTGCATTGAGGATCACTTAGAAGCGGTGCATGACATTTTTAAAGCACTCCAGATACCTAAGGAACAGTACAGACAATATTTTCATTTAACTTTAGATGCCCCGACGGCCAGCATCATAAGGGGATTAAATGAACAGCAGAATATGACCTGGGTGGAGTTTGAAAAAGAAATTAGGCGTGATTTTTCTCCTTTTCAGTCATTGCAGGAGGCAAAGAAAGTTGCGTACACAATCACTGCTGGACCTAATACATCCCCTCGCCAATTTTTACAAGACTTAAAAAGAGCATTTTCTCGCTTTGATGTATCTTTTGACCCAAATTCCAATGAGTTTAAAACTGCATACTTCTATGGGCTACAGAAAGACATCATATCCCAATTGGTCCGTGAATTGGACCGTGACATGTCCCTTGAATGGATTGTACATCAAAGCAAAAAACTATATGAGGTACTCTATTGTCAGGGTAGAGAAAGTGATAAAATGAAAGATACTAGACCTAAATCTATAGAACCCTCAGCCACAGTAATGGAAATCAGGTCAGCCAAAATGTCCCTTGAGTCTGCTCAAAGCCAAGGTAAAAATAATGTGACACCTGAACAAAGGGTAATCAACAAAGATCGCCCTTTCCTGTACCAATGTTCCAATCACATGATCCTAGTAATAGGGAGAGCTACATCAGCCCTAGGTATTTAGGGGACAGACCCCGGTAGGATATCGGCTTGATATGGCAGGTATGAACAATAATAACCAGAGACAAAATCAAGATCAAAGAAATTATGGTCTGTACCAGTCATTGGGCACACAGAGCAGATTTGATCCCAAAACCATGATATATGGTAATCAGGATAGACCCCGATATGTGGATCGATTTACTGATAATGGAAATCAACATAGGGGCCAGTACCCACAATCTGAGAGACAGGACATGAGGCAAAACATGAACTACAATCCACGTCAGTACAATGATTCCCCACCAGGGGACTATAATCAAAGGATGGGTGCACCCCGCTCCCCTCCACAAATGAATCAAGAGTTCAGAAACCATCCCAACAGACATCAATTACCTGAGAGGTATCAGAATAGATCCAATCAGGGGGAAAACAACCAATATCGACCTAGGCCACAGAAAGAGGATTCTAGAGAGATAGAAAGGTTCCAATGCCTTGAGGCCCAAGTGAAAAAGTTAGCTGAGCAAATAGGAAAGCTCTATACAGTACAATAAACAACCATCTAAAGATGGGGCTGATGGCCTTAGCAATGACCGGGGGGCTTCTGAGAAGTGACTAAGTACTTTTGACACCTACAGTGCCAGAAAGACAGATTGCCCTGATGTAATTTTGCATAATGACTCTGAGATGCCTAATGATTTAAAAGTGAAAGCACCAATAAATGAACAGAAAATGCAAATACTTCTAAAAAAAGAGGTACGGTTTAACCTAGAACTAAATCAAACATTGAAGATGTGTGCAAATAAAAAAGAAAAACCTGGAATTCCAAAGGAACAAAGAGACAGATTTAAGAAAAATGGCTCATGCATGAGGAATACCAGTGAACAGGGAGTAAGTGGGGATGCTATAGCTCCTTCCCTGGGCAAGCAAAACAATGACCAAACACAGATAGAAAAAGGAAATACTCAAAAGGAGGGTACGGGTCAATCACCTGAAGAATTCTTTGAGCCACATATTTTTGAAGAGGCTGAAAGGGCTGGTATCACACTAAATGATCACAAATGCACAGAATTAAACAATGACAAATTGCTGAATGATGTTGTTACACATGTTCAGTTGGAAGGTTGTAATGTGGTCTCTGATGTTACCCAGATGGATGGGCGAACAGTGGCCACACTCCAAAAAACCTCTGATCATGGAGAAATGAATAAATTCTTTCGCGCAGAAATGGGTAAAAAGGAGGGAAAAATGTCTTTCCATTTACCAATGTGCTTAGCCAAAGGTGAAAAAGGCCTTAGAAAGGTGAGCCCTGAAATCAGAAAGAATTCACACTTCTTATGTGTATTAGAGGAATTTGAGGACAGATATTATGCACCCATCACTGTAGAAGAAAAATACCACACCTTTGCTATGATTGACACTGGCGCACAGGCCACAATTAGGTCCAAGGAGCTGGTAAAGAGTATCAATGAAGTGAGACCCCCACAGAGTCAGATCACAGTGAAGGAAAATCAAGGTCCAGTGCATAACTTTAATGGGGAGGAGGTGCCCATCATAGGTGTAACTAAGGTTGACATAAAAATAGGAATTGATCACATCTATTTGTGAAATTCCATTTCTGATGGGGACGGATTGCCTGAAAAGATTGTCTCCTCTCATAGATGGGGTGAATGGAGTGCTGTGTTCCTTAACAAAAAAACCATCGAGGCCTAAGAAACTAAAATCACAAAACAGCAACATAAATGAATGTCACACCGTTGCTAAAACAAATGATGCTGTGGCGGTATATCTCCAGAATAGTTGCATACCTAGTGTCACTGTTATATTAATGTGTCAAGACAAAATGCAGAGCGATAATGAAGGACTACCTGTACAAATCTACTTGGACCCAAGGAAAAAATGGCAGACTGCCATAGATGAGCACACATTACATTTTTATTTAAAAGAGAAAACAATCAAACAGAATATTTATTTATTTATTTATTCATTTATTTATTTATTTATTTATTGCTTCTAAAACAGGTTCAGAAAAACACATTACCACTCTTGCTGAAATACACATGGAAGATGAGCAACCATGGGTTCATGTTGGTATAAATGACTGTTTTAAAACAATAAAAGCCACTTTAGCGCTTGAACAGGAGAGGAGCTTCATTAATGAGAAATTGTTGCAAAAAATAATGGAGAGGGAGGAAATCCCGAAATTTAGGATTAAAAACCAATATGTTTCTGGGTTGGATAGTCCAGACTTTGAAAACCGAATTGCAGGCAGATGCATGCTTAAAATTAGCATTGGGCAAAAAACAATTTACCATAATGTATGGATAGTGAGTGGAGCACAAAATGAATTTTACATGGGCAATGACATCATGCACAGAATGTGTATGGTGTTAGATTTCCTTAATCAAAAAATATGGTCACGCCTGGGTGGCCCGGCACCTGAATTTGAAGACAAACGAAGGGCTTATCATTGTGCACAACTGGTTCCTTATGCAATCGAATTACAAATGAGGAAAGATACTATTATTCCTGCATTTACAAAACAGTTTGCAATAACACTGAAATGCAAAATTGGACAGCAGATGAAAGACTCTGATGCATTTGTATGCCTGAATGAATCCATAAAACAGCAAGGCCTGGATTATGAATACATTCCATTGGTAGATATTGGTGAAGGATCTGTAAAAATTATGGCAAATAATAAAGGTTGTCAGGATATTCATTTAGAGGAAAACTCCCCATTAGGAATGCCCATACAAAAATCATATTATACGGAAGATTTAAATAACATGGTGATTGGAAATATCCCTGAAAAGTATGTAGATGCCAAGGGTGAGTTGCCAGAACACCTGGACTCTCAGCCCAAAGGAATATTTAAAATTCATTCTGTGTATCCTTATGATTCAAATGAGACAGTGTGCTGCCATCAAGAGGATTGCATAAGATTTAATTTAAATGAAAATGAAACAGAAAATCAGCCCATTGAAGTGGAAGCTGATATGCCAAAATATTTAAAAGTGGCAGCTTTACAAAAAGACACAGCCACACAGTTAGAGGAAAGCGCCGAGATTCCCTTACCAGAAGATTTTCCAGAATTTTCCAAAATGGTAGAAGAGCAGATCTCCTTAGCAGATGCGTGTGACAGCAATGAGAATAGGAACAATCTGAGGGAGATATTTATGGAGTTTAAGGATGTATTTGCAAAAGATGCTTATGATTGTGGTTTAACTGATTTACATGTGGCCACACTACCAGAAGGGTGTAGCAGATGTCCAGTGTTTGTACGCCAGTATAGACTATCGCTGGCATGTTTAGAATCATTGGCAGAGATTATTAAAAATTTGGAATCGCGGGGAATCATCAGGCCCATTCATAGCACATCCAATACACATATTTTAGGTGTGTTAAAGCCAAATGGTCAATGGCGGCTATGTGCAGACTTGAGAGAGTTAAATAAAAGAGTACCAGTGTCCAGATGGCCATTGCCATTCATTGATCAGGGCTTAGCTCAGGTACATGGTTCAAAAGTGTTTACCACATTAGATCTCACCTCTGGATATTGATGCGTGCCATTGGCAGAGGAGATACAGAATTTATTTTCCTTTACATTTGACAGGACTCAATACGCCTGGCTTAGAACGTTCGGGTACATCAATAGTGGGAGTGAATTTGGCATATTTTTGAGAAAGGCCATGCCTGATGCAGCGGAAAGAGGAACCATAGTTTACGTGGATGATGTCTTGATAAAAAATGAAGGCCTGAAAAGTCATTTTGTTGAAATAAGACATGTGCTTGGCCAATTGCAGAAAGCAGGCGCCAAAGTATCTTTGCAAAAAGCACAATGGTGCAAGAAAAAAGTGAATTTTCTAGGCCATGAAGTGACTGAACATGGGATAAATCCACAAAAGAAGAAGATAGAGACCATACAAAGATTAAAAGATCCTAAGAATGTGAAAGGAGTAAACAGTTTGTTAGGAATGACAGGGTATAACAGAAAATTCATTGAAAATTATGCTGAAATCACTCAACCATTGACTAAACTGCTTAAACTGAATACTTCCTGGAAATGGGAAAAAGAGCAGTCTGAGGCAATGGCTAAACTGAAGGAATGTCTGGTAAAGGCACCATGTTTAGCATATCCCATAAAAGGTCGGGATTTCTTTATAGAATCAAAGAAATTATGGTCTGTACCAGTCATTGGGCACACAGAGCAGATTTGATCCCAAAACCATGATATATGGTAATCAGGATAGACCCCGATATGTGGATCGATTTACTGATAATGGAAATCAACATAGGGGCCAGTACCCACAATCTGAGAGACAGGACATGAGGCAAAACATGAACTACAATCCACGTCAGTACAATGATTCCCCACCAGGGGACTATAATCAAAGGATGGGTGCACCCCGCTCCCCTCCACAAATGAATCAAGAGTTCAGAAACCATCCCAACAGACATCAATTACCTGAGAGGTATCAGAATAGATCCAATCAGGGGGAAAACAACCAATATCGACCTAGGCCACAGAAAGAGGATTCTAGAGAGATAGAAAGGTTCCAATGCCTTGAGGCCCAAGTGAAAAAGTTAGCTGAGCAAATAGGAAAGCTCTATACAGTACAAAAAACAACCATCTAAAGATGGGGCTGATGGCCTTAGCAATGACCGGGGGGCTTCTGAGAAGTGACTAAGTACTTTTGACACCTACAGTGCCAGAAAGACAGATTGCCCTGATGTAATTTTGCATAATGACTCTGAGATGCCTAATGATTTAAAAGTGAAAGCACCAATAAATGAACAGAAAATGCAAATACTTCTAAAAAAAGAGGTACGGTTTAACCTAGAACTAAATCAAACATTGAAGATGTGTGCAAATAAAAAAGAAAAACCTGGAATTCCAAAGGAACAAAGAGACAGATTTAAGAAAAATGACTCATGCATGAGGAATACCAGTGAACAGGGAGTAAGTGGGGATGCTATAGCTCCTTCCCTGGGCAAGCAAAACAATGACCAAACACAGATAGAAAAAGGAAATACTCAAAAGGAGGGTACGGGTCAATCACCTGAAGAATTCTTTGAGCCACATATTTTTGAAGAGGCTGAAAGGGCTGGTATCACACTAAATGATCACAAATGCACAGAATTAAACAATGACAAATTGCTGAATGATGTTGTTACACATGTTCAGTTGGAAGGTTGTAATGTGGTCTCTGATGTTACCCAGATGGATGGGCGAACAGTGGCCACACTCCAAAAAACCTCTGATCATGGAGAAATGAATAAAGTCTTTCGCGCAGAAATGGGTAAAAAGGAGGGAAAAATGTCTTTCCATTTACCAATGTGCTTAGCCAAAGGTGAAAAAGGCCTTAGAAAGGTGAGCCCTGAAATCAGAAAGAATTCACACTTCTTATGTGTATTAGAGGAATTTGAGGACAGATATTATGCACCCATCACTGTAGAAGAAAAATACCACACCTTTGCTATGATTGACATTGGCGCACAGGCCACAATTAGGTCCAAGGAGCTGGTAAAGAGTATCAATGAAGTGAGACCCCCACAGAGTCAGATCACAGTGAAGGAAAATCAAGGTCCAGTGCATAACTTTAATGGGGAGGAGGTGCCCATCATAGGTGTAACTAAGGTTGACATAAAAATAGGAATTGATCACATCTATTTGTGAAATTCCATTTCTGATGGGGACGGATTGCCTGAAAAGATTGTCTCCTCTCATAGATGGGGTGAATGGAGTGCTGTGTTCCTTAACAAAAAAACCATCGAGGCCTAAGAAACTAAAATCACAAAACAGCAACATAAATGAATGTCACACCGTTGCTAAAACAAATGATGCTGTGGCGGTATATCTCCAGAATAGTTGCATACCTAGTGTCACTGTTATATTAATGTGTCAAGACAAAATGCAGAGCGATAATGAAGGACTACCTGTACAAATCTACTTGGACCCAAGGAAAAAATGGCAGACTGCCATAGATGAGCACACATTACATTTTTATTTAAAAGAGAAAACAATCAAACATAATATTTATTTATTTATTTATTTATTCATTTATTTATTTATTTATTTATTGCTTCTAAAACAGGTTCAGAAAAACACATTACCACTCTTGCTGAAATACACATGGAAGATGAGCAACCATGGGTTCATGTTGGTATAAATGACTGTTTTAAAACAATAAAAGCCACTTTAGCGCTTGAACAGGAGAGGAGCTTCATTAATGAGAAATTTTTGCAAAAAATAATGGAGAGGGAGGAAATCCCGAAATTTAGGATTAAAAACCAATATGTTTCTGGGTTGGATAGTCCAGACTTTGAAAACCGAATTGCAGGCAGATGCATGCTTAAAATTAGCATTGGGCAAAAAACAATTTACCATAATGTATGGATAGTGAGTGGAGCACAAAATGAATTTTACATGGGCAATGACATCATGCACAGAATGTGTATGGTGTTAGATTTCCTTAATCAAAAAATATGGTCACGCCTGGGTGGCCCGGCACCTGAATTTGAAGACAAACGAAGGGCTTATCATTGTGCACAACTGGTTCCTTATGCAATCGAATTCCAAATGACGAAAGATACTATTATTCCTGCATTTACAAAACAGTTTGCAATAACACTGAAATGCAAAATTGGACAGCAGATGAAAGACTCTGATGCATTTGTATGCCTGAATGAATCCATAAAACAGCAAGGCCTGGATTATGAATACATTCCATTGGTAGATATTGGTGAAGGATCTGTAAAAATTATGGCAAATAATAAAGGTTGTCAGGATATTCATTTAGAGGAAAACTCCCCATTAGGAATGCCCATACAAAAATCATATTATACGGAAGATTTAAATAACATGGTGATTGGAAATATCCCTGAAAAGTATGTAGATGCCAAGGGTGAGTTGCCAGAACACCTGGACTCTCAGCCCAAAGGAATATTTAAAATTCATTCTGTGTATCCTTATGATTCAAATGAGACAGTGTGCTGCCATCAAGAGGATTGCATAAGATTTAATTTAAATGAAAATGAAACAGAAAATCAGCCCATTGAAGTGGAAGCTGATATGCCAAAATATTTAAAAGTGGCAGCTTTACAAAAAGACACAGCCACACAGTTAGAGGAAAGCGCCGAGATTCCCTTACCAGAAGATTTTCCAGAATTTTCCAAAATGGTAGAAGAGCAGATCTCCTTAGCAGATGCGTGTGACAGCAATGAGGATAGGAACAATCTGAGGGAGATATTTATGGAGTTTAAGGATGTATTTGCAAAAGATGCTTATGATTGTGGTTTAACTGATTTACATGTGGCCACACTACCAGAAGGGTGTAGCAGATGTCCAGTGTTTGTACGCCAGTATAGACTATCGCTGGCATGTTTAGAATCATTGGCAGAGATTATTAAAAATTTGGAATCGCGGGGAATCATCAGGCCCATTCATAGCACATCCAATACACATATTTTAGGTGTGTTAAAGCCAAATGGTCAATGGCGGCTATGTGCAGACTTGAGAGAGTTAAATAAAAGAGTACCAGTGTCCAGATGGCCATTGCCATTCATTGATCAGGGCTTAGCTCAGGTACATGGTTCAAAAGTGTTTACCACATTAGATCTCACCTCTGGATGTTGATGCGTGCCATTGGCAGAGGAGATACAGAATTTATTTTCCTTTACATTTGACAGGACTCAATACGCCTGGCTTAGAACGTTCGGGTACATCAATAGTGGGAGTGAATTTGGCATATTTTTGAGAAAGGCCATGCCTGATGCAGCGGAAAGAGGAACCATAGTTTACGTGGATGATGTCTTGATAAAAAATGAAGGCCTGAAAAGTCATTTTGATGAAATAAGACATGTGCTTGGCCAATTGCAGAAAGCAGGCGCCAAAGTATCTTTGCAAAAAGCACAATGGTGCAAGAAAAAAGTGAATTTTCTAGGCCATGAAGTGACTGAACATGGGATAAATCCACAAAAGAAGAAGATAGAGACCATACAAAGATTAAAAGATCCTAAGAATGTGAAAGGAGTAAACAGTTTGTTAGGAATGACAGGGTATAACAGAAAATTCATTGAAAATTATGCTGAAATCACTCAACCATTGACTAAACTGCTTAAACTGAATACTTCCTGGAAATGGGAAAAAGAGCAGTCTGAGGCAATGGCTAAACTGAAGGAATGTCTGGTAAAGGCACCATGTTTAGCATATCCCATAAAAGGTAGGGATTTCTTTATAGAATCAAAGAAATTATGGTCTGTACCAGTCATTGGGCACACAGAGCAGATTTGATCCCAAAACCATGATATATGGTAATCAGGATAGACCCCGATATGTGGATCGATTTACTGATAATGGAAATCAACATAGGGGCCAGTACCCACAATCTGAGAGACAGGACATGAGGCAAAACATGAACTACAATCCACGTCAGTACAATGATTCCCCACCAGGGGACTATAATCAAAGGATGGGTGCACCCCGCTCCCCTCCACAAATGAATCAAGAGTTCAGAAACCATCCCAACAGACATCAATTACCTGAGAGGTATCAGAATAGATCCAATCAGGGGGAAAACAACCAAAATCGACCTAGGCCACAGAAAGAGGATTCTAGAGAGATAGAAAGGTTCCAATGCCTTGAGGCCCAAGTGAAAAAGTTAGCTGAGCAAATAGGAAAGCTCTATACAGTACAAAAAACAACCATCTAAAGATGGGGCTGATGGCCTTAGCAATGACCGGGGGGCTTCTGAGAAGTGACTAAGTACTTTTGACACCTACAGTGCCAGAAAGACAGATTGCCCTGATGTAATTTTGCATAATGACTCTGAGATGCCTAATGATTTAAAAGTGAAAGCACCAATAAATGAACAGAAAATGCAAATACTTCTAAAAAAAGAGGTACGGTTTAACCTAGAACTAAATCAAACATTGAAGATGTGTGCAAATAAAAAAGAAAAACCTGGAATTCCAAAGGAACAAAGAGACAGATTTAAGAAAAATGGCTCATGCATGAGGAATACCAGTGAACAGGGAGTAAGTGGGGATGCTATAGCTCCTTCCCTGGGCAAGCAAAACAATGACCAAACACAGATAGAAAAAGGAAATACTCAAAAGGAGGGTACGGGTCAATCACCTGAAGAATTCTTTGAGCCACATATTTTTGAAGAGGCTGAAAGGGCTGGTATCACACTAAATGATCACAAATGCACAGAATTAAACAATGACAAATTGCTGAATGATGTTGTTACACATGTTCAGTTGGAAGGTTGTAATGTGGTCTCTGATGTTACCCAGATGGATGGGCGAACAGTGGCCACACTCCAAAAAACCTCTGATCATGGAGAAATGAATAAAGTCTTTCGCGCAGAAATGGGTAAAAAGGAGGGAAAAATGTCTTTCCATTTACCAATGTGCTTAGCCAAAGGTGAAAAAGGCCTTAGAAAGGTGAGCCCTGAAATCAGAAAGAATTCACACTTCTTATGTGTATTAGAGGAATTTGAGGACAGATATTATGCACCCATCACTGTAGAAGAAAAATACCACACCTTTGCTATGATTGACACTGGCGCACAGGCCACAATTATGTCCAAGGAGCTGGTAAAGAGTATCAATGAAGTGAGACCCCCACAGAGTCAGATCACAGTGAAGGAAAATCAAGGTCCAGTGCATAACTTTAATGGGGAGGAGGTGCCCATCATAGGTGTAACTAAGGTTGACATAAAAATAGGAATTGATCACATCTATTTGTGAAATTCCATTTCTGATGGGGACGGATTGCCTGAAAAGATTGTCTCCTCTCATAGATGGGGTGAATGGAGTGCTGTGTTCCTTAACAAAAAAACCATCGAGGCCTAAGAAACTAAAATCACAAAACAGCAACATAAATGAATGTCACACCGTTGCTAAAACAAATGATGCTGTGGCGGTATATCTCCAGAATAGTTGCATACCTAGTGTCACTGTTATATTAATGTGTCAAGACAAAATGCAGAGCGATAATGAAGGACTACCTGTACAAATCTACTTGGACCCAAGGAAAAAATGGCAGACTGCCATAGATGAGCACACATTACATTTTTATTTAAAAGAGAAAACAATCAAACAGAATATTTATTTATTTATTTATTTATTTATTTATTGCTTCTAAAACAGGTTCAGAAAAACACATTACCACTCTTGCTGAAATACACATGGAAGATGAGCAACCATGGGTTCATGTTGGTATAAATGACTGTTTTAAAACAATAAAAGCCACTTTAGCGCTTGAACAGGAGAGGAGCTTCATTAATGAGAAATTGTTGCAAAAAATAATGGAGAGGGAGGAAATCCCGAAATTTAGGATTAAAAACCAATATGTTTCTGGGTTGGATAGTCCAGACTTTGAAAACCGAATTGCAGGCAGATGCATTCTTAAAATTAGCATTGGGCAAAAAACAATTTACCATAATGTATGGATAGTGAGTGGAGCACAAAATGAATTTTACATGGGCAATGACATCATGCACAGAATGTGTATGGTGTTAGATTTCCTTAATCAAAAAATATGGTCACGCCTGGGTGGCCCGGCACCTGAATTTGAAGACAAACGAAGGGCTTATCATTGTGCACAACTGGTTCCTTATGCAATCGAATTACAAATGAGGAAAGATACTATTATTCCTGCATTTACAAAACAGTTTGCAATAACACTGAAATGCAAAATTGGACAGCAGATGAAAGACTCTGATGCATTTGTATGCCTGAATGAATCCATAAAACAGCAAGGCCTGGATTATGAATACATTCCATTGGTAGATATTGGTGAAGGATCTGTAAAAATTATGGCAAATAATAAAGGTTGTCAGGATATTCATTTAGAGGAAAACTCCCCATTAGGAATGCCCATACAAAAATCATATTATACGGAAGATTTAAATAACATGGTGATTGGAAATATCCCTGAAAAGTATGTAGATGCCAAGGGTGAGTTGCCAGAACACCTGGACTCTCAGCCCAAAGGAATATTTAAAATTCATTCTGTGTATCCTTATGATTCAAATGAGACAGTGTGCTGCCATCAAGAGGATTGCATAAGATTTCATTTAAATGAAAATGAAACAGAAAATCAGCCCATTGAAGTGGAAGCTGATATGCCAAAATATTTAAAAGTGGCAGCTTTACAAAAAGACACAGCCACACAGTTAGAGGAAAGCGCCGAGATTCCCTTACCAGAAGATTTTCCAGAATTTTCCAAAATGGTAGAAGAGCAGATCTCCTTAGCAGATGCGTGTGACAGCAATGAGGATAGGAACAATCTGAGGGAGATATTTATGGAGTTTAAGGATGTATTTGCAAAAGATGCTTATGATTGTGGTTTAACTGATTTACATGTGGCCACACTACCAGAAGGGTGTAGCAGATGTCCAGTGTTTGTACGCCAGTATAGACTATCGCTGGCATGTTTAGAATCATTGGCAGAGATTATTAAAAATTTGGAATCGCGGGGAATCATCAGGCCCATTCATAGCACATCCAATACACATATTTTAGGTGTGTTAAAGCCAAATGGTCAATGGCGGCTATGTGCAGACTTGAGAGAGTTAAATAAAAGAGTACCAGTGTCCAGATGGCCTTTGCCATTCATTGATCAGGGCTTAGCTCAGGTACATGGTTCAAAAGTGTTTACCACATTAGATCTCACCTCTGGATATTGATGCGTGCCATTGGCAGAGGAGATACAGAATTTATTTTCCTTTACATTTGACAGGACTCAATACGCCTGGCTTAGAACGTTCGGGTACATCAATAGTGGGAGTGAATTTGGCATATTTTTGAGAAAGGCCATGCCTGATGCAGCGGAAAGAGGAACCATAGTTCACGTGGATGATGTCTTGATAAAAAATGAAGGCCTGAAAAGTCATTTTGATGAAATAAGACATGTGCTTGGCCAATTGCAGAAAGCAGGCGCCAAAGTATCTTTGCAAAAAGCACAATGGTGCAAGAAAAAAGTGAATTTTCTAGGCCATGAAGTGACTGAACATGGGATAAATCCACAAAAGAAGAAGATAGAGACCATACAAAGATTAAAAGACCCTAAGAATGTGAAAGGAGTAAACAGTTTGTTAGGAATGACAGGGTATAACAGAAAATTCATTGGAAATTATGCTGAAATCACTCAACCATTGACTAAACTGCTTAAACTGAATACTTCCTGGAAATGGGAAAAAGAGCAGTCTGAGGCAATGGCTAAACTGAAGGAATGTCTGGTAAAGGCACCATGTTTAGCATATGCCATAAAAGGTAGGGATTTCTTTATAGAAATAGGTTTTTCTGAACATTGTATGTCAGCAGTGTTATCACAAAAACATGATTTGAATCACAAAACAATTGCCTATGCAAGTAAGGCATTTTCCCAAATTGAAATTTAATGAATGTGAAAAGGCCCTATTAACCACTGTGTGGGCGATACAACATTTCCACCCCATTGTTCAGGGAGAAAAGGTGATTATTGAAACAAATCATCAACCTTTGCAGTTTTTAGAGATTAAAAGAATTAGGTCAGGTAATCTAGCGCAGTCCAGAATCACTTCATGGATGCTGGCATTACAAGGTTTTCCTGTAGAAGTGAGATATGGACAAAATAAAAAGAGCCCAATTGCTCAAGGGTTAGCTGACTTACATGACTGCGCAGCTGAACAAATATCAAATGAAATGGAAGTGGAACCTAATTGGCAGGAATTTGAACAATCACCACACAAAGCTTTTGATGAAAAAACATGCAAGGATTTGCCAACTGTATATGTGGATGGTTGTGCTTTTCACATTGAAAATGACAGTAATAAACAATTAGTGTCAGGAATAGGAAATGTCTGGTTGAAATGTGAAGGAGTCCCCAGTATAGGGATGAGGATTGGAGCTAGGAGCAGTCAAGTGGCGGAATTGGCAGCCATTTATAAAGCAATTACTACTGCAGTTGATAGAAAGTTCAGTGAAATTGTCCTGGTGACTGATTCTGACTATGCACGGAATAGTTTTGTGGAATATTTACCTGGCTGGAAAGCAAGAGAAATGATTACATACAACAAAAAGCCACTTAAACATGGAAAAATGATACAAGCCATAGACAAATTGGTGTCAGAGAATGATCTAACAATATACTGGAGAAAAATTTGTGGGCATTTAAAAACACCAGGAGAGGATAAGGAGGGAAATGATAAGGCAAACCACCTGGCTAAAATTGGGGCTGTGATGGGAGAATTGCTACCTATTGATGATTTACTGGGTGAAATAAAGACTGATGCAGTAACACGTTCTAAAGCACCAAAGGAGGTAGATCAACCAGTGGTGCAATGGGGCCATGACACGCCAGACCAAGATTTGATTGAGGCACAAAAGAATGATCGAATTTTGGGAATCTATTATAATCATTTGATAGATCCTGAACAAAACCCTTTAACAGAAAATGATTGTATGGGAAAAGAAGAGTTGAGGGTACTATTAAAGAATAAAAGACGAATTAGATTACAAGATGGACTCATGATTAGAGAGTCCATAACAGGACAGATACAGTGGGTGGTACCCCTTTCATTCGGAGGGCTAATGCTACAACATGCACATGATGCAATAACTGCAGGCCACAGAGGTTCACAAATAACATTGGAAATACTGAAAGATTATGCTTACTGGCCACATATATCCCAAGATGTGGAATTATATACTAGGGGATGTCTAGTATGCGCCCAATTTAAACCTGATTCACCAATGCATAGAGCACCATTGATGAAAAGAGGCCTAACTCTCCCATGGTCCGATTTGCAAATAGACTATGTAGGCCCTTTAAAAAGGTCGAGCAGAGGGCACCATTACATTTTAAGTGTGATATGTTTGATGTCGAAGTGGATTGAATGTATTCCTGCACCAGATTGTAGTGCGCAAACAGCAGCCACATTGCTGGTGAACCATGTGTTCTCAAGGTTTGGGATGCCACAAAGAATTGAGTCAGACAGAGGAAGTAATTTCACAAGTACCCTAATGAGTAAGGTATGGCAAATACTGGGTGTGAAAAGGAAACTACATATCGCATATCGGGCAGCCTCTTCAGGTGGAGTTGAACGGAGCAATAGGTCTGTTGTGGATATTTTAAAGAAATTTGTGGCAGAAACAGGTCCCAGCTGGGATTTACGTTTACCGTTGGTTTGGATGGCAATCAGATCAACTCCTGCCAAAGCAACAGGTGTTAGCCCCCATGAAGTCTTGACGGGTAGGAAAATGGTGTTACCACAACACCTACTATACAGAACACACATGAGCAGACACTTGTGAGTGCATCCACAGTTCATGAGTACATTGATGAACTGAGGAAGCATTTGCAGCATGCATTTGCTTTTGTGCAGAGAAATCTGGAAAGGGCTGCTGACAGTGCTAAAACATACTATGATAAAAGAACATCAGTGAGAGAATACAGTGTTGGGGATCAGGTGTACAAGTTTCATTTTGGAAAAAGCAAACAGAAAAATTCTAAATTTCTAGCAGCCTGACAGGGGCCATTTCGAATTATAGAAATGGTCTCTCCTGTGGTTTATAAAATTTTGAAAAATGAAGGTGAAACGGCGATAGAGCAGTTTGTCCACGTAAATCAGATCAAGCCATTCCATCCCAGACACGAGATCAGGCGGCTTGAGCATGTAGAAACAGAAAGCCCTGGGGCTGCTGCCCACTGATACAACAGAAAGTCCCTTGAACACAAAAAGATAAGATAAATGGGTACAATCAGGAGGCAGTGACAGAGAAGTTAAAAAGTTGATTATTATAATGGCACATAAACACTGTAATATATGTAAATAAATAAATAATATAAAAAGTAAAAAAAATATATATATATAATGGAAGCTCATGGTCGGTGTGCAGAATGAAAATGCATTGAATTTAAAATGTTGTTTCATGTATGCTTATTTTCTTTTTAACCTGTGTTTAATTTCGGAAAAAAAAAATGTTTTAAATTTGGCAAAAGGGTGGTTAGTATTGTGCTATATACTTACAGGCCGATTCATGGAATTCCTCACAAAAGTGTCGCACGTGGCTGTCGCACAGCGTGCCCGTGCGAATGTCTGCGCCAGCCGCGTGCGTTAAAATCAATTTCCGCGCACAGCGTATTCATGGATTCTCGCCTCCAAAAGAAGACGTGGCGCAGAGTGGCGCAGCGACCCTGCAGCAGCGCCAGTTACGCCCCCAAGAACGCCCTCGCGCAAGGAAAAGTCATCAAGATCGCAAAACCATCGCAAAGGGCTGCGCCAACCCTGTACCAGTTTACCGGACTGGCAAACAGCAAACGCAAAGCAGGGAACGCGTATTACAGGTGTCGGGAACATGCGTGCGCGAGAAGTTTCACACATGATCTGGCCTGGGGGAGCGTGTGCGTGTATTTCAGGGGTGCGCGAGAAGTATTACACGCGAATGGCCTGGGTGCGTGTATTTCAGGGGTGTGCGAGTAGTTCCACACGCGAATGGCCTGGGCGCGTGTATTTCAGGGGTGTGCGAGAAGTTCCACAAGCGAATGGCCTGGGCGCGTGTATTTCAGGGATGCGCGAGAAGTTCCATACGCGATTGGCCTGGGTGCGTGTATTTCCGAGGTGCGTGAGAAGTTCCACAGGCGATCTGGCCTGGGGGAGCGTGTGCGTCTATTGCAGAGGTGCGCGAGAAGTTCCACACGCGATTGGCCTGGGCGCGTGTATTTCAGAGATGCGCGAGAAGTTCCACACGCGATTGGCCTGGGCGCGTGTATTTCCGAGGTGCGCAAGAAGTTCCACACGCGATCTGGCCTGGGGGAGCGTGTGCGTGTATTGCAGAGGTGTGCGAGAAGTTCCACACGCGATTGGCCTGGGCGCGTGTATTTCAGAGGTGCGCGAGAAGTTCCACACGCGATTGGCCTGGGCGCGTGTATTTCCGAGGTGCGCAAGAAGTTCCACACGCGATTGGCCTGGGCGCGTGTATTTCAGGGGTGCGCGAGAAGTTCTACATGCGAATGGCCTGGGTGCGTGTATTTCAGGGGTGCGCAAGAAGTTCCACACGCGATTCGCCTGTGCGCGTGTATTTCAGGGGTGCGCGAGAAGTTCCACACGCGATTGGCCTGGGCGCGTGTATTTCAGAGGTGCACGAGAAGTTCCACACGCGATTTCAGCAGGGCATGTGTATTTCAGGGGTGAGCGAGAATTTTCACACCCGATTTCAGCAGGGAATGTGTATTTCAGGGGTGCCGGGGAGTCCTACATGTGATTTGGCAGTGTGGGTCCTCCCAGGTGTCCCCTGTACACCCTCCACGGCCCCTGCAGGCAGCCCACACCACAGGGGACTACCCTGCATCCCTGGTCATGTCCCGCAGGCAGCTCACCCAACATGTGCATGCCCCCCAGCAAAGGCACATGTCTCCTTGCACTACTGATCACCAACTCATGTCCCCTTGCACCTCCAACCCCAGCATTGCGGGGCACCTGCCAGCAGGCCCCCCACACATGTCCCCCAGCCAACATGTCATCACAATCTAGATCCCTGGCCCTTATGGTCAGCCTCCAAATGCAAAACACCCACTCGAGTATTGCATCCAGCCACTTAGAAATGGAAATGACATGAAAGAACCCCAATAGCAAGTTTTGAAATGAACACATGGCCCTCACATACACCCAATGGGTGTCAGTGAATCTCAAAACCCATTTCATGATATGCATGATACCAATGAGATGATACTACACATTGAAGTTTGATGAAAAAATGTATTAAAAACAGCATAAATGGAATTAAAAATAAACAAATGACAATGGGAATCAAAAACCAAAAGCATCATGTCCGTAAAATAATGAAAAACGACAAATCATAATCCAAAGGAAAGGTGTCCAAAGTCACAGTTCAAGAAAGTAAATCCAAGGTAAAAACAAAACCGAAAACCATTGCTCCATGGGTAAATCCAAAAAAAAATATAAAAATCCAACAGTCAACTATATACAGATAAACAAACCAGGGTCCATGATCCCAACTGAAGAAATGAAACCTACATAAAAATACTACCTAATAAAATAAAACTATATACAAAAATGTGGCCCATTGTCCAAAAGGTCCAATATAAAAAAAGCAAAGGAAACCTAACACTAACTACATAACTATTTACAAGGGCAGCGGGCTAGTCCGACGGCTCACTGGTTGTTGTCATGGGCGAGGGCATCATCGAACTCCTGTTCAATGGCTTGGAGACGGGCATGTTCCCTGGCCCCGAGGTCCCCCAGGGATAATGCAGTGTCCAGCTCCAACTCCCTGCGAAGACCCTCGAGGCACTCAGCCCGCCTCAGCGCCCTCCGCATGGAGTTCTCCGCCCTGACCATTGTGAGCCGTTCATCCTCTGCCCGCTGCCGCTCTGCACCTATCTGCTGGCCCAACCGCTCCCACACAGAAGCCACTCCCATTCCAGGGTTCTCCTGCCCTCCGGCCGCTGCCTGCACCCCTGATGTTGATGGCCCCAAGCCATGATGCCTCCCACGTCGAGCCTGCCGCTGCCTCCGACGCTACTGCCTGTGCCAGCACGACGGCATCCAGGCTGATGGAAACCACTGACGCCGTCGTGCACATGCCCTGCCCGATGATGTCGTCACATCCTCCATCTGCTGGGTTCCAGTTGCTGGTTTGTCCACCCCTGCTGGACCTCCAACTCCCGACTGTGGCAGGGATGGGATCCCCACCGAGGTGGCTGCATTGGTCGGGGCAGGTCCACAGGGGGCCCTGGTGGCATCTGGGCCGGAAGACGGCATGAGGTACGACTGGCGTATAGCCTCCACAGGGGAGGAGAGGGTCGCCAGAGTGCCCGACACATGTACGAGACCCCCGACCATGACCGCTCCCAACTGGGCCACGTTGGCACGGTGCTCTTCGTGATGACGTGCGTGCTCCCCCCGGGAAGCACGCACCTCATCACGAATGACAGCCGTGCGCAACGCGACACCAATCAGGACCTTCTCCATACGGCCAGGGGTCCCCTCGTCTGCAGGTGGAGGGGGGTCAGATGACATGGACATCCCCACTACCTGCGGACGGGCCTGGGATGGGGCATCCCTGCTGGTGCATGGTGGTGCAGTCACAGTGTCAGGGACAGTGACATGCACAGGCACCTCCACGGCGACCTGTGCTGCCTCCTGCCCCTGGACTGCACCACTTGCACCAGCAGGGATGCCCCCACCAGGCCCCATGTGCGACTCAGTAGCGGCCTACTCCTCCTCAGTGGAAACCACCAACCTGGATGGCTCCACACCGTCTTCCGCCATTGCAAGCCCCTGTGGGGGCTCACCCACCCCTTCCGCTGCAGCCGTGGGGGCATCCCCGCCGCTTAGCTCCACAGCGCCGTCTCCACCCTCTTCTTCACTTTGCGCTGTGTAGAGGGAGACATAGAACACAAGCATCAGGGTACTGTACAATGGTCCCCTAGACAGGAAGCAATAGCAGATGAGTGGCACTGTCAAAGATCACTTCCATCATGTCCCTCCACAACACATGGGTCAGTGCAGGCAAAACACATGCAGTAACAGGCATGGCGCATGCTATGGACATAAGCAAACATCTCCAAGGGACTCTTGAAGCATACAATGTTGTTTTTGGACTCACATGCATCATGGGTCATGCCTATCACATGCACACACTTCAACGTACTTTCATCCATCTGGACTCGTACACCCCAGACACAGTGGATGCAAGGATAACTAGGCTGCATCAGTGAATCTGAACATTGTCACAGACATGTGTCATGCATCCATGGCATCCACAAGTCACAGACACGCAGGTCAGAAACACAGACAGGGACACCATACATGTACATGGCATCAGCACCCATCTCTCACCCACACCCATGTCCAGGAACAGAGACTGGCATGCTCTCATGTGTCCATTCCGCATAGGGCTCCCCATGTTACATTTAAACACATACACCAACTGTGTGCTTCACACATTACTGGTCTCACATGCATGACCATGATGTCCCTGCACACACACACGCGTACATGGCCTATGTCACACATACAGGCAAGTATCAGACAACCAGCACGCTGCAACATGCCCTGTCTCACACAGCAATGCTTGGCCACTTACCGCTTGACTCCAGACGGGTCTGCCTCTCAAGGATCTGGGCATGGAGCGCTGGGCATACGCGTTCCAGGATCCTCAGCTGGATGGTACTCATGCTGCCCCGGCCCCCCTCCACGAGGCGCCGGGCCTTTATGCCGGTCCTGGACCTGAAGTCCTCCCAGCGCTTCTTGACTTGCTTGATGTTGCGGGTTGCCACCCCCTCCGCGCTGATGGCAACCACAAAGTCGTCCCAGATCCTGTCCCGTCCTTCCTTGTCGGCGCGTGGTGATCCGAAGAGGGCATCATAATGCCCCAGGACAAGCTCCACCAGGACACCAACTTCCTTCTGACTGAAGCTGGTGGCCCTCTGCCCCTCTGGCTGGGGGTCGCCAGTGGTCTCGGATGGTGTTTGCCCCGACATGGCGACCCCCGAGGCAGGCGTGGGTGGGCAACTGGGTCCTGGGGCTGGGCTGTGGAGCGATGGTATCCCAGTCGGGAGTGTTCTGTTCCAGCAGGGGTGGACACAGCAACTGGACCCCTGCAGATGGCTGATGTGCAGGCACCAAATGGCAGGGCACGGTGGCAGCAGGCAGGCAGGCAGCAGCAGATGGCTCGTGGGAGGCTGCTCGGGGCTCTGGGGGGCAGTAATTCGGCCTTTTGGGAAGGAGCGTGGTCTTCCGTGTGCTTACGCGTGGCCAGCTTGATACGGAGTAATTTGACACGTGAAAATTCTGCACGTCAGCGTGTGAATCGAGGAAAGGCCCTTAGCGCGTAAGCGCGTCAGCACGCATATGCAATTCCATTGGACCAAAGTCCCTTAGCGCGTATGCGTGTCTGTGACGTATCGCGCACAGCCGTTGCTTTTCATGGGGTGCGGTGCGTGTGTTTTGCAGGCGTTGGGGTTCACACGCTATTACTTCACAGCGGGTGGGTGTTGGCTATGCGTTTTTCTACACGCAAGGCAGACAGTGAGTGGTACCCTGCTCCCCCAGGCCCGATCACGTGTGAAAACACCCGCGAGCCCCTGAAATACACACACCCAGGCCAATCACATGTGAAACTTCTCGCGCACCTCTGAAATACACGCGCCCAGGCCAATCGCTTGTGAAACTTCTTGCGCACCCCTGAAATACACGGGCCCAGGCCAATCGCATGTGAAACTTCTTGCGCACCTCTGATATACACGCGCCCAGGCCAATCGCGTGTGAAACTTCTTGCGCACCCCTGAAATACATGCGCCCAGGCCAATCGCATGTGGAACTTCTCGCGCGCCTCTGAAGTACACGCGCCCAGGCCAATCGCATGTGGAACTTCTCGCGCACCCCTGAAATACACGCGCCCAGGCCAATCGCATGTGAGAAACTTCTTGCGCACCTCTGAAATACACGCACACGCTCCCCCAGGCCTGATCGCGTGTGAAACTTCTCGCGCACCTCTGAAATACACACACACGCTCCCCCAGGCCCGATCGCGTGTGAAACTTCTTGCGCACCTCTGAAATACACGCACACGCTCCCCCAGGCCCGATCGCGTGTGGAACTTCTCGCGTGTGTAGAACTTTGGCGCACATTTTTTTCCTGCGCAAGGAAGACTACCGCCTGCTTTCATGTGGCGGACATGTATGGGCCTGTGCGCGTCTTTGGCCGTGCGCTGTTTTTCCCTATTCGATTCCATGAATACGTGTTGTAGGCAAGCGTGTTGGCGTTCTGCGCACTTGCCTCCTGTACTTCCCCCGTGACGCCCACATTTTCACAAGTTGTTCCCCATTCTGCGTGTAACGCCCCGTGTTACGCCTACTTTTGTTATTTTCGCCGCGCTATGTGCGAATTCGCTGTGGCCTTATCGCACAGCGTTCGATGACCTGTGCGCCAGCGTGCGCCAGCGTGCGCCGCGCACTTTTTCAGCGCACATCCCACATTTTGCACGTGCACGGACTTCCATGAATAGATGTGCGATGTTTTCTGTGCGATAATCGCACTTGCACTGCGATTTTCGCTATTTCTCTGCGAATCGCACGTTTTCGCACGCATGCGCCGTTTTTCGGCGCACATTAATTCCATGAATCGGCCTGTTAATCTGTTTCTTTTCTATTTTGGTTTAGAACATTTACTATTTATACCAAAGGTCACAGGAGACGATGGAGTCCTGGAGTCCCTTGGATGAAGACCAAAAGTTGCCTGCCTCCAAGTGGAGGTGAAGACAAGATAATCAGAATGCCAAAAAAGATGACTCCTATGGATCCAAGATGAAAGAGTACTCGAATGAACCAAATGATGTGACATCGGTGGTCGGGACATATCAGAGGCAGACAAGAGTCCTGACATATGGAGTTCCACGTATTTATTATTTTAATTAATTGTTTTAATCTGTTATGTTAATTATTTGTTTTAGTTAGTTGTTTTATTTTATTATTTTCAATTGACTTCAAGTATACAATTGAAATACTGGACTGAACACTTCCAATGGGAAGGCAAATGTAGAACATTTTATAAGAATTGATAAATTCAGTTGAATTTTAATATTATATTGATTGAACAGTGACTTTCAATTTTCATCCTCACAACAAGGATGTTAATTGCATTGGTTTGTTACATTTTTGAAAGAAGGAAAGGAACAAGTTGGATTTTTTCCAATTGTGGCTCGGATTAGCCAAATTCAAAAAAAGTAGGGTGTGTAAGGATATTTGGCGTGTTACAGCACAGAGTACAGCACTACTGCACAGGATCAATGTGTAGCATGTTTTTTTTTTATGCAGCGCCAATGCATGGGTGGTGCATTGCTATGATGCAGTTGTTTCAAGCTATGTTTTGCCAGTGTAACATGGACATATAAGTAAGGGCAGGTTATTCAGTCAAAAACGATTTTTACATATAAAATGCAAATACATTTTTCACAGTTAAAAGCACACATCTGTATCTTCAAAATGAACACCATTTCTCACCTGAAATGCCTATGTTGCAAGTGACACATTTGGTAATTAACAAACTAATATCACTAACAAGACTAATAATTATAACTCATTAATAAAAGAATGTGTCTTCACTGCAAAAAGAGGCAGACTATGAAAATCAGTTTTAAACACACATTCAAGTTTTTTTTTTCTTTGCCTTCCTGTGCTCTGTCCACAGTAACTGCAGGAAGCAAAGACTTCGAATAAGCAGGAAATCAGCTTGTTACAGTTGCGACTGTACAAGAAGAGCCATTGTTAAAAGTAGGAGGATAGAACATGATTGATTCTGATTGGAGCACGTCACATCAAGCATCATGTTAGAGGCTGTGACTAGTGTTTTTGCGGCAGAATCTGGGGGAGAAGGGAGAGACATCTTGACACAGCTCGAAGAATGATGGAGTCGGCAAAAAGGGAGGCCCGGGACATAGTTCACTACCGTATATAAGATAGTGAAAACTACCACATGATAGTTCGCTGCCGTAGATAAGACAGAGAGAAATTGCCCATGGTGGCACACTAAAAATGAAAATGTGGTGTTCCTGAAATGCAAGCCTGAGGTCTCTCTAGTGATTACACGTAAAATGTAAACAAAAATAAGGGGTTCTGGATATTGGGGCCACAAATAAAACAAGGGAATTATGCTCACCAAAATACCACCAACCACGCATGTCTGTGTGCTGAAATAATGCATGTCCACTGTATTGTTGTTGTACATGGCCCAATCTGAATACAAGGAGTGATTGTTGTTTTTCGGCGGTAAGAAAATACCGCCAGGACCCAAATCTCCACAAAAATACCCTACAGCCTCAAGCCCAGAGACTGCATCTCTCGAGTGCTGAAATCCCTTCACTGGCTCCTCGTGGCTGAAAGGATCCAGTTCAAGACCCTCTGAAATGTCCACAGGGCTTTCTGTGGCGTGGGACCTACCTATTTGCAGAGTTGCCTACCTAAATACTGTCCCTCACAAGCCCTCCGCTCATCTACCTCCAACCTTCTGCAAGTGAGCTGGTTCTCCAAGCAGAGATTTGGAGTGAGATCCTTATCCTCAGCCGGTGCCCCCCTCTGGAATAGCCTCCCTGCCGCCCTCTGTCTTAAGCCTGATCTTCTTAAGATCCGGAAACTCCTCAAGACCTTCCCCTTCTCCTCTTCCTTCTCTCTCCCTCTACCCTTCTAACCTGGCTCGCCACTCTTTTCCTCTCTGCCTCTTCTTCCTTACAGCTTTCTGACTGGCTGCCTGGTGTACCACAGAGTCTCACAGGTCCTGCACATCCACACCAGTCCTCTCTCGCACTTGCCTCAGGACCCTGAACCTCACCCACCCTCACTGCACTTGAGAAACAACCCATGAGAGTGGCTTCTCTGCACTTACCCCAGTCTCCATTGACAGGGTGCACTTGGACCTCCCCCTCCCTGTGACTGTCAGTGCACTTGCACAATCCGAATGCACCACACCTGAAGATCGTCTGTCTGTTCTCCCTTGTCCTCACCCCTTAATTGCACTTGGTAAAATTGCAGAATCGTTGTCGGGCCTATTTGCTGTGTCTCAACTGTTAGATTTATTATATGCACTTACTCTGCCTGTGCAGACAATTATTGTCTCAGAATTTCAACGGCTCTGAGCGCCTATTGTTTTCCCACAATTGTTCCACCCTCCTTGAGCACTTTGAAACACTTGGCTGTGTATAGGCGCTTTATAGATAAACAATACCATCTGGTCCCTCAACAACACCTGTCCCTCTAGATTCTACCTTTAGCTCCCTCGCCCACAGTCTGATCAGCCTCACACCTCATTCTACACACCGTGCATGCCCCACCTGGGCATTCAGTGCTGCACATTTGATGATGCAATACATTTTGGAAAATAAAGTTCCAATGTCTTTTGCTTCATTACATTACACACTTTGTATTTGGAGTAGCAACAGAAAAAGCGACTGCAGTACATGTATATTGAACATGACACAAAATTGGATGACAGTAACAAAATATGTCTGGTAGATTTGAACCACAGGAGTATACAGAGTCCATAAACTAAAAACAACCTGTAGATCCTATCAATCACTTTTTGTTCATTTTATTTTTATTGTGCACATAGTTTATTTAAACTTTCTTGAACAGTTACAATAAAATACAAAAGATAAACATCGCCTTTACCTTATAAAAAATTACAGTCAGTTCATCAATAAAATAATGCAGTGATTAAAAAAGAACCAAAAATAATACAAAATAAACTAAATCGTTAAGATAACAATTAAACTACCTTGTCCCTTCACTTGAAATCTATTTCATATCAAAACCTAAAAACGGTCTATTCTAAAACACAAGGCTCTACTGCGTCTTTCATAGCTAGTTTGTTTTAGTAGAAAGCTACTATGTTCATAACAACAGATTTTGCCCCCATCAGATTAGACCAGAATTGAGCGCCTCTTATATTTTGTCGGGATGGCTAACAAAAGCTCTGTACCCTCTTGTGTAGAGGTGTGCCAACACTATACAAGAGGTCAATATATGTCTCCTCGTCTCAACTGCAGCTGAACAGTGTCTGCGGGTCCTGTCCTGGGTATCTGCATTCATCCATCTACTAATACATTACTTGGTTTGCAATATATCCATGCAGAGCTGCTATGTAAATCTTCATAGCTCTGGAGGTAACCACTTGGTTAGGTAACTACACAATTGACCGTGCTTGAAACCCTGCGTAGCAAATTCCCTGTATCTCTCAAGGGTCTATAATTGGTCAATGCGAGTGATCAAGTCAATTTCTTGTGCCTTTCTCTTTAGGATTATTTCCAGATCAGGCCGTCCAGGGAGTTCTTTTGTTGCCATAAATGCAACCGCTGTGGATCCTTTGGGTCATTATCCCGCATGGCCGGTGACACTTAGGTATCCTCAGGGTAATGGTGCTATGCACGAGGCAAGAGCATCACATTAGAATGTTTTGCTTGAAAAACACTGTGTTCATTTACTTCTTGAAAATGATGCCTCAAATGTGTACGTTCACAAGGTGGTTAATAGAAGGTACAATGAAGTAATGGCCATCCTCCTGAATGCAATGAAGCTAAACCTTTCAAGGGCAACCGTAGTCTCAGCTGCAAAAACGACATCCTCAAAGCTTCCCCCGGTTTCCAGCAAGACCTTGAAGTAGGTAGGAGCATATTTGGCAGAGACTACATGTCCAGCATGCGCTGCATTAGAAGCACCGCATTCTCTGTAGGCATGTATCTGGCAAAGACTGCACATCCAAGGGCGGCGTTAAGAGCACAAAAACAAAACTCTGTAGGTGCAAGCCTGGCAGAGACTACACATCGTAGCATGCATTGTGTTAAGAGCAGATCACTCACTGTAGGTGCATATATGGCTGAGACTACATGACCCAGAATGTACTGCATTAGGAGCATAAAACTCCCTGGAAGTGCATACATAACTGGTAGAAACTAAACATCAAAGAATGCACTGCATTAAGAATACAAACATCAGTGTAGGCGCATATATCTGGCAGAGACTACACATCCCAGCATGCACTATGTTAAAAGCACAGAGATCTCTGTAGGTGCACAGCTGGGAGAGACTACACGACCCAGCATGCATCGAGTTAAGATCACAAAACTAATTGTAGCCACATATCTGACAGAGTGTACACATTCCAGCTTGCTCGTTGAGAGCAAACACCACACTCTGGGCGTATCTCTCTGTGCCCTGAACGTGAGATTGCCCTCCCAAGCAGTTGAAACACAGATTGCTCACCCAAGCATGCTCTACCTTAACAACAAATGAGAGCAACCCTCTCATTGATGTTTCCCATTTGCACCCCAATGCCATACTTACACCATAGATTACTCAGGTGGTTCACTTCATGCTATGCCCCCACAATAGCATTGTGCTTGAGCTGTCAAGCTGTCCTCTCATCATCTTGAAGGAGCTGATGTATACGAATGCATATATACCTTAAGGGGAGGGGAGGAAAGAAGGTCAGTTTCAGCACAATATACTGCATATAGATAGACTGCAGTTCTCTCCATTACACCATAGTAAATACTCATACAGATGCTTGATCATTCTCCTCTCTGGAAGGGCTTTTCCACTGGTTTGGCAGAAGATCGTAGATGGCGTCATAGATATCCTCAGACTTAGTAGCTATTGGTGGATCTTCCAAATCATGTGCCAGCGCCACAAAGCTCTTGGCATTGCAGGGAGAGCAGTAAGAGCAGCAATTGAAATATTGACACTCTTAATACCCGTATGGCCACCCCAACAAGGTGGCCTTACAAAGGGGCTGTATGCTATATAGCAGGAGGGGATACCAGGTGTGTAAGAATGAATCTGCTGGGTCATTGCTTAATCGAGCACCAAATGAAGATCAGCCATTTGTGTATGGGGCCATCATTAAATGCCACATTGACAGATAAACAGGTCTCCCTGAGTTTGAGGCCAACCTGAACGACACCAATGCCGAAGTACTTTATCCTAAACTGAAATCAATTACATATAATCTTCCTGTTTGAACTAATCCGTCTTGTTTACAGCCGTTGAATAAGCTATGGGATGTGTCCCTGGCTGTAAGACTCCTTCGTGTGGACAGCTCTGTGCTGCCCACAGCAGAGGCCTTTCCTGGCCAAAACATGCTCAAATGCAAAGTTCTATGAAAAGACCTCCCACTTGAAAAGCTCCCAAGCACACAATGTCCAGCTAACATGTCCACATAACAGGAAGAAAGCGGTACAATTGTAGATGTCCCCGATCAGCCAGGCATCCAGCGAAGAAGCAACAATAAAGTACATACAATAAATACATTAATTAAAGGTGCCAAAAAGTAACGCACACGCCTGCATAGATTGCTTGACTGACAATTGCTAACATGAAAATTGAAAGAGGTATACTGTACTACATTGTGTATTAAATGAAGAGAAAGGGCTGTGGCCAAAGCCCTATTGTAAGCTACTGACAGTACACTTGTCCAGCCAAACACCTACATCTCCTGTCAGGGTTGAAAAAGGGTATCCTTGTCATGGGGCAGCTCCGCAAAGCACAATATACTGTCCATAACACCTAGTGAAAATTGAATATGTAGTGTATCTCTGTGCATTTAGGACAACACCATGGAGAGAGTGGAGAGGCATGAAAAATCAGTGAAAATTACTAATCTCGATGAGACCAACTGCAATTGTGTTATTTCATTTGGAGCAACACATAACCCTTAATCAGTTGAGACAGGTATTATTGCAAGGCTAGGCTACTGCACACATCAGAGTACTGCAATGACTAGGACAAATTTGGTGTCGAGGTTCACATAATTTTTTTGACCTTCTTACACCAGACTATGCCTCAACACCTCTGCCAGCAGTAAGCAGGGAAAGCCTACGTCAAATTCGGGCCAGCTGGACTCTCTCGCACTCACGCTTTCTCCTGACCTCTCTCAGGACCCGTTCACATGCCATACCTCGTGTGTTGTTTTTTACCTATGCCCAGCCAGCCCTCCTCAGCCTTATCGTGGCCAAATGCGCACACCTACTCTGTGATTTCCCACATTTTGGACTTCGGTCGCCAAGGGCGTTTCCATCACTAGCGCACTGAGACTATAATAATGGTAAAAGGTGCTATGTAATTGTCAACTACAATACAATACAATTGTCTACTTTGTTTCTTCTAGCTGCTATGTGAGCTTGGTGCATTGGGACGATCAGCCAACATGACTGTCCTGCTGACTTTCCAGTTCTTGTATAAGCCACTAAAATTGCACATGTAACTGGTGCAACGTGAGCTTATCATTTATAATTGTTCATTTATAACATGCTTAATACCAACCTGTGTTGGCGTTTCACTGTCTCACTTCCAAGACAAACGTGTTGCCCCTGATCTATCCTTCTTCCCCATCCTTAATCTCTATTTCTCAAGTCTGATGATCTGTATCAGTTGTCGGGGCTTAAACATGTATTGATGACAGCTCATGCCTTAACTGACTATTGTTCTTGAAACCTGGATCAATGTACTATTACAGTTCACATGTTCTCTTACCTAAGCATTTCAAGATTTAACTGTTTATCTGCCTTGTTGATAATACCTTTTCTTGAATCCAGTCAGATGCATGATAAGATATGATATGATAGGTTATTTATAACACGCTTAATAACCACAGGTTTCTAAGCGTTGACCCGGGGATCAAAATTGTGTTGCTCCGTGTCGTCTTGCTTCCAAGGTGAACATGTTGCCCCTGAGCTATCCTCCCAACTTCATGAAAAGACAGGGCCTACTGTACAACTGTGAATTAAAATGCCAGTACCACAAGGGTGCATTAAATGTTCTTGACCCACTTCATCTGTTAATCGCACCCTATACCTCTCTATATTCAACCAACTGCCAAAAATAGTCTTGATTCGATTATCAAAACATCTGACTATGCAGTGAAGTATTTGGTAAATTCTTGTACAATCCCATATTTCTGGAAAAACTCTCACTAAAGGTACATACTTTCTACTCCCAGCATGGGCAAAGCAACTCCAGCTTTTCAAATAAATACAATTCTGGACTATTTTTCTGCATCTAGGCCACACTCATCCTATATTCACGTTTCTGAATCTTGAATACTGGGAATAACACAGCCCTGCAGTCAGATGCCAGAGGAAAAAAGTTTCAGTCACTCTCCTAGACGCCCATCTCTTTGTCTCAGACTTCCATACAAAGGCCAGAGAATGCACTCGCTTTATTTGCACTGCTTTGAGAAATGCTCAGGTCACCTTATTCAAAGATGCAGTGTCCAGCCCCCTTACATACATTAGTGTTACAGGGCACTCCCGACACTAATGTCTGACAGGCTCCAAGCAACCATGTGGTTACTGGAAGCACATTTCACAGAGACAGGCTGTCAAAGGGTCCTTCTCTGTGAAATGCCTGAAAAAAAAGAAAAGCAGCAACATCTCAGTTTGGGGGATGGCAATGTTAGTTTTAAGGCCTTGGGTTAACCTGCCGCTGTCACACTTACCCAAAAAATCCTGACAGGTTCAGAAATGATCCTGTCATGATTTGCGCCTCCCTCGCGCCTGTTTCGAAAGGCGCAGGGGGATGACCCTCATTTTAGTGCATATAAAAGCACATCCCATTTATGAATTCAGGATGCACTTTTAAATGCCCTGACACGCCCCTTTATTTGCGCAAATGCACAAAATAGCAAAAAAAGGGGGGCCTCTGAATGAGCGCATCTAAGATGCGCTCATTCAGAGGCTCTTTGGGAATTGTGTTTCTCCTTTTTTGGTGCAAGTCAAGAGATGCAATGAAGGTTTTAATTGCTGAGACTATAAAGCCATTAGACTAATTGTTTAAGATTACTATAGGGTTATTCGAGTTCTTCTCTGTACCTCAAAGGCAGTGGATAATGTTTGAGACATCTGTAATATTTTAGCCAGGCGATATACTGGATAATGGATTGCACTGAGTATTTTTTACTACACATCTTTTCTATTTGCATATTTGTGAGGTCGGCAGCATTTCAAGGTGAATTTGTGAGTTAAGATGATCTGATGGCTCAGCACACAAAGCCCCATCGATTTGTTTTTACCATATTTGAGGGGCTGGCAAAAAGTACACAAATTGTATTTAAAAATACAAACAATTACATTGCACTTCAAGCCAGAGTCTAGCCAGTTAGCGCAGGGCTGGGGATTGAACCTGTGCTGAACTGCATTGTATTGTCTGCAAGAGAAGTGCTTGCCCATGGGCTATCTTCCCGTTCGGGTCCTTATGAGTTAGGACGGTGCAATACTGGAGAAGATCCATCAGTTCCTGCGCACTCTTGTATTAGTTCCAGTATCCGTTCAAATCAAAAGATTGGTGTAGTTGATGAAATTTGGTTGCCATGTAGCGACATTTCTCCGGAGACAGAGCAGTTGCAACACAGCGGGTGAATTATTAGGTGACTTCAGATGGTGTAAAGAGAAAATGAAATACGGAGTGCATCTAAGGAAGTCGTGTAGACCTACTCATAAAGGTGCAATTTGAGGGAGATATTTGGCTAATGTCTACTTCACCTTCACTTTTAGATCACTTTTCTAACATTATTTTGTGGATGAGCAGCGATGCTAGGCCTCATGAAAGATCTTATGATGCTGTTTTAGGTCGACTAAATCAACACACTGTGCTGTTGCTAAATGGCCATGGATCATACACCAGTTCATAAAAGGGTAAGCTGGGATCAATAGGTGGAGGATCACCTGGCAGATGGCAGGATTGAATGAGGCTTCATGATCTTGGCATAGTAGGTTACAGGAAAAATATAATGGTCAATTATAGTTTGATGCAAATATGACAAACATATATGGTTTTAGGGAGTGTGGTCAAAGTTACGAGCCTTAGTTGTCAAGGCTATAAGCTGAAGGAGGCGATAACATGTGATGGGAGAACACTCAGAAGGAAATATGAGCTGTTGTTATACAGCTATAGTGAGCTAAGCTAATTTGAACCTCCTGATTAAAAATGACTGCCACAAGGAAGGTAGCGCCAAGAGAAGACTGGTGTGTTACCTACACATTTGCAGCTATGATCAGTGAGACCACAAACACACATGTGCTCACACCTAGCTGGTGAGAACAATTACTAGGTCCCCAAAGATGAGGACTACACCGCATGTGAGGGCTACCATGGCGACTAGTCAACAGACAACACATATCCATCTGTAATGAACATCTCTACGTTAGGGAGAAAGGTATCCCTGTAGATCACCTGGGAGACAAGTGCAGCATCAGCCAACCAAAAAGCAGTGCGTCCACGCCCTGGATCCAGCATGGTAACCCTGGACTCAAAGACGGCAGACAGGATCTGTCTCTAAAACAATGGAATTAGGGCTTCATTGCCAGTGGTTAAGCCACCGAGAAATGGCTGTGGCTGTGGATGTCCATGAATTCACAGATCACAGAGCAGGAGGCCTGTGACAGGGACAGCTGTTGCTGGATTGATCACAAGGATATCGCACTGCATCGTGTTCTAATGCATTTACTTTAAGGCTGAATAATACATGTAATAAGAGTAGCAACACGATAAATCTATTCCTTGTAGAAAACGTGTTTCCTCTTGCTATGCGAGAAAACTGAGAAAGCATTGCTTTTTAAAAATGTTTGACGTGAGCATTTGGTTTTCAGTAACACTGGCCCTTTGTATCTCATATATGCTTAGATTGGATCTGCGCATGCGTGTCGGTCGGCATAAGCATTCTGACAACGGCTTAAACAAGATAGGCACCAAAAAGAAATACATTTGAAAAAAGCATGAGTGCAATACTTTGGTATTCAGAAAAGTATAACTGCTGTTTTAAGTTGTACAAATAGCATAATTTTCAAACGCATTCTGTCAAAAACATGTTCTAACAATTGTATATCGCGCTTTGCAGTCCATTCTCTTCAACGTAGAGCTTCTGCATGAAGAAGACAGCAGGGGGGCATCCAGGAGAATGGGACTGATGCAATGGAAGGCACTGAATGCTTTTTACTATGCCCTTTTCTCTGAGCGCACCCCGCCCCCAAGAATGAAAGTAGACGTTCAAGCTACATGTGAGCCGCATACATATGCAGCATGAAAGGCAGTATATTTACAAATACATAAAGTAATTCTCTAGATGGGTAAAGATTTTGGGAACGTGAGTGGATAGCGCACGACAAAAGAGGAGGTGACACAGAGAAACATTACAGACAAAATGCAAATTGACGTTTATTTTCACTGCTGGAAAAGTTTTTGTCCTGTGTTGCTATGACTTAATAGAAATTACAAATTCCCTGTCCCTAGAGAATGTTCATACCCAATGATTTCTTCCACAGTTATAGCATGGGAAAGAAACAAGAAAACGCAGATATGCTAAACACAAGATTGAGTAGTTTTGGAAAGAAAATTTAAAATATTCAGTGCTGTCCAAAACAGACGATTGTTAAGTCCTTGACCAGGACAAACGATTTGAGACTATAATACAATATGATTAACCCTGAGTGTGAGTGGTTGCCATTATCGAATGTTCATAAACCACTAGTCGAAGACAAACGCAGAACACATATATACAGTCTGTGTTTTCATAGATATTTTTTGTAAAAATGTGCAATGTGTCCATATTTGCATTCTAGCAATGGTAATAACAGATAAGAAAAATATATTACACCCATTTACCTAGAAACAAGCATTCAGGGTAACTATCTTTAAGGCATTGTTAATATAAAGATTAATAATTGCAATAGCAATTTAAAATGGCGGCCCTACAGATATCATTTTGAAAATGATACGCTTAGTGCCCTACATTCATATACAAAAATGTCCTGTAGTTATTTCGTGTAGTATTTATAGGGTGTGTGTCTTTATTTGGCACACACGTGCCATTTGCTTTTTTCATATTTAATTGCACTCATTATTGTCCCATTATGTGATTAATGGATATTATGAGAACAAACACACTAATATACTTTATCCACTTACGAGTAAATGCCTTAAGGGCCTTTTTCCATTTCTAGTGTGATGAGGCCTCATGAGAAATCATGCTACAAAACAAATTGTGTTGAACGTTTCAGAAGGCGAATAAATCAAACTGAGACTGCAAGCAAAACACTCTTTTCCTCTCATTTCTCTCTATTAGAAACTGTTAATGCATGCACACGGGTTCTTAACTGTGGCTCAAAACATATATATAGTTCTCATTTGTTTGTTTGTTTGCAAATATATTCAGCATAGTATATTTTGTCTGGCTAACCACTTCTTTAAAATAGAGAAGAAGTGTTGTCCTTCAGATCCTTCAAATGGTGCCAAAGTAAGAAAGATATCAAAAGGGCCTCTTCTCATGGACTCACCAACTTAACCATAACAACGGAGACACGACTGCACATATATGTATTACTATTAACAATCTTTATTTTGAAGCATATAACAACTTAAAAAGGCATAAAAGCATATAAAAAACGCAAAACAGCAAAGTATACAAGGTTATAGTAATTATGGCTATGAAAATACATTAGACAAGTTTTAAAAAAATACATATTTTCAAACAAACCAACATTGGCATGTCATCATTTGGCCCACTGCAGCCTAAAATGTTCTGGCAGTTTTCCGCGATCAGCTGCAAAAACATATATACAACCGCTGCAACCTCTCTGGTTGGAAGAGAGTATATATATTTAATTAACCTTGGGTTATTAAAAATCATACAGAAAAACAAGGAATGCGTAAAATCGCCTTTTAGAGTAAAATTAGTTGGGCCCCCGAAAGCACAATTCTGAGCCGATGTGAATTCTGCCAACATGCATGTTAACCAATGACAATAAACGGCTTGCCCTTAGATGGAACAACATGCTCATCTTACGTTTCCCAACAAACCAAATTAGATAGTCACTGTTGAGCCCATTACATCCATGATCATTGTACATCCATTCTGCGATCCATAAATGTGTCCCAAACAATGGATACATCGTTCTTTGAGACGCTTGCCAGAGCAGCATAGATACTCGCCCAAGGGACATAAATACTTTTTTCATGTGGGTCAGCCAGGAGATATTCCTGCCAGCATCTGAGATCATCAGATTCTTTATAATCTCATGGGGGGGGCAAGGCTATAGGGTGGGGTCCCAACATTTCTTTTTTTACCATAGACTGAGTGGAGAAAAAAACTTGCTCACGCCTACAGCCCAAATCGCTGGACGGATTTTCACCAAATTTGCGGCTAGAGTGGCGGCTTGGTCCCGAAAGCGTGCTTTTGTAAACTTGGTGGAACAACCAAAAAGTAGATAAAAAAATGTGTGATATTTATGTCTGCTCCGCGGACACACTTCCCTGTTCGCTCCGCAGACAGGACACCCATTGGCCAATTGGCTTACGTCATGTCCGTGGACAGACAACGTTTTCGCCGATTGGTTGGAGTGAGGTGTGAGGTGCGTCAAATTTTCTCGATGCACCCACCATGTTGGATCCACAGATATCCACGGACAGCACGACGTGGAACAGAGCTGGAATTCAATTTTGAGGAGTGTGTTGGTGTGTCAGAGTGGCTGGAGACGGTGGGGGAGTGAGAGATGGGTCAAATGCTGTATTTGTTTAGGTGGGAGAAGGCCGTGATGTGATCATGGTGTCCACGGTCACTGCGATTGTCCGCGGACAAATCAAACACTGGTTGCACTACTGGGAATTGTACTATGCTCTGATGTATTGGTTTTGGGTAGCTAGTACAGTATTGGGTGAAGAGGTTATGTATTGAAGAGTTTGTGCATTTTCTGTATTCTTTGTTTTAGAAGGTTAATTGAAGTGGATAGGTTTTGAGGTGGTTGTGTTATGTTTTTGGGTTGTGGTCAGTTGGCAGGAGTTTGCTTGCATGGGCGTGTTATGCTGCGGTGGTTTTTGCCAGCACCTAGAGTCTTGGGTGCATGGCCAAAGGCTAGGCCATAGGCCTTCGACTATGCACCCAAGAGTCAAGACGCAGGCCACAACCACTGCAGCATAACACACCTATGCAAGCAAACATTTTGAGTGTGGTATGTGGTCTGCATAGGGGTTATGTTTTTAAAATGTTGTGTACTTATTGACAGTAGTGTAATAGTTTTATAGGATAGTGGACATGATGTGTGGTAGTTGGTTTGTTGGATTGTGTTTAGAATGTTGGCATCTAAGACTCTAGGTATTTTGGGGTTGTAGTTAGTGGTCAGGTGTTTGCATGGGTGTGTTATGTTGCGGTGGTTGTGACTTCATTGTATACTTATTGTTTGCTTTGTTGAGGCTGTATGTAGAATTTTGTTTAGGAGATGCAGTGAAGACTGTAGGCCTTGGCCACAACCACTGCAGCATAAGGTACCCTTGCAAGTAAACATTTTGGGTTGTGGTCTATGGCCAGTTGGCTGCTTCAATGGGTGTGTTATGTTGTGGTGTTTGTGAGTCAAATAATGATATACTTCAGGTTTGCTTTGATGAGGCAGGCCATGCAGTCAAGACTGTAGGCCTTGGCCACAACCACTGCAGCATAAGATACCCATGTACGCAGACATTTTGGGTTGTGGTGTATGGTTAGGTGTTTGCTTGCCTGGGTGTGTTATGTTGAGGTATTTGTAAGTCCAAACATGATATACCTACTGTTTGCTTTGTTGAGGCTGCATGCAATTGTTTCAAGACATGGAAGATTGGAGTATACATTGTTTTGTTTCCAATCTCTGTGATAAAAGAAAAGATCACATGTTAGTGCACATAGTTTGTAATGAGTTATTGCCTTGCATAGTAGATATTTCTGTAGTTTGTTGACCCTCATAGTTAGTACTTTACAAGTACTATGGTTCAAACCAGTGTACTGAGAAATTTGCTCAGTTCCTGTGTTTGTTCATAAAATCTTTCTTTGGTTGATTTCAACGAGAGGAATTGAATAGGTGCATGGTTTTTGGTTTAGAAGTGGTGGTAGTATTGCTGCAATTAGATACCAGTTGGTGTATTCTAATTGTTTATTTCTTGTTGCATTTTAGCAGTATTCATTTATCTATTTGGTTGGTGCAGAATTTTGGGACAGTTAGATACCTGTTGGCGTATTCAACCAGATGAAAGTTTTGAAGTTGTTGAGGGTATTTCTATACGTTGTATGTGTTCCAGGGCAGGGTTTCCTTAGAAAAATATTGAGTGTGGTCTTCATTGTAATTGCAAAAGAAGGAATTAGTACATATATGTGTTAATTGTGAAGTAATTGCTTTTGAAAAATAGATGAGTTAAATTTGCAGAAAGATTTTTTGTCAAGTTGAGGTACTGTATGTGTTAAATTATGGAGGTGTGTATATGAATGGGTAATTTTGAGTTCTAGTATCATTGTAAGATAGTTGGTGTTGTTGTAGTAGTATTTATTGTGTAAATAGATTAGTGGAAGTTGTAGGAGGGTGAGAAAAAAGGTTTAGAAAGATATATAGATAGTAGAGGAGAATGTGTCTGTCTATAAAAATTGATAAATATTTCTCTACATAGATTATTGCAATAACAGTGCATTTTGTTAGTTGTGCAAAGGATGCACTTGGTATGGTTTGCTAATATATATGCAGTTTATTTTGTTTGGTAAGATACAAACTGGTTTCCAGTTGTATGTCCATTGTAGTAATTTGATAACATGTGTGTGAAGGAGTAAGTGTTTGTGAAAATGAGAAATACTGAGAAGAAAATGATAGTTTGCATATTACAATGAGTGATTTTGGTAAATGCAAAGTAGTAAAGCGGATAGATTTGCAAGAGAAACTTGATGACAGGATGTAAGAGAAAATACAGTATGTCTTTTTGTTGGTTTCGCAGGGTAAGTGCAGGTATTTTGTTTATTTGCATTTATAATAGAGTTGCAATTCTAATATACAGAAAGTGTTTATACCTGTATTTTGTGTTAATGTGTGTAGATGTAGATCAAGCTGGAAGCAATAATCTTGGAGAGTATTACAGTAGTTTTTGCTGTAGGTGTTTTCCAGTGACAGAAGACTTGCAGTGAAAGTGATACTAGAGCTAGATATAGAGGTCTTGAATGTGATTGGTGGATAGTTGAGTGGCTGTTTAACAGTAGCCAATCAAAGAGTGCTGTAGAGAGTGAAGTGGAAAGGGAAGAAGGGCTGTCTCTGTGTTACGATGTCTGTGGACACCGTGGGAGTTTGCGGACAGGATGTGCCACATCCAGGGTTTCTGTGTCTGCCTTGCATGAAAATGGGAGTATACTTGAGAATTAGCCAATCAAATGTTAACACTGTGTTGTATAGGAAGGGAGGGTTGTAGTTTTTTTTCATTCCTTTGTTGGATGTGTAGTGAAGATGGCTAGTGTTGAAGAGAGACAGAGTATTACTGTGTGGATAGTGGGAGATATGTTTGAGCATTATCTGAAGAGGTATGCTGAGGGAAGAGGCATTTCTGGAGATCTTGGTTTTCCAGGTCTGCAGGCTTTTTTGAACTTAGTGCCAAGTCGTAACTTGCAGGCTTTGTTTGATTTGTGCAGAGATATGGCTACTGTTGGTAGTCCTGATATTTTGATACTGCACTATGGAGGAGAGAATTTGGGATATATTAGTGCTGGAAGTTTGCTTCTAGACTTAAAGCAGTTGGTACAGAAAGTGATGTTGTTGTTTCCTACAGTGAAGGTGTTTTTTTTCTTATATAACACCTATAGCACTATGAAATAATCCAAATGTACTATGTCCCCAGCAAAATGTTGGAAGGTGTGTTGTTAAAAGGGGAATGTCGGCATTTCTTTGCAGTCGTGGAATGTTCTCCTGTGACAATGACAACGTTAATCCTCAGATTTTGAACTTTTTCAATGCAGATGGCATTTCTCTATCCACTATGGGAATGCTGTTTGGTTGTGCAATCTAAGGGATGCTTTGAAAAGGTTCCTAAAAGTCTGTGAGAATTTGAAGAAGAGGAAAATATGAAAAAAGAAAAAAAAGTAAAGGTGTTTGTTTACAAGCACCATTACAAAAACTGGCTCTTTTCAGAGCCACCTTTACATTTAAATATCCTACCCTGTTTGAAATATGTGTCTCTATTCACACAAATTGCATGATATGTCTGCGGACACTACAGTAGTCCGCAGACCGTGCGTGTTACATCCAGGCATTTTATGGTTGGTAGGCATGAAAATGGGAGATTGTGTTAGAAGATCTGTTTGCCTACAGGAGAACAGATGCCTATGACTATGGCTATGTCTTTTAAGAAGCAGAGTGTTTGGATTTTGGGAGACTCGTAAATACATTGGTTGGAGGTGCATGCACAGAAATATGGAGTGGCTGCAGATCTTGAATTCCATCATGTGGTTGTGCAGTGGTATGGAGTGTGCGAAATGAAGTGGCTGGATTTGGTCCCTCTTTGTGCCACTAAGGTGACACACCGCCATCCAGAAATTATTATTATTCATTGTGAAGGGAATAGTTTAGGACATATTACTGGAATCTCATTGCAGTTTGCAATGAAAGAAGGACTTGGGAAAGTGATGGACATGTTTTCAAACTCCCGAGTAATTTGTTCTCGTATTGCACAGAGACAAATGTGGCTGTGCTCTTCTCCATTTGGTCCGGAAAATGGAGAAAGCGAGACGCAATGTCAACAAGGTTATTTGTGCCTTTTTGAGAGATATTGGCATGTCCTCTTTCCACAATGAAAATATTATGTTTTGCAGCAAAAACATTTTTCGCAGGGATGGAGTCCATCTGACTGATGCTGGCAATCAGATTTTTCTGCAAAATATTAAAAATGCATTACAGCCCTTTTTGGAACTATAGCAAGCATTTTTGCAGTAAGAGTTGACAAATTCCACTTTTCTAAAAACAAAAACCACAAATAAGCTATTTTCAGAGCCCCCTCTTTGACCTTGAAAAACAGTGCAATATTTTTGCTATCCTTGCGGATTTCTTTTTCAAAAGTCTGCAGACTGTCCGCAGCGTTCTAGAAATGCACAGGGCCCTGCCATATTTCATTGGCACTTCTATTTTGAAACTGTGAAAGGTGGCTCTGAAAAGAGATGTTTTTAGTTTGTTTTTGTGCTTTTGTATTTTTTTTGTGTGCTTTTTTACACGACACACAAGGAAAGGAAAGGTAAGGAGGGCCGGGAAGGGACACCAATCACGGGAATAAGAAAAGGCAGGTGGGGAGCGGAAGATGTAGGGTGGGCCTTACTTAGGAAGTTGGCAGTCTTTCTCATGCTCCTGGACCGCAGTCTCGAAAGCATTTTGAAATCACTCCCCACTGCATAGTACCGCGTCGCAGTACAAACATAATACAGTGACCCTTGAATGGTAAGAGTATACTGCATCGCGTATGGCCTCCGAGGCTGGTTTAGGGATGTGCTGCCCGACAGGAGTGTCTCTTGTGGTGACAGGAGCAGATCTAGAGGATGCTGTAGAGGAAATCAACCTACTAATTCTATCGTAGGAGACAACCCTCCAAACTGCCGCCATATGGAAGGAGTTTAGGTGTCACCACATGGTGGTGGTCCCATAGCTATACAAACCCGGTTTGCCACGACTGAGCTCCATCTGGCACTCAGTGCAGCGCACCTTGTTTCCACGTGCGTTGGGTACCCCTCCAGCGGTGGTAAATAACCTCCACATCCAAGACTCACACTGGCTGGCCCTAGTAAGGATTTCCTCTACCTCATTCTCATCTTCCTCTTCATCCCTCTCTGCATCTCCATGCCTGTTCCCCTCTTCAGGTCTTTGGGAAGGTGGTGGTGGTGGTGGAGGGGCTGTGGCTGGTGCTGAGGCAGTCACAGCAGCAGCAGGAGCAGCCATGGGTGCCATCTCCAAAGTTCTCAGGAAACACCAGGAAGTCAGCAATTAGCAGACAGAAAAGAGCAATCCACCAATGTGGAGCAGTGTCTATCCTGGAAGTCCAAAAACAGAATGAGGAGCAGCTCTGCGGTGTGGCCTTTTATAGGGGCGCCGTCTGCGAACATTTCAAACACCAAAGAGGGCTCAAAAAGTTCCAAAAAGTATCCAGATCGCTAGGGAGATGGTCTGAGACATTTGCAATGGTGAAGTTTCACAGTAAAATACCTTGGATTGCTCCAACAAAATACATTTTTGTGTGCCCAGGGGTCCGGACTGTGTTTGCGGACAAAGACCCGCGCGTATTGTGGGTGCGGTCACATGATGACATTGTGGACACGTTCGCGAATGGGACGACTGTCCATAGGACACTAAATGCACAGGGTCAGATGTACACATGCGTGCGGGTGTTCTACGGACCGTGTTTGGGTCCCCAAACTAATTAAAAGTGCGACACACGTGCGGTGGACCATTACTGACAGACACGATGTTCATAGGACCTGAGGCTGACATGCGCTTGTGCACAAGTGTCCGATGGACAGGGTTTGGGTCCCCGAACTAATTAAAAGTGTGTTATAACTTTGCGGACATGTGGACGAGTTATGTGTTCTACGGACACATCCACTCTGATTGCGGACAATACGAACAGAGGGGATGTTCTTAGGACATCCTATTTTCATTAATAGCGGACATGCGGACAGATTATGTGTCCTACGGACACCTCCACTTTGATTGCGGACAGTACGAACAGACATGAGGCCTCATTACGAGTTTGGATGCAGCCATGGTGCTACTAGAAAATGTGTTAGGAACATATAAAATAATGTGTATTAATTGGCTTACTTTGAAAACTGCAGTGTCTACATTAGTATCACTTAGTTTTCACTTATTTCAGCCCAGGGAAAATGTTCTTCAAGCCACTCCAGAGTGTTAGCCATTTCTGTGTAAAAAAAAAGATACATTATTTTTTAGTGTATCCTACTAAAGAAAGTTTATAAATATAGAAAATAATGTAATGTACTTACCAGTTTGGTTTTCAGTTTTCCTGTTATGGCTTTGTAGGTGTGCTGTTGATATTTGCTGTGCAGTATCTGTGAGGTAATTCTGCTGGAGGCATATGTTATTTTTTTGGTATGTTCCATTATGTTTCATATGCCCTGTAATTGGACTGTTGGTGTCTTACATATACAGTTTGCACTTCTTATTTATTTTTACTGTCATTTATTTATATGATGCTCTTTGAACATGTTCAGTGTGTTTGGTGTATGATATTACAATGTAAGATACACCCTAAGCTTTTGGATAGTGTTGATGTTGACCGAGACCGTCCGCGGACATTCGCATGGTCCGCAGACATTACAGCACTAATATGGGACAGGTAATTGAGTATGTTGTATGGTATATCAATATAAATTAAGAGTATTCTAGTAAAAACCAAAGAAATTCAGTGAAAACACTTTGTTAATGGGACGTTATGGTTAAGTTGTGCTACTAAAAACCTACGAAATTCAGTCAAAAAACATTGTTAAAGTGACGTTACGGCGACAAGTAAAACCGAAAACCCCCAGAAATTTGCCAGTTATGGTAAGCTAAGCAACCATAACTCGCACCACCACTGTGCACTGCTAAGACCCAACACCCATGACATCAAAGATGACATCACAAATGTCATTGACATCACTGATGACATCACATGTGCATTTACTTTGCATGAAACGTCTGTAGAAGGGATTCTCATTATAATGTAGGCACAAAACTGTCAGGAGTTATTGGGAGAAATGTCATGAGGTATGAAGTTCATCTAGCAATGCATTGCTATAAGCACCATTGTATTACAGATTTATTTGCAGAATAGGAACCTACTCATGTGGAAAAATAGGTATTGTGTACAGCATCCACCATAGAGGTGCAATATTCATAATCTTAGCATGTTGGATGATAAAATGATAAATGCTTTCGAGTTATAGTTTTGTGAACTGTGAAACATGTAATAAGTAGCTAATGAAACCGCACTTAATAGATAATTGTAGTACTACAGACAAAACATAAAGTGAGCACAAAGCATAGAAATATCATCATGTACAGGTTAAGTAAAGTAAGCAAGAGAGCAGGAGTATGACTAGAAAGTGTTTATAACCTAACTGAGTATCTTCAGGCACACAAATGATTGCTGTGTTTCAAGGCTCCTTCTTCTCCTATGTATATGTATCATATGATGTGACTGGACTGTAAGTAAAGTAGTGTAAGAACATATGAGAAGGGCAACATCTACAAATATAGTACCTTTTGAATTTTTAGTACCTGAATGTCAGTGAAGAAAAATAACTGCTCTAGATATGTCAGTAAAGAAAAAAGTAATGGAGCCAGACATGTGATGTCATCAGTGATGTCATCAATGACATTTGTGATGTCATCGTTGATGTCATGGGTATTAGTCCTTGCAGTGCACAGTGGTTGCCTAGCTTACCATAACTGGCGAATTTCTGTGGTTTTTCGGTTTTACTAGTAACCATAGTATGAATAGGTTGCTATTAGTGCAAAGTAAGTATAATGTCACATTGAAAAAGATTTTGCACTGAATTTGATAGCTTTTTAGTAGGGTAACTAAACCATAATGTCCCTTTAAAAACTTTTTTTCACTGAATTTTATAGGTCTTTAGTAGCGCAACTTAACATAACGTCCCTTTAACAACATTTTTCACTGAATTTCATAGGTTTTTATCAGGATACCCTTAGTTTGTAAAGATGTACCGTAAAACATACTGAACCCACTGGCGCCATGTTAATGCGCACAGCAGTCGCAGACTATGCGTCTTGTTGCGGACATCGAGTGGCAGCAAACCTGCTCAGAAAGGCAGGGGCTCTCCAACATAATGGTACCATTCAGCAAGCACAAGGAACATATACAAACAGCACCATGTACGTGAATTGCAAGGGAAAATGGAGTAGGTCTGCAAACTGTGTACTTATGAAACAAACAGAACAAAGGCATAGGAAGTACACCATAACGGAAAACACAAACAAGAGAAGTGACGTCTGCCTTCAACAATCTTACCACACTGCTGCTTTACATAGGAACAAAGATTGAATGGCCAGAGTAAGGAACGTCACTACAATGTAATAAGCACACAAAAGTTTGTCTGATAATTGCACAGGTGGTGTAGTATACAATAGTAGATAAGCACAATGTTTCTTTTTTTAAGTAGCAATGGCAAACACCTTAGAGTGCCTGGAGGAGAATTTCCCTCTTCACTAAATGACTTACGATAGTACCCCCATTGGTATGCACCACAGTCTGAAACGTAAAATATTTAATTTACTGTTGCTTCATGTGCGTCTAAGAGATTTTCCATTCTTTCAGAGAACATATTGGAAAGGCAAGCAACGCAGCACAAGCGGCACACCTTCCACAACAGCATACGGGCACAGGAAAGGAAAGAAACTCTGTAAATAGCAAACTGGACAGCCCGGAAGCCAAAATGGAGGAATTGGTGAACAATGTTGCTGCCTTCAAATATTACATACAAAATAAAATACCACTGCCTGACCTGCACATGTACCCCTTCCCCATTTCACAGCCCTCCATCCAAAGCATCCCCTCAATTATACAAATTCCCAATTTCCCACTATATGTATTCACCTCTGCTACCCTTTCCTAATATTATCTATGAATGTGTGGAAATAAAGGTTGATATGTAAATTGTTGCTGAGTGTATATGTGGCTTTTCCTTTGTTTTTTAAATCCTGTTATGACTCAGCGGAGCACAGTACTGGTGGGAATTACTGCAATTAAGAAAAAGGGAGGGTTCCTACAGACACGGCACCTGCCCGGCCTATCCGCCCCTACACAATGGAGGCATTTGTTTGACGCCAGTATGAACAGCATGTCCGTATCTAGTGAACCACCAATAATTGGTTGTGGGAGTGGACGTTTGTCCGTTGCACAAGTACCCGCATGCATATCTCTTCCTCTGTCTCCTGGTAACATGGCCCCTGTCCAGCATATGTGAAGAAACTTGTGACGAACTTTAAGTAGTATTAGGCGCCCACCCACGTTCTACAGGTAGCTGTACACATAAACATCCCACCTGCCATGCCCTACAAACACCCAGCTTGTCCCAAAATGGTTGGTGCACATATATTGCACTATTAATCAGTCCAGAGATCCCAGCGGTGTGAATAGGACACCTATGCACATGCGCACAAAGTATTCCGCCCAATGCGCCCTGCGGACAGCTGTCCCAATCGAGAACATTCACGATGTCACCATGCGACCCTACCCAAGCTGTGCATTAGACCTTATTTTGCGGACACGATCTGGACCCTCATACAGCAGAAAAGTACAGTGTTCTGCAATCTACGGAGTCTTATTGTGAAGGTAAACGCTTACACACATCTCACAAAGTGCCATTGCACATGTATGTATTTGTTTGAATGATGTAGGCCTCTTTTCCTGTAGCAAGGTCTCCACAGCATCCCTACAAAAGGCCACAGCCAGAGCTGTTCGGCATTCTGTTTGTAGCTTTTCAGAACAGAGTAGCGGGCCACATTGCTTTGAGCTGTAATTGATTTTGAACCAATTCTGCTATGCTACATTCCCTTTGCAACTAATGGCAACCATGTGAGCCTGGACCACTATGCAGAGTAATGGAAAAAAGTATTAACGCCCCTTCCTGTGAACCACACCCTCAGTACCGATAATCCCCACAGTCCCATTCCCATGGGGTATTGTTAAATAGTCAAACAGGCATCCACCAATAACATTAAAGACCTCTCCATTTAACCCTATCAGTTCTGTACAATCCTCTGCGTAGACAACACAGCCAGAAATGTTATTGCACAATCTCTTAGCCTCCATTGTCCCATTTCCATGGTCGCCATCCTCAAAAGCCCTGGTTGTGGCTTTCGTGCTGTGTGCGGGTGTGGGGTAATAAATTGCAACCAGGGTAGGGGATTTCATATTTAGTGGTGGCTCTGAAAAGTGCCTTTTTTTAAGTGCTTGTATATTGTGTCAGCTGTACATTCAGTGCAATGTACCAATGTGTCTACACATACATAAAGAGAAGTTCTACGTAAGTCAAGTACTTAGCATTGGAAATGCATGAAGAAATGGTAACACGTTGCCGCCTTAATTTTGTCTTTATAACTGCATGGTGGCTGGAAATGTAAACCTGTCATACCTCTCCATCAACAGGGGAAAAGCTCAGTGTAAAATAGTCTTCAGTGCTAAGCATGAATTGTGCCAAATGTAAAGGCTCTATACCCACAAATGTAATGAAGCCGCAGGCACTCCTACCCAACCCCCACACCATAATACAGCCATGCATACACACATGTAGGAATGTAGGAAAATCCACAAACATAACACAGCCTCGGGCACCTCTACTCACTTCCACTCACATAGCATTTTTGTACTGCCAACCAAATCACAAAATCTTCAGACCATTGTCCCTGCGCACAGCAGTCTATTAAGTACACACATCCAATACAACATAGTATGGTGCAGTACTCTGTAATCTGCGCAATAGCCACAACCCAACCACAGAAAACATGCACTGGAACCCTACATAATTTTATAAACATAATATTCCATCACATCACCCAGTGGACACACTGCAGGACTGTGGACTCCATCATTTCCAGCCATGGACGCAAAACTGGAGGATGGTACAAAAATCACCACACCCATTCAACCAACAATATGTACAATGGTGACACACCACACATACGAGTCAACAATGTGAAACCTACTTGCAACTAGTGCACGAGAAAGGTGTACGTAACTGGAGTACTTTGTATTGTAAATGCATGATGACATGGTAACACATTGCTGCCTGACTTTGTTTTTGTAGCCGCATGGTGGCAGGAAATGCAACCCTGCCATACATCTCTATCAACAGGAGTAGAGCTCATTGCAAAATAGGATTCAGTGGAATGCATGATTTGAGTCAAATGTAGACCTTCTAGGCAATTCAAAAAGAAAATCCATGTGAACATGTGGCCAGGTACCACAACCCACAAGCGTAACACATCCATTGGCAATGCTAACCAGCCCCCGCACCATAATACTGTCATGCATTGAAACATGTAGGTCGTTAGCAAAATCCACAAACATAACACAGCCTCCAGCACCTCTACTCACTTCCACTCACACAATATTGTTCTACTGCCAACCAAACCACAACATTTTCAGAACATCGCCCCTGCTCCCAGCAGACTATTAAGTGCACAGAACCATTACATTATGGTACAATACAGTTATCAGTAATATACACAATGGCCACAATATCGGAAATGCACAATCACATGTCCAGCCATACATCGCAGGTGCTAGGGGCTTACCACACACAAGCCTAGTACACCCTATGCCAACATGCTTATGTCATGTGCAATCTACTCCTTATCATCAATTGATCCTGCCAGCACTCACCACACAAACAGGTTGCCTCAGGACGTATCATGCCGTAATGAAGGCTGCTTACAGTCACCATACAAGCTAGTCACCTGAGGAGTTCCCCACAAATTGTGACAGTATGTACGTATACACTCCCCCTCCCTTTCCATCCCCTCTTCCCACCACCATATGCCAAAACGCATGTTTTCCAGCCATTTTGGCACTGCATTATCCTCGGCTACAGCATGGCAGCATTACCCAAACCTATGATGCACATCACGCTTCCCTCCAACCAACACCGGGCGCGTCCAATGTCCACCAATATCATGTCACACTCCAGCCCTATCAGACTTTAGACCACAGAGCAAACAGGGAAATGGGATGGCAGAGCAGAGCCAGATACCACTAATTTTTTTACATCTACATTTGACCTTCTTTTAAAAGATTCTGATTTTCGGGTGCAATTAGCGCTGAGCTATTAGTGCACGCTAATTGCGCCAAAAATGCCCCATTGGATCCAAATGACCCAATGGGGAATTGGGAATACCCATTACCGCCAAACCTTTTATCCTGGTGCTAATACCGCCGAGATACTGCCCAACTCGTGATGAGGCCCATTTTGTCTAATTCCATAAGTGTTTCATTTACATAAACATAATATTTTTGTTTTTCTAAAGAAGGTGGGAAAAGATTGCCACTTCAAAAAAAAGATGTCAATTAATCTGGTATTCAGTGATTAACATGTCTCAATCCTTAGTTGCAACACCTCCCACAGTTACCCATTGCTGGCATAGATCACTGATGACTCTCATAACTGAGACATTGGGAGCTGGTAAAACTGGGACATGTGGAGTTGGAACTGCTGCCCAACACGAGGGTTTATTCAGTGTCGGTAGCGTCACAGTGGTGGAATCATGTGCTGGACGTGGTGCCAATTTCCATGCACGTAATACATGAGCCCCATGCATTTTTAGTTGTGGTGCTCGTGCAATTTCCAATACGAATCATCCACATCATCCCAGTAGACTCGCACCACATGATTTATCATAATTGATGTCCAAAGCTTTCTGACAGAACATTAGGAGGGCCATGTCTTAGGGCCTCATTACGGGATGGGCGGTAGCCATGGTTCCATTAGCACCATGGCTGCCTCCCATACCGTGACCGAGTCCGGTCTTGTTCAATGGGGACTTACCAGTGTAGTCTGGCCCTGGCGTACCGGTAATACCCATTGAACAAACCATTCCCTATTCCCATTTGAGTCCCCATGGGGCTCAATTGGAATGGGGAGGGTGGTAGCAACGGGCTCGCGACTTGCAAGCCCGTGATTAGCGCCCTGGTACCTTTGCGGGACCCGTAAGGGAGGTGTGGTCAGACCACATGTTCCTTACGGTCCTCGCCAAGGGACCTTGGAATAGGGCAGTGTTAGGCGGAAACCTGTGCAGTTCCCTCTGGGACCACTGCAAAAGGTTTAGGACTACAGAAGAGTTAGGCAGTATGTGGAGTATACAAAATAGGGCAATTTACACAGTAGAACAAGCAAACTCGGAACAAGGCTTCGGTGTAAAGATATATAGTTATTTATTTATAAAAACACATCTATGGAAAACACTCTGGCACTAATACGGCAAACAACTTCAATCACAATTACTATAAGTAAATCAATCCCCCTGACAATAGTTCGACAAGTCTAGGTTCAACGGCACCACTAATTTGCAGACAGAGGTGAATGCTTTTACCTAGATGGCACTCTAGTATTCGTTAGGACGGGAGAGAAAAGGCAGGGTATGAAATCAACTCGGTACCAACACTTTTACAAACAAATGCAAGGCAAGTAAGGCAGGGTCTACTGTAGATCGCAAAGTTCAGAGGCCAGGCCCACTCAGAGAGAGGCAAGGCGATACGTCCCAAAAAGTATCACAGTGGAAATGCACTTCGAGTCTTTGTCACAAATTGTTATAGAAAGATTGGACCAGTTCAGAACAGAAAGTTAAGAAGGCTTGGAGGCGACCCAATGGAGAGGCGAGGATTCAGACACCTCACGCTAACCGACACAAGGGAAGCCAGGCAGACACGGTACCTTGTTTGTGGAGAGACAGCTCCAGTGGGGGCAGTTGTTCCTGGTGGTGGATGCACATCGGGGCTTTGCCAAGAGAAGAGATGATCTCGTCGTCGTAGGAAAGTTGAAGATCGTTGCACCACCAGGGAAGAGACCAGCCGTGGAGTGCTCCGTCACAAGGCACCACCTTTTGGTCGCGGTACAGGGGTAGTGGCTATCCGGTTGCCACGGTGCTCTGCACGGGCAATTCGACCACTGCGCCCTGGAACGAAGAAAAAGCAAAGGGGACTGGTTGTTCCTACCAGTCAGGGGAAGAGACTCTCTGGCGACGAGATCTCCTCTGTCGTCGGGAAGTGGTGAGTGGGTTCAGCAGGGCTCCACCGGAGGTGTCATCGTTGCAGGTCGGCTCAGCTTTACCCTCGTCGGATTCTTAGGTCCTGTGGCGACTTCTGAAGATCCAGTCCCAAAAGCCCTGCTTTTATGCAGAAAACCCCCATTCATTCAGCCTAGCTGTCAATCAAAACACGCTATGTGGTGAGCGGGGTGGCTCTCCACTTGGGCCAATCACACCAGAGTGTGACTTGAGTTGGCAAGGCAACTCAGTCCAGGGTGCCTAAACCCCCTCCCACACCCTCTCTGGTACCCAGACAGAATGGCACCACTTTGGAGGACTTCTGTGTAGAAGCCCAACAAAAGTGGAACAAAGGGCTCAACCTTTGGTTTGGGAGTCACAGAGACGAACACAGACGCTATTTTAAAAACCGAGTTCTGGCAGAAAATACCAACCGATAGATTTGTTTAAGACAAATAAACCGGTGGTATGTTAGAGACTAACGAGTAAAAAAAGGTATTAACTTCCAACAATGGGAAGAATCCCATAGGGTTATATTCGGGATCGAATATAACAAGTAGTTTCCACTGCCACCAGCCAAAACTCGACGAGGGGGGACGGGACAGTGCCCCCTCGAATAACAGACCCAGGAGTAATCGAATTACCCCTACTAGTATGTCCACAATAGGATGGTTTGTACTAGCTCTGTCAGTAAATTTGGGTCTAGTAAAGCCAATGGTGACTTTACATGCCCGGGGAGACAGTAGTCAGTTCCCGGGTATGGAGTCTATGGTGGAAATCCTCTAGGACGCCCCAGTGTTACGGCACGGAAGGTGCGGGGTAACACACAAAGCAAAACATATGCGACCCTATGGAGTGAAAGACCCCATAGCCCATAGAACACATTAACATTCAAAGGAATTAACCACATTCATGTCCAAGAGTGGGAGAAAAAAAGAGTCTCACTCTTGGCAGGATGGAAAAAAACAACCTCCAGAAATCCAGCAAAGCTGCTGGGGGACTCACTAGGTTAGGAAATTCAGCCTAAACAGAGAATTCTCCCTTCCATGCAGTAAGGGATTACCGCCACCGGTCTCCTTACCGGTGCCTGGTATCCCTTACCGCCCACTTCGTAATGAGGCCCACAGTCTTTTCTTGCACAATGTGACTGATCATTCTCCACCTCCCTTTTAGAGCACTGTTCTTTCACCTTGAAATATCTCCAGGTTTTTTTTTTTAATTCCTGGATGATAATGGATTCGGGACACAGATGGCATCACCATTGCTACTGCTGCTGATCTCATGACTAGACATGTTAAAATGTCCAACTGGTAAAGAAAATGTAAAATAACAAAAATGACAACTGTGAAAAGACAGTTGGCCTCACTAAACGGAAGGCGGTAAGGGATAACGGTCACCGGTAAGGGTACCGGTGACCGTTAACCCTTACCGCCTTACTACGAGGTCCCTTTGCGGGCCCCGACCTTAACGGCTGGTGTAGACCAGCCGTTAAAGTTGGGACCCGCAAAGGGACCTTGGTGCTAATTACGGTACCGCAATTTGTGGTACCGTAATTAGCTCCTTCCCCATTCCCATTATGCCCTATGGGGCAAAAATGGGAATGGGGAAGGGCCATGGAGAAAGGAGGAATTAGTGGTAATTCCCCTTTCCTCCATGGTGGAACCAGTATGGTACCGGCGGCAACCATGGTGCTGATAGCACCATGGTTTACCGCCTACCGTGTAATGAGACCCAATGCCACAAAATAATAAAGCACATGGTAGAAGGTATCCTCACCCAGCTCAGTCGAGGAAAACGGCAGCTGGCAGGAGCAATCCAGTGAAGAGAATGTGGAAACGCTGTCATCTTCCAGGGAAGATAAAGACAAAAAAGCTCTGAATGAAAAAAGACTGAATAAAATCAGAAGGAGAATGTAGACAACTTTGACCCAGACACTCTCATTCATCCCTGATCTTCAGAATGGAAGCCACCAACAAAAATAGCAGCATACCTGATGAGAAGGTTGAGAACACTACTGGCCAAAAAAGCCAGGAACAAACTACGGAATCAGTGTCCCAGACCACATCTGCCAAAATGAATGCATCATGGAAATCATACCAAGATAAATGCACATGTGTGTTGGGACCAATTTCAAAGATACTCAAACTGGCTGATCAAGTAAAAGAGAAAACAGAGGAGCATAGACCCTACGGTTCTGACAAAATAGCCCCCAAAAGCCATATGCGTACTGCTTAATACCAACAGCACAAACACAACAGAAAGGAAAAGGGCCATCATAGTTTAAATTGATCCTATTTCGAGCAAGCTACCAATATAGAAGGCAGCAACGGCCAAGGGCAAAATATCTGGCAAATAGTTCATCAAAGATCACCATAACAAAATGTTTTTCATTTGTATTAATTCTTTCAAACTTTGTTGGTTCCCTATTTAAGAAAAAAACAGTTTGGTGAAAAATAAACATGTGTTACTTGTTCTGTTTTGTTTGATGTTTATGTTTATATATATCACTAGCTTTGACCACATATCCTGCTGACATATTTAAACACCAGGGATAAGTCTAAATTGCATTACACATTATCACTTTCTTAGTAATTTACAAATTACTTGCTCAAATCTTCAAGAGACCTGCTCAGCACACTGAGAATAAAGCAAAACAAGAAAGTTATCGAGATGTGCATGGGTATGCTAAATATTTGTCTTAACTCCATCGAAGAATCAGTGTGCCCAGAAAGCTGTCACTGACAGCTGGCCATATTTCTGTGTCAAGTAGCATTGGCTTACATTAAAAAAGTTGAGTATGTTTCGTATTGTAAGCTATTGCAGATGGAAGCTTCCAGTAAACCATCCCAATCGTGTGCAACCTTTAATTTGATTACACACCTCATCCGATTCCATTACAAACATGAGAAACCCTATAGGAAGGATATTTTTCATCAAAATGTACAAACCTATGGCCTTACTATGTGCACACAGGTATCTGCTGTAGAAAGGTACGCCTGCGTCACTCTCTTCCACTTTGGTTGCTTCCTCTGATCTAGCCACCTCCACCCAACCTCTCCCTATCCTCCCTATACCCAATCTGCATGACTGCAAAGAATGTGTTTAAAATATTATAACTGCATCATCGTATGAGATTGCACCCTACGTGGTTACAGAACAGCTATTTCACAACACCAAAGCAATTGCTGCCAGTATAAAGATATTTACTTTTTTCAGTTTTGAATCCCATTATTTATTATTTAAAAAGAAAAAAAACAGAAAAAGATTAGACACAACAAAGCCATAATTCAAATATTGTGGACAGAAATTGCATTGCTGGTGCCCCTAGTGCGACTGTATTTATTAGGACAATTTGCAACGGAAAAAAACATTCTATTTCTTTTCAACATAATACAAGCTTTCAAAACGAATACCATTCCTTCTAAAACAGCTTGCATTGGACATTGTCAATTTCTTGGGGAATTTGCAAATCACTTGATCAAACCTTACAGGAAACCTACTCAGCACAGACAAGAAAATGCAATACAACTAAAATAATTTTAAAACTCTTTATTGTTTTACAACATATAATAACCAACAACAACAAACACCACACCCAATCCGGCACTTCATGTTGGGATTCGGCTCATCTGTCGCAACTGGCGCGCCTCCGTGGTCGTCCTAGCATGGATCTTTGATCCTCTGTTTAGCAGCAAAATCGTCCCCTGGGGTCTTTTGTTGCCTGGTTTGGGCCTCCCCCACGGGTTTCTCTGATGGAGGCGCACTCTCCTCCTTTCTACTTTCCCTTCAATTGTCCTCTGCCCCACTGAGTTAATTTGTACTATTCGCTTCCCTCTGTTCAAACAGTTCTTGTAATAGCGAGTTCCAAGCAAGTTGCTTGAACTGCCCACACTTTCTCCCCTCTGCAGTGCCATGGTCCACACCATCGTTTCAGCCAATGTCCATTTCTTCAGGTCGGCCCACCATGCCTCTATATTCAGCCCCGAACTAGAATTCCATGCTATTGCTATGCAGCGCTTTGCGAGTATACACATTAGGTCCTTGAGTTTGGCTATATGTGTCCTCTGTTTGCTGCCTCTTGGAAACTGGCCCAGTAGATATGACTCAGGTGTCCATGCATGCGTGTGGACCCTGGACCTGGCTGCTTTTTCTCTGACGGACGACATCCCAGAAATTCGTTATCACTGAGCAAGCCAAGAACATGTGCAGCATGTCTACTTTTTCTGATGTGCACCGTGGACAGTTCCTGGGTTTCCCTGCTTCCCATGGTAGACATTCTCCTTGGCGTAAGGTATGCTCTGTGCATGAGGTATAACGGTGCTTGTCGAAATCTTGCATTTCTGGAGACTTTTCTTGTGTACCGGAGGACTCTGGACCATTCCTGGAAGGGAAGTTCTTCTGGAGTTCTTCTTCCCATTGTTCTCATGTCTGCAGTTCTTAAATGTTGTTAGTTTTCAGTAGCTACTCGTAGAGTCTGGAAACCGTGCGTACTCCTTCTGACACATTGTACCACCCATCCAGCTCCCAGTCGGTTTCTTTGCCTTCAACAATTCCAGCCATCTCTATTTGATTATTCGAACCATGCTTTGGTACAGTATAAATTGGCCTTTGAGTATGTCATGGTCTTCCGTTAGGGTTTGGAAATCCACCCATTGTCCGTCTCTCCACAGATCCCCGATCTGAGGTACACCTTTACTTTCCCAATGTCTCTGATATGTGGCACTGTGTGGGCGCCGGCCAGACCAGCGAGGGGATGTGAATGGAGCAGGGGTCTTGTATCCCTTGGGCTTTCCATGCCTTTTTCCACAGGGTTAAGCCCAGTTTGACCATGATGGGGAGAGTTCTAGTCACGGCCTTGTATATCCACATCACTTCTCTTAGATAGCACTGGTGCAGTGCAGGCTGGAAGAGCAATGAATCTATAGATGTGTCCTCACCCAGCCAACTGACCACAAATTGTAACTGCCCTGCTAGATAATAGTGTTCAAAGTCTGGCATCCTGATCCCTCCTGCTTTATAGTCTCTTTGTAGGGTGTTCAGGGCTACCCTGTTCCTCCCCCCGCCCCACAGGGATTTCTGTGTTATTGTATTCAACTGTTTTAAAAATGTTCCAGGTATGTCATGAGGAATGTTTGTGAAGTTGTTTAACATATGTGGCAGCACCATCATTTTTAATGGAGCTGCTCTTCCTATCATCCTCAGTGGGCGTATCTCCCAGAAGTTCATGGCCTTTTCTGTTTTGTTCAGGGCTGCCTGTGTGTTAGTTCTATGTGTCTCCGTGGTGTTGTGATGCACATCTATTCCTAGATAGTAGAATCTGCGTGGCGCCCATGTGAGACCCAGGTCTGACAGCTGATCTGGGTGACCCACCATAGATCTGCTAAAGGGAACAGAAAAGACTTTTCTTTGTTGATAGAGATTTCCGATAATTTACCAAAGGCGTCTATGGCTTCTAGTAGGTCTGGTAAATTTGCTTGAGGGATCCCTACAAAAATGAACTTGTCATCAGTGTATAATGAAATTTGGTGTATGACTCCATCTATTGCTATCCCAGTGTCCTTTTACTCCGCCCTGAGGAAGGCTGCTATCGGTTCCAAGGCCAAAATGTATAGCATCAGGGGATAGTGGGCATCCCTGCTTCGTGCCCCTGTAGATCCTCCAACCTTCCGAGATGTGTTTACCGGTCTTCACTCTTGCTCTAGAGTCTTTATATAACAGCTTGATCCAGCGGAAGAATCCCTCCCCTATCCCAAAGTGGGCGAGTGCACACCCCATCCAGTTCCAGTTCACAGCATCGAATGCTTTGACCGCGTCCAAGGACATGATGGTGCATTCGCCCCGTCAATCATTTATTTGATCAACTACGTGGTGAAGCCTTCGCAGGTTCCAGATAGTGTTTCACCCTGTATGACTAATTTGAGTCGGCTGGCAAGGGCTGCTGTTAGAATTTTGGTATCCTGGTTAATCAGGGAGATCGGCCTGTAGGAGCCACAATCGAGCAGTGACTTCCCCAGCTTCAGGATACATTTTATTATAGATGCAATAAAACAAAGTTATAAAGATGTGCATGGGGATGATAAATATTCACCTTAACTCCATGGAAGAACCAGTGTGCCCAGAAAACCTTCACTGACAGCTAGCAGTATTTCTGTGTCAAGCAGCTATCGAGTAAAAAGAACACTAAAGACGTTCAGTGGGATTCTATTGTAAGCTGTTGCAGATGGAAGCTTCCAATAAAGCACCCCAAATGTTTGCAACCTCTAATTTGTTTCAGCGCCTAATCCAATTCCATTACAACAATGTGGAGGAACCCTATATGAAGTCTAATTTTCATCAAAATGTACAAACACATGGCCTAAAATCTGTGCACAGGTATCTGTTGTAGAAAATCACATCTGCAACACTCTCTTCCACTTCTATAGCTTCCTCTGTTCCACCCACGCCCATTCAAACTCCTCCCATTCTACCTATACCCAATCTGCATAACTGCAACATGATGTATTTGAAATATGACATCTGCATCATGGTGTGAAATCACACCTACATAGTTACACAAATTCTAGTTTACAACAAAAAAGCAATTGCTACCGCTACACATATATGAACAAAGATTCTGTGGTCATTTTTTGTAGCCCCTTATTTTACAAAAATATAAAGAGAAAACAACGAATCAAAAGAGTAGGCACAACAAACTGATACTTCAAATATCATTTGTGGATGGAAATTGCATTGCTGAACCCATAGTGGGCCTGAATTATTTGGGCAATTTGCAGCGGAAAAATCATTCCATTTCTTTTTTACATAGGAGTTTGCACAACTAATACCATTCCTATATTCTTTATGAGTGTATATTTAAAAATAAAACCAAACATATTTTCCATGAAACTAAAAACTAGGTTTCACAAAACAACAAACAAATGAAGACACTGGGCCTCATTACAAGTGTGGCCGTCTGGAAACAAGGATGCCCATAAGCTTACCTTTTTTCCAGACTGCCACACTACGAGTCTGCCTGCCTTGGACGCTGCGCCCAACAGGTCTGACCCTGCCTTGTACTACAGCCTCGGCAGGCAGAGTGGCCATGGAAGCACCAGCAACGGAGCCAGTGTTTCCGAGTCCCCATTCCCATGGAGTCCTGTGGGCACGAAGCGTTGACTCGATTTCTGGGAGCAGTCTGGAATTGTGGAATCCAGTAGCTTTTAAAATATTTGATGGAGAAGGGGGTGCCCCCCCTTATCCCAAAATGATAGCTGTATCTCCAATATTTCATTGCACCAGAGAGTTTTATGGCCGGTTTATTGGCGACTGTTGTGATACATCGCACAACCCCAACTAACCACATGTAAGCAGTTTGGAAATGGGAAAAAAATTACCGTCTGCAAGAATAACATATGCTCAGGAACTTTCTGCACCCATAGCAAAAATAAAAAGCTGGCACCCATGAATATATGCATAGTAAGTGAACACATATCTTAAAGTGAAATGTACAAATGTAGTCCATTTGTCCCTTAGAAGAAAGTGCACAAGACAAAAGAGCATTGGAATTTTATAAAAAAGTAATGTCCACCAGAAAAATAACCTGAGAGAGGAAATCTTACAATAAATATGCTGGCAAAATATAAAAGGTGCTCAACTTTAAAACCCAGCCATCTGTTGTGAAATATTCCCCGGTAAACAAAATCCCAATATCAAACAAGTGCTTGTATCCTTGTGGGTAACCTCTGCTTACCCACAAGAACATGACAACTTGAACATGAACAAGAACATGACAACTTGAACAAAATCCTGAAAGCCAAATACTTGAGCAAACTTGCCAACCTAAGCATGTGCTGCATCCGCCCGCTAAAGAAAAGTTACGATGTCCACCCACATGTGTACTTTACTTGTGCCCTGAAAAACAGTCACAATTACACATACCATAGTGTCACTCAAATATATAAATCCATATAGAACAATGTTAGGCAAAAAGTGTAAAATGGTGGCATTATTCCCCCCATCTTCACTGGGAGACTACAAATACCAGAATTCAATTCAACAAAAGGCAAGAAAATGGTCTTTGAGTGCAACATTCAAGGACTGACAGTACCACGATTTAGAAAAAATAATGTGTATGTCATTTGTTCTAAGATATTTCAAACTAGGAAAACACACAGCTTTCGGGATTGTGGACTGTCTTCCATCCATGCAGTAACCAGGACCGACCCTCTTTAGTTTCAAAGCAAAGAAGGATCCAGCCCCCTTAGGCCATGTTTCTTTAAGTGGTCATGTAAGGTTGGATAATTTATTAGGCAAAATGGCCTTAGGGGGCTGACCCCTTCCTCACTTGGAAGCTGAGCAAGGTTCATCCCAGTTACTGCTGGGATGGAAAACACTGTTGCTGTAAAAATATATATATATATTTGTATTATTTACTGGGAGACTACAAATACCAGAATTCAATTCAGAAAAAGGAAAAGGACGGTCTCTGAGTGCAAAACTGTCAAGGACTGACAGTAGAACTGTTTAAAAAAACAAAATATTTGGATGTCCATTCGGTTGTCCATCCATGCTGTAACTGGGATTGACCCTGCTTAGCTCCAAAGCGGGACTGACCCTGCTTAGCTTCAAAGCAAGGAAAGGGCCAGTCCATTTACCTAAGTGGTCTCTAATTGGCTCACTTATCTGGCAACATGGCCTGAAGAGGCAGGCTCCTTCCTCACTTTGAAGCTAAGCTGAATCTGCCCTGGTTACTGGATGGATGGCAATCATGTGACTGGCCATGGCCTTTGGCCATCCCAAGTGATATTTCCCACCCCAAGGTCATTATAGCTGTAGTAATATCATAAAAATTAAAAAACTGCAAACTGCGGGTACTGAACTACACATACCCTCGGCTATCCTTAGTCATTTATAGCCACAAATATCGAAAAAATGGCGGGCAACACAAAATGCTTTCCAGGCCATCAGCAAGAGCCCCCTTCATCTGTGCAAGCTCCCCCCACTCCTCAGATGGCTTCCTTACCTCCCCTGCTCTCTCCCTTTCCTCCCACAACACATGCTGTTTCTGTGATGCAGTTTGCTTTGAGATGTCGGCTATTTGAGACTATAGCCGAGGTTACAGAAAGCTTTGTGTTGCAAACTCAGTCCCTAGACCGCCTCCAACTCACCCCCCACACGTCTAGCCTGGTGGCATGTGCATGTTTTTTGACCTGCAAATAGCTTTTTTCCTTTGTTTCATTTTCCCATATCCTCGGCTATAGCCACGGTTATTTCTCACATTGAGAGAAAAACAAGATGGCCGCTGTTTAATTTCTAAAAACACCTGGTTTTGGGTAAACCCCCAAGATATAGCTATCTAAGTTTGAGAAGGGGACACGACCTTCTCCGTCAATTATTTTAAAACGACTGCACTGAATAACCCCAAACCATGCATGGATCGCAAGTCAACACTTGGTGTCCAAGTTGTTTTGCCCTGGTCCAAATCCATTCAGTGGTTTGGGCTGTGCGCTTTGACAAACATTGACCTTGTTTGTCAATGGGAAAATGAATCGGAAATAGGCCACACTTTTGGAAAAATAAATGTTTTTGTCTTCTTAATAACTTTTTTATTTTTAAAAAAATCTTTATGAAACTTTGCAGTCTGGAGGGCATGTGAGTCCTTAACTACTTATGAAATTTCAGTCAAATCCATTACTCGAATCAAAAGTTATTAACAATGGAATTTTGAGCAGTTCCTATGGGAGTCCGACTCACCTTAACTATAGGGTGCTATAGCCACCCTATAATTCACTATTACATTATGCGATATATCTCTTATAATATGTATGTGCTCATAGGCTTTGCAATGGGTACATGCCGAGTTAAGCTGGTCATGACTTCTCACATCCTCTGAATTTCAAGGGTTTTGTTGCATTAAAGCTGTGCAACTTATCTGCACCTTAACTAAGTTTTTTTTCCGTAAATTCAAAGGGTTTTGTTATACCATCGTTTTTACAGGCCATGTCCACTGTATACGTTGCTCCAATATGTTTCTTTTACACCCACTGGCCATGCCCATGTACATTTTAAAATGCTACCGGGCAACTAGCCACACTACAGCTGCTCAAAACCTACCCTTTTACTCATCGGAAAATGAATGCAACACTTTTTCTTTTTCTGACGAATGGTTCCGAAAATGTCTAGTTTATTTGGACTCTTGATAAACTGTGTGTTTGGAAAATGTCATCCCAATCCATCCAGCAAGTCAAAATTTAATAGCCTCACTCAGCCTCTCTGCTGTAAAAAGCGCCCAGGCCGATATCAATGTTTTAAAGAGCAAGTCTCACTTCCTTCTCTGTCAAATGTTTTAAAAACTACTGGATGGAACTACCCCAAACCAGTCAAAAAATGTCAGTCAAAATGTCGTGCCCAAGTTGATTCTTATTTGGTCCACATCTGTCCAGTGGTTTTCACACTATTCAAAAACTGCACTTTTTATCTATGGGAAACTGAATGGGCTGAAAACTTAGAAACTCTGGTGTTTTGTTTTTTGTTTTCTTAATAACTTTTTAATTTTCATGGAGCCTCATAAAATGGCTCCATGATACCCTAGGTATCTTGGAGCGGGCACTGCCCTGGCTAACCTCCTTCCTGAGTGACCATCTGTCCCAGGTTATTCTGGGCTCGTTCTTCTCCCCACCTCTTTTATACCTGCAGAGTCCCTTCAGAGCTCCATCCTTTCTCCCTGGCTCTTAAACAACTACATGGCTCCGCTTGCACACCTCATCTCTGCCTTCTCCCAAAGCTTCCAGTGTTATGCAGATGACACACAACTATTCTTTAAACTTCCCTCTGATCCTCTTCTTACTCCCTCCATCATCCCTGACTGCCTATCTGCCATCCAGTTCTGGTGCACTTGCAATAATCTCTGCCTCAACGCCAGCAAGACTGAAATCTATTCCTATTGGGATTCCTACTCCCTCTTTCTGCCTCTCACTATGGCCATCCTCTATGGGCTCTTCCCTTCCCTTTCTGAAGTCAGAAACCTTAGAGTCATCTTCGACTCTTCTCTTTCCTTCATCCCTCATATTCAGGACCTTGCCAAGAAGTCCCACTTTCAACTCCACCTTCTCAAATGAATTCTTCCTTTCCTCACTTTACCTCAGAAGCTCAATGTCTCCAGAGTTCTGGTTCTTTCCAGCCTAGACTATTGCAATAGTGTCTTTCTTAATCTACCCATACCTTCTCTATGACCCCTTTAGCTAATCCAAAATAGGGATGCAAGACTTATCCTCGGCCTCAAGTTCAGGGACTGTATCTCTGCAGCCCTAAAATCCCTCCTCTGGCTCCAGGATGATGCAAGGATCAAATTCAAATCCCTCTGCATCATCCACAAGGCTATCTGGGCCAGTGGACCACACTATCTACAACTTGCTATCCGGCACCAACTCGCTGTGGGTTAAGCGCTTCGATAAACAGCTAGCTGGTGGACAATCTCTTTCCTCAGCAGTCTCCCTCCTATGGAATAGCCTCCCACTTCCTGTTTGTCTTGTGCCGGATCTCTTCAAATTCTGGAAGCCCCTCAAGAATCTCCTTTTACCTCTGCCTTCTCTTCTTCCCTCTTCTGCTAAATCCCACAGTTGCTGAAATGGTGACCAGGGCCGTTATGTGTCCTCACGGGCCCTGGCCTCCGACACCCAATCGCCTAAAGCTTTCACCCCTCCCATCACTTTGCCTCAGCACCCATTGGCATATTTCATCAAATGATTGCACTTACTTACTTATTTACCTATGCACCTACAGCTGCTCACTCCCTAGCACTTCTCGCCTAATACACCTAGCACTTCCTTCCCAAGTTCCCCCCCCCATTCCTCTCTCTGCATTTGCACGTTCTGAACGCTCACAACGCCTAGCAGGTCTGCCTCTATCTTTCATTGTTTTTTTTTAATACAACATTTTATTGGTTTTTGGAAACACAAAACATACAGCCCCATACGGCGGGGAAAACAAAACTTTCCATACCCGTCCGCCAACAACTCCCCACTGTGGTCCCTTACCAACAAGCTTCAAAACATGCCACAACATTTTATCCCTTTCGTATTACACCCACCAGTTCATTTTCAAGTCTCTGGATAGCATAACGGTACAGTATTATAAGTTACTTTTAGTGCCTTGCCATATTTTTTGTGCTTTTTCTGGGCACCCCCTGGCAGTATAAACTCTCTTTTCCATCGCGATGCAGATATCCACATCCGTGATCCATTGTTCAAAGTTCGGTGGCCTCTTGGAGCCCCAAAGTTGCGCTATGTTCCTTTTAAGTATTGCTGTGGTGGTAGATAAGAACGCTCTCTCATACCTCGTTAGATCAGTGTCTCCTTCTATCCCCAGTAGTAATTGCTTTGGATTTATCCTCTTGCCCATTACCCTTGACAGTTCATCACAGCACTGTTGCCAGTATTGTTGAATGATGGCACAGTCCCACAGAATATGACAATAGGAGCCTTCCTCCCTCTTACATCGCAAACAGTATGGATTCGTAGCCTTTCCCCACTTGAACAGTGCCACCCTTGTGTAATAAATCCTATGTAGTATCTTCAGTTGAATTGATCTAAGCCTGGAGGATATAGTTGATTCTCTGGGGTACATCAACGCAGTCACCCATTCCTCTGGGAGTATATCACCTACCTCCCTCTCCCACTTGGCTTTCAGGCTCGACAGCTCTTTCGTAGCAAAGGAGTTAATAGCACTGTACATAATCGATGTGACTTTCTGTTTAAGCAGTTCTGGGAATACATTGGGCCTCATTCCGAGTACGGCGCTAACCAATGGCGCTATTAACGCCTTGGTTGACGCCGTACCCGGACCGGCAGCGCCTTGGTGGTTGGCGGAATTACCGCCCCATTCCAAGGTTGGCGGGGCGGTAATTCCCCAATCCCCATTTACCCTTCCCCATTCCCATTCTTGCCCCATAGGGCATAATGGGAGTGGGGAAGGCGTCAATTACGCCACCGTAAATTACGGTGGCGTAATTAACATCAAGGTCCCTTAGCGCCATGGTATTTAACGCCTGCTAAAAGCAGGTGTTAAAAGCACCATGGCGCTAAGGGAACTCGGAGTATGGCGGTAAGGGATTACCGCCACCGCTCTCGTTAGCGGTGGCCGCTATCCCTTACCGCCATACTCGGAATGAGGCCCATTATGTTCTAGTGGAGAGTAATCAGGTATGTCACTCAATTCAGGGAGATGAGCCTGCAACGCATGTTTGAGCTGGATATAGTGGTATTGTTTGTTGGGTGGGAGTGCAAAGGTGGCGGCTAGATCCGCAAATGCTATTATTACATTTTCTTTCATCACATCGCCAATTTTCGTAATACCTAGTTGGGCCCATGCTTGCCATTTAGGGAGTTTGTTCACCTCCGGGATGTCTGTTGTTCCAGAGTGGTTGTGCTAGAGTTAGTTTTTTATCCCAACCTAGGTACTTATGTGTATCTGCCCAGACTAGGGTTATATGCGACAACATGGATGGGTCAGCGGGTCGCTCTTTTATCCGGTAGAGGAGGCTCATGATGGGTCTTTCCTGTGCGTCGGTGTCCCGTATTATGTTATGCGGTAGAGTGGTATCCCCATGCAATTTATCATTCACTATTGCCATTTGACTAGCCCAGTAGTAGGTCTGTAGCCGGGGGAGTCCAATCCCGCCCTCCCATATGGATCTGTGTAGGGTAGTAAGTGTTTGATCTATCTTGTGGAATCTCACTGGGTGCTATTGGTAGTGGTGCATTTTATAGTATGTAGAGAAAACGGGCAAGGGCCATCATTTTGAAGAGTGCCATGCGTCCCAGCAATGTGAGTGGTAGAGACATCCAGTGGCGAACATCATCCTTGCACCTGGTCACCACTGGATGTAAGTTTTTCCCCACATCGTCTGTTAGTTTGTGTGTGATTTGTATACCGAGGTATCTGAATTGTTCCCTTTCAATACGGTAGGGGCATACGTCTGGTATTGCAATATCTATATGCTTCACCGGGAATAGTATGGACTTTGACCAGTTGACGCGGAGTCCGCTGAACGTGCCACATCTCTCCAGTAAATGCGACACAACGGGACAGGAAACTCGTGGGTCCGCCAGATAAATTAACAGATCATACGCGTATAGAGACACTCTGTCTTCCCAGCCGTCCGCCCACCTGAAGCCACTCCATGTTTGCGTGGATCTTAACAGGATTGCTAAAGGTTCGATTGCTAACGCAAAAATCAAAGCTGACAGGGGGCAGCCTTGTCGCGTGCTTTTACCTAGCTGGAAGGGTTCAGAAGTATACCCATTCACTCTTGTTACTGCCACTGGAAGGTGGTATAGTAGTTTAACCCAACTCATGAAGTAAGGGCCTATGCCCATTCGTCGCATCATTTCCCAAATTGCCTCCCAGCCTTTTCGAAATCTATGGACAGTAGGGCTAGAGGGTTTGGTAGCTTAAGTGTTTTTTCTAGTGCTGTGTGTGATCTATATATATTTTGCCTGGTGGATCTTTGTGGCATAAATCCACATTGGTCCGGGTGCACTAGTGTGTGTATGACTCGCTGCAGCCGATTGGCCAGTACTTTCGCCAGTATTTTGGCCTCGCAGTTTATAAGAGAGATGGGTCTGTAGGAATTGCACTTGTCAGGTGACTTATCTGTCTTTGGCAAAAATATTAATGTAGCTTTTCTGAGGTCTGGGGGGAGGCAACCCTTCGAGCGCGAGTGTTGAAAGAGGCGCAGTAGTTGTGGAGAGATTATGTTTGCACCTATTTTTTTTCCATATTTCGACAGGAAAACTGTTCGGGCCTGGGGTCTTCCCTGACTGGAGTTCTGACATTGCACAGGTTACTTCTTCCTCTGTGATTTCTTGTTCTAGTAGGACCGACAGTTGCTCGTCTAGGGTAGGGAGGGTAATTTCTTCTAATATATCGGTCGGTGGAGGTGCAGGTGGTGCACTATACAGTTCAGTGTAATATTTAGCGCAAATTCCTCCGCTATGTCCTGGTCTGTTACTAGTGGGTCTGGTTCTTCTGTTGTTAGTTTCCTAACTTGGGTGAGGCCTATGTCCCTGCGCTCCAACCATGCCAGAATTTTCCACGCCTTGTCCCCAGTTTCATATATTTTCGCTCATATTGCTGCATGCGCTTGTTTTGCATTGTCTAAGGCTATGTGCTGTAGCTGTTTCTGTGCTAACTGCAGTGCACGTTGTGTCTCGGGTAGGTCATGGGCCAGGTGAGCAGATTCTGCATTGCGTACCTTGGTTTCAGCTGCACGTATCGCTTCAAGGTGATTTTTCTTGTGGGCTGCAGTCCAGGCTCTGATTTCACCCCTTAATACTGCTTTTACTCCCATAGCGTTGTTGGGCTGTCCACAGAGTCAGTATTTATTTCAAAGTATGTTTCGTTAACCTTTTGTATGTGTACCACCAATTCGGGAAATTCCCGGTAATAACCATTCAGTCTCCAATTGGGTGGGGGGAGTGGCCTGCTGGTCTTAATCGTTAACATGAGTGGGGAATGATCTGAAATACCTCTGGGGAGCAGTTGTGCGTCACACGCCTCATGTATGTTACACATTGGTAGGAAGAAGTAATCCAACCTGGATAGCGAAGAATGTGCACCGGAGTGGTACTAATATTCTCTTGTGTTGGGATGTAGGGATCTCCATGCATCATGTAACCCCAGTGCATTGGTAAATGTGGCAAGTTTAGTGCATATGTCTGGATTTCTGGATCGTACATGTGTCCTATACAACTCTGTGTTCATGACTTCGTTAAAGTCTCCTCCAATCAACGTGAGGCCTTCAGTGTTGTCAACAATTAGGGGTGTAATATCGTTAGTCAGGGGGGTTAGGTGGTGCATATATGGCTATCATAGAGATGTGCATTCCCAAAGGGTTCCTGTCGTGTGTACATATCTACCTCCCTGGTCCTAGGTGACTGCAGTGGGGCTATAGGGGAGTCTTTTGTGTACTAAGATCAATACCCCACGTGATCCCATGGTGAATCCGGCATGAAAGGCTTGTCGGTAGTTTGTGCATCTAAACAGTGTGGATCTTGTGCCCGCCAGATGTGTCTCTGTTAAGAAGGCCACATCTGGTGAGTAACGGTTCAGTGCTTGTAGGACTGGGCATCTTTTAATACTATTCCCGAGCCCGTTAACGTTCCATGTCATCACCCGGATGGCTCTGCTTTTATCTACGTTGGTGCTCTGTGCCATGTAACTTGTGCATGTGTGGTGACAGTATATTGTGTATCTAAGAGTGTTCCATGATCCACCAACCCGGGCAGGGATTAAGCAAGTTCGTACATCTGTTGGTTCAATGTCGGGACTCGTTTGCTCTTTCGTTCCATGCGGGTCATACGCAAGGGAGTTATTGCTATGTACTTCTTGAACTTGGTGCAACTTTTAACATAACAACTCTCACCCTCCCACCCCCACCCTGTACTCCACCCACGCTGAAGCATCTGTCGCCCAATACAACAATCAAACACCTTGTCAAACGGACAGGTAACTCATTAACTAATAACCATTACCCAAGTCTCTGTGCTTCTGCTTTAACCAATCTCCAACTGTCTTACTTTGGTTGTTCCGTTGCCAAACTGACTGTTCGTGGTCACAGTCTAAATTTAAGTTCAAGTTCCTGGGAGGTGGCCTTGGGCGGCCACCGTTGCTATGTTGTTTTTGTGATGTTATTTGTGTCTCAGGGTGAGAGTGCATCATCCTGTCATCCTGGCTGGTGCTCGGCGGGCTCCACTGCTTGTTCTAGAGCCACTGGTTCCATGTCCGCCAGGGGACTCCCCCGGGGGGCCCGGTCCGGGCAGGGCCGGGGTCTACCTTCCTGTCTCCTTGGTCATGCAGACCAGTCGCCCTCAATGTGGGTCTCCGCCCATTTCCAGGCTTCCTGAGGGTCAGTGAAGTGTGTGGTCGTACCTTTATGATAATTCTTGAGCTTAGCTGGAAATAGCAGTCCGAATTTTACTTTCATGAGGGATAGCTGCCGCTTCAGTGGTTCAAATGATTGTCTTTCGCGTTGCACTTCTTTTGTGCAATCGGGGAAGAAGGCTATCCGGGAGCCATTATAAGTGACTGTTCCCTTCTCACAGGCCATCTGGAGCAGCGCATCCCTAGCACGATAATTAAGGAGCTTAGCAAGTACAGTCCTGGGCGGCATTCCTGGGATGGGCGTGCCAGAAGGTATCCTGTGGGCACGTTCTACTGAGAAGAATTTGGAAAAGGAATGTGGGTCATAAATGTCTGCTAGCCACTGTTCCAGGAACAGTTCCATGCTCGGTCCCTCCGTCCCCTCCGGGATTCCGAGGATACGCACGTTGTTGCGGCGAGACCTGCCCTCTCCCTCATCCACTCTGGCCTCCAGGGTCTTCAACCGGTGCAATGTCTGTGACAATTGTTTGTTAATGTTGCAGGTCATGGCAGAGGAAGGACACATCCGCCGCTATACTGTCTATTTTCATTTCCATGGAGGTGCAGGAACTCGCAATGGCCGCCATTACATCTTTCAGAGAGAGGGCGTCCTCCGCGTCTGGAGAGTTTGACAGCGGTGCTTGATCCATCGGTTGAGATATCGTGGCAAAAGCATATTGGTCCATTCTGCTTTGTATGCTCGATTTCCGCGGTTTGTCTTTCCCCATTCTGAAGCATGGGAGGTGGTGGTATAGTGTGTTGGAGCTTGCTCTATTAAACTCTTTAACTGATTTCACAGGTATTACTTAGATATGTGATTGCTATGCTGGCTGAAATGTGCCGCCGCACCCCCGCAAGGGGCCTCCTGTGAGTCCGCCTTGGCAGTGTCTGGTCCAGGTGCTGTGTAACCACTTCTCCCCAATGCGGGGTGTCACCCGCACTACCCCTGTGCCTGCACACCCTGACTGGGGCGAAGTGGGTTTAACGCTTCGTGCTTTCTGGTGCGATTCCGTGCCTGTTTCGCTTCTCGGTAGCTGCCGAGGTAGGAGTTGTTTTTGAGTACTTTCAGGAATGTCCTTGTAGGCGCCGGTTCCGGATTTAATGTTGCCTCTCTGCCCAGTCCGCGGATGCAGATTTTCTCCAGTTCTCCCTGCGGGGGGCGAGGATAGGATCGGCCATGGGCCGCAAAGCCAGTGCCACTCACGGGGGGAGGCCGCTTCACGCCAACTTGAGTCTCTTGCTTCGTCCCCAGAGCAAAGTCCCAGCCTCACCACCAGTCCAACGGTGAGCCGTTACTCCAACGAGGTTGGGGGTGAGGGGAGAGGAGTCAAAAGGATGTTCTCCGGTCCGGGGCATCGCGCACTCCAGCTGGGGGAAGGAGGATCCGTCCGCTCCCTCTCGGAACAGCGTCCCTTCCTACCTTCTTTCCGGGAGGCACACGCAGCGCTGTGCCATCCGCTCCGCGTATCACCCGCCACTCCCGCTGCTCCTAGCATCTCTCCCTCCATCCTGCACCGCAGCTCCGCGCACGTTGCCTTTCTCCTCGGTGTTGGGCACACTAACCGGGTGACAGCACAGCCACGTTGCCAGCCCATTTGTGGACGCCGCAGCTCTCTTCTGCAGCTCCACTAAGTCACGGCGGCCATCTTGGTTTCACACTTTCACGCCCGATCGGGTTTCGTTGTCGTCAAATATATCGGTGAGAGGCTCGCTTTCTGCATTCCATCTCCGTGTATCTGTGCCGCACCTTGTCCTCTTCGCCTCAGATGTGTTTGAAGCCAAATATGTTCCACCGAAAAGGATGTTTAAACAGGATTTCGTCGGTGGCCGCTGGAGCTCCACAAACTCACGTCCTGCCTGCTCACATGCTGGCCACGCCTCCCGCTATCTTTCATTGTTATATTGCTGTCTTTCTCATGTTGCCTCCCTATTGCCCTGTGGGCACTTGGAAACACAATTTACTTGATGTATAAGCGCCTTACAAATGCACAATAAATAAAGAAACACATTTTAAAACATATTGTTCCCAAGAATTCGCCTTTCAGTGGCTGGGGGAGAGATCATCCATGACAATCTTTTTGTGTAGAAATGTCATCCAAATCCATCCAGCCAGTCAAAAGTTTTTAGCAATATAATTTTGGGGGAAATGGCTGCTTTTTCATTTCTGAAAATCCTGTCAGCCTCATTGCTGCAATGCAATATATGAGACATAGCTATAATTTTGGGAGAAGGGGGCACCATCAAATATTTTAAAAGCTACAGGATGCCATAGCCCCAGACTGCTCCCAGAAATCGAGTCAACGCTTTGTGCCCAAGTTGTTTCGTACCTAGTCCAATTCGGTCCACCGGTTTTGGCTCTGCGTTTTATCAAAAAAACATTTTTTCTCGATGTGAATATTAATAGGGACTAGACTGAAACAGTGTTTTTAACTTTCTTAATAGCTTTATTTTTTAATGGATCTTTCCCAAAATGTCAATTTTGCGGTAGCACATGAATACAATTATGTTTGCAATATTTCAGCCAAATCCGTAATACGAGTCAAAAGTTATTAGCAAATCTTTTTTCAAGTTTAACTTGGAACTCAACTTAACTATAGTGCGGCAACCACTGCACTATAATCTATAGATAGACAGATGTATATATGTCTGCCATGAAAACACATGTGGCTCTATACTTTGATAACTGGGAGGACATGTTCCTCGAAATCTTGCACATATGGTTGGACTACTTTATCTTTCCATAATTCATGTTTTTATTATTTACTCTTGTACCATGTCTTGTATGACCAATCAACTTACTACATACTGTAAAGCAAACTGTAATTCAAATTCATCAAACACGTAGACCTTGGGTGTGAGACCGCAAACACTTATTTTACATTTTTATTTTCCACGTCTATTAAAAAAAAACCTATAGGGTAACCATTTAAAAAATAGATTTAGTTTATATTGGTGGCTGATGCCAGTGTCTTCGTGGAGAAAGACAAAGCTTGTGCGTGCTTTCTAGAAGTGATTCATTTTGGTGAATTGGTTATTATATTTGAGAGATGTCTATACATCTATGTATAGTCATGTTTCAAGTATAGACTGATAGCTATGATTGGGGTTTAATTTGGTGGAACAGTTTTTGGTTCAAGTATGGACAAATGTGACTGATTGAGTGACTGTGTGAGTAAGCCAGAAATAGTGTAAATTCCTACCAATTTACATTAAAAAGCAGAGTTTAATGATAACATGTCTGGCCAAACAACACATGCCATGTCCACAGCACACATGCAAACCCAAGATGGGGAGAGAGGATAAGTAAGTAAATACATAGAGAGATGAAAAATGGAAATGTATCAAACTGACCTCCTAAACAGTAAAATGGCTTTCAGTAGCAACATATTAATTTAGAAGGATGACTTAAAGGCATGGTCTAGTAAAAAAATGTATTTAAAAAATAGATAGGCAACATAAAAAAAAAATGCTAGCATTCTCTTTTTTAAAACTTCCTATGTAAAATTTTGAGCTATTCAAGCTTTTGTGAAATGGATGCCCTCCTGTGCTGGCTTTTGCTTTTGCGGCACTAATGAAGGAAAAGCCAGCCAGCTGTAGTAAACAAAAGCTACCGCTGGGTGGCTTTCCCTTCATTAGTGCTGTACACGGAGGACGGGGACCGGAGACCAGAGCAGGAAAGCTCTGGTCTCCGCGTTGTGTTTCTGCCTGCTGTGGCTTTCACTTTGGGTTTCCGGTGCTCACAACCACGTTGTGTTTCTGCCTGCTGTGGCTATCACTTTGGGTCTCCGGTGCTCCCAGGGGACCACCGGAGACCCAAAGTGAAAGCCACAGCAGGCAGAAACACAACGCGGTTGTGTTTACATGCCGCGTAGTATTTCTGCCTACAGCTGATTTCCCATTTGGGGCTCTCGGGCTCCCCGTGGAGCCCGAGAGCCCCAAATGGGAAAGCAGATTCAGGCAGAAACAACGTGGTTATTTTCCGCAATGCTGCTTTGTTTCTACCTGAATCTGCTCTCCCATTTGGGGCTCTCGGGCTCCCCGTAGGGGAGCCCGAGAGCCCCAAATGGGAAAGCAGATTGAGACAGAAACACAACGCGGTTGTGTTGGAAAACGCTACGGTTTTTCTTTCCGAGTTTCTCAGGCTCCTCCGGCTTGGAATGAAAAACCGCAGCGTTTTCCAACACAATAACGTGGTATTTATGTTTGCGGTCGGTTCAAAAGCGACCGCAAACATAAATACAACGTTTTTAAAGCTGCGGTTTTATTTCTAAGTTTTCCGGGCTCCTCCAAAAAATAAATAGCACTTACCGAGATTCAGCTGCATCTTTCCTGCTCTGGTCTCCGGTCCCCGTCCTCCGCGTACAGCACTAATGAAGGGAAAGCCACCCAGCGGTAGCTTTTGTTTACTACAGCTGGCTGGCTTTTCCTTCATTAGTGCCGCAAAAGCAAAAGCCAGCACAGGAGGGCATCCATTTCACAAAATGGATGCGCCCATGTGCTTGCTTTTGCGAATTTTGAGCTTGAATAGCTCAAAATTTTACATAGGAAGTTTTAAAAAAGAGAATGCTAGTATTATTTTTTTTATGTTGCCTATCTATTTTTTAAATAACATTTTTTACTAGACCATGCCTTTAAAACACAGCTTTGAAAAGAAGTGACAGTACATACAGGTGTGTGTGGTGGCATCGCACTCAAGGTAGAAGGATGGTGTACATGAAAACATTAAATACAACTATCATGTAAACATTTTCAGAAAAGATGCTTCTTAACAAAAAAAACCTTCTTAATACAGCAATATTGCATAATAATTGCAGCGCACACATAAATGTATGCGCTGGTTTCAAAATCATGGCACACAATTTGTAGTGTGGCACATGTGTAGAATGCTAAACTCCTTAAAGCTGTGAATGTTCCCTTGTTAATGGAATGACAGCATTTGTAGGTATCTACAAATTGCATAGATGACTATGGGCCTCATTTCACGGTAGGCGGTAAGATACTGCCTTTACCGGCATGGCGCTAACAACGTGTCTGTGTAGGCAAGAGGCCGCTAATTGCGTGCCATTACGAGTACGCGGGCACAAGCTTAGCGCCATGCCAGTAATGATCCTACCGCCATGCTGGTAAAGACCCCGTAAAGACCCTTAGCGGCACCGATGAACGCGCTAATAGCACTTCCGACCTCCTGCAACATGGCATTAGCGGTGACCGCTAAATATGCAGAACCGGAAGTAGCGTCATCACACAGGAACGGGAACTAGCACGGCGGCCATCTTTAAAAACACAATCCATTGCCATCCTCTGCCCTCAGGACCTGCATCCACACCAGTGCCATACAAAATCATCCAAGACCCCCTGACAATGCCCAAGGCAATCAAAAAAGGAGCAGAGCGGCAGCGGAAGGAGCGATTCACCAATGAAGAGCTCATCATGCTCACTGACACGCTTGCCGCCAATGCGGATGTGGTGTTCGCAAATGATATGCTGCATGTCACCCTAATAAAAAAAAAAGGCAATCTGGGCAGAGGTGGCCCAGAAAGTTAGTGCGGTGGGCACAACTCCCTGCACTTTGAAAGATTGCAGGAAGCAGCGGGACGATCTCCACCTCCGTGTACGCAGCATACTGGCTGCCAACCGGAACCTGGCCATGGCCACAAGAGGCGGTGAAGGATCCCCTATCAAACTGATGGAGTGGGAGGAGACCTGCGCGAGCACCATAGGTGTGGAATCCATAGAGGGAGTTGGCAAAACGTTAGATGGAGGTGAGTGTCCACATAAAACACTGCACTGTGAAAGATGAGTTACCCCGAAATGTGAGCCCTAAATCAGCTCATGGATGTGGCCACAAACATACATGCACACGACCCTGCCCATGTGAGGGTCACATCCCAACACACACACATGCACGCATCACCACAGACACGTGCCTCCCAGACCCATGCATGAATGACCCACCCAACAGTCCTACGACCTGTATGCCCACAAATGAAGTCCTAATGCATAGAACAGCATGATGAACAACATCTGCATGAAGCACGCTGACCTATCACCAATGCCATCCCCCTCTTTGTCCCCCACAGGCTCACAGACTGACAGCGATGAGCAGGACACTGCGACACGGGCTCCCCCCGCCAAGAAACAACCCAGGGGAAAGGAGTCAGGCAACATCGCCAGCACATCGAGGGGCACAGGGAAGAGTGCACTCCCACAGAGGGCTAAACACAGCAAGCCACCCACGTCACCAAGATGTGAACCTACGGCAGAAACAATTGCTGCACCCACTCCAGTGATCCCCCCAACTCACGAACCACCCACGGAAGAGCACACCCCCAGCCCCCAGCAATCAAAAGAACCAAACCCACGCCCCACATCACAATCCAGCAGCCATGCCCAGTCTGGCGATGAAATCGTGGCAGGGTGCTGGAGTCCAACGGTGTCCTCAACTGATGCTGGACCCATAGAAGAAGATGCGGCACCCACCCCACGAGCAAGACACAGTGGCCATGACATGACCATCATCAGACAGCGGCAGGAGGACATAACAGCGCTGGTTGGCCAGCATGTTGATGAGGCAGCACATTTGAGGGAGGAGTGCAGGGAGAATGCAAGGAAGATCAGACAGGGCATGGAAGCCTGCACCAACAGGCTCTGTGAGGAAATGGCACTAGTGAGGCAGGTCCTCACACGCATAGCTGATGCTATGGACAGGCAGAACCCCCCACCGCCACAAAAATAACCATGCACCTCCTTCTCTGCCAGCTCAAGGCAGACGAGCCCCCGGCACCAGTCCTTGCGATCTATGCGGCGCACACCCTTCCAACCCCCTAATGGTGGGAGTGGGAATGGGAACTAGGGCCAGCCCGATGTAGCTGACACATGTACAGCAAAACAGCAACGTTGTACCAGCCATAAATGGGGTTGTTGTGGGGGGAGGGGGGAAAGGTGTTTTGGGAGTGTTATGGGGGGAGGGGGGAAAGGGTGTTTTGGGAGTGTTGTGGGGGGAGGGGGGAAAGGGTGTTTTGGGAGTGTTGTGGGGGGAGGGGGAAAGGGTGTTTGCGTAGATGGGTCCATGCATACCTCATAATATATTAAACACACAGGTGACAAGTTAAAACACAGGCTTGGACCTTATCATTCTGTATGTGAGCTTTATTGGGGGACAGGGCCCAGTGTGCGCTTCACCACAAAACCCAGTGGACAAATACCCACATCCATTCAACAGAGTAGGACCATGTGAATCATAATATTTGGTTGATCAGATGCTGACGCACAGCGCGTCCCTCCTGGGCATCCCCTCTTGCATGATCTGCAGCCCCGTATCCTCCCTCCTCATCCCCATCATCATCCTCATCAGGTGGTTGCATTTCAATGTCAGAGGGCATTGGCACATTCCATCTGATACACATATTGTGCAGCATGACACATGCCATGGTGATCTTGGCCACCTTCTCATGGACGTACAGGAGTGCCCCACCCGACCTCCTGAGGCACCGGAACCGTGTCTTCAAAAGGCCAAATGTCTGCTCAATAACGACGCGGATACGGGTATGTGCATGATTGTATTCCTCTTCGTGCCTGTTCTGTGGGTTCCGCACAGGGGTAAGGAGCCACCTCTTCAGGGGATAGCCAGCATCACCGGAATGGGTGCAAGAATGGGGATGTGTTACTGTTTACATCAACCTGTACATATCACACAAATCAACTTTGCATTGTGATTGGCATCCATGAATCCCAGCATGCATGGAGACAATCAATGTAACTGCAATGTGAGAAGGTGAACTAGTCCTTGCAAGCGGACATGCACCATGCATGCCTCTGGCAGTTATTGCCATGTTCTGGGTGAGGACAGGCCATTAGTGTTCCTGGGCCCGGGCAACGTTTGCACCACACTGCTAGTGTACTGCCATTCTGAAATCGATGTCCCCATGCTGTGAAGCGGCACATCAGTAGTGGTGTACGGGTGTGGTTCAGTACAATGGCTACAGGTGATCCCTTTTTATGCACTCAAGGGTGCATATCTGTGTGATGTTGTTCAGCGCACATTTCCATTTTGCATATTGGCTGCATGTTGCTGCTTTTTGTCATACAGGGTATGGTATGATGTGCTATGTGCATGTGGATAGATATGTCATGTTTGGCGTATTGGATTAATTTCTTTGTTGTGCATCTTACAACTTGCATGTGGTTTTGTGCCCGGTCCATTGTGGGCTGCCTTGGTGGACATTGGCGTACATCTTTATGTCCATTTATTCTACAGACGACAGTCCACACCCAGTTGGAGTATGCATCTCTCCCCCCCAATCACACCCAGTTGGAGTATGCATCTCTCCCCCCCCAATCACACCCAGTTGGAGTATGCATCTCTCCCCCCCAATCACACCCAGTTGGAGTATGCATCTCTCCCCCCCAATCACACCCATTTGGAGTATGCATCTCTCCCCCCCAATCACACCCAGTTGGAGTATGCATCTCTCCCCCCCAATCACACCCAGTTGGAGTATGCATCTCTCCCCCCCCAATCACACCCAGTTGGAGTATGCATCCCCCCCAATAACACCCAGTTGGAGTATGCATCTCTCCCCCCGATCACTATCCACATCACACTGCCATGTGCTTGCTCTGCTACTCTCCAAGTAGCCACGCATGTTGTCCAGCATGTCGCTCCATGTAGCTTGGTATCGTTGAGTTCCGCAGGGCCATTGAATCATGGGTTGATTAGGGATATCGGGCACAACAATGTGTGATTATCTTGTTTGAGTCACATACCATTTGGAAATTGATGGAGTGGTATTGCTTTCTGTTTCGGTAGACTGCTTCATTGTCATGTGGGACCACCAATTCCACATGGGTACAGTCGATGGCCCTGATGCAACTTGGGATGCCTGCCAGAGAATAGAAGCCAACTTTGGTATTGGAGATCTCCTGGGCAGTCCGTGCGTGGCAGGGATATGTGTTCACTTGTGTGCTTCAGGAAGGCATCAAGCACCTGGGTCAGCGTGTCTGAGAATACTGGTTGTGATATGCCATGCATCTGCCCTTCCGTGTTTTGGTAGGTACCTGTGGCCAGGAAGTGGAGCACAGTTACCACCTTCAGTAGAGGGGGGATGGCAGTACGGATGTCTATGAAGCTCACAATGTCGTTGTGTATCATGTCCACAATGGCGGAGATGGTATCCTGGTCCAGACGGTACAGGGTGTGTATCTGCTAAGGGGTTAGGTTGAATGGACTGGCTCGAATCCTGGGGATTGGTGGCTGCCTCTGTGGTATGACTAGGTGCACTGGTGTGGCTTGCTGGGCCTGTCTCTCCCTCCCCCTCCTCCTGCGTCTCCTCTGTGCTGCCTATAGGAATCCTGCTAGTATTGGAACCATCTTGGTGTGGCAAGGTGTGTGGGAAGGGGTGTGGTTTTCTCCTTTTCTGCTGTCCCAGTCTCCATTGCCTCCACCTGTGCTGATTGTGGCCACCTGTGGCAGGTGGGAACACTGCTCATGTCTCTTAACGGGTGGTTCGCGATGCTGGTATTTCCTCCATGCCAGTATGGGCTTTTTTGGCCAAATCCATGCCGCTATTAGCATGTTCGATGGCTTGTGATGGTCTGCTATTAGCACCATGCCGCTATTGCCGGCATGAAGGATGGGGCGCCCGCGGACTAGCTGCTATTAGTGGCACCGTTCTTAGCGGTGCCGCTAATAGCGGTTATCCGGGTCGTGATTGGCAAGGGAATTTAGCGATACCGGTAATCCTTTACCGGTATCGTTATTCCCTTACCGCCATCCGTGTAATGAGGCCCTATATCTCTGTCCTGTGGATTTTTTCTCCACTATGTCTTTTGAACTATCTAAATAACTACACATCCTGTGCATATCCATGAGATGGTGATGTACTTTATCATGTGCATTGCCCATCAGAAGGCCAAAGACAAGAGAAATTTTTCAGTTGGATGTTTGAATCATATCTGCCCTCTTATGCCCACTGAAGACAGACCCAGGGTCATCAGTGCTCTTGTTAATTCAACCACGGCTTTGCTGATGGCTTCCTTCCAATCTACACACCAGTTCTAGAGATAAACTACAAGTAGCACAAAATGTAGCTGTTACATCAGGGCTGGGCCTCTCCAAATAAAAACAAATATCACTCAAATACATATGCCTACTTTGGATGCAAGCCTATAAAAAAAGTGTATAGGAGTCAGCTCCTGCTACCTAACTCCAGAAAGCCAAAGATACTCTATGTGGAGACCTCTCACACGGTCAGATACTGGCCTCCTCTCCATTACCTGGACTGATGTTCCATACTGGTTAGTTGTCACTTCACTGTGTACGGCCAAACTCATTACTCTGTAGCTCTTCTTAGTGTTGTGTTACCAAATTAATCTTGACCTGAAATCTTCATGAAATTCTGCTTTTTAATGTACAATGGCCTTCTACAGTGATCGGGGTGTATTCCATTTCCCACCACAGTCCCAAGTCACACACACACTCAGGCTGGACTTTCACTTCTTTCTATCCTTAGTTTTTGTTTATTTTTTATTTGGTCCATATTTCAGTTATGGTGTCTGAGGCCCTTTTGCATTTTTAGGGGAGTTTTGCTCATTTTTGGTTGTACCTGTCTATATTTTCCCCATTTCAATTTTTGGGCACAAGAAATTTTACTTGTACTAGAATATTGCAATATGTTGTATTATGTCATGCTGCATTATGTCATTTTTAGAATGTATTTGCAATGTCATGTCCTTTGCACAAGGCCATTTTATGAAGAAAAACTGCTCTTGACTAACATCTTTTAAGAATATATCATTGAGTGATTGTCTACCATAAATATAATGCAACTGTGAAGCGCATGTTGATTTGAGATAGAAAAGGCCTCAACATTAGTCTTAGGCCTAATGGAGCTGAAGTAATGTTCAATATTAAGCAACTGTACCCCCAGGCAGAATGGAGAAAGGTAGTTTGGAAATAAACAATGTATTTACTCACACATTTCCAATCTGCTGAAACAACAAAATCATTTTGATTTGCTTTCACCGTGAAAAATGTATTAGCATACCCTAAAAAAGTGGCTTCAAATGATTGGCGTTAGAAGATAATTATGGTTTAATTGTATTCAATGTGCACAGCTAGGTGGAATATCTCATGTTGACTTGAAACTGACAATGGGCCTCATTACGACCCTGGTGCTAATGGGTTAACGGCGCCGTAAAATGCTGCAGCGCCGTTAACCCATTAGCGCCTTACTACGAGGTCCCTTTGCGGGACCCGACCTGACCAGCCGTTAAAATAGGGACTGCAAAGGGACCTTGGTGCTAAGTACGGTACCGCAATTTGCGGTATCGTACTTAGCGCCTTCCCCAGTCCCATTGAGCCCTATGGGGCAAAAATGGGAATGGGGAAGGGCCAATGTTCAATGGGGAATTACCGCCCCGCCAACCTTGGAATGGGGTGGTAATTCCCCATTGAACATTGCCGGACTCGTTATGATACTGTCACCAACCATGGTGCTAATAGCGCCATGGTTTAGCGCCAGTATCGTAATGAGGGCCAATGAGTGCATAACGCGGCCTGACTTCACAGAGCCAGCCATCGTGTTAAATGAGGAAAACTGAAACCTTCATTGATAACGGCATAACATCTTCCACTCATTTCATCGACACTAATATATTAAAAAATATATACATATATATTTATTTTCATTAAAATAGTTGATTGTAGTTTGATTAACAAACTTTTACAACTTACAAGGTTACAATACAAAACTTTAAAACATGGACAAACTTAAGTGTCTGATCATATATAGAAGATTTCACAAGGATTTTTGATTTTTCATTACAAAGAGAAAAAAAAAGAAGGGAAAACTATACACACAACCAAGAAAAACAACTTATGTTAATCTCTCTAAAAGGCATTTTTGGTATGCAATTCCCCGATAATGATCTTGAGAAAATTGGTGAGTGCTATTACAGATTTACATGAATTGTCCCACATCAATCTCATCCAGCTCCATTCATGAGCATTTGGTGTAGAGCCCAGCAATACACATCCCAAAGCAGCTATGCGATAGGTTTCAAAGTGGTTGCAGTAAATTGTCAGATGCTTCAATGTTTCTCTTTGCCCAGTTTGTTTGCAAAAGCGACATGCATCGATCTATTCAATTGTACATCCTTTATCCCATTTTGATATTTTCTCACCAGTGTGAATTTGGTTACACTTAAATCTCAGATATAGATCTCTTAAAGCATGACATGGAAATTTCAACAGATACAGCCTATGAGGCATCCGTTTCGCCAACATACCGTGATGCCTCATAGTACAGTTTCTTAGTGTGCATCTCACTAAGCGTCCTAGCCCGAACATGTTCAAAGAGCCGTTTTTGTACTAGGGTAAGACCAAGTTTCAAGTCGTACGAATTCAAGCCTAAGTCGTTAAGCAGTGTCAACATTGAATCATAGAAGTGTGCCACCGAGATTGGATTTCTTGCTTTGATCATGATGTGAAATTCCTAAAAAAGTTTGTCTTCAGGAGGAAAGAGCATTTTAGCTAGATTTGCCAACTGACGCCAATGATATCTAGTGGTTATCTAGTGCGGTTAAGCGAAGTTCCTGGCAAAGGACGCAATTGGGAAGCAAATTGGGCAGGCGTAAGGTATGCTTCCACAGTTTGCATTGTATTTGATCAAGCATGATATCAATGTTTAGTAAACATAAATCTAGCCCTTATAGAAGGATTGATTCTACTTTAAGTGTATAGAATTCAAATAAGGGAGTCATTACAAATGTACAGAATTTCGAGTATACCATCCTCATCTGAGTGCCTAGTGCATCTGCTTTGGCATCAAGATTTTCCATCCACATTTTCCTGAAAATAGAGTCACTCACATTATAGCCAAGATATGTAAGGGATCTATCCACCAAAATCGGGACTCCGTCCAGGTTCCAAACAGTGGTGTGCAACTTTTTTTAAAAGTTCGTAAAATGAGTATTCTTCATTTGTTAACATTGCATTTCAAATTGTGCTTGTACAAATAGTCTGCAAAGATGGCAAGCTTATTCTGCAGCCCGTAAGGTGTTCAATCAAATATTAAAATATCATCCGCAAAGGCAAGCCATTGGATTTTAAGGTGGCCAAGCAAGCTTTGCCGGGTATGATATTTCCCGTAACCATATTTCGTCTATGTCGCAGAGGTAGAGGTTAAACAGGGTTGCTGCTAAATTGCATCTCTATTTAACCCTGACCTCCGTGGGTATCATCAGTTGTGTGGAAGCACCTGAGCCATCAATCTTCATTAAGTAAGATGTGTCGTGATGTAGTCTAGCAATTAACTCTATCAGATGTGCAGGGACTCCCTTCCGTTCTAGTTTTTCCCATAGAACAGTGCGTATTACGCAGTCAAATGCTGCCAAAGATCGACTGAAGCCATATATAGTGTCCCTGAATCAAGTATTTTAGTTTTAGTTAAAAGATGAGCCACAATTGTGGGATTCAAAGCAGTGCCCATTTCGGCGCGGAAACCTATCTGGACACGCTATAGTACCTTGTGTTGACGTAGGTGGAAATGAAGCTCACATAGCAAAAGAATAGCAAATACCTTGGCTCCCGAATCAATTAGAGCAATTGGCTGGTACTATACACAAGATTTTGGAATAAGCGAGGTAGTTCGAATTTCTTCAAACTGAATTCCCAAGATCTCTGCCCATAGTGTGGGATTCCTTTTTAGAACACAAGGAGGAAGACAATCAGGGCCGGGGACTTTAGAGTTGTTCAGTTTGGCGATAGCCCATGTGATATCATCAGTAGACCATCCTAAAGGGTGCACAATCTTACATATAACAAATTTAGAGTGTCCATTAGAGAATCTCTCGGGGAGTTGGAATTTCGTCCTAAAGAAGGTTGTCCAAGCCTCTTCTGAAATATTAGAGGTTAGTGCTTATCGCCCAGGTAGATTGTCTATCGTTCCTACAAAGGTTAGTTATCATAGCCTGGTTTGTCATGTGATGGAGGTAAGCTTTGTAGTTTTTGCATTTGTTATGACAGCTATTGCATATTTGCTTCTTTAGTACATGAAATTCCAACTCTTCTAAGGATAGAGTCTTAAACCGTCTGAGCTGCAGATTTTTTTTTCTCCCTCAATAGGTCGTAACTGGCACTTGTGACTGTTTTTGCGTTCTGATGAATGATAATATTGCCTTCTTAATTACAGCAGTGATTAATTGTGTATTTTGCTGGTCAGTCATAGTCGAAGAAATTCCACACAAGAGCTTCCCTATCTCGTTTGTAATAATTATGTTAATTTTATCACAGACATAAGAATTCCACCTGAGTGAAGCACCCACACAATCAGGTACTAGAAGTACCTGAAGGGGATCTTTCCCCATGCAAGGTGTTGTAAGATCAAAAGTTGCAATTAGTATACTGTGGTCACTATTTACCGAGGTGATGCGCTCGATTCCGTTAGACTGCTAGTAGATCACTTGTCACTACAAGATAATCAATGCATGATTTCATGTTATTGCGGTGCCAGGTTTTAACGTGCCCTCCCTTTTGAAAGGGGATAAAATAGGTATCCCAGTGTGAGAAATAGGAAAACCATCAGGCTCCTCTCTTAAGCGAAAGAGAGGTTTTGAATGAATAATAATAGTACCTCAGAATGTAAATAAGGAATGCAACATGAGTTTAGATCACCACCCAGAATTAGTTTGCAATTTGGCCATTCAAAGAAGACTTCGTCAAACAGGACTGTAAGTTTTTGGAGTGCAAGTTCTAATAGCATTTGAAGAGGGTTATAGTATACGGAAACAAGCAGATAACGGTCCTAGCCGTTATCTCCCATTTCCACAACAATTGCCAGGTAGAGCCGAGTTTTATAGATCTTACAATGTTTAGCCAAAAGAGCATTGCTAAAAAAAAAATAGCAAGACCACCAGAAGGCCTGCCATCTAAGCCTTGTGTTGCGTCCAAATGGAATGCAATATAACCTGTTATTTGAAATGGTAAGGTGCCCATGGTATCCTGGCATAGAATGAAGTCAATGAATTAGTGCGGATTTGAGGCTTCTGCCCAGAGCAAAAGGTTTTTGCTACCGCACAAATTCCAAGACATCACTCTCAAAGAACTCTTGTTACTATGTGGTGTTTATGTCTTGCGGATTTTTAGATGGATTGAGTAGGACAGATAGCCAGGACCAGTCTTAAGTATTGACAGACATTGCCACTAGTTGAGCAATCACCACGGCTTCTGGCGGCGATGTGGCTAAAATTCCTGTTAATGCTGGTGGGGCAACCTTCTGCATCACTGCCGGAGTTTCGTTGAATACAATGGCTTCCTCAATAGATAGTAGGGGGTGCAGTTCAAGCCCTATCATTTTCAGTTCACGTTTGTGCATCCAAATTAGTTCTGCAATAATTGTGCACTCTACTTGCAACACCATTCTAAAATTATTAACAGGAGGAAGAGTAATCCAAGAAATGTCACGAGATGTAAGTGTTCTTAATGCAGGAATTTTTAGAAATGCCTGCAGCATAAATGAACGATTCAGGCTTTTGTCGCCATTAATTTCAGGGGAGCTTATCCAAACAAGAATGGTTGAGATCTGCGAATATGTATCTTGCACCTCCTTTTCCATGGTCTTCTGGTTATTAGGTTGAAACTCAGTTGCCGATTTGATGTCTTTTGCATTGCTGATTTCATTTGAAGGGGAAATCATCAAAGCACCTGATGGCTTATGGATGGAAGCGGCACTAGCTGCAGTAATGGTCAGTGACATTTGCCGCACTGGAGAGGACGCCAATGGGGCAACCCTTCCAGGCCCAGCATCGGTGAGCAGTGGCTCCTTATCATCGTGGGGCGGAATCTTACTAGACGGGGTCTTCAGTCCAGTGCCGTCACCATCAAAACTAGTTCTTCTTCTTCGCTCAGTGCCAAGTGTTCTTTTCCTTTTATGGCTTTTTTGATATAATTGGTTTGTAATAGGTAAAAAGAAGGGTTTGTTGAGGCACTATAAGAGAGGAAGCACACTCAACCTGTTTGTTAAAGGTCAGAGCTTGCATCATCTCTCACAAGTTGTTTAGTATACGTGCCTTGTTTTAGTGGTACCATCAAGGATGGCTTCAAGCTACCCACCACAGTGTGCTGCAATGCAAGCCTACTTTCCAGTGACAGTTCCTCTAGGTTTATGGCTAATTCCAGATTTGCCTGTTTAAGGGTGATATCCGGAGTGAAGTTCTCTTTATCTGAGGCGTCCATCACGTTGGAAAGAGCTTTCTGCTTTTTTTGTTTTTTTGTAACTTTTTTGTTTGTGTGGTGTTTTATATTTTTTCGGCCTCAACTTGGGCAGCTTTGCGCATGTTGAGTCTTTTTATTGCCCGTAAGTATAACCTCTTCTGCTTTCTTGATGTAAATTGCTTTGGTTGTGGAATTTCCTCCAAGACCCCAGCAGATGCCTCATTGCTATTGGCGATCTCTTTGCTACTGTTCTCCCTCTCAAGAATCGCAAGTAGAGCCGAGGGACTGGCAGGAAGTACGACAGTCTCCTCATCCTGTGCTGAGCCCCGCTGGGTTATCTGATCCCCAGTGCTCCCTTCATGGACTGAATAAAAAATAGTAATTGATCTATTTTTTCAACATGTGCAAACACCATCTGGCATAGCTGGTCATGCGTGTAGACTTTGATGGTTTCTCTGAATTTTGTGTCATTAGCACATACATAAGCTTTACTAGATGGTATGATTTCAGGTGGAGTCTCTGTTTGCGTGGCAATAGTGTGTTGCAATTTTTTTGTTGTTGAGCTGTGGTGAAAAACAACTGCCCTCCTGTTTATAGTTTTCCGCAAAGATGAAGCCCTCGAGTTTGTTTAGTTTCGAGAGTGTGAGTGGTAGGGCCGCTTTTATGTCACGAAGTTCATAGGGTGTGTAGACGTGCCCTCGATCTAGAAGATTAAGAATTCTGGATATTACTGGATAATTGGTTTCAAATATTTGCAGATCTTCAGCTAAGGTAGAAGGCTTGGGTTCCGCGTTAGGTTTATCATCAGCCTCTACAAATTTAGGATGTTCATAGTTTTGTTCATCAGGAGAAGAACAATCCTGACCAGACGTAGTTTGAGGTATCTCCTCCCTAGATCCCTTTATTTGGAGTTCAAAAGATTGAGTATGAGGTTTCTCCATGGGCTTGTCCGGAGAAAAGATTGGTGATAGTTGGGATCGTTACAATGTAAATGAACTTACTTGGGCAATGCAACCCGAAGGGGCCATAACCAGGGTAGAAGGCCCAACTGATAGTTCCACCCTTTTTTCTAGTTCAAAAGATACTGCCAGTGACATTATTGATATGTCAGAAAGAGGCCTAAAGGGAGCCCTTAGGGTATTTTCTGCCGGATTTCTGTCTTCCACATCACGCATACTCAAAAAGCTTTTCATTGGAGTATGTGGATGACAGTTTTCCGGCTCATCCATATTCAGTCCAAGTTTATTTTCTAAGTTAAAAAGTGAGTTGTGTTGTGCTTTGGCATAGGCAAATGCTACTTCATGATAAATTAAATCATTTTGTGCACTTTGGGAGGAAGCATTCCTAGGTGTTGTAGCTAAGGGGAGTACATTGTTGTTGTGCTTTGTTTGCTGAGACATTCTCTGTGAGGGGATTGTACAATCTTTGTCTATCGTAGCGGTAAATTTACGATTTTTTTGTGGAAGCTTGGGTTCCATATGCCCACTGCGCAGTCGCGCTGAGATATTGTGTCTTAGTTTGTGTCTCGGAATAGTTTGTTTTAAACAAAAACGCATAAGTGAGAAAGAATGATTCTAACAGTTCTAACAATACCAGCTAAACAACTTTGCAACCATGTGACAAAGCGTTAAGGAAGAAAGTAAAACAATACGCTATGTATTGGTTGCATGGTAACTTACACACGCAAGCCGATTAGCGCCCGAGAAAAACAAATATGCTTCTGGTTTCAGGTGCGTTCACAGTGAGGTCAACAGAACACGTAAATCAGAAGCAAGAGAGCAAAAGATTCAGTGTCACCGCTTTGGCTGTTGGAAGTGTGTTATGTCCCAAATACAAGCGTGAATAGTCAAGATGTTGATAGGTTTCAAATTGGGCAACTCACTTACCAACAATGAGATGTGCCCTGGAACAAACACTTGGAGCAGGGGGGTATGGACCGTGGAGATTTAGAATATCGCACAAGCAGGTACTAGGACTTTCTCCTTTGTGAGAAGGGAAGTGAATATGAGTGGCTAGTGCAGCAGGCTGCGCTGCGAGCAGCGAACAGCCGAACAGACACTTCCAAGCCACTTCAGGAGCACGCGCGCAGGAGCGCGCCAGCCTGATACAGGGGCTTGATCTCAGATATAATGGAATAAATCTATGTAGTCTTTACAAAGGGATGTCACTACAACGATGCTCAACCTGGTGCACACAATCTGGGACAAGAAGCAAGCTTTTTAATCTGAATATTGTTGATTTATTTTACATCTTAAATCAAGGAGTTAAGGGCGGTCCCCCAACTATAATATGATGGGGGAGAGATGCACAATAATTCAAATTAATACAGGCAGCTAATCTACAGAAATGAAAACATAACCTGCTTGCTCTTGTTCCTTTATTGTTTTCATTCATTTATGCATATAAATATATATATATATATATATATATATATATATATTCAGTGAAAAAACCTTTATTAAAGGGACGTATGGTTAAGTTGCCCTACTAAAATCCTATCAAATTCAGTGAAAATAACTTTGTTAAAGAGACGTTATGGTTCCAAGTGAAACCGAAAAACCCTTAAATTCCCCAGTTATGGTAAGATAAGCAACCATAACTCGCGCCACCACCGTGCTCTGCTAAGATTAACACCCAGGACATCAAAGATGACATCACAAATGTCATTGATGACCTCATTGATGACATCACATGTGCATTTACTTTTCATGAAAAGTCTGCACAATTGATTCTTATAGTAATGTTGATAAAAAAGTGTGAAGTATTATTGGAATAAATATCATGAAGCACGTAGTGCATTAAGTAATGCATTGATACAAATACCATTCTATTATTAGGTTGTTTGCAGTATACTAAGCTACTCATGAACAAATATAGGCATTGTGTGCAACATACGTGATGGAGGTGCAATATTATTAATCTTACCATGTTGAATAGTAAAATGATAAATGCTTTCTTATTTCAGTTTTGCCTACTGTGAAAGCTAATAAAACCCACTTACTACATAATTGTATTATTGGAAACAAAACACAAATTGACAACAACACATACAAATATGAGCATATACAGGGAAAATGAAGTAAACAAAAGTATTACCAGCCAATCTTCATACCCTAAGTGATTACTTTTATGGACAGAAATGATTGCTCTGCTTCAAAGCTACTACTTCGCTATGTATAACTATCATATAATGTGACTGAACCATAAGAAAAGTAGTGTGCATGCAATGTATACAAATATGAGCATATCCAGAGAAAGTAAAGTCATTTTAAAAAAAGCAGAACTATAAGAAAGTGTTGATAACCTTACTGATCATCTTCATATACAGAAAGCATTGCTGTTTTCCAAATCTGTTTTCCCATATGTATATGTTTCATATGCTGTGAGTGAACCCCAAGTGAATAACTGTAAGAACATATTTGAAGTATAAGTCTACAAATATAGTAATTTTTGATTTTTTAGTTCCTGACTGTTACTGGCCTAGATATGTCAGTAAAGGAAAAAAGAGGCAGCCAGACATGCAATGTCATCAGTGATGTCATCAATGACATTTGTGATGTCATCTTTCATGTCCTGGGTCTTAATCTTAGCAGTGCATGGTGGTGGCGCAAGTTATGGTTGCTTATCTTACCATAACTGGCAAATTTCAAGGGGTTTTCGGTTTTACTTGGAACCATAACGTCCCTTCAACAATGTTTTTTTCACTGAATTTCGTAGGTTTTCAGTAGTGCAAGTTAACCATAACGTCCCTTTAACAACGTTTTTTTCACTGAATTTCATAGCTTTTTAGTAGCGCAAATTAACCATAACGTCCCTTTAACAACGTTTTTTTACTGAATTTCATAGGTTTTTGATAGCTAAACCTAACCATAATACCCCTTTAACAAAGTGTTCTCACTGAATATAGATATAGATACTACAAATTTGATAAATGTTTACTAGGATTCCCTTAGCTTACATACAAATAACATAGAAAATACTGAACCCCCTACCTGTGCTAGTGGTTCTGATGTCCGCGGACTATGCGCATGACCACGGACGGGCACGGTCACCATCAACACTATCCAAAAACTCAGGGGTATCTTACGTTATTGTGTCATACAATAAAAACACCAAACATGTTTAAAAAGCACCACATAAATACATTCCATTTAATAATAAATAAGAAGTGGAAACTGTATATGTAAGACACCAACCATCCACTGAAATAACGTTTGCAATATAATGGAATACACTAAAACAAAATAAATATGCCTCCAACAAAATTACCTCACAGAAACTGCACAGCAAAAAGCAAGAGCATACCTACACAGCAGTAATACCAAAGGTTTGTAAGAAATTAATAAGTAACCAACATTTATTTATAAACTTTCTGTATTAGTACACTAAAACTGTACTAGAGAGCTCTCCCCCTTCATCACCAAACTCATCAACCTGTCCTTCACCAATAGCTCGATCCCTAGCAACTTAAAACAATCATGGGTTCTCCGACTCCTAAAAAAACAATCTCTCGACCCAGCCATACCCACCAACTACAGGCCTATCACCACAGTCCCCTTCCTACTAAAAATCCTGGACAGAGTTGCCTACATCCAAATTCAGGAATACTTGGAATCCAACCAACTGTTAGGAATACGTCAATCTGGCTTCAGACCTCAACACAGAACAGAAACCGCCCTTGTTGATCTCAAAAGCCAGATTGATGAAATTAAAGATAAAGGCAATCCCGCAGTCCTACTCCTACTGGACCTCTCAGCAGCTTTTGCCCTGGTCAGCCATTAAATCCTTTGCAATCACCTTGCCACCGCAGCCCACTTCTCCTCCTTTGCCATCACATGGATACAATCCTCGCTGGCAAACAGAACCAATGCAGGTCTTCCCCACAACAGCTGCAGCAGACCCCATCCCCATCACATGCGGGGTCCCACAAGGATCCTGTGTATCCCCCACTTTGTACAATATATTTACAAAGCCTCTATTTGACCAACTGGACCATCTGGGTGTCACCTACACAAATTACGCAGATGACACCCAGATACTCCTCACCATCACAGGCAATTACCAAGCAGACTCCGCCCGGATCAACAAAATATTCTCCATCATTCAGGCATGGATGGTCTTGCATGGTCTCTGCCTGAATGATGAGAAGACAGAGCTCCTCATCGTCGGCTCCCCCAACACCCTAACTAAACTTAATCCTAGCTATAATAACATCACCATCGATGGCCACACCATCCCTATAGCCAAAAGCGTGAAAACCCTTGTCTTCTATCTAGATGCCAACACCAACCTCACCAAACACACCAATATGACCGCCTCAGCCGCCGCCTACACTGGCAAGCTCATTAGGGCCAGCAGACCATTCCTATCACCCAACAGCTGCCTCACCCTTGCCAGGGCCCGCATACAATCCAAACTGGATTACTGCAACATCCTGTACCTAGGTGCTAACAAATATGTACTCAACAAGCTGCAGGTAAATAATGCCCTGCGCGCAGCCCTCAACATTCCTAGATGAGAGCATAGCTCAGCTACTAGGAAAGCCTGCAAATGGCTATCCATACGCCAAAAAATGTATTTAAAAACCATCTGCCTCACGTAAAAGTCCCTCAATCATCTAGCACCACCATATCTAGCTAATAAATTCACCATGAAACCTGCTACCAGATCCACCAGATCCTCCAACACTCTATGCTTGACAGTGCCCAGGTTCCACCTAAAAAGAGCTTGAGGGGCAAGCTTCACAGTATTTGCCCCCCAACTCTGGAACACCCTACCTCTCAACATCAAAACTATTGAATCCTTCCAGATCTTCAGGAAGCAGGTCATCAGCTGGCTCCTAAACAATGAATAGCCCCACTAACACCAGACCTTACACCCCCATGCGGTAACTGCTTTAGGTACTGTATTCACATTGAAAATTGTATATTGTGTGTATTGTATGTGCACTGTATATTGATAACTGTATATATATATATATATGTATATATTATAAGTATGTACGAAGTATGTAACACAAAGATACTTCTCAACGCTGTAACCATATTCTTAAGCGCCCTTCTCCACTGGGTTTGGAGCGCTATGCAAATAAGATAAACAAACAAACAAAACTAATATTTATTTTTATTCACACAGACATGTCCAGTACTTTGGAATTGGCTGGAAGAAAATTTCCCACGAGATGAAATGAGTGAAGACAGTTTAGTTTAGTTTAGTTTAGTTTATTATTTGTATGGCGCGCCATACCCTGGGGCATCAGGGCGCAAACAGACAAGGATATGCTCAACTTAGTTACAGATACATAAGAAAAAACAAATCAGATGAAGGTGCAGAGACACGCTGAGCTTGGTTACAGATAAGCTCAGCTAATTACAAGTACAAAAAGAAGGCAGGAAGTGTGGGCATAGACATCAGCAATACTACAGTAAGCCGATATGTACAGGGAGCGATCAAGAACAAGGGAGCGAGGAGCATGCTCCTGCATAATCAAAGTCTCATAATATATAGTTATATACAGTTATGTACAATGTGGCATGTGGAGTGGTTAGCTGTTGTTGGCTCTCAGCCACCTAGTGAGGTTTTGTCTAAATTTAGCGAAGGGCTGAGGTTCTCTGACATCATGGGGGAGGGAGTTCCATAACTTCGCAGCCTTAACCGGGAAGCTATACAGTGACACTAATGGTAGACACAACATTTCTCTATATAAGCCAATTAATAACCATCAGTTTATGTGTACGTAACACATCTTTTTTTAACAGACCATACAGAAACTACAAATAATATACCAAGAGAGACATTAGAAAATCCTCTGCAGAGAATGGAACTAAAAATGGATATGTTCATGAAAAATGTCATTATTTTAAGACACTTTGTAGAAGACCACATAAAAGAAAATATTAAATATCACTGTCCCACATGTACCTGTTCCCCCTCTCCATGTCCCAGCCAACTATCCCCAAACCCTCCACAGCAAAACAAACGTTACAATGAGACTTGCATCCCTTCCTCCCCTCCCATACATCATGTTTAAACCCCTAGTTCCCCTGCATTTGTTTCAGTTTCTGCTTCCCCCTCTCTTTCGTAATTTTTATACTGTTATACAATAATAACATTTTAAGTGTGTTCTTACTATATGTCTGTGTCTTATTTTTTTTTAAAAAGGAATTACAGTGTCCGCGGACAGCATGGATGTCCAGGGTGTCCACAACTAACCAAAATGGGGGTGTCCTAAGGACACTATAACTGTTTGTACTGTTCGTATTTAAAATGGAGGTGTCCTTAGAATACACAATGTGTCCGCCTGTCCGCAATTAACAAAAATGGGGTGTCCTAAGGGCACTATACTTGTTCATACTGTTCGTAATTAAAATGGAGGTGTCTGTAGAACGTACAAGGTGTACGCCTGTCCGCAATTAACCAAAATGGGGGTGTCTCAGGATACTATACCTGTTCGTACTGTTCGTAATTAAAATTATTTTATTCGGGGACTTCAACACTGTTCGTAGAACACCCTCGCACATGCGCACCACACCCTTGGGTCCTATGGACATCGCAACTGTTCGTAACTATCCGCTGCACGTGTGTCGCACTTTAAATTAGTTTGGGGAACCAAACACTGTCCGTAGAACTCCCGCGCGCATGCACATAACCGCCCCCACGCATTTGGTGTCCTGCGGACAGCTGTCCCATTCATGAACGTGTCCGCGATGTCATCATGTGACTGCACACATGCTGAGCATGTGTCCTTATTTGCGAACACTGTCCGGGGCCCCAAACATTTAAAAAGTAATTTATTTGAGCAATCCAAGGTATTTTCCAGTAAATGTTCACCATTGCACATGTCCTAGACAATGTCCCTGGTGGTCTACATAATTTCTGGAACTTTTTGAGCCCTTTCTTGGTGTTCCATCTGTCCGCAAACAGCGCGGGTGTCCACGGAGCATGCACCTGAACCCCTCTAAAAGGCCAAACCCCAGAGCTCATCCTCATTCTGTCTTTATACTACTGCAGGTTGACCTGCTTTTGCTGCTTTTGCTGCTCTTGCTGCTTTGCTTCAGCTAACCTGATGACATTGATGGCTGCAGCTGGTGCTACTGCTGTCTCAGCCCCACCCCCAATCCCTCCACCACCACCATCTCCCCAAGGGCCTGCAGAGGGGAACAGGCATGAGGATGCAGAAGAGGATGAAGAGGATGAGGTAGTGGAAGTCCCTACTACTAGCACTCATCATGAGTCTTGGGTGTGGCGGTTATTTACCACTCTTGATGGAAAGCCAAAAGCTTGTGCAAACAAGGTGTTCTGCACTCAGTGCCACATGGTGCTGAATCGTGATAAGCCTGGTTCGTATAGCTATGGTACAAAATCTATAAAGCGACACCTAAAATCGTTCCACGGTGGGGCTATTCGTAAGGTTGTACCTTGTGATAAACGTAGTAGGTTGAGTTCCCCTGCAGCATCCTCCGTTTCCGCTCCTGCCACCACAAGAGACACTCCTGTGGGACAGCACATACTTCCAGCTGCCTCGCAGGCCATTCATGATGCTGTTGACCCTTACCTTTTGAGGGTCACAATATTGTGCATGTACTGCGATGCAGTACTCTGCGGGGGGGAGAACCTTCGGAGTACTTTCGAGACTGTGGTCAAGGAGCATGAGAAGCACTGCTGCCTACCTCAATAAGGCCCACCCTACATATTCCTCTCTCCACCTGCCCTTTCTTATCCCCGTGGTTGGTGTCCCTTCCTTACCCTCCTTTCCCCTCCTTTCCTTGTGTGTCGTGTTTAAAAACCCAAAAAATTAATAAAACAAGAAAAACCAAAAAAGAAAAAAAGGCTCTTTTCAGAGCCGCCTTTCACAGTTCAAAAATAGAAGTGACAAATAAATAGTGCAGGTCCCTGTTCATTTTTTAGTATGAGGACATTTAATATTTTTTGGGGTACTGCCCTATCAGAACCATTGCACTTTTCTCTGAGAGGAAGTGGTGGCTCTGAAAAGAGCCTTTTTGTGGTGTTTTTTGGTGTTTAAAAAACTTCAAATGGTCAGGATCTACTGCAAAATGGATTGCTGTAATTCCAAAAAACATTGCAATGCATTTTGTATATTTTTCAGAAAAATCTGATTGCCGGCATAAGTAAGATGTACTCCATCTGTGCGAAAAATGTGTGTACTACAAAACATTATGTTTTCATTCTGAAAAGAGGACATACCAACATCTCTCAAAAAGGCACAAACAGCCTTGTTAACATTGCGCCTTGCTTTCCCCATTTGTGGACCAAATGAAAAGGAACTGAAAAGCAGGTTGGGGTATAGGAGCACAGCTAGATGTAGTTGTTGTATTAAGACAAAATTATCATACCAGACTAGCTGGTTTTTATATATTTGAGGTGCAAGGGAGGAAATAAGGCCTTGGCATAAAAACCCTGTTATACACATAGAACAGAAAAAGATCCAACAATAGGGATCCTCCCCTCCATCGCACACTATCGACAATCCACCAAATATGGTGTTAAAAATAATTAATAGACATCAATCAATGGAAGGTTAAATTATGTCTATTATTTATTTTTAATACCATATTTGGTGGATTGTCGATAGTGTGCGAGGGACAGGAGGATCCCTATTGTTGGATCTTTTTCTGTTCCAAATGAAAAGGAATGCAGCCACATTTGTCTCTGCTCAATAAGGGAAAAAAATACTCTGGAGTTTGGATACATGTCCATGACTTTCCCAAGTCATTCTTTCATTGCAAATTGCAAAGAGATTCCAGACACATGTCCTAAACGGTTCCCTCCACAATGAATAATAATAATGTCTGGATGATGCTGTGTCACCAAAGTAGCACAGAGAGGTACCAAATACAGCCACTTCATTCCACGCACTCCATGCCAGTGCACTTCCACATGAGAGAATCCAAGATGTGCAGCCACTCCACAGTGTGGATCTGCTTTCTGAAACACACAGCCATAGCTATCTGCTCTTCTCTCAGGAAAAAGACTCTCTGACAAGCTCTCTCCTTACACAACACACCCATAACACACCCAGTAAACCTTATTGACCAAACCCTTGCTCTGCTCAGTCTCATTTGCATGCCTCTTCGCCTCAAATTCCCTGTATGTAATAAGCGCTGTCCGTGGACAACCGCGGTGTCCGCGGATACATCGTAAAATCTGAGAGTGGGGAATTAAAATTTAAATAGTGTGCCCCATTTCCCCGTTGGGATGGCTCTGAAAATAGCCTTTTTTTTAAGATGCTTCAGAAACACCTTTTATTTTGTACTTTTTTTGGTTTGTTTTCCTTATTTTCCTCCAAAAATCTTCACATTAGCTTCTCCAAAGCAATCTTTATGTTCCAAAGAACATGCATTTCCCATAAAAGATAAAGACATGCCATCTTCATTAAAATAAACAACATTATCAGAATCAATGTTCTCATTATTACAAAAGAACATGTCAGCTCTAAGCATGAAAGCAAGCATGCCTCAGTTGATTGCACACCTAGCAATATTTTGCTGGGGACAAAAAACAGAAATATTGTCCCATCTTGCCCTTGGTACTAAACCAGAAACATAACCTTGGCATTTGGAAGTATTTTCTTTACTGCCTGAACCAAGTGTCCAAGATCATCCAACAAAGTAGGGGCACTGACATAGCCCAAATGCAAAGCACCACAGTGCAAAACAACTACATGTGAACTGTTCACCCTGCCAATATCTCCACAAACGTGTAAAAGTCCCTGCACATTGAAACCAAGCACAGTGCTCTATACCACCTCCACTCCTTTAATATCAAAATTGTTTGCCACATTCCTGCATTTAGCATAATGCTCCAAACCATGCACACACATATCTCCAACTACCAACACCCTGACTTCCTCCACTTCTGCCATCTTCACTACACACAGACTCTTTCAACACAAACTCCAACCTCAACATCTGATTGGCTGATCCCTATAGTCCTATTTCCATGCCAGATATGTTAAGAAGTCCCGTATGTGGCATGCCCTGTCCGCGGACATTTGTGGTGTCCGTGGAGTGTGTAACACTGGGGCAGCTCTTCTACCCTTTCCACTTCACTCTCTGCACCATTTCCTCAATGGCTATTGTTAAGCAGTCACACAATCATCCACCAATCACATCCAAGAACTCTACATCTAACTCCATCATCACAGATATGCACTGTAGATGTACTATTGATCACTCTCAGTACAATTGGGCTGTGACTGCAAAGGACCTACAGAAACAACTACTATACAACTCCCCAAGATTTCTACTTGCAAATTCATGCACATCCACATGCATGAAAACAGACTACAGGTATGAATACTTTCTACACAGTACATGTACAGCTCTTCTAGGAATACATATAAACAGAGTAACTGCCACTTACCCTGTATACACTGTAAAATTAACTTGCTGTAATTTCTCCCATCTGCTATGCAAGTGTCGCTTGCAAACCTGTCTGCTCTCCAAATTTTTGTTTACACACACAGCTATCTAAAGAAATGTTATTTCATATTAAAATATGGGAGAAATAACAGTATAATTATGAAAAAGACTGTCTAGTGTGTTATAAAATTACACGCAGCCAGGATGAGTACGTGCATCTTCATTCATGCACACAGATAGACAATATCATTACAAAGGCTCCCAACTAAAACAACACCACTGCCTCTATATCAAATCCTTCTGCTTTATTTCCCACACCTTCACAAATGCATACATTGCATACTTTTCTGTACAATCTCTACCATTTACCCTGTAAAAATAGCAAAAGATGCATATGATTATTTCTTCTATCTCTTAAGATCCAATAACATAGCCTTATAAAAACAAGTGTGCTCTATACATTTACTATTATACTCATTTGTAAAACATATTCAACTAACAGATTCTAAGTAAAATATACAGAATGCACATAGGCAAAGGAAAGTGCATGTGCATACTATGCTCAATTATAAGAAAACACTACTACTACAAAAACAAAAAAAATCAATGTCTACATTAACAAAAGTGCTATAAACACACACATACACTAACTTCTTTCTTTTACAATTGCAGTGAAGACCTCTCTCCTGAAAAGCAGCAGCGTCTGAAGTACGAACAAGCAAGAAGAAACCTACTCTTTCCATACAAAAAAGTAAGTACAATACTAACATAATATTCTAACTGTTACTCAAACACACTAACATTTTAGTATTGTAGAACAAACAAGTGTATAAACCCTGTACCATTACATTTAGTATTAGTGCTTTCCCTTACCAGCTGCATACTTTATATTGTCATCTGAAGCCCAGTATAGTAACACACAAATAAAAGAATAACCTTTCCAACTTGATGTAGCTGCCCATTGCACAATCACACACCTCCACAAACCTCCTTACCATCACACTCACAAAGCATGCATACACTGCACAACAGCCCATCCCACACTTTCTTTTTTTCCTCCAACAGACCCCAAAGAATGCCTACCAAAAAGCAACTCTGTAGAAAGCAACACAGAAGTAGAGCAAATCAAAACAAAAGTGTCCAAAATAAGCATCCATTTCTAGCAGACTTTGTACAAAAAGTTCAAACAAAACAGATAATACAGTCATTAAGCGAAACATAAACAAGCTTTCAGTACAGAAACTTTGCCACCTCTATCAAAATGTAAAACAAAACAGAAAGTGATTAACAAGACTTTAGCTACCACTACTGCTAACGCTGCACCTATAAATCTTGATGTAGTGGCAAGTAAGCATACCGAAAAAAATATTTTACAAAAATGTCCCACCACATAGTCCTTCAGAACCTTATAAAAACAGGAGAGAAATCATGCACAACCCTTAAAACCTACCATAGAAAATTAATCCTAGAAACTCTCGTAGAAAGTGCAATACTTCTCAAATGGAAGTTATTTATTTTATTTTTAAACAGAATGAAACCACTAACAAAACAAACTACTAAACTACAAAAAAGACTTCTTAATAAACAGAATATCAACAAAAATCGCTTCTTATAGATCTTTGGAGGTGAATGGAGTCACACTGCAAACACAGAACCATATTTTAATGAAGAAGCATATAAACAAAAGCAAACACACCCAATTGCCATACATAGCATGGGCCATGGGTATGAAAAACTTAATAACACCATTATGGAACAAGAAACTCTGTTCACAAAAATATCCCCAGAAAACTCAGTATCACCTCTCCATTGGACTGAACCAAAACGTCCAGTCTTCAATTGGCCGTGCATATCAATGTGTAACATTGCCAAAAAATCTTTCAAATCTTTACGCCAGTTCCTCAATCAGTATTTAAAAAGCAAAGGCAAATTCAAAATGAAACTACTACAAAATATGGATGCCTGTCCTGTGCTCAAATACACAGGACTACAAGGACATTCACTAGCCTGCATTTCAGGACCTATCTGCAAAAGCACCACCCATCATATCAAAATCATATCAACACATCATTCAAATATAAGAAATCTGGTCCATAAATTCTACTATGCTAAAAGTCCTGCTTTAGCACTAGCCAATTTAAATAACAATCTTCTACATGATACAACCAAACAACTACTCGAAGAAATAGAGCATATCCAGAGAAAATATTTTAGAAGTGAAAGCCACTTACAAAATGCAATAGCTTTACAACAAACTAGCAACTACTGTACAAATAGAAACCTTCTATTACACACATACAAAAAAGAAATACTAAAGTTTAAAAGTACATCCACTGAAGTACCAAACCATGTGTCTGTGTTAACGCAGGACTTTTTATAAAGGTATCACAACAACTGTAGACATAATGTACAAAAAAAAGTCAATGAAGATTCCAAATAGTTCCAATTAGCTCTCTACCTTATAGCAGAAAACAAATACGGAATGACTGACCCCTTAATACTTTGCAATTACTGCACTGCAAAACTTGACAACAACCAAACACATTCAGTGGACCCATTTCAAGCAATAATACACCTTCAACCAAAAACAGCAAAATTACCTCCCTCTGAATTAGTGAAAGGCATTTATGGCAAAGTAGTTTATTTACCATTAGATCGTTAAAAAAATTGTACACACTCTAGGAGTGCAACAGCCAATAGATCAATCTTTAATTGTCTTAGTAAATGGCGTACCTATAAAAGACAAAAAAATGTGGCAACAACTCATGGATTTACATAAAGTTAGACAAGTCCTGCAATATATAAAAAACAATGAATACTGCAAAGAAATTAATATTGAAGAAAACCTGAGAGAAACCATTGAAATAATTCAAGAGTCACCAGAAACTGGTCAATTTCAACTTCTAAATCCTATAGATGATGCACTGGAAACGTACCAAATGCGATAAGCCAAAGGATCTCCAATCAGCATATGGGAAAAAAGTATAGAAGCACGGGCCTTTCTTTTAATATTTCCTACTGGAAAAGGAGGAAGGTACGTTGATAGACGCACACAGATAACAGCATCAGAATATCGCTCTTTACAAATGTATTCTGACGACCCCAGATTCAGACAAAATGTGGAATACATATTCCACCTTCTCTTTGAAAGTGAACTAGCAACTCTATGCTAAGGAGTTGCACACACATTAAAATCAGGTACCCATTTTCAAAATATGCCAGCTATGCAATTATTACAAAAAGTGCAAGAAAAAGATGAGGTTTTACAGTCAAGTATTACTAATCTTTTAGCAAATATGCGTGGTACAAAAGAATACTGGTTCCAACATCACGGAGATGTATGCTGTATGATAAGAAACCTTGGCCCACCCACTTGGTTTGTTACATTAAGTTGTGCAAAATATGCATGGGAAGATTTACACGATTTCCTAAACATAGCAAACAAAAACAAAACAAACATAAATATAAAAACACCAGGAGAACTCTGCTCTCTAGATCCTGTAAATGTATCATGATATTTCCATCATCGCTTCATTGCTATGCTACACTTTATTTGTAATAAAACTGTTCCTCCCCTCAGAGAAGTGCAACACTTCTTTTGAGAGAAAAGAATACCAAGCCAGAGGAGCACCACACATCCACATGCTATTATGGATTAAAGATGCTCCTAAATTTGGTCAGGACAGTGATGCCACTGTTTTCTAGTTCATCCAAAAATATGTCACTTGTGAAATCCCTTCACAAACAAGACATAGGGGGTCATTACGAGGCTGGAGGTAGCCATGGTGCTATTAGCGCCATGGCTGCCTTCAAACTCGTGTCCGGGTTCCTTGAATGGGGATTTACCGGGTCATTCCAACCTTGGAGGACCCGGTAAGTCCCCATTCAAAATACCCATCCCCATTCCCATTCGAGCCCCCAGAGGACTCAATGGGAATGGGGAGGGAGCTAATAAAGGACCTGCTAATAACTGGCCCGGTATTAGCTTCCTGGTCCCTTAGCGGGACCCGCTAAGGGACCTCGGAATGCGGCAGTAAGGGGTTAACGGCACCGGCATCCTTACCGGTGCCGTTAACCCCTTACCGCCAGACTCATAATGACCCCCATAGTGACCTTCATGCACAAATTTTACAATTTCAAAGACACAAATGTGGGAAATATTGTTGTCGCAAATATAAAAACAAAGAGAAATACTACACTTTGGTTTCCCTAGACCAGTTTCAACAACAGATCAAGTAAACAACTTCATGTCTTCAGTCAGACATAGAGCCTCATTACGACCCAGGCGGAATGGGTTTAACTGCATCGGTAAAGGTGCCGGTGCTGTTAAACCTATTCCGCCCTATTACAAGGTTCCCTTGCGGGACCCGCTCTGGACGTCTGGTCAGAACAGACGTCCTTTGTGGGTCCTGCCAGGGGAACAGGGAGCTACATTATTATTATTAACAGGCCCGTTGTTGGCTCCCTCACCATTCCCATTGAGCCCTATGGGGGCTCAAATGGAATGGGGATGAGTTCCCTGAATGGGGAAATACTGAGTCCTCCAAGGTTGGAATGGCCCGGTATTTACCCATTCAGGGACCACAGACCCGGACCCGAGTTTGCAGGCAGCCATGCCCTTATTAAGGGTCAATGGTAAATCACCTAAGAACACATACATACATAACATAAACAGAAGAATCCAAATACAACAATTATTACAATGCAATCATTGCCCTCCTATGGAATGAAAACATAGGTGTGCTGTACATTGCAGACAATTCGACTGTAGTTGCACGATATGTCACAGCCTACTTAACCAAAGCAGAGAAAACAGGACCTCTGCAATGACATATCATCTGAAAAAACACTATCGGAGAAATTGTACAGCTTAGGCATAAAAATGCTCTCTCATAGAGAATGTGGCTGCTATGAAGCTGCAGACCGTTTAACTGGTACTGCCTTGTATGGAAAATCTGGCAATATAGTATGGCTAAGTCTTGGTCCTGCTAAATCTAGAAAAAGAGTTCTCAAATCATATGAGGACATAGAAACAATATCCAAAAATGATCCCAACAGCGAAGACATTTTGAAAAAACAATTTACTAGACATATACTATCCAAACAGGAGTACCACTTTGGAAACCATGGGCTTCATTATGAGTTTGGAGGTAGACATGGTGCTAATAGCGCCATGGCTGCCTCCAAAATCGTGTCCGGGTCCGGGTTCTGTGAATGCGGAATTACTGGGTCATTCCAACCTTGGAGGACCTGGTAATTCCTCATTCACAAAACCAATCTCCATTCCCATTTGAGCCCCCATAGGGCTCAATGGGAATGGAAATGGAGCTAATAATTGGGCCCGTTATTAGGTCCATGGCCCCCTTGCAGGACCCGCAAAAGACGTCTGGTCTGACCAGACGTTCTGAGCGGGCCCCACAAGGGAACCTCGTAATGGGGCAGAATGGGTTTACCGGCACCATTACTGGTGCCGGTAAACCCATTCCGCCAACCTCGTAATGAGGTCCCATGTGTCTCTACCACGTAGCCCAAAACTTCACATACAAAAATAATATTAAACCAGATGAAAAGAAAGGTAGATACAGAGTAGCAAATTGTGTAGGCAGCTTAGTGAAACTTACCAAACACAGCTTAATTAATCATATCAAATTGTCATTAAAAACTCCTCAACATAAAGAACTGTATTACATACACCTTCTAGAACTTTTTAAACCATGGCGGAAAGAAGAAGAGTTACTGGAATCATATGGCTCCTATGAAGACTCTTTCAAAGCAAATGAAAGCACTATAACAGACGTAAACTTTACACAGTACCAAACAATGTTGCACAATGTACAGCAACATGAAAAAGAACTCCAGGCCCAACTAAAAGTGGAAACTCCCGACAGTAGTCAACCTTCTGTAACAGGAAGCCAAGAACCACTTGGACAGCGACTAATAGCAAATGGAGCAGAATTATCAATGACAGAGGTAGAAAACACCATGGGCCTCATTACGAGGTAGGAGGTAGCCATGGTGCTATTAGCACCATGGCTAACCCTTTACTGCATACCGGGCCGGGGTTCTCGGAATGGGTACTTACCGGGTCATTCCAACCTTGGAGGACCCGGTAAGTCCCCATTCTGAAAACTATTCCCCATTCCCATTCGAGCCCCCATAGGGCTCAATGGGAATGGGGAAGGAACTAATAATTAATTAATAGCTCCCTGGTCCCTTAGTGGCCCCCACTAAAGGCAGCTGGTAAAACCAGCCGGCCTTAGTGGGACCCGCTAAAGGACCTCAGAATGTGGCAGTAAGGGGTTAACGGCACCAGTGTCCTTACCGGTCCGTTAACCCCTTACCGCCGCACTCGTAATGAGGCCCCATGTGTCAGTATGAACAAGCTACAGAAGACTTCTCTGTACTGAAATCACAACTGAACAATGAACAGCGTAGGATTTTCCAAGAAGTAACAAAACAAATTGAACAAGGTGTGCAACATGAAAATAAAGGGGGTAATTCATAGATTTCAGCGCAGAGGCAGCGCACGCGAGCAGCGCAGAGAGGGATTGTGCACCAGCGTGAGTCAGCCGTGTGCGCTAAACAGCATTCTGGCGCACCGGGTATACATGGAATTCCCAAGGAAAAAGAGCCCTGGCGCGGAGAACATCCCGCAGCGCCAGTTACGCCCAGAAGAACGCCCCTCACGCAAGGAAAAGCCATCAAAATCCCCAATCCAGCGCAAAGAGCTGCGCTAACCCTGGACCAGCTTACAGGGCCGCTATACAGCAAACGCCGAGCGGGGAACGTGTATTCCTGGGGTGCGCTGGAATTATCACATGTGGTAGTGCCTGTACGATCGGGGTACGTGTATTACTGGGGTTCTCGGGGAGTTTCACACGCGGTAGGGCCTGTGCGAGCGGGGTACGTGTATTACTGGGGTTCGCGGGGAGTTTCACACACGATTGGCCCTGTGCGAGCAGGGTACGTGTATTTGGGTGGTACGCAGGGAGTTTCATACGCGGTAGGCCCTGTGCGAGCGGGGTATGTGGATTTCGGGGGTGCGCGGGAAGTTTCACATGCGATTGGCCCTGTGTGAGCGGGGTACGTGTATTACTGGGGTTTGCGGGAAGTTTCACACGCGATTGGCCCTTTGCGAGCAGGGTATGTGTATTTGGGTGGTACGCTGGGAGTTTTCACACATGGTAGGCCCTGTGCGAGCGTGGTACGTGTATTTCGGGGGTACGCGAGAAGTTTCACACGCGATTGGCCCTGTGCGAGTGGGGTACGTGTATTACTGGGGTTTGCGGGGAGTTTCACACACGATTGGGCATGAGCGACAAGGGTATGTGTATTTGGGTGGTACCCCCACTCCCCAGCAAGCAGGGTACATGTATCATGTCCCCATGCACCCCCACCCCCTAGCATTGAGGGACACCTGCCAGCAGGCCCATACTCATGTCCCACTCATGTCCCCTGGACCCCCATCCCCCAGCAGTGAGGGGCACCTGCCAGCAGGCCCCCACTCATGTACCCCTGCACCCCCACCCCCCAGCATTGAGGTGCACCTGCCAGCAGGCCCCCACTCATGTCACACTCATGTCCCTCTGCACCCCCACCCCCCAGCATTGAGGGGCACCTACCAGCAGGCCCCCACTCATGTCCCCCTGCACCCCCACCCCCCAGCAGTGAGGGGTACCTGCCAGCAGGCCCCCACTCATGTCCCCCTGCACCCCCACCCCCCAGCAGTGAAGGGCACCTGCCAGCAGTCCCCCACTCATGTCCCACTCATGTCCCCCTGCACCCCCACCCCCCAGCATTGAGGGGCACCTGCCAGCAGGCCCCCACTCATGTCCCACTCATGTCCCCAGCACCCCCACCCCCCAGCATTGAGGGGCACCTGCCAGCAGGCCCCCACTCATGTCCCACTCATGTCCCTCTGCACCCCCACCCCCCAGCAGTGAGGGGCACCTGCCAGCAGGCCCCCACTCATGTCCCCCTGCACCCCCACCCTCCAGCAGTGAGGGGCACCTGCCAGCAGGCCCCCACTCATGTCCCCCTGCACCCCCACCCCCCACCATTGAGGTGCACCTGCCAGCAGGCCCCCACTCATGTCACACTCATGTCCCCCTGCACCCCCACCCCCCAGCATTGAGGGGCACCTGCCAGCAGGCCCCCACTCATGTCCCACTCATGTCCCCCTGCACCCCCACCCCCAGCAATGAGGGGCACCTGCCAGTAGGCCCCCACTCATGTCCCACTCATGTCCCCCTGCACCACCACCCCCCAGCAGTGAGGGGCACCTGCCAGCAGGCCCCCACTCATGTCCCCCTGCATCCCCACCCCCCAGCAGTGAGGGGCACCAGCCAGCAGGCCCCCACTCATGTCCCACTCATGTCCACCTGCACCCCCACCCCTCAGCAGTGAGGGGCACCTGCCAGCAGGCCCCCACTCATGTCCCCCTGCACCCCTACCCCAGCATGGAGGTGCACCTGCCAGCAGGCCCCCAATCATGTCCCACTCATGTCCCCCTGGATCCCCACCCCCAGCATTGAGGGGCACCTGCCAGCAGGCCCCCACTCATGTCCCACTCATGTCCCCCTGCACCCCCACCCCTGCCAGCAGGACCCCACTCATGTCCCCCTGCACCCCCACCCCCCAGCATTGCGGGGCACCTGCCAGCAGGCCCCCTCTCATGTCCCCCCCTACATGACATAAAGATGCACAATCATGGCCCACTTCTAGACCAAAATACCACAGCACCCCACACCAGTCTCGAGACGCAATGATTTCCCAATCCACCCCACACTGACATGCCTATCTCAAGACACAAACCCAAAGTCAACTATGTACATCAACACATGTCCGTCACACACACACACTGGTTGCATTTATTGCGTAAACCCACATTTTCACATGCATGAAGCCAATGAGCCTATCACACACATGGAAGTAAAATATCAAAATGTATTATGGACAAAAATAAAGCAATGAAAAAAATAGCAAACATGAAATGAAAAGCATGTCCAAAAGATGAGTAAATGAAAAGTATAACCAATCCAAAGAAATCCAAAAGAAAAATAGTCCAAACTCTCCCTCCACCAAAGCAAATCCAAAGGAAACGTAAAAAGAAAAATCCATGAATCCATGGTGAAATCCAAAGAAAAAGTACAAATTAATCCATTGTCCAACTATGTACAATCCATTGTCAAGGGTCCATGAGCCCAACAAAAGAAATGAAACCTACCTGACAAACTACCTAAGAAAAAAACTATGTACAAATGTGTGGGGCATAGTCCAATCACCCCAAATCAAAGGAAAATGAAAATAAAACCTAACACTAAAAACTATTTACAATGGCAGCGGGCTAGTCCGACAGCTCACTTTTCCATGTCCCGGGCCAGGGCATCATCAAACTCCCGCTCAATGTCCTGGAGGCGGTCCTCTTCCATGGCCCTGAGGGTTCGCAGGGACGATGACATGTTGACCTCCAACTCCCTGCGAATTGCCTCGAGGCACTCGGCCCGCCTCAGTGCCCTCCGCATGGAGTTCTCCGCCCTGACCATTGTGAGCCGCGCCTCTTCCACCCGCTGCTGCTCCGCCTCTATGGCATGGCCCAACCTCTGCCACACGGAAGACACTTGTAATCCTGGGTCCTCCTGCCCTCTGGCCGATGCCTGCCCCTCCGATGTCGATGGCTCCGAGCCATCATGGCTTCCACCTTGTTGCTGCTGTGCCTGTGCCAGTGCACCTGCTCTTGCTCCCTCCACATCCTCCTCTGGCTGGGGTGCAGTGGTGGCCACCCCTGCTGGACGTCCGACTCCCGACAGTGGCAGGGATGTGTCCCCCACCAACCTGGCCGGTGGGTCAGAGGCAGCTCCACAGGGTACCCATGTGATACATGAGTGGGAAGATGGCATGGAGGACGACTGGCGCATAGGGTGTTCAGGTGAGGAGGGGGTCGGAACAAGGTCCAGCAAATGGAGGAATCCAGCCCTGGTGACCAGCCCCAGTTGGTCAACGCAGTCAATGAGGCATTCGAGATGACGTGCAGTGTCTTCACGAAAACACTGCAGGTCACCTCGCATGCCCCGTTGACGCAACGCCATCCCACTCAGGACAGGCTCAACCCGGTCCTAGATAACCAAGTCTGCAGGGAGAGGTAGGCCAATTGTTGTAATCAGATCCCCTCCGTGAAAACGGGTCTGGACGTAGGCATCCCTGCTGGTGCGGGATGATGCAGTCACAGGATCGGGGACAGGATTACACACAAGCACCTCCGCGGTGGCCTGTGCTGCCTCCTGTCCCTGCCCCTGCACTGCACCACTAGCACCAGTGGAATTCCCACATCCAGACCCCGTGTGTGTCCCTTCCACGGCCTCCTCCTCCACCAAACCCCCCACCAACCTGGATGACTCTGTGCCATCTTCCTCCGTCTGACCTGTGGGGGCTCAGCTGCCCCTTCTGCTGCCGAGGAGTCCACCTCCAACCTCCGCCTCTTGGACCTACCCTCGGCAGCTGTGGCCTAGGACGTGGCTCCAGACTCCTCACTCCCTGACAAGATGGCAACCTGGGAGCGGAGCTGGGCCTTGCGTCTCTGGCTGGTGGTGCGATCCCTGTCGCTCTGTTCCACAGCACCCTCTCCGCCCTCTTCATCAGTTGACGCTGCAGACAGGGAGAGATAGAACACAGGCATCAGGGCATTGGACAATGGACTGGTAAACACATGACAGTTGTACATGAGTGTCAGTGTTAAACCTCAGACATGGCATCACACTCCCCAACTCACATGTCATTTCAATACACACACATGAGCAATTCAACAGCATTATTCCACCAGGCAGCACTATCCATACACAAACAACAGCACAAGCAGCCGAAGGTGAGCCTGATGTCACATGAAACACGGGGAGTGCACAACACATGCACACAGGCCACCACACTTACATGCATGTGTACATCTCCACTAACTGTTGCAGTGATGAGATCGCCATCCATGTCACATCTGCCATTCAGCCTTCTACATGTCAGTGTCACATGCATCCATGTTGCATCACAGTTGCACACTTGTCAAATACACACACATGCACATGTACACAGTGCAGATACATGCAGCTGGAACCACAATCCATGTGTGACACCACAACCATGCCAACGTACATACACAGTAATTCAAACATGTGTGCTCCAACACCTGCATTTGGCCTGCATGCTTACCAACACATACACCATCCATGTCTCTCACACATGAGAGGACTCACATGTGTCAGCCTCACACCCCTGTACATACATATCCATAAATGGCCATACAAATACACATGTGCAACCTGCACACTACTGGCACACCACAACACGCACAGCGTCCAATCAATATGCATGTACCCTTCCCGCTGGACTCCAGACGGGTCTGCCTCTCAAGGACCTGGACGTGGAGCGCTGGGCGTGTGCATTCCAGGACCCTCATTTGGTGGTCTAACAGGTCGCCCCGGCGCCCCTTGGCATCCGATGCCTGCAAGAGGCGCTGGGCCTTGTCGAGGGTCCTGGAGCTGAAATCCTCCCAGCGCTTCCGGACATGTTTGATGTCGCGGACTGCCACCCCCTCCTTGTTGATGTCAGTCACGATGTCCATTCAGATCCTGGTCCGTCCTTCATTGTCGGTGCGCAAACTTCCAAAGAGGGCATCATACTGCCCCAGGACTTGCTCCACCAGGACACCAACTTCCCTGGCACTGAAGCTGGTGGCCCTCTGCCTCTCTGGCTGGGGGTTGCCAGTGGTGTCAGATGGTGTTGTGCCAGACATGGCAACCCCAGAGGCAGGTGTGGGTGGGCAACTGGGTCCTGGGGCTGGGCTGTGGAGCGATGGTATCCCAGTCGGGAGTCTTCAGTTCCAGCAGGGGTGGTCACAGCAACTGCACCCCTGGCTGACGTGCAGGCAGCAAATAGCAGGGCACGTGGGCAGCAGGCAGTCAGGCAGCAGCAGATGGCAGGTGGGAGTGTACTCGGGCCTCATGGGGGCAGGAAAATGGCCTTTTGGGCAGGAGCGTGGTCTTCCGTGTGTATTCGTGTGGCCAGCTTGATATGGAGTGATTTGGCAGGTGAAAAAATTGCACGTCAGCGTGTTATCCGAGGAAAGGCCCTCAGCGCGTAAGCGCGTCAGTAACGTTACACGCGCAGGCGTTGCCCACAACACGTGTGCATAGTGAATCAGCACGTGAGAAAACTGCACGTCACCATGCTATTGGAGGAAAGGGCCTTAGTGTGTAAGCACGTAAGTGATGTTTCACGTGTGGGCTGGCTTAAAAGGTACGAGTATCACGCTATTAAGTTTTACGTGCTTTTTGTGGAGAGCGAGTGGGTGTATCTTGTACTTCTTCTCGGTTCACACGCGATTACTTCACAACGTATCCAGTTCGTACTCCCTGTTTCCTCAGACTGTGTTCTTTTCTTCTTTTGGCGGGGGTGTTGCCTACGCGCACACGCGCGTCTTTTTCATGTTCTTTTCCAAGGCAGACAGTGAGTCGCTGTGGTTGGTCCCGTGTGTCACGTACCCCTTCAGTGGTCATTGTACGCTACGTGTAACACGTGTACGCTTATTTATGTGTTTCTGGGTGCCACAGCGTAGGGCAGGTTTATTTTTCCACGCAAGTAAGGGAGGCAAAGGTGGCCGACCTCCAAAAGGTGGGCATGGTTGGTGCGGTAGGGGACGTGGCCAGGATTTGCAGGGTGCCCCTAGACCCCTGTGTGTGGAGGACCAATCAGGGACACCCATGCCCCCCCCATGGTTGTGGGAAACTTAGCTGACACCATCCCAGCTCAGCCCTTGTTGGACCGGCCCATTTTGGCACCTGAACCGGCACAGGATGACTCCCAGGGTGACTTCCGGGTCAGCAAGTCTAAGCCACGTGTGGCGGTGCAAGTTGCTGTCACCAGGCCACGTGGATCTGGGGCAGCAATGTCATCTGCTGCCCCAAGTAGGCATGGTGGGAAGGCTGCAAGGGCAGCTGCAGCTCTATCCACCCCAGCTCTGAGTCTCCCAGCCGGGACATCAAACCGACGTTGGCCCTGCAAACATCACTCTGCAGCCAATGCCTGCACCAAGACCTATGGTCATTGTGCCTTCGCACAATTCTAGTACCCAGTCCACCTGCGCTTCTGACCCTACTGACCAGAGCGGCGTAAGCCACTCAGGATCCGCACTACCTTTGAAAAAGAAGAAGAAGGGTGCTCTGGCATTACAGGCTGAGACCCCAGACACGGCTACACACACTGGCATGTCAAGGAAGCCTAGCTTTAATGATGCCGGACTTGATGCACTAGTGGTCTATGTGTCGGCATATAGCCGCGAAATAGTGGTGACTGCAGGGTGCAAGACCACACCTGGTCAACGTAGGGCACACTGGCAGACAATCGCGGACCAGATTAGTGCCCTTGGATTTGTGAGGCGCACAGCTAGTGATTGCTACAAGCGGTGGAATGACCTAAAACGCAGAGCAAAGAACAAGCTGGCCTCAAATCATGTCTCTACTCTGGTTTCTGGCGGTGGGTCTCCACCAGAGGACAACCAACTCACTGAACATGAGTCTTTTGCTGGAACCTTCCTCACAGAGGAACAGATCCAAGGCGTGGGAGACCTACCAGATTACGACGCATTGTCTGGTGAGTGCCCATGCATGTGTTTGTAATCCATGTGTATGTTTTTTGGGTGACGGGTTCTGATTGAGTGCCAGGTGAGGGTGTGTACTCCTGAGTGGTATGGGTCACCCATGTGCTTCCTCCAAAACATTCAGCGGCCTTGGATTTGGGTATGACAGTATCCCTTCTGCCCACAGTAGCCAATTGGCCCCACCTTACTGCAGTTGCCCTTGAACTGTCATCTTGCAACAACATTGTTCTGAATTTTTCAGTGTTCATTCAGACTGATTGTTTCAATTCTCCCATTTTTGCAACGCATTTTTCAGCCCTAATGCCACATATGTGACATGCTTCTTTCATTGATTACACCCCACATTGGCCCACATGTGTTACCTTGTTATATGAATGATTAGACCATTCAGGCTGATTGAGTATTGGCCTGCTCACATTAATTTTTGGGGCCTGTTTGATTGTGGAACATGAAAGTTGTTTCCTGTCATGTTGAAGTGGCCAACCATTGATGTGTATGTCTGCCTGCAATCTCTATATTATTGTACACTGGATGTGTTGCAGTGTTTGGCACATGCGTATTTTGTCACACTATTTAGCATTTTTCATCTCATCATGTCCATCTCACATGGATGGGTGACAGTACTCATTCACTGACATATGGCTGTACTTGTCAAATGTACCATGGCTAGGCTACATGCCATCTGTGTTCTGGCATGTGTCATGTATGTGTATTGGACATGCCACTCACAGGCTAATGTGTGATGCCAGTGCTACCCAGCATGCAGCAAATGTGTTGCTTTTCTATCTTGGTGTCCTCAGTGTCTGATTTTTACCTCCCCTTCCAACTCATTGACAGTGCATGCATGCCAGGGTTATTGTCATGTTGGACATGTGTATATCATGTACTGGATCTCTGGCTTGTAAGGCCTATGTGTGTGCTATGGTGCTCATGCCTGTTTCCATTTGTTGTCTTTCATGTTTTGCAGGTGATGATGCTCTTGATGCTGTAGAGGTGGAGGAGATGGTGCAGACCCTGGAGGAAACTCAGGCACGACCGGGCACCAGTGGAGGACGTGGTGTGGTGGTGGGTAAAAAACCCAATCTTATTGCAGACCATACTGTCCAGGGGTGTCTCTGGTTGCACCTCCCCAGACCTCTATGATTCAGGTGCTGAATCGGATGATGAGACTAATGTTCTGTCGCAGGTGAGTGATTGTGGCAGGGATTCTGTTCTGTCCAAGCCACCTGGACCAGGGGTAGATCCCTCTATGGGGATGTCAGTTTTGGTAACTCCGCCTTTGGCGGTTACGAATGCAGGGTCACACTCCAAAACATCTGATCCTGTTCCTGGGCCAGCAGATCAGAGGGGGAATGCAGTCCTGCAGCCTCAGGCAGTGCCGGCACAGCAAGGTGCAGATTGCCTTGCCCAAACAGGTGTGGTGCCCGCCGACGCGGTGGCCGTGCGCCACCAGGCAATACTGTATGGGAAAACTCCATTTACGGTATTGCAGCACAACAGGGAGCATCAGTTAAAATGATGGCTCAGGCAATGGAGAGGGTGGCCACTTCCATTCTCCCCCCTGAAAGGCAAATGGAGCAACAACAGCAGGCTACAGACTCCATTTGCCAATCACACAGGGAAGACATGTTGGCATCCAACAGGGACCGACGGACAGCACTGTAGACTCTGCGGGAAGCCATTTCTGTAGAGTCGCAGGGCCACAGGGAAGCCCTGAGGTTAGAATAAAATAGACAGCATTCACTCTACACCCCATCTAAAAACCTATCCAGTTCCACAAAAAGCAAAACGTTGTAAAAGAAAACTAATTTAAACTGAAAAGATACAGGATCTCACTGCAATTCCTCCAAAGAAACTAAAAGAAGCTAATATTGCATCAAGTACCACAACCAAAGAAGACTATACTGCTCAAAGTAACTCAACTACTTCTTCAAAGAAGCAACACGCACTCCGAACAAATGACTTCAACAAAGAACTGTCAGGTCCATTCAAATTTTCAAATACAACTTGTGTAAAATGCTACGCAAATGTAGCAATCAATATTTTATTCCAATTGCCACCAATTATTGACATTTACTTACACAGTACAGACACAGTGCATGGGGATCTCTGCCATCCTCCAGAATCAGACCTTCAACACCCGCATGCTTGCTGCCATGGAGGACCATACCAGGGCTTTGTGTGGGCTGCCTCCCATAGCACCACCACCTCCTGATGAAGAAGCAGAGGGTGAAGAGAGGGACAGCAGCAGTTCTCACACAATAGCGTAGCCGTGCAGGCCATCAGCCCATGGAGGTATTTTTTTTTCCGCAAAATCCACGCAGGTGGGTGTTGGTGTGCACCCTGTCCTCGAACCTCCTGGGTGGCCTCCCCCCCGCCATGACCCCCACATGATTGTTATGTTTTTTTTTACAGTGTGTTGCCTTGTGTGGCTCCCGTGGGCATCCACTGTGTATTCCAGCTGGGCACATGCAGGCTTGTCCTGTGTTTGGGTTAGATGCTTGGGTTCTAACCCAAACACAGGACAAGCCTGCATGTTCCCTCCTCACACCCCTCCTGGTTCCCTTTCCATGGGCTTGCAAAGGGTGTGACCAAGTGACAGTGATTTAAACCGTGACATTGGGCTCCCATGAGCTGTGTGGGCATTTTGTAGTCAAAACTGTGTGTACATCCCTAGTGGGGATTGTTGTTGTATTGATCACTGCATGGTGTATTGATATGTGCTTTTGCATCCATGACTTCCACCTTATTCACAGGTACCTTCTTCATGTCTTCACAAGGCTGTCTACTTTGCAGATGCAGTTCATGTTGCATGCAGTACACTGACACATTTGCCTGACGTCAACACTCTGCAGTTGGAAGGGGTGGATGTGCTGGCTTATTCAGGTTGTAAAACTTGCACTACTTTTATTTGGTACTGTCATATTTTGGCAATGTTTCATCCTGTGTTGCTGTATTGTGTTGCTGGTAAGTATTTGGTCATGTGTGCTGTTTGTTATTGATTACTGGGAGCATATTGTCTGTTGCCTGTTTCCATTTGGGACAGTGAACTTTGTGACACTTGTGTCATGTGTTGTGCATTCCTTTGTTTGCTTTCACATTGCATGACATGCCATGGTGTGTTGGGTAGCGGAGATGGGTAGGAGTTGGGTGACATGGTGCTGTTTTCATGTTGTATTTTGTAAGGGGGTAGTCATTCATGCAGCATGAATGTGTGTCTTTTTGTGACACAGCATTGGTTGTCTTTCGGTAGGTAGGGATGCACACAATGTAACACTTCCAGGTGACCAATCTCAGGCTGGTATGGTTGTGACAGTTGACTGTCCCTTATGTCATCATCATTGATTGTCAGCTGGTATGTACCAGGGCTGTGTGCACTCCACAGGGTTGTGATTTTAGGTGAAGTAATTAGCCACCACCTGGTACGGGCTGCCTCACCACATGCCATTTCCCCTCCCATGCGCAGCGGGCATGCATGTGGTTGGGGATGTGGGGGCACCACCATGTCCACCGGCAGGCCCCGGCGGGTTGCAACGTTGTGCAGGACACATGCTGCCACTATGATCCTGCACACTACTGGGGGCGCATATAGCAGCTGCCCATCAGAGCGGTCAAGGGAGCGAAAGCGTGATTTGAGCACTCCGAATGTGCGCTCCACTATGCCCCGGGTTGCAATATGGGCTATGTTGTATCTTACCTCGGGTGGTGTGGTGAGGTTCCGAATTGGTGTCATCAGGTGGGTGCTCAGAGGGTAGGCACTGTCCCCATGGGGAGGTGATGATGGGTATCATTAGTGGGGTTGTGACATTACTCAGTATCTGATATGCATGGATTTGCAGAGGCATTTATACTCACCAAGCAGCCATGTATCGCCATGCTGCCCAGCTTCTAGGTCCCGGTTTAGGGTTGACATTCTGTAAATGAAACTGTAATGGGTGGACCCTGGATAGTTGGCATATACTGAGGTGATGATTCCCTTGGCATCACATACTACCTGCACGTTGATGGAATGCCAGTGCTTGCAGTTTCTATAGATGCGCTTAGTTGCCCTGGGAGGACGTAGAGCCACATGGGTGCAATCAATGACACCTAGCACTTTGGGGAAGTGTGCCACCCTGTAAAAATCCTGGACGGCAGCCTGCCTTTCTGCAGGTGTTCTGGGCAGGTATATGTGCCTGCGGACTGATGGGCGTGCAGTCATGATGGCCAACACCTGGTGTAGGCAGCGTGACTGCGTGGCCTGTGACACCCCCCCCCACTATGGCACTTGTCCGCTGAAATGAACCAGTGGCCAAGAAGTGCAGTACATTAAGCACCTTTTCGAAGGTGCTGAGTGCTAGGAAGCACAGGGTGGGGGATGTGAGGTCATCCTCCCACTCACTCACCAGGTCGAGTATTTCGTGAGCTGGAAACCTGTACCTCCCATACACCTGGTCATCAGGCATCCCAAAAAGGCTGGTCCTGGGTGTAAAAATTCTGTCCCTGACTATACTCCTCCTCCTGCGGTGTCCCACGACCACTGCTGCGAGGAATGGTATATTCATCGTAGCGTCTGAGCTTGTTTGTTGTTTGCGTGCACTTTTATGCTGCACGCGTCCGCGTACTCCTGCTTCCTGCTGGTGTACGTGTGTCCGGATTAGCGCGTCTTTTTTGGCGCACGCGTTTCCCCTGTCTGATTCCATGAATACGTGTTGTAGGCGCGTGTGTGGGCGTTCCGCGCATTTGCTTCCTGTACTTCCCCCATTACGCCCTGTGTTCCGCCTACTTTTGTTATGTGCGCCGCGCTATGTACGCTTTCGCTGTGCGCGTAGCGCACGCCTTTTGATGACGTGTGCGCCCGCGTGCACCACGCAGGATTTTAGCGCACATCCCAGTATTTACACACGCACAGACTTCCATGAATCGATGTGCGTGGCTTTCACACACTTGCACTGTGATTTTCGCATTTGCGCTGCGATTCGCACGCTTGCGCACGCTTGCGCAGAGATTTTTGGCGCACATTAATTACATGAATCAGCCTGAAAAACTGTACCTGCCAAGACTACAAACCTATACTGCTATGCATGAGTGGTCAAGGTGGTTCAGGCAAAACATTCTTAATCAAAATCATCAGCAAGTTCCTCCAACAATTGACAAACAACAAACTGTAAGTTGCCCCCAGAGCTTTAGCTGCCTACAACATAGGCAGTGTCACTTTACACCAATTACTACTCCTTCCAGGAGAACATCAAAACAAATTAGACTATTGCAAACTTTCTACAGAAGCTGCAATGGAACTACGCAGAGTTTTGAAACAAATGAAAATGCTAATAATAGATGAGGTGAGCATGGTCTCCAACCTAATGCTGGCTTTGATTTACCTCAGATTACAAGAGGTCCTCAAAACAAACTACGAAGAGCTCTTTGGAGGAAAACACATTATTGTTTTCAGAGATCTTCTTCAATTGACACCAGTGAAAGGTGAACCTACTTTTAAAACCTTAGGTCACAAACTGTGCCGCAAAACTCTTGGCAGCATATGAAATGTCAACCTTTGGCAACATTTACAATACAGAGAATTAACGGAAAACATGCGCCAGTCTGCAGACCTCTCATATGCCAACATTTTAAAAAGTATTAGAGTTGGTATACTAACTCATGTGCTACTGATGCCATGGAACAATTAGCAGACAAAAATGTCAATTGTATGTCCTTGATGCCAACTCTTGCAAGCTGTTCAAAATTCAATGAAACAATGTTGAAAAAAGAAATGCAAACAATAATTGAAATTTGCTCCACATATAAACTGGACATACATGGTATGACACTACCCATGTGTCAACAAGCCACAACAAGACTAAATACCTAAGAAAACTCAGCTGGTTTGGAGAAAATATTAAAATTATCTTTAAACTGTAGAGTAATGCTTAAACATAACCTTGACGTGGAGCAAGGAGTAGTTAATGGAGCACTTGGCACAGTTGTTGGCTTTCAAACATACCCACCTGACAACAACTTTCAGTTTGACAATATTCTCTTTGACAAACTATCAGAAGTTAAAAGGATAGGACGCTCAACAGCCCACTTCCTTCTTTTCAAAGGAATGTATGTACGTAGAGAACAATTTTCACTAACTCTAGCATACGCAGTTACCATTCACAAATCACAAGGTCTTACCCTAGATAAAGCATTGATAGATATTGGTTGCACAGTCTTTAAAGAAGGCATGAGCTATGTAGGACTATCACGCTTACATACACTTGATGGGCTATTTCTAATCTACTTTGATGCAAGTAAAGTAAATGCTGATATTCCTTGCATTCTAGAATAAAATAGACAGCATTCACTCTACACCCCATCTAAAAACCTATCCTGTTCCACAAAAAGCAAAACGTTGTAAAAGAAAACTAATTTAAACTGAAAAGATACAGGATCTCACTGCAATTCCTCCAAAGAAACTAAAAGAAGCTAATATTTCATCAAGTACCACAACCAAAGAAGACTATACTGCTCAAAGTAACTCAACTACTTCTTCAAAGAAGCAACACGCACTCCGAACAAATGACTTCAACAAAGAACTGTCAGGTCCATTCAAATTTTCAAATACAACTTGTGTAAAATGCTACGCAAATGTAGCAATCAATATTCTATTCCAATTGCCACCAATTATTGACATTTACTTACACAGTACAGACCAATTGTGTTTGCAAATGTTAGTCCTTCGTAGAAATGCAACCAACAATCCTGACAACACTTACAGTGTTCATGGAATAAGACAAGAATTGGGCTACTGTGCTGGAATGTTCAAATTCACTATAAACTCACAAGAAGATCCACAAGAATGTCTAATGTACTTGCTACAAGTACTGGAAAACAAAAACATACCTATAAATGAAATGTTCCAGATTCCATACATGTGGAAACATGCATGCACTCTCTGCAGCCATGTGGCACAGGAACAAGTCCCTAATGAATGCTTCATGTATGTATCCATACCTAACTGTGAATCCATTCCATTTCAGCAACTTGTACAAAATACAAACCATGGCAGATTATGTACTACCTGCAATTCAGATAATCGCTCCACCTTACAAATACAGACACATAGTAAATACGTAATAGTAATGCTTTTACGTTACAATGCAGATGGTACCAAAATCAACTGTAAGCTGACTGGATTCACACATGGTAAAGTATCACTTGGTAAGAAAACCTTCACAACAATAGGTATAATCTACCATGCAGGAGCCACAACCAATGAAGGTCACTACACTGCATATATAAAAAAACAATTGTGGACGGTTCGAATTTAATGATAGTACCAGAGATTACCCGCAAATCTTGTAAACGCTTACTTAATATTCTTAAAACCAAAATTTAATACGTAAACTGTGTATGAACATAAGCAAAACTTCAACTTCAAAACTATGCACAGTTAGAATACGCCAACTGGTATCTAACTGCCCCAAGATTCTGAAACAAGCAAACAGATCAATACATACCACTAAAATCAAACAAGAAATATACAGTTACAATACGCCAACAGGTATTTAACTGCCCTGAAAAATCTGCAACAACCCAACAGATAGATGAATAGCATAATAGTAGAAATAAACAATTAGAAATACACCAACAGGTATCTAACTGCCCCAAAAATTTGCAACAAACCCACAGATAGAAGATTAGTAAGAAATAATCACTAAAACAAGGAAAGACATATATTTTACCACAACATAGAAGTTTTTTTTACTCCAGCATGGAATTTTCCCACAACCAAATTATTAAGAAAACAAACACAGAAACTGAAAAAATTGCGCAGTACACTATTTTGAATTATAGTACTTCTAAAGTACTAAATATGAGGGACTGAACAATACCTAAATGTCTATTATGTAATGCAATAACTCATTATGAACCACCTACACTAACATATGATCTTTTCTTTTATGACAGAGATCGAAAAAGAATGTCTGGTCCAATTACCCATGTCATGAAAAAACTACATGCAACCACAAAAAAGTCAAGCAATAAGTATATAATAAATGGACTCACAAACACCACTGCATAACACATCCATTCAAGCAAACATCTAAGCATAAACCACAATCCAAAATGTTTACTTCCATGGGTATCGTATGCCGCAGTCCTTGTTACAAGCTCTACAATCTTAACTGTATAGTCTAGCCAAAACTTCACATGCAAACTCTACAAATCAAACAGTAGACAAACTTTTGGGTTGTGGATATTTGATGGGTGTTTGATTCTATGGGTGTGTTATGCTGCGGTGGTTGTGGCCGGAGCCTAGAGTCTTGGGCCGTGCACCCAAGTCTCTAGGCCCTGGCCACAATGACCCCAGCATAAAACACCCAAGCTACCAAACATTTTGACTGTGGTATGTGGGCTGCTTATAGGGGGTATTAATTACAATCAATGCTCTACTAACAACCCAAAACCAACATCATACTAAAGTAAAATAGCTAGTAGTGCGCCCAGCATTTAGTATGTCCGCAGACAGCCACGGTGTCCGGGGACATCACGAACACATCAGGGGCACCTGTCAACTAAACAAATACAGCATTTGACTCATCTCTTACTCTGCCACCCTTCCCAAGCACTCCTACACACCAACACACCCCCTGAAATTGCATTTTTCCTTTGGTGGAAGTCCGTCCAGCGGTTTGAGCTGTAGGTGTGAGCAAAGTTTTTTCCCCATTCACTCTTTGGGAAAAAAAGCAATGTTGGGGCCCCACCTACAACTTTGCCCTCCCTGCACCAAACTTCACCAAACTTTGCAAAAATAATTCAGAGTGGACCATATACTTCTTTTGTAAAGTTTGGTGAGGATTCGTCCAGGGGGAGCGAAGTTATAAGCTGCCCAAAAAGTGATCTCCCTATGAGGTGAGCAACTTAACCATAACTACATGGCTGCTACCGCAGGCCATGTAATATATATATATATATAAATCTGTTAGCTTGTTCCTTACTGTTCCACCAATCTGCACGACATTGTGCATAGTTAACAGTTAGGATCGTCCGGACCTTACTGGCCTCATGTCATTAGAATACTCCATGCCTTTCCCTGGATTTCAGCTCCTTCGCACATGAGACGGTTGCCAGAAATGGTCAAAACATCAATGTGATCGTAAGTGGTCCAGACAAAGCTCATTTTAAGCATCTCAATGCAAAATATGTCTCTAGGGGACCTTCAGAACCACGTTTAAAGGTCCTAGGATGCACTGATTCCAAGATATTTGCACCGCATTGCACTGCAAAGCACTGCATCACACCAGGGTGAGACGACACCAACTCTCGCCTCCCCCAACGTCTGCTACAGGGTATGTTAGCCAGACACACGTGCCCATTCTCAGTGATGTTTACTTTAGAGTGCAAAGCACATCAAGCGATAAGCGACTCGGAACAACGACCTACAGGATCATTGATTTTCAACAATTGATGAGGGTGTTATCATATCTGTCAACGGAACCCGTGCGGAATACGAGTACATTTTGCTAGTAAAATATAATATAATATCTAGAATATTTTTTATAATCTTACTAACATCAATACATTGAAAAACAAATACAAATGACTACTCCTTTCATGGACTCAAATACTTCAAGCTATAGACTCTCAAAGTGACGTTTGATTTAACTTTTGGGAAGTCATCAATCTACAGTACAGAATTGTAACTGTCTTAAACCCACCTACCCCGTGGTATCTAAAGGGGAAGCAGATCTCAGGAGAACGTTTGGAATAAAACAATTGACTTTGTTTTCTCTGAAACTATTAAAAAGTATTGGCATCAAGAACATATTTTGCTGTAATATAGCTCACCGATTATTGTACTGGTTTAAAACTGGAATGTTAGACATGAATCAATGGCAAGCTTTTGGTTCCAAGCATAGGCATAGGTACTATTTGATATGTGTTGTGATGCTAGTCAGGTTGCCATTCATTTTAAAGGCTTGGGTTTTTTCAGGGTTTCTGTTGCTTTTGGAATGCTGGGCCAGTAGACACTAATTATTTTCAAGGAATCAAGTTCCCCCTCACAAGACCCCAGTTCCAGGTTTAATTGAACATGAAGTCACCAATCCACATTTAAATATGAGATGTCTAAGGTCTCCAGATAAGTCATATGTCTAGAGAAAAGCCCTATTATGATGTTGCTACCTATGGTTATGGTTTTAATTATGAATCATAAAGCACATACACATTGCACTCATTCCCATTTTCTGTGATATATCTTTCAAAAAGGTTTGGCCAAAATACTATTTAATGCCATCTGGGATTTATCAAATATTTCTGAAAATTGTCTAAATAAACTGGGGTATTCCTTTTTTGGATGCCAGGTAATTCCGCTTTCATTCTTTGCACCTGCTCTCAAAATCCCTCTCAGGTAATGTGGCCCTTCACTTGGAAAGGCCTCTGCATTCATTCCAATGTGGCAGGATTTGGGATTGGATAGGGTACCTGATTGATCCCCTCCACTACCTCAACCCATCAGGGCCCTCATGCTTGCTTTAATGGTCAATCGAATTATATATGTCACAAGAAAGATGGGTCAGCTATGTACAAGCCTTCCTCCACCCACAGAATGAGGAATCAAAAGTGTACTGGAATATTAATTTTTCTAATAATTCTCTACATAGACGTGCAATCATGGTGATAATTCTGCACCCTGATGTGTAAGAATATTTTGAATGCAGCATATTCCATATAAAATAGGTCTGTGTAATCTGAACTATTTCATTTTACATTAGCAATCAAACAATAGGTTGTTCTATCAACAGGTATAGTATGAAATATAATACACATTCTAGCTCATTATAATTTTCTTTACAGGAAATATTAGCACATATTACAAGTTACATTTTTCTTTTATTTAAGCCTAAAGGCATAGGATGGGGGTGAGGGCTGAATTTGAGTTTTTTACTTTGTTTTTTCTGCTTAACTTTAATTACTGGCTTTTGCAGTGCAAAGTATTTCCTCTGAGCCTGTATCATTTAACGGAAAGCATCAAATTCAATTAAATAATGTTAATGCAGATCAGAAGTCACCCTCATTTAGGAGTGCCCGTAGTTCTTCCAAGTTTTTTTTCTCTGTACGACTTGGGCTTTCTGTTTGTTACCACCCTACTCCCTCAAGATATACCTCATAGAAACAGTTGTGGAAGAACCAAATAATCTTGTGATAAGTGTCCAAAAGATGGAACTGGGGCAAACTGAAAATTTTAGATGAAGTGATCATCAGGCTGTCACCCAGGACAACCTTAAGAAGAAGACTTGGGTTTTCATGTCTGTTTGTGGCCTAAGGAATACATAGAAGAGTGTGGTCTCTCTTGTTCCCCAGGGCATCCCTTGACGAATCACATGAAGTGCAGGAATTCCTTGAATCCTGTGTTTAAGGTGCCAGACAACCTGTGCATAAAGGCCTTATATTGGGCAGTTATCCTTCTAAAGTGTTGTCCTTATTACGAATGTCTCCCTGTAACTAGGAAGCATGCCATGGATGTTTTACAGCCCAACCTCTAATTTTATTTACTCATACTCCAATCAAGCGGCTCCTTTACCGATTCAATGCACTTATTCTCTATGTTCTATCCCAAGCCAGTCAAACTATCCTTTTGTATCCCAAGCACTCTTTCTGCAAGCATCCAATTCCTGGCTCTTACAACTCTCTCTGTTGACTCGACTTTACCAGAACCCCATCCCGCTGACAGCAGGAGGGAGTCTAAAATGATTATCTGGTTAGTGGCCCCAACAACTCCCAGACACTCTTAAGCATGTTTCAAATCCATTAATCAGAATTGATCACCCTTTAAAATAGAGCAGATTTAATTAAAAAAAACATAAATTACACATTATTATCATTTGATTGACAGTATCTAAAAAAAATCACAAAAAAAGAGCTTGACAATTCGAATTTGCCAAAAATTATTTAAACGTTCATGAACATCTCAAATGTACATTCTCTAAGAACATAGCAGCATATTTTAATGTTGCTGTGATTTTAGCATTACTGAATAAGCATGTCATAGAAACCACACACATTCTATACATTCATACTAAAGTGGTTGACTCTATATTTGGAGATTAACCATTTAAAGAAAATGAGTTAGTGCTAAAACAAGAGCAACATTGTCACCCCACATAAGTCTTGACCAAAAAAGGTTACTGTAATAATCAGATTTTGTGAGCAGATCATCAACAAATGTTTGCTCTCTCAGAGGACCAAAGTGGGTGCATTTTGATACCCAATGTTTTAACGTTTCTACCTCTGTGCATACATTGCAGAATCGACAATGTGTATTTTTGTTTGATGTGTTTCCTGTGCTGAAGGGCTTAATACAATCCCTTTCTTAAAAAAATATTAAATCAGAATCTCATGTACACACTTTGTTACAAGAATATTTCAGAATGTATGTATTATTATTTGTTTCCTTTTACGTGGGAAACACATTTATTCTTTGTGACGTTTGTAGGTTCCCATATTGTCGAAGATTTTCAACCAATCATGATCACATAGTTTTTGTTTTACTTTCTCAGTTCTTCCTCTCTAGAATCAGTTCTTCCTCTCTAGATTCAGTTCTTCCTCTCTAGAATCAGTTCATCCTCTCTAGAGTCAATAGTGCAAAGCAAAGATTGCATTCTATTGGCATATATATTCAATGATTTGACAGCGGTTTCCTGTAGCATTATATCACGATCCTCATATAAAGAGTTAAACAGTGGATCTAGAATGTTTCAATAGTTGGAGAGTTGCCTCTACTGTAATCTTGAGGATAGTGATACAAAACCTAACTCATGCCTCAGTACTGCATTGGGCAAGGAGTTTGCAAAATGGAGGACAACATTCCATATCCGATCCTGAATTGAATTAAGATATTCTTAAATGTCTATCAAACACATGTCCAATCCGTAAAGTAAAATTGGTTCAATCTTCAACACATAATAATCAAGGATTGATATGAGTGAAAACTTACAGATTTTTGAAAACCGAAATTTCATCTGAGGAGGAGAGGTTGTAATTAGATTTCCAGAGATTCTTTTCACATAGAAATCGAAGAGAAGTTACACAAGTTATAACCTAAATACCTTATTTTGTATACTAGTTGTAGTCTTTCCAAGGCCAGAGACCACTTCATTGTTTTTCATTTTTGAGTTCTTGTAAAGGTGACTATTTTTGATTTTGTGACATTCACCTTAAGAATATTCTGAAGGGCATACTGCATGAATAATGTAAGCATTGCTTGCAGCCAATAGTTGTCCTGTCAAATAAGATGAGATCATCAGCAAATGCCATCCAGTGTATTCTTAATCGACCCAATCTTACAGGAGTGATTTTGTCATTTTGCAAAATCTCGTCCATATCACTAAGATAAAGATTAAATAGGGTAGATTCCATGCAGCACCCCTGCTCAACCCCAGTGGGAGTCGAGATTGCTCTGGTTATGGCCCCTTCCGGTGTGAGATGAATTCTGTAAGTGGTGTTCAGATGTAGTGCAGCCACCAACTGAACCAATCTCAAAGAGCAGCTTATTCCATAATAATGGTCTTATTACACAGTCAAAGGCAGAGGTCATATCTAAGGAGGCCAAACATATCAGACCTGATTGAGTGTGCTAGACGGAAACTCTTGTTCCTTCTTTTGAAGGAAAACGGTATATTCACTGTAATGATCACTATCATTTACCCTTATCTTTTCATGTCCATACATGTTGTGAGTTAGGTCAGCACTTTTTTGTATCCCTAGCTTTTTGCACTCTTTCCCTTTCTCGCTCTCCTTGGTCCATTGCCCTTAACCACACAGACCATGTTATGGCTCTCATCTTTGGCTGGGATAACAATTTGTCTCTAGACAGGCAAGGCTTGTTGTTTTAAGAGCACAACAGTTGGGATGTGCATTCTATAAATGTTGTAACTTGAGTGTTGTGTAGATATGTGAGACCTCCGTCCCCAAGTGCCGCACAGGGAGAATGACAGATTCACTCTCTATGCAACCTTTGAGGCCACAGATGGAGAAAAACCCGGAACCGTGAAGTACTGGAAGCCCCACGGAAGCTGTGAAGGAAAACAGTGTTAAGTACCAAGCAAGCAGGGTAATGCACAGGTAGCCAAAAAACAGGAAGGATCTTACCAGGAATTGACAGAAGGAGGAATTCCGGGGCTCAAGTAGGCAAAGGTCCCGAATAGGAGGCACTTACTGGTAGTCACACCAGACCCCACCTGGGGGAGACCTGCAGGCAGGACTGAACCAGATTGTAGGCAAGGGTGATGGTGAGTTGTAGTTCATACAATGCTCCAGATTCTGTGAAGAGGGGTAATCCACAAAAAGTCCGTGACAACAATCCAGGGTCGAGAGCCAAGGGTAGCAGTCCAAGCTGACGGAACAACGAAAAGGCGGGATCCAAAAAGAAGTCTGTGACGACGATCCGAGGTCAAGAGCCAAGTGTATCAGTCCAAGCCGGTAGAGCACAGATAGAGCGTGATCCAAAAGAGTTCCAAGAAGAGTTAGCCGGGTCCAAGATCAATCATGAAATAGGGTAAGATTCGCAGGCCAAACAGGGTCTCCAAGAAAACAGCTGTGAAGCGCAGTACTGAAGCACTTCACTACTTAAGTACCGTTCGCTTCCTGGTCACGTGATCGCGAGTTCAGGTTACGTGATCGCGAGTTCAGGTCACGTGATCGCGAGTTCAGGTCACGTGATCGGATAGGCCCAGCAACACGATGCGAGGAAGCGACCTTGATCTTCTGATGGCCTAATTTCCACGGCAACTGCCAATGGAGGAATGGTCGCAGTCGTGACTGTGGATTGGTAGCGTGAAGCTGCTGCTGTAGCTGTGTGTGAGACGGCCTGGACTGCCAACGTGAGCCCCGGAAGATAAGTGGGGGGTGTATTCAGTCCGAGGGGGACCTGGGATCACTGGTGGGTCGGATGGAGGGCATGACAGAGCCCCCCCGCAAAGGCCCACGACCGCGTGGGCAGGAAGGATGCTCCCGATGGAACTGAGCAACCAACCGGGGGGCCCGGACATCCGAAGCTGAGACCCAAGACCGCTCCTCCGGATCGTAGCCCAACCAGTCTACCAGGTACTGCAACTTGCCCGTATGGAGGCAGGAACCCAGAATACTGGAAACCTCAAAGACATCAGGGGCACCCAGGGACACCGGGGCAACCGGGGAACAGAGGCGGGAGGAGGCAGGACAAGGTTTGAGGAGAGACGTGTGGAAAACAGGGTGAATCCGTGTGAGGCGGAAACCTGTGCAGTTCCCTCTGGGACCACTGCAAAAGATTTAGGACTACAGGTGTTTGGCAGTAAACCCACTTGGTAGCAGTCTGCACCACACAGATTCACTTGGTAGCTGTGGCTGGGCAGTCAGACTTCCCTCAAGAAGAGTTAGGCAGTATGTGGAGTATACAAAATAGGGCAATCTACACAGTAGAACAAGCAAACACGGAACAAGGCTTCGGTGTAAAGATATAAAGGTATTTATTTATAACGACACATCTATAGAAAACACTCTGTCACTAATACGGCAAACAACTTCAATCACAATACTATACGAAGAAAAAGATCAATCCCCCTAACAATAGTTTGACAAGTCTAGGTTTACCGGCATCACTTATTTGCAGACAGAGGTGTATGCTTTAACCTAGATGGCACTCTAGTATTCGTTAGGTCGGGAGAGAAAAATAAGGCAGGTTATGAAATCAACTCGGTACCAATACTTTACGGACAAATGCAAGGCAAGAAAGACAGGGTCTACTGCAGATCACAAAGTTCAGAGGCCAGGCCCACTCGGAGAAAGGCAAGGCGATATGTCCCAAAAAGTGTCTTAGTGGAAATGCGCTTCGAGTCTTTATCGCAAATTGTTATAGAAAGTTTGGACCAGTTCAGAACAGAAAGTTTAAGAAAGCTTGAAGGCGACACAATGGAAAGGCGAGGATTAAGACACCTCACTCTACCCGGCAGAAAGAGAAGCCAGGCGGACACGGTACCTTGTTTGTCGAGAGACAGCTCCGGCGGGGGCAGTTGTTCCTGGTGGTGGATGCACGTCGGGTCTTTGCCAAGAGAAGAGATGATCTCGTCGTCGAAGGAAAGTTGAAGATCGTTGCACCACCAGGGAAGAGACCAGCCGTTGAGTGCTCCGTCACAAGGCACCACCTTTTGGCCACGGTACAGGGGTAGTGGCTTTCCGGTTACCGAGGTGCTCTGCACGGGCAATTCGACCACTGCGTCCTGGAGCGAAGAAAAAGCAAAGGTGACTGGTTGTTCCCACCAGTCAGGGGAAGAGACTCTCCAGCAGGGAGATCTCCTCTGTCATCGGGAGGTGGTGAGTCAGTTCAGCAGGGCTCCACCGGAGGTGTCGTTGTTGCAGGTCGGCTCAGCTTTACCCTCGTCGGATTCTTAGGTCCTGTGGCGACTTCTGAAGATCCAGTCCCAAAAGCCCTGCTTTTATGCAGAAAACCCCCATTCATTCAGCCTAGCTGTCAATCAAAACACGCTAAGTGGTGAGCAGGGAGGCTCACCACTTGGGCCAATCACACCAGAGTGCCACCGGAGTTGACAAGGCAACTCGGTCCAGGGTGCCTAAACCCCCTCCCACACCCCTGTGGTAACCCAGACAGAATGGCACCACTTGGGAGGGTCTCTGTACAGAAGCCCGCCAAAAGTGGAACAAAGGGCTCAACCTTTGGTTTAGGAGTCACAGAAACGAACACAGACGCCATTTTAAAAACCGAGTTCTGGCAGAAAATACCATCCGATAAACTTATTTAAGATAAGTAAACCGGTGGCATGTTAGAGACTAACGGGAAAAAAGGTATTAATCTCCAACAATGGGAAGAATCCCATAGGGTTATATTCGGGGTCGAACATAACAAGTAGTTTCCACTGCCACAAGCCAAAACTCGACGAGGGGGGACGGGACAGTGCCCCCTCGAATAACAGACCCAGGAGTAATCGAATTACCCCTACTAGTACGTCCACAACAGGATGGTTTGTACTAGTTCTGTTAGTAAATTTAGGTCTAGTAAAGCCAATGGTGACTTTACATGCCCGAGGAGACAGTAGTCAGTCCACGGGTATGGAGTCTATGATGGAGGTCCGCTAGGACGCCCCAGTGTTACGGCACGTAGGGTGCGGTGTAACACACATAGAAAAACATATGAGACCCTATGGAGTAAAAGACCCCATAGCCCATAGAACACATTGACATTTGAAGGAATTACACACATTCATGTCCAAGAGTGGGAGAAAAAGAGTCTCACTCTTGGCAGGATGGAAAAAAACAAACTTCAGAAATCCAGCAAAGCTGCTGGGGGACTCACTAGGTTAGGAAATTCAGCCTAAACAGACAATTCTCCCTAACAATCCGCCAAGAAGACGGAAGCACAAGGCGATAGGCCACTGGACTGATGACTCGGGAAACCACATAAGGGCCCACAAAACGAGGCAAAAGTTTCCGACAACCCGCTAAATGGAGATGCCGGGTGGACAACCAGTCCCGGGAACCCACAGCATATAACGGGGCAGAACTACGTTTCGAGTCAGCGAAAGCTTTCATGGATGACCGGGCCTCCTGGAGGTGAACCACGGTTTGGGCATGGATAGAGGACATATCTCTAACACAGGCAGCTGCGGCTGGGTTGACAGAAGAAGAAGAGTCAGGAATGGGGAGAACACGGGGGTATTGGCCATAAAAAGCGTAAAAGGGGGAGGAACCGGTGGAGGAATGCACAGCATTGTTGTAGGCGAATTCAGCAAAGTGAACGACCTGCAACCAGGTTGCTTGTTGTTGCAGCGTCAAACAACGCAGGTATTGTTCCATGGATTGGTTGGTTCTCTCAGTTTGACCGTCGGTCTCAGGATGGTAAGCCGAGGAAAACCGTACATCAATACCAAGCAACCTGGTCAAGGCACGCCAGAACCGTGACGTAAACTGGGACCCCCTATCAGAAATGAGCACAGAAGGCAGACCAAAGAGACAGAAGACAGATTCAAAGAACAGCTTGGCCAACATAGGGGCAGACGGAATACCCCGGCAGGGGATGAAACGGGCCATTTTGGTGAAAGTATCAACCACCACCCAGACTGTGCCGTAACCCTGGACCCTAGATAAATCAGTCACAAAATCCATGGTCAATGTGTGCCAGGGTTTGGGTGGTATAGGTAGTGGTTGTAAGAGGCCAAGCGGACGACCCCTGCGGTGTTTACTTTGAGCACATACTGCACATGTGTTTACATAGCAGACAACATCTCGTTTCATGGATGGCCACCAACACCAGCGTTTCAGTAGGTCCAGGGTACGGACCTGGCCTGGGTGGCCGTTGAAGGGGGCGTAATGAGACCATTCCAAAGCCAGATTTCTGGTATCAGTGTTAGGCAGAACTAGGTGATTCTGTACATATGGTAGCCCGTCATAGAACACTGGGTCCCATTCGGATAGCTGCTCGGGATGTTGCTGGACCCAAGTACGGATTGCGTCCAGCGATGCCAAAGGAGGTGTACATGTGCATACAACGTTCTCATGTGACAAGAGAGTGTCGGGAAAGATAGGTAGCGAAACCCCCCCGGGGGAACGAGACAGCGCATCGGCTTTACCATGCGTCAGACCAGAACAGTGTTTAATTTGAAAGTCGAAGGCTGCAAAAAACAGGTGCCACCTGACGTGCCTGCTGTTCACACATTTCAGGGAGGCCGGGTCCTGTAAATTCCGGTGATCTGTAAACACTGTGATCCTGTGTTTGGCCCCCAACAGATTTTGTCGCCAAGTACGAAAGGCATCCATCACCGCCAGAAGCTCCTTCTCGGTTACAGTATAGTGGGCTTCCGCAGAGTTGAAGGTGTGTAGGCGTCCAGTAGCAGAGCAGACTTGTGAAAAAACTGCCCCTAGCGCAAAAGAGGAGGCATCCGCCTCAACAATGAAAGGCAGGTCAGGATCAGGATGCTGGAGGACAGGGGCGGTGGTGAAAGCGTTTTTTAGATCTTCAAAAGCTTGCTGATGTACCTCTAGCCATTTGAAAGGGACATGTGGACTGGTGAGGGAGGTGAGAGGTGATACTATGGAGGAGAAGCCAGAGATAAAACGCCGGTAGAAGTTGGCAAAACCGAGAAACGACTGTAATGCCTTCAGGGTCTGCGGGGCCGGCCATTCTAGGATCGCTCGAACCTTGGAATAATTAATCGCCAAGCCACCAGGGGTGATGTTGAACCCCAGCAACTCGATATTGGTCACATGAAATTGGCATTTCTCAGGTTTCGCATAGAGCGAGTGTTTTTGTAACCGGGACAATACTTCTCGAACATGTTGCACATGTTCTTCTAGGGTATGGGAAAAGATAAGGATATCGTCAAGATATGCAACCACATATATGTCCAATATGTCACCGAACACATCATTCATGAAGTGCTGGAAGGTGGCTGGGGCGTTGCATAGTCCGAAAGGCATGACCGTATACTCATAAAGGCCGTATCGTGTACAGAATGTGGTCTTCCATTCGTCCCCCTTTCGAATGTGGACAAGGTTGTAGGCACCTCTCAAATCCAACTTGGAGTAGATAGAGGCATGGGTCAATCGGTCCAATAGCGGAGTGATACGTGGTATTGGGTACCAATTCGTAATGGTAATGGCATTGAGACGGCGGTAGTCTACACACGGACGTAGATCGCCTTCTTTTTTAGGCATGAAAAAGATCGGGCTGGCAGCTGAAGACGTGGAAGGGCGTATGTGACCCAGGCGCAAAGACTTTTCTATGTACTCTTTGAGGGCTTGGTCTTTGGACTGTGACAAGGAATACATACGACCCGAGGGTATAGAAGCCCCAGGGGTCAGATCAATCGGGCAATCATAGGGACAGTGTGGGGGTAGGGTTTCAGAAGAGCCTTGATCGAAAACCGGAGCATAGTCCTGGTACTCCGCAGGGATGTTTACGGTGACTAAACCCACTACACACGGATCAGAGGGAGCACTGTTTTCTGTGATATTGAGTCGGGCAATAGCGCCCAACGCTGATGCAGGCGAGTTCTCCTCTCCATTCATGGGGAGACAAAAATTCTGGCACAGTTCGGATTCAAAATGCACGTGACCCGTACCCCAATCGATGTGCGGATTGTGATCCCGCAACCATGGCATTCCTAATATAACACCGAACTGAGGCATGGCTATCAAATCAAAATGTATGGTTTCCTTGTGGACGGACTGAATCGTCAGTAAGAGTGCTGCTGTTTGTTGTCTGATTGGTCCATACGCGAGTTCTGTCCCATCAACTGCTTGTACCAGTTCGGGTCGATTCTTGTTTACCAAGGGCAGGTTTAAGGCTCGGGTAAGGTAATTTCAATGTAGTTTCCGGAGGCCCCTGAATCAAGAGTGATCACTACGGGGTGGATGATGCCAGGGGTGGGCTGCAGAGTGGCTTGTACTTGGATGGGTCTAATTCTGCCAAACATCGGGACTGGATCCGGGGAGGAACATGAGGAGCTCGACATTCCCCCCGTGTCTAGGGTCGAGCTGTGTGAAAAACCTGGTTCTTGGGTTTCGGTCTCCAGGGACATTCTTTCACGAAATGGCCACCCAACCCGCAGTAAAAACAGGCATTCTCTGCTCTTCTACGTTCCCTTTCCCTAGATGTGATCGGACTCCTGATACCTCCAATCTGCATAGGCTCCCCGGCAGTGTCTGAGGTGGACGAAGAGATGGCAGGGCCTGTGGAATGGGGAAACCCAGCCTCAGCTCTTCGTTCAGAACGCCGTGCGTCTACTTGAAGGGTCAGATCCACAAGGGCCGGGAATTGGACGGGCAGGGACGGAAACACAGCTAATGCATCCTTCATGGGATTGCTTAACCCTCTGTAGAAGACCACTGCCTTCTTACTTTCTGGCCATGACGTTTCGGCCGCTAGTTGGTTAAATCGAGTGATGTAATCGATGAGGGACCCCCTACCCTGGGTAAGCTCCAGTAGCTCTAAATCATGAGACTGCACCTTGTACCTGGTGTCAAATACTCGTGACATCTCTGATACCAGTTGGTCGAAATCATAGAGAGCGGGGTGGTCATTTTCTAATAGGGGGTTTGCCCATGCCGCAGCTATACCCACCAGGTGTGATAGTGTGAAGGCTGCCTTAGTGGTGGGATCAGGGAAATCAAGAGGCCGGCATAGAAAGTGTAGTTTGCATTGGTTATGGAAGGTCCTGAACTTTCTGGGGTCTCCATGGAACCTTTCTGGGGCTGCCAAGGGAAAAGGAGAGGGCAGAACGATGGGAACGGAAGTAGGGGCAGTAGGAGCCGGGGTTACAGGAGGAGGTGGCACTGGTACTGGAGCAGCGTCCCCAAGCTCCGGGTCCGCGGGCAAGGGATGTTGGGTACTCTGCAAAAAATCAAGGCGTTGATGGATTGCTGTGTTGGCAGCGACCATGTCGGCCTGTAATACCATGATTGCTTGGATTATAGCAGCCATGGGGTCCTCCACGGTACCCTCCATACCTGACACGACAAGGCTTCACAGACTGTTGTAACTTGAGTGTCGTGTAGATATGTGAGACCTCCGTCCCCAAGTGCCGCACAGGGAGAATGACAGATTCACTCTCTATGCAACCTTTGAGGCCACAGGTGGAGAAAAATCCGGAACCCGTGAAGTACTGGAAGCCCCACGGAAGCTGTGAAGGAAAACAGCGTTAAGTACCAAGCAAGCAGGGTAATGCACAGGTAGCCAAAAAACAGGAAGGATCTTACCAGGAATTGACAGAAGGAGGAATTCCGGGGCTCACGTAGGCAAAGGTCCCGAATAGGAGGCACTTACTGGTAGTCACACCAGACCCCACCTGGGGGAGACTTGCAGGCAGGACTGAACCAGATTGTAGGCAAGGGTGATGGTGAGTTGTAGTTCATACAATGCTCCAGATTCTGTGAAGAGGGGTAATCCACAAGAAGTCCGTGACAACAATCCAGGGTCGAGAGTCAAGGGTAGCAGTCCAAGCTGACGGAACAACGAAAAGGCGGGATCCAAAAAGAAGTCTGTGACGACGATCCGAGGTCAAGAGCCAAGTGTATCAGTCCAAGCCGGTACAGCACAGATAGAGCGTGATCCAAAAGAGTTCCAAGAAGAGTTAGCCGGGTCCAAGATCAATCATGAAACAGGGTAAGATTCGCAGGCCAAACAGGGTCTCCAAGAAAACAGCTGTGAAGCGCGGTACTGAAGCACTTCACTTCTTAAGTACCATTCGCTTCCTGGTCACGTGATCGCGAGTTCAGGTCACGTGATCGCGAGTTCAGGTCACGTGATTGCGAGTTCAGATCACGTGATCGCGAGTTCAGGTCACGTGATCGGATAGGCCCAGCAACACGATGCGAGGAAGCGACTTTGATCTTCTGATGGCCTAATTTCCACGGCAACTGCCAATGGAGGAATGGTCGCAGTCGTGACTGTGGAGTGGTAGCGTGAAGCTGCTGCTGTAGCTGTGTGTGAGACGGCCTGGACTGCCAACGTGAGCCCCGGAAGATAAGTGGGGGGTGTATTCAGTCCGAGGGGGACCTGGGATCACTGGTGGGTCGGATGGAGGGCATGACAGAGCCCCCCCGCAAAGGCCCACGACTGCGTGGGCAGGAAGGATGCTCCCGATGGAACCGAGCAACCAACCGGGGGGCCCGGACATCCGAAGCTGAGACCCAAGACCGCTCCTCTGGATCGTAGCCCAACCAGTCTACGAGGTACTGCAACTTGCCCCTATGGAGGCGGGAACCCAGAATACCGGAATCCTCAAAGACATCAGGGGCATCCAGGGACACCGGGGCAACCGGGGAACAGAGGCGGGAGGAGGCAGGACAAGGTTTGAGGAGAGACGTGTGGAAAACAGGGTGAATCTGTGTTAGGCGGAAACCTGTGCAGTTCCCTCTGGGACCACTGCAAAAGATTTAGGACTACAGGTGTTTGGCAGTAAACCCACTTGGTAGCCGTCTGCACCACACAGATTCACTTGGTAGCTGTGGCTGAGCAGTCAGACTTCCCTCAAGAAGAGTTAGGCAGTATGTGGAGTATACAAAATAGGGCAATCTACACAGTAGAACAAGCAAACACGGGACAAGGCTTCGGTGTAAAGATATAAAGGTATTTATTTATACCGACACATCTATAGAAAACACTCTGTCACTAATACGGCAAACAACTTCAATCACAATACAATACGAAGAAAAAGATCAATCCCCCTAACAATAGTTCGACAAGTCTAGGTTTACCGGCATCACTTATTTGCAGACAGAGGTGTATGCTTTAACCTAGATGGCACTCTAGTATTCGTTAGGTCGGAGAGAAAAATAAGGCAGGTTATGAAATCAACTCGGTACCAATACTTTACGGAAAAATGCAAGTCAAGAAAGACAGGGTCTACTGCAGATCACAAAGTTCAGAGGCCAGGCCCACTCGGAGAGAGGCAAGGAGATATGTCCCAAAAAGTGTCTCAGTAGAAATGCGCTTCGAGTCTTTATCGCAAATTGTTATGGAAAGTTTGGACCAGTTCAGAACAGAAAGTTTAAGAAAGCTTGAAGGCGACCCAATGGAAAGGCGAGGATTAAGACACCTCACTCTACCCGGCAGAAAGGGAAGCCATGCGGACACGGTACCTTGTTTGTCGAGAGACAGCTCCGGCGGGGGCAGTTGTTCCTGGTGGTGGATGCACATCGGGTCTTTGCCAAGAGAAGAGATGATCTCGTCGTCGAAGGAAAGTTGAAGATCGTTGCACCACCAGGGAAGAGACCAGCCGCGGAGTGCTCCGTCACAAGGCACCACCTTTTGGTCACGGTACAGGTGTAGTGGCTATCCGGTTGCCGAGGTGCTCTGCACCGGCAATTCGACCACTGCGTCCTGGAGCGAAGAAAAAGCAAAGGTGACTGGTTGTTCCCACCAGTCAGGGGAAGAGACTCTCCGGCAGGGAGATCTCTGTCGTCGGGAGGTGGTGAGTCGGTTCAGCAGGGCTCCACCGGAGGTGTCGTCGTTGCAGGTCGGCTCAGCTTTACCCTCGTCGGATTCTTAGGTCCTGTGGCGACTTCTGAAGATCCAGTCCCAAAAGCCCTGCTTTTATGCAGAAAACCCCCATTCATTCAGCCTAGCTGTCAATCAAAACACGCTAAGTGGTGAGCGGGGAGGCTCACCACTTGGGCCAATCACACCAGAGTGCGACCGGAGTTGACAAGGCAACTCAGTCCAGGGTGCCTAAACCCCCTCCCACACCCCTTTGGTAACCCAGACAGAATGGCACCACTTGGGAGGGTCTCTGTACAGAAGCCCGCCAAAAGTGGAACAAAGGGCTGAACCTTTGGTTTAGGAGTCACAGAGACGAACACAGACGCCATTTTAAAAACCGAGTTCTGGCAGAAAATACCATCCGATAAACTTATTTAAGATAAGTAAACCGGTGGCATGTTAGAGACTAACGGGAAAAAAGGTATTAATCTCCAACAATGGGAAGAATCCCATAGGGTTATATTCGGGGTCGAACATAACAAGTAGTTTCCACTGCCACCAGCCAAAACTCGACGAGGGGGGACGGGACAGTGCCCCCTCGAATAACACACCCAGGAGTAATCGAATTACCCCTACTAGTACGTCCACAATAGGATGGTTTGTACTAGTTCTGTTAGTAAATTTAGGTCTAGTAAAGCCAATGGTGACTTTACATGCCCGGGGAGACAGTAGTCAGTCCACGGGTATGGAGTCTATGATGGAGGTCCGCTAGGACGCCCCAGTGTTACGGCACGTAGGGTGCGGTGTAACACACATAGAAAAACATATGAGACTCTATGGAGTAAAAGACCCCATAGCCCATAGAACACATTGACATTTGAAGGAATTACACACTTTCATGTCCAAGAGTGGGAGAAAAAGAGTCTCACTCTTGGCAGGATGGAAAAAAACAAACTCCAGAAATCCAGAAAAGCTGCTGGGGGACTCACTAGGTTAGGAAATTCAGCCTAAACAGAGAATTCTCCCTAACACTCGCCCCCCCCAGACTAAGGGACAGGAGGATTTAATCCGTTCCTGGATGAATCTCATACCTCTAGTCGATGACATACATCCTAGAGAGACCATCAGCATTTTGGTGGTGACACCCTGACCTGTGCTCAATGGTGAAATCAAACCCTTGCAGGCAGATCGACCATCTCAATAGTTTTGGGTTTTCCCCTTTCATTTGCATTAACAATCTCAAGGGTTGGTGGTCAGTCTGAATGACAAAAGTAGAACCATACAAGTAAGGCCTAAACTTCTTCAGAGCCCACACGATAGCAAAGCACTCTCTTTCGATTGTTGCCCTCCTTGTTTCAGGATCCTTCAGCTTGCGGCTGATGAAGCAAACAGGGTGCTCCCTACCTTTCCCATCCAGTTGACTGAGTACGGCACCTATCCCTACATTTGAAGCATCTGTCTGCACAATTAAGTGTTGGCGGTAATCAGGAGCTCTGAGTACTGGGGCTTGGCAAAGAGCCCTTTTCAGGTTTTCAAAAGCCTGATTGCACTCCTCGTTCCATCTAAACTTTTTAGGAAATTTGGGCGAGGAGATGACATTCAGTAGAGAAGCTATGGTCCCATAGTTCTCTATGAAATTCCTGTAATACCCAGTGAGGCCTAGGAAGGCTCTCACTTGGGTTTGAGTAGTAGGTGTTGTCCAATTTTGCACAGCTTCAATCTTACTGAGCAAAGGCCTTATTTCTCCACCTCCTACCTCATGTCCAAGATAGACTACCTTACTCTGTCCAATTTGTTTGTTTGTTTGTTTGTTTATTTATTTATTGTGCGCGCCGGACCCTGAGGTAGCAGGGCGCATTTGACAAGAAGGCTTACAGTTTAGTTACAGAAGTTACAGAAATACAGATCATGGAGAAACAACATTTTCTCAGCTCCAAAGGGTGAAGGTAAGGCAGTGACGGACATAAACAAAAATACTTACAGAAGTTATATCTATACAGAGTATAGTTGAGACAATTCTCTTAGCTCCACAGGTGGAGGTAAGGCGGTAGGGTACAAATACAAAACGGTTTGCAGACATCAGGTCATCATGAAGTTCACGTTAACAAAGTGGCAAATCTATAGCAGGTGCAGTTACATAGCATTCTCAATAAGCCATTTTATAGTGTTCTTTCTGAATTTGTCGAACGTTTGGTCAGTTCTGAGAGTGTGAGGTAGGGAGTTCCACAATTGAGCTGCCCTGACAGGGAAGCTAGATCCTCCAATAGTGGTCAGTTTAAATCTGGGCACTAGGAGGCAGTTAGGACTGACTGTTCTTGTAGGTCTAGTGGTGGTTTTTCTGGTAAAACGGTCTGTTAGGTAACGAGGGGCTTTGTTATTTAAACATTTGTGGATAAGGGAGGCAGATTTGAGGTTAATTTTTTCCTGGGTAGAGAGCCATTTATGTTTCCGTCTTATTTCTGAATGTGTGCTTTTCTAGGAATACTTAGAGCCGCTCTGACTGCATTATTTTGGAGCACTTGTATTCTGTTGATGGTTTGTTTAGTTGCCCCTATGTAGAGGGAGTTGCAATAGTCTAGTTTTGATAGGATAAGCGCTCTGGATAGGATAAGGCAACTCTCATCTGAAAGGAATTTTTTCCCGGCTCGTATTAATTTACATGTATAGGCCATAGATGAGGCCAGTGAGTTTACCTGTTTGGTGAGGTATAGGGTTGAGTCAAGGTAGAAACCTAGTGTTTTTACTTCTCTAGCGACCTTGATAGTGTTCCCATCAATGGTAAAGGCTGAGTAATTTGGGTTGAGTTTAGAAATGCGAGCAGTGGTGCCCATGATGATGAGCTCCGTTTTGTCATCGTTCAGGCATAGGCCATGGTTGGCCATCCATGCCTGAACGATGCTATAGACTCTGTTCACCAAAGCCAGATCTTCCCCGTAATCCCCAGTAAGTGGTAGGAGAATCTGGGTATCGTCTGCGTAATTAGTGTAGGTGATACCCAGATTATCAAGATCGTCAAAGAGTGGCTTGGTGAAAATGTTGTATAGTGTAGGCGAGACACAAGATCCCTGGGGCACTCCGCATGTAATGGGTATTGGGTCTGCCGCCGCCAGGGGGGAGAATACCCTCATGGTCCTGTCACTGAGGAATGACTGTATCCAGACTATAGCTTCCACTGAAAAGTGGGCCGGAGAGTCAAGGTGATTACACAGGACCCTATGGTCCACCAGATCAAAGGCAGCTGAGAGGTCTAGTAGGAGGAGGAGTGCTAATTTGCCCTCATCTCTGAGTGCGTCTATTTGGGCCTTTAAATCAATGAGGGCAGTTTACTCGCCTTTATGGTCAGATTGTCTCGTCCAAGAGCCTGCAAAACATCTCTCAGGTGGGTTACATGTTCTTCCCAAGAATTGCTGAACACTGCTATGTCATCCAAGTATGCCATGCAGAAGCCCTCCATCCCATTCAGAACCGTATTTACCATCCGTTGAAACGTAGCAGGTGCATTCTTCAATCCGAAAGGCATTACCTTAAACTGGTATAAGCCAACGGGGGTAGAAAATGCAGTTTTCTCCTTGGCATGGTCTGTCAGGGCTATTTGCCAATAGCCTGACGTCAAGTCAAATGTGCTGAGGAACTTGGCGGCGCCAAGTTTATCCACCAACTCATCTGTTCTTGGCACAGGGTGGGCATCAGTCTTGGTGACTGCATTAAGAGCTCTATAATCCACGCAGAATCTAAACTCTTTAGATCCGGCTTTTGGTACTAACACAACTGGGCTAGACCATGGACTAGTAGAGGGCTCTATTACCCCGAGATCAAGCATCTTGCTGACCTCACCTTTGATGTGGGTTCGTACATTTTCTGACATTCGGTATCCTCTGCTTTTGACTGGCAGACAGTCACCAGTGACTATGTCATGCTGGCCCCAAGGGGTCAAGCCTGGCGAAAGCGAGAACAGAGAGGCAAACTGATTCAGCATAGATTTGCACTCTTCTTGTTGCTCGGGTGTCAGATTGGAGGAGAGATTTACTCCTTCAATTTTTTCGTCTAAAGGTAAGCCTCTGAGGAGATCCGGAAGAGCTTCACTCTCTTCTTCTTCCTCGGATGATGCTAGAAGCAACGCTCCTACATCAGGTCGGGAGACATACGCTTTGAGTCGGTTGGTGTGGAAGACTGTTGGAGCCTCCTTGGGATTGCCCAAGTCCACCAGATAGTTGACCTCTCCGAGTTTACCCACCACTCTGAAGGGTCCCATCCATTTGTCTTGCAAGGCCCTCTGCCTTGTTGGGATCATAACGAGAACAAGCTGGTCTTGAGCGAACTCAACCATGTTAGCCTTTTGATCGTGCCAGTGCTTGACCAATGCTTGTCCAGCTTTCAAGTTATCGCTTGCTTCCGTCATCATGTGTGACATTCTCCTTCGGAGACCTATCACGTAGTCAGTCACTCTGACTGGCTTGGGGGAAGGAGCACTCTCCAACCCCTCCTTAATCAGGGCCAATGGACCTCTGACGGGATGACCATAGAGAAGTTTGAAGGCAGAATAACCTACTCCCTCCTGAGGGACTTCTTTATAAGCAAATAGAAGGCATGGTAGTAGAAGGTCCCACTTACACTTAAGGGGTTCCTCTAAAGCACCTATCATGCCCTTCATGGTTCGGTTGAACCGTTCTACCAACCCATTGGTTTGTGGGTGGTAAGCTGTTGAGAACTTGTATGTAACTCCACAGGTTTTCCACATGGCTTTCATGTAGTGGGACATAAAGTTTGATCCCCTGTCAGAGATTACTTCCTTAGGAAACCCGACCCTAGTAAAAATACCAAGGAGTGCCTTAGCCAAAGCCGGAGCTGTAACAGTCCTCATAGGAATTGCCTCAGGATACCTAGTAGCATGGTCTATTACAACAAGTATAAACCTGTTGCCTGAGGAGGTTGGAGGATCAAGGGGACCAACAATGTCAATCCCTACTCTCTCAAACGGGACTCCCACAACTGGGAGAGGCACTAAAGGTGCCACATTCTTGGATCCAACCTTACCAGAGGTCTGGCAGGTGTGACAGCTCCTGCAGTGTTTTCTACTTCGGCCCCCATCTTTGGCCAATAGAAGTAGAGAGAGAGCCTTTCCTTAGTCTTCTTGAAACTCAAGTGACCAGCCAAAGGAATCTCGTGGGCTAACTGCAAGAACTGTGGTCTGTTGTCTTGGGGTACTACAAGCCGCTTGTAGTCTCCAGGTGCAGACTCGGTTGGTTCACTGTAGAAGAGGCCATCTTCCCAGTGCAACCTGTATTTCCCAGGCTCTTGCCCTTCAGCCTGAGCTTCTGCCTGGTGGCGAAGACATTCCAGAGTTGGACATTCTCTCTGTCCCTTACTGAAGTCTGCCCTGCTGGGTCCACCTTCTGCTAGTAAAGAGTGCAGCTCAGGATGGTCAACAGGATCCAGATCTCCAATGAGTTCCTGGCCTTCCATTAGCTCTTCCTCAGAGTCTAATTCTACCACACTGGGTTGTACCTCCCTCTCAGCCTCAGCTGGAGGTGGAGTTACGGGTGTAACTTTGGACAACCGCGGGGAAGTCCTTGTTGGCTGCACTGAAATGCTGGCTGCTGGTTTCGGGGTAGAAGTCTTAGGTTTCCCTTTTGCTTCTGATTTCTTCGAGACAGCTGCCGACAATTCCAGTGGAGCAGGAGTGATCTCTTTCTTCATCATCTCCTGGAGAGTACCGCGCATGGTCCTCTCTCTTGCAGGTTTGGTCAGCTCCTGTAACCGTTTACTAGGACGTCTGGGAGTATGCGATACAACTCAGAGAGTTTTCAAATCATTACCCAACAGTACGCGTCCTGGTACCTCACTCTGTATGCTGACAGGTATCTTCACAGTCATGTTGTTACACTGGATGAGAACTGGTAATTGGGGAAGCATCTGCACAGGCCCTCCAGCTAACTTGGTGAGGCGTTTGGGTGCCTTAGCAACATCCTCAGCCTGAAAAAACGATTTACCCACCACAGTTATGCTGGCCCCAGTGTCCCTAATGGCAGGAGTCTCCTGACCATTCACCTGGACACTGTCCTTATAATACTCTTTAGTATTATCGGGGATAGAATTATAGACATCTAAATTCTGTTGTTCCCACAACCCCAGAGATACTAAAGAAACGCTGGCTGAGACTCCAATGGGTTCATCAGTTAGCAGTAGAAAGTTTCCACTTGCCATTTGGACTTCCTCCTCTGGAGCGAAGGCTAAGGAGACAAGCTGGACCCCTGAAGGTTTACCCTTACATCTGGGATCTCCTTTCACGTGGTCAGTCGAGCCACAAACAAAGCATTTACTGAATGCTTTCTGGAATGGTGGCTTGTTCTGGCCTCCTTCCGGTTTGGCACCAGAAGACAGACTATTCTGCTGCGGTTTTCCCTGTGGCTTACCCTTCTGGTTTTGTTTGGGGCCCTCTTTGGAATTTGAGTTATTCGAATTCTCTTTTGAGTCTTTTTTAGGCTGTTTTCCCTCATCCTTTTTCTGAGTTGCCCCAGAATCCTTATGAGTAGCCCTGTTGGCAACCCATAAGTCAGCAGCCTTAGCCAGCTTCCGGGAATCCAATTCATTCGAATCAGCCAAGTGCTGTCTGAGCTCAGGAGAAAAGGCATCATAAATCGACTCCAACATAAAAAGATTCTTCATACCCTCATAAGTGTTCACTTTGTAACCCTTAATCCATCCCTCTAAGTTTTTCAACCCTTCACTCACCCAGGTAGCCCAGGGGGTACCATCATGCTTTTTGAGGGTTCTAAACCTCTTAAGATACTGGGAAGGGGTCTTCCCAAATCTAGCTATCAAAGCTAGTTTCACACTTTCGTAATCCGTCTTATCCGCCTCCCCCAACTCCATTACCACATCAGTCGCAACAGGGGGGAGCCTAGAGAACAACCAGGGAAGTAAGTCATTCCCGGTGATGTCCTGGAGCCCATGATTGTACTCAAACAGTTTTAACCAATCCAACACATCCAATCTCGGTTCATACATACCCATTGATTCCTTCGGCCTCCGGGGTCTTTTGGGACTAGAGCTCCTAGAGGAACCAGAGGAGAGAGAAGCACTTTCCACAGACAACTTTTTCATCTCTAACTCGTGATTAAGTTCTATTTCCCTGAGCCTTAACTCAGCTTGCTTCTGCTCAGCCTGGGCATTCATCCGTCTGAACTCGAGCTCTTGGTTTCTTTCAGATTGAGCCAAGAACCGTTTGTATTCTAATTCGAGCTTCATTTTTTCAAGTTCAAAATAAGCAGGGTTACATGTGGGACCTTTTATGGGCCCCGTAGGTACAGCTGGTAAGGCAGGTAGAGGAGCAGGGGAGACAGTTTCGTTAGCCTCTCCTTCCTCTTCAGCCTCTTCATCACTATCATCAGAATTACGATTTAGATCAACACCATCACTGTTATCTACATCCGCTGGAGAAGTTGGTTCCTCTGAACCAGTGTCCAGACTTTGGTTTTCAATCTCGCTATCAGTTCTAACTTCTTGCCTCTTACATAAAGATTCTCTTGCCTACAGAGAGCTCGTAAACTCTCAGTATTTTCACCTGACAAGGATTCTTGACTGTAAGCTTCCATAGTAGACATGTTTTTGAAAGTTGCTTTTTAGTGCTAAGCTTTGTGGTTAGTTATCCTAAAGTGTCGAAAAGCACTCTAAACTGTATACTCGATACAAATCCCACCGCTGTACACCAGTGTTAGGCGGAAACCTGTGCCGTTCCCTCTGGGACCACTGCAAAAGATTTAGGACTACAGGCGTTGGCGGTGAACCCACTTGGTAGCAGTCTGTACCACACAGATTCACTTGGTAGCTGTGGCTGAGCAGTCAGACTTCCCTCAAGAAGAGTTAGGCAGTATGTGGAGTATACAAAATAGGGCAATCTACACAGTAGAACAAGCAAACACGGAACAAGGCTTCGGTGTAAAGATATAAAGGTATTTATTTATAACGACACATCTATAGAAAACACTCTGGCACTAATACGGCAAACAACTTCAATCACAATACTATACGAAGAAAAAGATCAATCCCCCTAACAATAGTTCGACAAGTCTAGGTTTACCGGCATCACTTATTTGCAGACAGAGGTGTATGCTTTAACCTAGATGGCACTCTAGTATTCGTTAGGTCGGGAGAGAAAAATAAGGCAGGTTATGAAATCAACTCGGTACCAATACTTTAAAGGACAAATGCAAGGCAAGAAAGACAGGGTCTACTGCAGATCACAAAGTTCAGAGGCCAGGCCCACTCGGAGAGAGGCAAGGCGATATGTCCCAAAAAGTGTCTCAGTGGAAATGCGCTTCGAGTCTTTATCGCAAATTGTTATGGAACGTTTGGACCAGTTCAGAACAGAAAGTTTAAGAAAGCTTGAAGGCGACCCAATGGAAAGGCGGGGATTAAGACACCTCACTCTATCCGGCAGAAAGGGAAGCCAGGCGGACACAGTACCTTGTTTGTGGAGAGACAGCTCCGGCGGGGGCAGTTGTTCCTGGTGGTGGATGCACGTCGGGTCTTTGCCAAGAGAAGAGATGATCTCATCGTCGAAGGAAAGTTGAAGATCGTTGCATCACCAGGGAAGAGACCAGCCGCGGAGTGCTCCGTCACAAGACACCACCTTTTGGTCGCGGTACAGGGGTAGTGGCTATCCGTTTGCCGAGGTGCTCTGCACAGGCAATTCGACCACTGCGTCCTGGAGCGAAGAAAAAGCTAAGGTGACTGGTTGTTCCCACCAGTCAGGGGAAGAGACTCTCCGGCAGGGAGATCTCCTCTGTCGTCGGGAGGTGGTGAGTCGGTTCAGCACGGCTCCACCGGAGGTGTCGTCGTTGCAGGTCGGCTCAGCTTTACCCTCGTCGGATTCTTAGGTCCTGTGGCGACTTCTGAAGATCCAGTCCCAAAAGCCCTGCTTTTATGCAGAAAACACCCATTCATTCAGCCTAGCTGTCAATCAAAACACGCTAAGTGGTGAGCGGGGAGGCTCACCACTTGGGCCAATCACACCAGAGTGCGACCGGAGTTGGCAAGGCAACTCAGTCCAGGGTGCCTAAACCCCCTCCCACACCTCTGGGGTAACCCAGACAGAATGGCACAGGAAACCCGCCAAAAGTGGAACAAAGGGCTCAACCTTTGGTTTAGGACTCACAGAGACGAACACAGACGCCATTTTAAAAACCGAGTTCTGGCAGAAAATACCATCCGATAAACTTATTTAAGATAAGTAAACCGGTGGCATGTTAGAGACTAACGGGAAAAAAGGTATTAATCTCCAACAATGGGAAGAATCCCATAGGGTTATATTTGGGGACGAACATAACAAGTAGTTTCCACTGCCACCAGCCAAAACTCGACGAGGGGGGACGGGACAGTGCCCCCTCGAATGACAGACCCAGGAGTAATCGAATTACCCCGACTAGTACGTCCACAATAGGATGGTTTGTACTAGTTCTGTTAGTAAATTTAGGTCTAGTAAATCCAATGGTGACTTTACATGCCCGGGGAGACAGTAGTCAGTCCACGGGTATGGAGTCTATGATGGAGGTCCGCTAGGACACCCCAGTGTTACGGCACGTAGGGGGCGGTGTAACACACATAGAAAAACATATAAGACCCTATGGAGTAAAAGACCCCATAGCCCATAGAACACATTGACATTTGAAGGAATTACACACATTCATGTCCAAGAGTGGGAGAAAAGAGTCTCACTCTTGACAGGATGGAAAAAAACAAACTCCAGAAATCCAGCAAAGCTGCTGGGGGACTCACTAGGTTAGGAAATTCAGCCTAAACAGAGAATTCTCCCTAACAATCCGCCAAGAAGACAGAAGCACAAGGCGATAGGCCACTGGACTGATGACTCGGGAAACCACATAAGGGCCCACAAAACGAGGCAGAAGTTTCCGACAACCCGCTAAAGGGAGATGCCGGGTGAACAACCAGACCCGGGAACCCACAGCATATAACGGGGCAGAACTACGTTTGGAGTCAGCGAAAGCTTTCATGGATGACCGGGCCTCCTGGAGGTGAACCACTGTCTGGGCATGGATAGAGGACATATCTCTAACACAGGCAGCTGCGGCTGGGTTGACAGAAGAAGAAGAGTCAGGAACGAGGAGAACACAGGGGTGTTGGCCATACAAAGCGTAAAAGGGTGAGGAACCGGTGGAGGAATGCACAGCATTGTTGTAGGCGAATTCAGCAAAGTGAACGACCTGCAACCAGGTTGCTTGTTGTTGCAGCGTCAAACAACGCAGGTATTGTTCCATGGATTGGTTGGTTCTCTCAGTTTGACCGTCGGTTTCAGGATGGTAAGCCGAGGAAAACCATACATCAATACCAAGCAACCTGGTCAAGGCACGCCAGAACCGTGACGTAAACTGGGACCCCCTATCAGAAATGAGCACAGAAGGCAGACCAAAGAGAGAGAAGAAAGATTCAAAGAACAGCTTGGCTAACATAGGGGCAGACGGAATACCCCGGCAGGGGATGAAACGGGCCATTTTGGTGAAAGTATCAACCACCACCCAGACTGTGTCGTAACCCTGGACCCTAAGTAAATCAGTCACAAAATCCATGGTCAATGTGTGCCAGGGTTTGGGTGGTATAGGTAGTTGTTGTAAGAGGCCAAGCGGACGACCCCTGCGGTGTTTACTTTGAGCACATACTGCGCATGTTTTTACATGGCAGACAACGTCTCGTTTCATGGATGGCCACCAACACCAGCATTTCAGTAGGTCCAGGGTACGGACCTGGCCTGGGTAGCCGTTGAAGGAGGCGTCATGAGACCATTCCAAAGCCAGATTTCTGGTATCAGTGGTAGGCAGAACTAGGCGATGCTGTACATATGGTAGCCCGTCATAGTACACTGGGTCCCATTCGGATAGCTGCTCGGGATGTTGCTGGACCCAAGTACGGATTGCGTCCAGCAATGCCAAAGGAGGTGTACATGTGCATACAACGTTCTCATGAGACAAGAGAGTGTCGGGAAAGATAGGTAGCGAAACCCCCCCGGGGGAACGAGACAGCGCATCGGCTTTACCATGCGTCAGACCAGAACAGTGTTTAATTTGAAAGTCGAAGGCTGAAAAAAACAGGTGCCACCTGACGTGCCTGCTGTTCACACATTTCAGGGAGGCCAGGTCCTGTAAATTCCGGTGATCTGTAAACACTGTGATCCTGTGTTTGGCCCCCAACAGATGGTGTTGCCAAGTATGAAAGGCATCCATCACCGCCAGAAGCTCCTTCTCGGTTACAGTATAGTGGGCTTCCGCAGAGTTGAAGGTGTGTAGGCGTCCAGTAGCGGAGCAGACTTGTGACAAAACTGCCCCTAGCGCAAAAGAGGAGGCATCCGCCTCAACAATGAAAGGCAGGTCAGGATCAGGATGCTGGAGGACAGGGGCGGTGGTGAAAGCGTTTTTTAGATCTTCAAAAGCTTGCTGATGTACCTCCAGCCATTTGAAAGGGACATGTGGACTGGTGAGGGAGGTGAGAGGTGATACTATGGAGGAGAAGCCAGAGATAAAACGCCGGTAGAAGTTGGCAAAACCGAGAAACGACTGTAATGCCTTCAGGATCTGCGGGGTCGGCCATTCTAGGATCGCTCGAACCTTGGAATAAATAATCGCCAAGCCACCAGGGTGATGTTGAACCCCAGCAACTCGATATTGGTCACATGAAATTGGCATTTCTCAGGTTTCGCATAGAGCGAGTGTTTTTGTAACCGGGACAATACTTCTCGAACATGTTGCACATGTTCTTCTAGGGTATGGGAAAAGATAAGGATATCGTCAAGATATGCAACCACATATATGTCCAATATGTCACAGAACACATCATTCATGAAGTGCTGGAAGGTGGCTGGGGCGTTGCATAGTCCGAAAGGCATGACCGTATACTCATAAAGGCCGTATCGTGTACAGAATGTGGTCTTCCATTCGTCCCCCTTTCGAATGCGGACAAGGTTGTAGGCACCTCTCAAATCCAACTTGGAGTAGATAGAGGCATTGGTCAATCGGTCCAATAGCGGAGTGATAAGAGGTATTGGGTACCAATTCGTAATGGTAATGGCATTGAGACGGCGGTAGTCTACACACGGACGTAGATCGCCTTCTTTTTTAGGCATGAAAAAGATCGGGCTGGCAGCTGAAGACGTGGAAGAGCGTATGTGACCCAGGCGCAAAGACTTTTCTATGTACTCTTTGAGGGCTTGGTCTTCGGACTGTGACAAGGAATAGATATGACCCGAGGGTATAGAAGCCCCAGGGGCCAGATCAATCGGGCAATCATAGGGACGGTGTGGGGGTAGGGTTTCAGAAGAGCCTTGATCGAACACCGGAGCATAGTCCTGGTACTCCGCAGGGATGTTTACGGTGACTAAACCCACTACACGCGGATCAGAGGGAGCACTGTTTTCTGTGATATTGAGTCGGGCAATAGCGCCCAACGCTGATGCAGGCGAGTTCTCCTCTCCATTCATGGGGAGACAAAAATTCTGGCACAGTTCGGATTCAAAATGCACGTGACCCGTACCCCAATCAATGTGCGGATTGTGATCCCGCAACCATGGCATTCCTAATATAACACCGAACTGAGGCATGGCTATCAAATCAAAATGTATGGTTTCCTTGTGGACGGACTGAATCGTCAGTAAGAGTGGTGCTGTTTGTTGTCTGATGGGTCCATACGCGAGTTCTGTCCCATCAACTGCTTGTACCAGTTCGGGTCGATTCTTGTTTACCAAGGGCAGGTTTAAGGCTCGGGTAAGGTAATATCAATGTGGTTTCCGGAGGCCCCTGAATCAAGAGTGATCACTACGGGGTGGATGATGCCAGGGGTGGGCTGCAGAGTGGCTTGTACTTGGATGGGCCTAATTCTGCCAAACATCGGGACTGGATCCGGGGAGGAACATGAGGAGCTCGACATTCCCCCCGTGTCTAGGGTCGAGCTGTGTGAAAAACCTGGTTCTTGGGTTTCGGTCTCCGGGGACATTCTTTCACGAAATAGCCACCCAACCCGCAGTAAAAACAGGCATTCTCTGCTCTTCTACGTTCCCTTTCCCAAGATGTGATGGGACTCCTGATACCTCCAATCTGCATAGGCTCCCGGCAGTGTCTGAGGTGGACGAAGAGATGGCAGGGCCTGTGGAATGGGGAAACCGAGCCTCAACTCTTCGTTCAGAACGCCGTGCGTCTACTTGAAGGGTCAGATCCACAAGGGCCGGGAATTGGACGGGCAGGGACGGAACCACAGCTAATGCATCCTTCATGGGATTGCTTAACCCTTTGTAGAAGACCACTGCCTTCTTACTTTCTGGCCATGATGTTTCGGCCGCTAGTTGGTTAAATCGAGTGATGTAATCGATGAGGGACCCCCTACCCTGGGTAAGCTCCAGTAGCTCTAAATCATGAGACTGCACCTTGTACCTGGTGTCAAATACTCGTGACATCTCTGATACCAGTTGGTCGAAATCATAGAGAGCGGGGTGGTCATTTTCTAATAGGGGGTTTGCCCATGCCGCAGCTGTATCCACCAGGTGTGATAGTGTGAAGGCCGCCTTAGTGGTGGGATCAGGGAAATCAAGAGGCCGGCATAGAAAGTGTAGTTTGCATTGGTTAAGGAAGGTCCTGAACTTTCTGGGGTCTCCATGGAACCTTTCTGGGGCTGCCAAGGGAAAAGGAGAGGGCAGAATGATGGGAACGGAAGTAGGGGCAGTAGGAGCCGGGGTTACAGGAGGAGGTGGCACTGGTACTGGAGCAGCGTCCCCAAGCTCCGGGTCCGCGGGCAAGGGATGTTGGGTACTCTGCAATAAATCAAGGCGTTGATGGATTGCTGTGTTGGCAGCGACCATGTCGGCCTGTAATACCGTGATTGCTTGGATTATAGCAGCCATGGGGTCCTCCGTGGTACCCTCCATACCTGACACGACAAGGCTTCACAGACTGTTGTAACTTGAGTGTCATGTAGATATGTGAGACCTCCGTCCCCAAGTGCCGCACAGGGAGAATGACAGATTCACTCTCTATGCAACCTTTGAGGCCACAGATGGAGAAAAACCCGGAACCGTGAAGTACTGGAAGCCCCACGGAAGCTGTGAAGGAAAACAGCGTTAAGTACCAAGCAAGCAGGGTAATGCACAGGTAGCCAAAAAACAGGAAGGATCTTACCAGGAATTGACAGAAGGAGGAATTCCGGGGCTCGCGTAGGCAAAGGTCCCGAATAGGAGGCACTTACTGGTAGTCACACCAGACCTCACCTGGGGGAGACCTGCAGGCAGGACTGAACCAGATTGTAGGCAAGGGTGATGGTGAGTTGTAGTTCATACAATGCTCCAGATTCTGTGAAGAGGGGTAATCCACAAGAAGTCCGTGACAACAATCCAGGGTCGAGAGCCAAGGGTAGCAGTCCAAGCTGACGGAACAACGAAAAGGCGGAATCCAAAAAGAAGTCTGTGACGATGATCCGAGGTCAAGAGCCAAGTGTATCAGTCCAAGCCGGTACAGCACATATAGAGCGTGATCCAAAAGAGTTCTGAGAAGAGTTAGCCGGGTCCAAGATCAATCATGAAACAGGGTAAGATTCGCAGGCCAAACAGGGTCTCTGAGAAAACAGCTGTGAAGCGCGGTACTGAAGCACTTCACTACTTAAGGACCGTTCGCTTCCCGGTCACGTGATCGCGGGTTCAGGTCACGTGATCGCGAGTTCCGGTCACGTAATCGTGAGTTTAGGTCACGTGATCGGAAAGGCCCAGCAACACGATGCGAGGGAGCGACCTTGATCTTCTGATGGCCTAATCTCCACGGCAACTGCCAATGGAGGAACGGTCGCAGTCGTGACTGTGGAGTGGTAGCGTGAAGCTGCTGCTGTAGCTGTAGCTGTGTGCGAGACGGCCTGGACCACCAACGTGAGCCCCGGAAGGTAAGTGGGGGGTGTGTTCGGGCCGAGGGGGACCTGGGATCACTGGTGGGTCGGATGGAGGGCATGACAATAAAAGAGAGCATAGAATTTGCAGAGTTCACATGTTCATTATTTTTACAAAGTTATAATCATAATTTCATCAAAGATCAAAATATGCTTCATCAAGTGCATAGAAACAGTTGTTAGGTCTTAGGCCATGTCTGTATGTGGTTATTTCTTGACTCTCCTCAGAACCAGCAGCACTGGAATTTTACAAGATTCAGAAGATCAATCATCTGTACAGTGTTTGTATGGCATGTGCATTCAGATTGGAACAATCTCTGTAAAACAGTTATCCTAAATATAATTGTTATGATTACCCTCTGATTATAGTGCTTTGTAAGATAATGGGCCTCATTACACGGACGGCGGTAAGGGTTTACCGGTACCGGTAAGGGTACCAGTGCCGGTAAACCCTTACCGCCTTACTACGAGGTCCCTTTGTGGGACCCTACCTTAATGGCTGGTTTTACCAGCCGTTAAGGACGGGACCCGCAAAGGGACCTAGGAGGTAATTACGGTACCGCAATTTGCGGTACCGTAATTACCGCCTTCCCCATTCCCATTGAGCCCTATGGGGGCAAAAATGGGAATGGGGAAGGGCCATGGTGAATGGGGAATTACCGCCCCCACACACCTTGGAATAGGGCGATAATTCCGCCATTCACCATGGCGGACTCTGTAAAATACCGGCGGCAACCATGGCGCTAATAGCGCCATGGTTACCGCCGTCCGTGTATTGAGGCCCAATGTGTTTTGTTTTCTCATTACTGAAAAGCAAACCCATTGATTTAACTTAAGCAATAAACCCTGAGGGGCGGGAGCTTTACCAGGCAGGTAATACCCGGGCATGTAACCGGCCTGAGTAAAACAAGGGTCTTAACATTAGCGCTGGCATTACCAGACCTGGTAAACCCCTACTGCCCGGACCAAAGGGGTTTATTGCTATTAGCAACCTGACATGGTTTTCTGGGATGCAAATTGTTTTTTTATGTTGAGAAATGGTACAGTTGCCATTTCTCAAATAAAAATAAAACAAAGGCAATAAAACACATCACCACTACTGACCCATAGTCTACCATTATCCTTGAGGGACCTGCCTATACATAGTCCGGTCCATCCCGCATCCACAATGCTCTACTGCGCCAATTCTGTAGCCCTTGCGTCATGTATCTACCTGGGAGCCTCAATGCTACACGAGGGGTTCACTTTTGGCATTGTTTTCTTTTGCACAATGTCTATTGCTCTTTTTGTAACTACATGGTAACTACATGGGTTATTCCCTGTCCTCGCCTTTACTCTGTACATTGTGTTTATCCTACAATGATGCAAATATTGTCTATTATATGTATACTTGTAACCTTGTAAGCTTTGCATTACCATATTGCTGCGCCCTTTTACTCACGAGTGTGGTGTGCCTAACAAATGAATAAACAAACAAACAAACAAACCATCAATTGTTGAAAATCAAGGACCCTGTAGGTCCCTGTTCCGAATCGTTTATCACTTGATGTGCTTTGCACTCTGAAGAAAACCGCACTGAGAGTGGTCGTGTGCGGCTGGCTGACATACGCCGTAGCAGATGTGGAGGTGAGGTGAGAGGTGACATGCTGCAGCATGCTGGTTCCTTCTATGCGCTCTCCCCACCTGTCGCCTCACCCTGGCATGGTACAGTGCATTGTGATGTTGCGGGGCAAATATCTCAAAAACGTTGCATCAAGGTCTTTGAGTTTTGTTCCTTGCGTCGAGAGGCTTAACATTATCTTTGTTCGGTCTTCTGCAACTACATTCAGTTTCACCAATTTCAGGCAACCGTCTTATGTGTGAAGGGGCTGAAATCTGAGGAAAGGGGTGGGGTCTCCAAATGTCAGGTAGCAAATAATGTCCGGAGGGTCCTCACAGGTAACTCTTCAAAATGTGGTGCTGACTGGTGCAACGTTGGTGAATTGTAAAAGAAAGATACTAACAGATGTTCTGCTTCATCTATAGAGATGGCAAGTGTTGCTACTGCCATGTAACCCCGATTTAATTGTGGCAAAGGGGGCGAAATATACCTGATTAACTGCCTGAACCCATTCTTCGTGTGATAAGCTTCAGAGACTGCTTAGCTCTCTATAACTGTGAACTCATTCTTCACGTGAAAACGTTGCGGGAAATACGTATCGCATGACTGTAAACCCATTTGGTGGCAAAACAGGAGTATGCTCCTCTCCCTGTAAGTGTAATGGTCCCTTGTCTATGGAATAGGAATATTTATATTCTCGTACAAATGGCAAAATCTCTTTGAATGAGTTCCTACTGGCAAATCCTTTGTCTATAAATTGCTGCTCCCTGACTGGAGAGATTCGAAAATGTTATCACAGGTGACAGTCTTAAATCTGAGATGTTGCGAAAGTCTCCAGAATTTTAGATGCTAGAGGAAGGTTGGTGATGGATCTCCAATTGGAGTTTTTTTCTGGGTCAGTAGAAGGCTTCTTTTGAAGTGAGTAAATCAAGGCAAGTTTGAAGCAAGAGGGAAGCACACCTTTAATGGGTCATTAATGACCATATTTAATTGTTTTATTTATTTATTACATTCATAGCAGCGCAAAAAATCCCTCAGGTACCTAGGAGCTAGTTACACTTAGAAGAGGTTACAAGTTACATGTTACAAATGACATGGTTGGTTGCATGATTACATGTTCACAGTTGACTCTATAGTTGTGAACTGCAAAGCGAACACGGCATCTATTTTTCTGGGTTCCGTGTTTGCGATATGAGAACCAGGCATTGTTCATTGTTTGTAGTAGATTTGCAGATAGCCTTCTTCTCCATTCTGCAAGTCACTTAATTAAGCAAATTCCTATTGTTGAACCTCCTTTTCAACCCAATAAGGAAGGACTTTATCCTTGTGAACAGAGGATAGGTGCTGGTCTTGGAAGCAAGACCGCGCAGAGCAACAGTGGTTTGAATCCCAGATCCGCGCTTAGATACTGAACTCGGGTATTAAGCGTGTTATAAAAAAAGCAATAAAATATGCAGCAGGATCACAGCAGGGAATGAATGCTCTTGTGTGGACATATAAGGGTGTGGCTCGAGCAGGAAGCCCCCCACCCTCTCAGTAATCATTTGGCTGGGACTACGCATGTGAAGGAAATCATTTTCTCATTTTTCAGGTGTCCTGATGCCTCGCGTCATCCTGCGCCAGTTTACCGTGGTTTGGTCAGATGGGGTCTTCTCGCCAATCTGTCCATATGATGGGGTGTGACCGAGCCAGAAACTCAGTGAATGGGATCCACAATGGATTTGAGCTGCGGGTGAAGGAGATATCATTGTCCAAGACCTGTGAGAAACCAAAGAGGTTGCTTTGGCTTGGAGGGAAAACCCTGAGTTTCAGCAGTGATTGTGGGAACCCCTTCTTGAGTCTCCGCTGCAGAGAGGGAAGTCCATATACCAGGAGAATTGTTATGGAAGGCAATCGGGAGTAGACTCCCAATAGCCGGTCCAATAGCACAGCAAGTAGAGAGGTTGCTTTGACATCTGTGCAGTGCCAAACTCAGCCTTTCATCCTTCCGAGGTCGATAAATGAGCACCACACATCATGGGTAATAATAAGCAGCGCTCAGATGCCTGAGGGTTTGTAGGACTATATAAATGCTAAATTATTATTATTACTGCTGTGCTGATAAAATGGTTTGGCAATCGTGGACAAGGGGAGATAAGGTCCTGAGTTGCCTGAGCAGTTCATTCGGCCATGCTATACAGCTAGACTGGAAAAGAATGCTCATTCAGCATTTCAAATGCTCATCTGTTTGAGGGCGAGACTGGCCCTATTTTAAATGTGATTATGTGTTCGTCATAATGCATGCATCATTTGGTTTCCAGCAATATGGGGGGGGGGGTCACTATTTGGAGTGAATCCATGAACCGGAGTGACTATCTGTGTTTGGTTTTGTATGTTTAATATCAGCCATTTGGTCAAAGGTCCTGGAGACTCATTACAAGTGTGCCAATCTGGTAAAAATGCCACAACAACTGCCAGCAGTACCCGGTCCAGCACTTTTACCACACCGGCATACTTTGAGTGTGCCAGTAGGGGCTCTGATCCACCGGCAAGCCTGACCTGCCAGTAGTTCAGACCGATGCCGAAAAATAATGACTGCAATCACTGACACCAGTACCACCGGTGCCAGTGATTGCGGCAAACCATTGCATGAAGTCCTATGGGACTTCATAGATGGGAATTTACCGTAATATCCCAGTAAACCTGTGATATTGGGCAATGATAAGTCAGATTTGCCGATAACCGGACGTAATGCGGCCCAGAATCAAGCTTCACCGTTAGCTGGGCAGTAGCGCCAAAGGAACGCTCTCTTAATGTGTTTTTAGAGCAGAAGGGAGAATCATGGGATGATGTGATGTGCTGCGGCTAGACGCTAAGCAAAGGCCCTACTGGAATTACAGGACAAGTGTGTGTCCCCTGGAATAAGTGGTGCGTTGACAGAAAAATAGTCACAAAACAATGTGCTCATTAAAGGAGGGGACCAAGGTATTTCTGACTTCTTACCTACTCAAGGAAGTATTGACTTCATAAGACTATCATGCAGATTCATGGAATTAATGTGCGCCGAAAATGCCGGCGCAGAGGTGCCAAAACGTGCGATTCGCAGTAAAAGTGCGAAAATCGCAGTGCAACTGCGAAAATCGCAGGAAAACCAGCGCACATCGATTCATGGAAGTCTGTGCGCGAGAAAAATATTGAATGTGCGCTGAAAAAGTGCGTGGCGCACGCCGGCGCACAGGTCATCCAACAGCGTGCGCCACGGCCGCTGCGAAATCGCACATAGCACGGCGCACATTACAAAAGTAGGTGGAACACGGGGCGTAACACTCGGAAAGGGGAACAACGCGTGTAAATATGGGCATCACGGGGGAAGTACAGGAGGCAAGGGCGCGGAACGCCCACACGCTCGCCTACAACTCATATTCATGGAATCGAATAGGGCAAACCAGCGCACGGTCAAAGACGTGCACAGGGCCAAACAAGTACGCCACAAGAAAGCAGGTGGTAGCGTCCCTGCGCCTGAAATAAATGTGCGCCAAAATGTGCACTAACAAAAAGCACCCATATATACAGCTATGATGAATGGTCCATACAGTGGCCCTCTAGGACAAATGAGGTGCAAAGGGGTACCGACAAACACGGACAGCCGCTGTGTGAAAAATAGCGTGTGCGTGTATTACGGGGTTCGCGGGAAGTTCCACACGCGATTGGCCTGGGCACGTGTATTCCGGGGTGCGCGTGAAGATTCCCACACGAATTAGCAGGGTACGTGTATTTCGGGTACGCTGCAAATTCCACACGCGAATCCAGCAGGCTACGTGTATTTTGGGGGTGCCGGGGAGTCCCACACGTGAATTGGCCGTGTGGGTCCTCCCAGCTGTTCCCTCTACACCCTCCACGGCCCTGCAGGCGGCCCACACCAAAGGGGACAACCCTGCACCCCTGCACATGTCCCGCAGGCAGCCCATCCACCATGGCCATGCCCCCCAGCCAACCCACATGTCACCTTGCACTACTGCCCACCAACGCATGTCTCCCAGCACCCCCACCCCCCAGCATCCAGGGGCACCCTCCACCAGGCCCCCACTCACTCTTGAAACACTTGTGTATAGGCGCGTTACAAATGCCATATCATATCATATCATATCCCTGCACCCCCACCCACCAGCACTGTAGGGCACCCTCCACCAGGCCCCCACGCCTGTCTCCCAGCACCCCACCCCCCAGCACTGTAGGGCACCCTCCACCAGGCCCCACTCATGTCCCCCTGCACCCCCACCCCCTGCATCCAGGGGCACCCTCCACCAGGCCCCCACTCCCGTCTCCCAGCACCCCCACCCCCCAGCACTGTAGGGCACCCTCCAACAGGCCCCCACTCCTGTCTCCCTGCACCCCCACCCCCCAGCATTGTAGGGCACACTCCACCAGGCCCCCACTCATTGTCTCCCTGCACCCCCACCCCCCAGCACTGTAGGGCACCCTCCACCAGGCCCCCACTCCTGTCTCCCTGCACCCCCACCCCCCAGCACTGTAGGGCACCCTCCACCAGGCCCCCACTCATGTCCCCCTGCACCCCCACCCCCCTGCATCCAGGGGCACCCTCCACCAGGCCCCCACTCCTGTCTCCCAGCACCCCCACCCCCCAGCACTGTAGGGCACCCTCCAACAGGCCCCCACTCCTGTCTCCCTGCACCCCCACCCCCCAGCATTGTAGGGCACCCTCCACCAGGCCCCCACTCCTGTCTCCCTGCACCCCCACCCCCCAGCACTGTAGGGCAACCTCCACCAGGCCCCCACTCCTGTCCCCCTGCATCCCCACGCCCCTGCATCCAGGGGCACCCTCCACTAGGCCCCCACTCATGTCCCCCTGCACCCCCACCCCCCTGCATCCAGGGGCACCCTCCACCAGGCCCCCACTCATGTCCCCCTGCACCCCCACCCCCCTGCATCCAGGGGCACCCTCCACCAGGCCCCCACTCATGTCCCCCTGCACCCCCAACCCCCTGCATCCAGGGGCACCCTCCACCAGGCCCCCACTCCTGTCTCCCTGCACCCCCACCCCCCAGCACTGTAGGGCACCCTCCACCAGGCCCCCACTCCTGTCTACCTGCACCCCCACCCCCAGTAATGTAGGGCACCCTCCACCAGGCCCCCACTCCTGTCTCCCTGCACCCCCACCCCCCTGCATCCAGGGGCACCCTCCACCAGGCCCCCACTCCTGTCTCCCTGCACCCCCACCCCCCTGCATCCAGGGGCACCCTCCACCAGGCCCCCACTCCTGTCTCCCTGCACCCCCACCCCCCAGCACTGTAGGGCACCCTCCACCAGGCCCACACTCCTGTCTCCCTGCACCCCCACCCCCCAGCACTGTAGGGCACCCTCCACCAGGCCCCCACTCATGTCCCCCTGCACCTCCACCCCCTGCATCCAGTGGCACCCTCCACCAGGCCCCCACTCATGTCCCCCTGCACCCCCACCCCCCTGCATCCAGGGGCACCCTCCACCACGCCCCCACTCCTGTCTCCCAGCACCCCCACCCCCCAGCACTGTAGGGCACCCTCCTCCAGGACCAAACTCCTGTCCCCCTGCACCCCCACCCCCTTGCATCCAGGGGCACCCTCCACCAGGCCCCCACTCCTGTCTCCCAACACCCCCACCCCTCAGCCATGCGATTTGCCTGGGTACGTGTATTCCCGGGGTGCGCGGGTAGTCTCACACGCGATACCATCAGGGTACGTGTATTATGGGTCCACGTGAACTTCCACACACGATACCAGCAGGGTACGTGTATTTCAGGGTGCGCAGGAAGTTTCACATGCAAATTTGCAGGGTACGTGTATTTCGGTGTGCGCGTGAAGTTCCACACGCGACGGGGCCTGGGAGAGTGGGGTACGTGTATTCCAGGGGTGGGCGGGAATATTTACTCGCGACTGGGCCTGGGAGAGCGTGTTACGTGTATTCCTGGGGTGGGGGGGAAGATTTACACGGTCGCCTACAATGCGCCAAAAAATAAAAGGTCCATTCCTGAAACACGTACGCCAGCATGAAGCAGGCACACATCCCGCGCAGCATAAAAGAGTGCGCAAACAACAAACAAGCTCAGACGCCAGGATGAATATACCGTTCCTAGCAGCAGTGGCCGTGGGATACCGCAGGAGGAGGAGAAGGATAGTCAGGGCCAGAATCTTCACACCCAGAACCAGCCTATTTGGTATGCCTGATGACCAGGTGTATGGGAGGTACAGGTTTCCACCACACATAATACTCGACCTGGTCAGTGAGTGGGAGGATGACCTCACATCACCCACCCTGTGCTCCCAAGCACTCAGCCCCCTGGAGAAGGTCCTCAATGTACTGCACTTCTTGGCTACCAGATCATTTCAGCGGACAAGTGCCATAGTGGGGGGGGGGTGTCACAGGCCACGCAGTCACGGTGCCTACACCAGGTGTTGGCCATCATCACTGCATGCCCATCAGTCCACAGGCACATATACCTGCCCAGAACACCTGCAGAAAGGCAGGCTGTCAGCCAGGATTTCTACAGGGTGGCACAATTCCCCAAAGTGCTAGGTGCCATTGATTGCACCCATATGGCTCTACGTCCCCCCAGGGCATCTGAGCACATCTACAGAAACCGCAAGCACTGGCATTCCATCAACGTCCAGGTAGTATGTGATGCCAAGGGAATCATCACCTCAGTATATGCCAACTATCCATGGTCCACCCACGACAGCTTCATTTACAGGATGTCAACCCTAAACCGGGACATGGATGCTAGGCGGCATGGCGATGCATGGTTGCTTGGTGAGTAGAAATGCCACAGCACACGCATGCATGACAGATACAGAGTAATGCCAATACCCCACTAATGATCCCCACCACCACCTCCCCAGGGGACAGTGCCTACCCTCTGAGCACACACATGATGACGCCAATTCGGAACCCCATCACGCCTCCCGAGGTAAGATACAACACAGCCCATATTGCAACCCGGGGCATAGTGCAGCGCACATTCGGAGTGCTCAAGTCACGCTTTCACTCCCTTGACCATTCTGGTGGGCAGCTGTTATACGCTCCCCCAGTAGTGTGCAGGATCATAGTGGCAGCATGTGTCCTGCACAATGTTGCAACACGCCGGGGCCTGGCTGTGGACATGGTGGTGCCCCCGCATCCCCAGCCACATGCACACCTGCTGCGCATGGGAGGGGAAAGGGCACAGGGTGAGGCAGCCCGTACCCAGCTGGTGGCTAATTACTTCACATAGAAAGCGCACCCCTGTGGAGTGCACACAGCCCTGGCACATACCATCTGACAATCAATGATGACTCAATCTGACAATTCTGATGAATTAAGGGACAGTCAACTGTCAGAACCATAGCAGCCTGAGATTGTTCATCTGGAAGTGTCACAATGTGTGCATCCCTACCTACACAAACACCACCAATGCAGTGTCATCAAAAGGCACACTTCCATGCAGCAAAAATGAATACCCACTTGCAAAATACAGCATGAGAACAGTGCCATGTCACGCAACCCCTCCCCGGCACGGCCACAAAACACACCATGGCATGTCATGCAATGTGAGAGCAAACAAATTAATCCCCACAACATGACCCAAGTGTCACCAACTACAGTGTCCCTAATGGAAACTGGCCACACATGAAATGCTCACAGTAATGCAGGACCAACACCACACATTACCAAATACTTACCAATAATTCCAATCACCTACACAACCTCCAACCTACCATAAACATGACAGTACAGACTTAAAAAATTGGTAGCCTCACTACCTGATAATGCTAGCACTTTGAACACTTCCAACTATACAGTGTTAGCGCCACGCAAAAGTGTAGGTGCACTGCTTACAACATGACTCCAGTTCCAAAGTAGACCGCCTTGTGAAGACAGGAGAAATGGACCTGCAAATTATGAGGATGAGATGGATGCAGACGCACATATCAATACACCATGCAGTGTACAATACAACAACAATATGCACTAGGAATGTACACACAGTATTGACTAGAGACTGCCCACACATGAAATGGGAGTCCAACGTCACTGTGTAAGTCAATGTCACTTGGGCACACCCTTTGCAAGCCCATGGAAATGGGAAGCAGGAGGGGTGTGTTGCACACAAACCCAAGCATCTGACCCAAATTCAGGACACGCGTATGCCCAGGGGAGCCACACAAGGCAACACACTGTCCAAAAAATCAAGAATCAAAAATAAAAATAAAAATAAATAAAAAAAAATAAAAAATAAAAAATGGCCATGAATGGGCCCGGGGGGGTGGGGGAGGCCATCCAGGAGGTCCGAGCACAGGGTGCACACCAAAACCCACCTGTGTGGTTCTTGCGAGAAAAAAAACACCTCCATGGGCTCATGGCCTGCACGGCTACCCTATTGTGGGAGAATCGCTGCTGTCGCTCTCCTCACCCTCTGCAGCTGCATCAGGAGGTGGTGGCACTATGGGAGGCAGCCCATGCAAAGCCCTAGTCTGGTCCTCCATGGCAGCAAGCATGCGGGTGTGGACGGTCTGGTTCTGGAGGATAATTGTGCGGAGGTCCCCATGCAACAACTCACGGGATGCCCGGACCTCCTCCCTAGTTGCCTACATCTCAGCTGAGAGCGTACATGTGAGCTGCTCCAGCTGCTGTTCTGTCCTAGTGTTAGCTGAAGCCTCAAGCTCAACCAGAGTTGCCCTGAGCTGACGGAGTTCTACCCTCAGGGCTTCCCTGTGGCCCTGGGACTCAATAGAAATGGCTTCCCGCAGAGTCTCCAGTGCCGCCCGCCTGTCCCTGTTGGACGCCAACATGTCCTCCCTGTGTGACTGGCTAATGAAGTCTGTTGCCTGCTGTAGTTGTTCAATTAGCCTTTCTTGGGGGACAATGGAAGTGGCCACACTATCCATGGCCTGAGCCATCATCTCAGTTGATGCTGCCTGTTGGTTTGCCATACCGTATATGGATTGCTCCCATGCGGTATTGCCAGGTGGCGTACGGCCACCGCGTCGGCAGGCACCACACCTGTCTGGGGCAAGGCGAACTGCGCCTTGCTGTGCCGGCACTGCCTGAGGCTGCAGGACTGCATTCCCCCTCTGATCTGCTGGCCCAGGAACAGGATCAGATGTAGCGGAGTGTGACCCTGCATCCGTAACCACCAAAGGTGGACCTACCAACACTGACATCCCCATTGAGGGTTCTACCCCTGGTGCAGGTGGGTTGGACAGTACAGAATCCCTCCCAGAAACACTTACCTGCGACGGCACATAGGTCTCATCATCCGAATCGACACCTGAATAGAGCTCGGGGGAGGTGCACCCAGAGACACCCCTTGAGATGACGGTCTGCAGCAAGTGTGGGTTCTCACCCACCACCACACCACGTCCCTCACTGGTGCCCGGTCAGGCCTGAGACCCCTCCTGTGTCTGCACCATCTCCACAACCCCAGCAGTATCAAGTGTGTCATCCCCTGCAAAGACATGAAAGAAAAGAAATGGGAACAGGCATTAGCACCATGGAACACAATTAGGGCTGAGAAGCAACAGAAACAGTACTTCATTGACACATGTCCCACATGACTATAGCCCTCCCATGCATGCACTGTCACTGCGTATGAAGGGGAGGCAAATGGCACACATTGATGACACCAAGATGGAAGACCAACAAATTTGCTGCATGCTGCCTAGCAGTGCCATCACACATTGGCCTGTGATTGGCATGTCCAATACACATACATGACACATGCCAAAACACAGATGGCATGTACCCTAGCCATGTCACACATGTGACAATAGGACTGAGAAATGCCTAGTGAAAGTGGTGGAATGCAGACAATCAGCCTGAATGAACACAGAATAACATGCAACTATGTTGTGGCAAGATAACACTTCAAGGGCAACTGGCGTGAGGTTGGGCTGAATGTCTACTGTTGCCAGAAGGGATACTGCAACACCCAAATCCTGGTGCGCAGAATGTATTGGATGAAGCACATGGGTGACCCAAACCACTCAGGCACACACCCTCTCACCTAGCACTCAATCAAAAGCACTCACACACACACCATGCACATGGATGACACACACACGCATGTGCACTCACCGGACAATGCCTCGTAATCTGGCAGGTCTCCCACGCCTTGGATCTGTTCCTCCGTGACGTAGGTCCCAGCAACATACTCATGTGGAGTGAGTTCTATGTCCTCTGCCGGAGACCCACCTCCAGTCACTAGAGTTACGGCATGACTTGAGGCCAGCTTTTTCTTTGCCCTGCGCTTAAGGTCATTCCAGCGCTTGTAGCAATCATTAGCTGTGCGCCTCACGAATCCAAGGGCACTTATGAGTTCCGCAATGGTCTGCCAGTGTGCCTGACGTTGTGCAGGTGTGGTCTTGCATCCTGCAGTAATCACCATTTCGCTGTCATGTGCGGACACATGCTCCACAAGCGCATCAAGTTCGGCCTGATTGAAGCTGGGCTTCCTTGGTGGGCCAGACTGTGTAGCCGTGTCTGGGGCATCAGCCTGTACTGGACGAGCACTCTTCCTCTTCCGCTTGGAAGGTGGTGGTGATACTGAGTGTCCTACGCCGCTCTGGACACTAGGGGCAGGAGCCCCGGTGGACTGTGGACTAGGAGTGTGGGAATGAACACTCACCATGGGACTTGGTGCAGGCATTAGCTGAAGTGTGATGTAGTCAGGGGGAACGTCAGCAGGATGGACTAGGACCGACACTGTCCTGGCTGGGAGACTCAGAGCTGGGGTGGATGGAGCCGCAGCTGCCCCTGCAGCCTCCCCACCCTGCCTACTCGGGGCAGCAGATGACATAGCTGCCCCTGATCCACGTGGGCTGGTGACACCAACGTGCACCGCCACACGTGGCCTAGACCTGCTGACCTGGAAGTCATCCATGGAGTCACCCTGTGCCAGGTCTGTTGCCACAATGGGCTGGTCCAACAAGGGCTGAGCAGGGATGGTGTCAGCCACGTTACCCTCAACCAGGGGGGGTGGCATGGGTGTCCCTGACTGGTCACCCACACATGGGGGCTAGGGGCACCCTGCAAGTCCTGGCCACGTCCCCTACCGTATCCACCACGGCCACCTCTTGTGGCTCGCCCACCTTTGCCACCCTTACCGCGTGCTCGCCTCCCAACCATGGCACTGATGTTGTTGTGCGTATGGGAGTTGCAGTAAACTATTGTCCTGGGCAATTGGGGGTCAAAGGGGTAGGGTACTTGATGGAATTCGTACCCTTGTGCTCTAGCAAGGCTGTATGTGACCCCTGGGGGAAGATGACGGGTCACGCAACGCACAGGCACCCCGAAAAAGGGAGATAATGTGCACGCAACCCCTCCTAGACCACGTGCGTGGAAAAAAAACCTGCACTACGCTGTGGCACCCAGAAACACAAAAATGAACGTATGCGTGTCATACGCAGCCTAGACTGCCCTCTGAAGGGGTAGGCAACACACGGGGCAAGCACAGATGTCAAATACGTGCGCGACTCACCATCTGCCAGGAAATATCGCGTGAAAAATATGCGCGTGTGCGCGTTGGCAACACCCCCACCAAAAGAAGAATTGTACGCTGTCTGAGGAGACAGGACAACAGGAGAAGTGAACGCTGTTTGAGGAAACAGGCCCAGGAAAAAGACAAGAAGAGAAAAAGCTGTCAGAGGTAACAGGGAGTACGAACTTGGAACGCCCTGAAGTAAATCGCGTGTGAACCGACAAGAAGTACAGATTTCACCCACTCGCTCTCCACGAAAAGCACATACAAGGAAATGGCGTTCTACACTTACCTTTTAGAGATGCCCACACGTCCAGCGTCACATCCGCGTGTACGCGCTAAGGCCCCATCCTCCAATTACACGAGCTGACACTCTGACATGCAGTCATTGGACGTGTAACATGCACCCGTGTACAGGGAAACGCCCGCGCACGCACATCACAGACGCGCATACGCGCTGGTGGCCTTTGGGCCAATGAATTCGCGTACGTGTGCTGACGCGCTTACGCGCTAAGGCCCTTTCCTCGAATTACACACAGACGTGCTGGATTTTCACGTGCCAAATCACTCCGTATCAAGCTGGCCACGCGTAAGCACACGGAAGACCACGCTCCTGCCCAGAAGGCCGAATTACTGCCCCCCAGTTCCCCGAGAACGCTCCCACCTGCCATCTGCTGCTGCCTGATTGCCTGCTGCCCACGTGCCCTGCCATTTGCTGCCTGCACATCAGCCAGGGGTGCTGTTGCTGTGACCACCCCTGCTGGAACCGAATACTCCGGACTGGGATTCCATCGCTCCACAGACCAGCCCCAGGACCCACTCCTGCCTCTGGGGTTGTCATGTCGGGCACTGCAACATCTGGCACCACTACCCCCAGCCAGAGAGGCAGAGGGGCACCAGCTTCACTGCCACCGAAGTTGGTGTCCTGGTGGAGCAAATCCTGGGGCAGTATGATGCCCTCTTCGGAAGTTTGTGCACCGACAAGGAAGGACGGACTCGAATCTGGACGGACATCGTGACTGCCATCCACGCGGAGGGGGTGGCAGTCCGACTATTCCATCATGTCAAGAAGCGCTGGGAGGACTTCAGGTCCAGGACCCTCAACAAGGCCTGGCGCCTCTTGAAGGCAGCGGATGCTAAGGGGCGCCGGGCCACTTGTCGGACGATCAGATGAGGGTCCTGGAACGCATATCCCCAGCGCTCCACGTCCAGGTCCTTGAGAGGCAGACCCGTCTGGAGTCGAGCGGTAAGTGTACATGCATCATGATTGTGTGCTGTGCGTGTGGTGATGTGCCAGTAGTGTGCAGGTTGCACATGTGTTTTTATGGGGCCAAGTATGGGGGGGGTGTACAGGGCAGTGAGGCTAACACATGCGAGGGCAGTCATGTGTGAGACATGGATGGTGCTTGTGTGTGTAGGCTTGCATGCCAAATGCAGTTGTGTGGGCACACATGTTTGGATGAATGTGTATGTAAGTAGGCATGTTCGTGAAGTCACACTTGGATGTTGTTTTCAGCTGCATGTATCAGCACTGTGTACATGTGCATGTGTGTGTATTTGACAAGGGTGCAACAGTGATGCAACATGGATGCATGTGACAGCGGGATGTGGAAGCCTGATTGGCAGATGTGACATGGATGCCAATCTGAACACTGCCACATTTGGCAGAGGTGTACACATGCATGGAAGTGTGGTGGTGTGTGTGCATGTGTAGTGCACTCCCTGTGTTGCATGTGATGTCTGGCTCACCTTTGCCTGCTCATGCTGTTGTATGTGTATGGATGGTGCTGGCTGTTGCGATATGGCTGTGGTATGGCTCATGTGTGCGAGTTGGTATGACATGTGTGTTGGCGATTGTGATGCCATGTCTGAGGTTTGCCAATGCCACTCATGTACAACTGTCATGTGTGTATGTGTCCATTGTACAGTGCCCTGATGCCTGTGTTTTATTTCTCCCTGTCTGGAGCACCAACTGATGAAGAGGGCGGAGAAGGTGCTGTGGTGCACAGCGGCGGGGATCGCACCTCCAGCAGGAGACGCAAGGCCCGGCTCCCCTCCCAGGTTGTGATCTCGTCGGGGAGTGAGGAGTCCGGTGTCGTGTCCCAGGCCGCAGCTGCCAGGGGGAAGGTCCAAGAGGCCGAGGTCGGAGTTGAACTCCTCGGCAGCAGAAGGGGCAGCTGGGACCCCACAGGGCCCAACGGGTGAAGATGGCACGGAGTCATCCAGGTTGGTGGGGGGTTTGGTGGAGGAGGAGGCTGTGCAAGCGATGGGGTCTGGAGGTCGGGATTCCACTGGTGCTAGTGGTGCAGTGCAGGACCAGGGACAGGAGGCAGCACAGGCCGCCGCGGAGGTGCCTGTGTGCAATCCTGTCCCTGATCCTATCACTGCATCATCTTGCACCAGCAGGGATACCTATGTCCAGACCTGTTTTCAGGCAGGGGATGAGCTCACAACAACTGGCCTTCCTCTGCCTGCGGACGTGGCTATCCAGGTACGGGTTGAGCCTGTCCTGACTGGTGTGGCGTTGCGTCAACGGGCCATGCAAGGTGACCTGCAGTCTTTTCATGAGGAGACTGCACGTCATCTCGAATGGCTCGTTGACCGCGTCGGCCTACTGGGACAGGTCGCCCAGGCCGGATTCCTCCGTTTGGTGCAGCTTGCTCCGACCCCCTCCTCAACTGAACACCCTATGCGCCAGTCGTCCTCCGTGCCATCTTCCCACCCATTTGTCACCTGGGTGCCCTGTGGAGCTGCCTCTGACGGTGCGGCCAGGCAGGTGGAGGAGGCATCCCTGCCACAGTTGGGAGTCGGACGTCCAGCAGGGGTGGCCACATCAACGACTGCACCCGAGCCGGTGGAGGATGTGCAGGCAGCAGGAGCCAGGGCACGGGCAGAGGCACAGCAGCAGCAGCAACGAGGTGGAAGCCATGATGGCTCGGGGCCTTCGACATCGGAGGGGCAGGCATCGGCCGGAGGGCAAGGGAAGTGTCTTCCGTGTGGCAGCGGTTGGGCCACGCCATAGAGGCGGAGCGGCAGCGGGTGGAAGAGGCACGGCTCACGATGGTCAGGGCGGAGAACTCCATGCGGAGGGCCCTGAGGCGGGCCGAGTGCCTCGAGGCAATCCGCAGGGAGTTGGAGGTGAACATGTCGTCGGCCCTGCGGACCCTCGGGGCCATGGAGGAGGACCGCCTCCGGGACATTGAGCAGGAGTTTGATGATGCCCTGGCCCGGAACATCCCGAAGAGAGCCGTCGGACTAGCCTGCTGCCCTTGTAAATAGTTCTGTAGTTAGTGTTAGGTTTCCTTTGCTTTTTTATTTTTTTTGGACCTTTTGGACAATGGGCCACATTTTTGTATATAGTTATTTTTTATTAGGTAGTCTTATTAGATAGGTTTCATTTCTTCTGTTGGGATCATGGACCCTGGATTGTTTATTTGTATATAGTTGACTGTTGGTATTTTTTTTTTCATTTTGATTTTACCCATGGAGCAATGGTTTTTGGTTTTAATTTTACATTGGATTTACTTTTGTGAACTGTGACTTTGGACACCTTTCCTTTGGATTATGATTTGTGGTTTTACATTATTTTACGGACATGCTGCTTTTTGTTTTTAATTCACATTTTCGTTTGTTTCTTTTTGATTCCATTTATGTTGCTTTTAATACATATTTTTTCATCATACTTCAATGTGTAGTATCGTCTCATTGGTTTCATGCATGTCATGATATGGGTTTTGACATTCCCTGACACCCATTGTGTGTATGTGAGGGAGATGTGTTCATTTACATACTTGCCATTGGGGTTGTATCATGTAATTGGCATTTCTAAGTGGGTGGATGCAATACTTGGGTGGGTGTTTGGCATGTGGAGGCTGCCCATAAGGGCCAAGGATCTAGATTGTGATGACGTGTTGGCTGGGGGACATGTGTGGGGGCCTGCTGGCAGGTGCCCCTGACTGCTGCGGGGTGGGTGTGCTGGGAGACATGAGTTGGACATGAGTGGGGCCTGGTGGCGGGTGCCCCACAGTGCTCGGGGGTGAGGGTGCAGGGGGACATGAGTTGGACCTGAGTGGGGGCCTGCTGGCAGGTGCCCCTGACTGCTGGGGGGTGGGGGTGCAGGGGGACAGGAGTGGGGGCCTGGTGGACGGTGCCCCACAGTGCTGGGGGGTGGGGGTGCAGGGGGACATGAGTTGGACATGAGTGGGGGCCTGGTGGAGGGTGCCCCACAATGCTGGGGGGTGGGGGTGCAGGGGGACATGAGTTGGACATGAGTGGGGGCCTGGTGGAGGGTGCCCCACAGTGCTGGGGGGTGGGGGTGCAGGGAGACAGGAGTGGGGGCCTGATGGCAGGTGCCCCTGACTGGTGGGGGGTGGGGGTGCAGGGAGACAGGAGTGGGGGCCTGGTGGAGGGTGCCCCACAGTGCTGGGGGGTGGGGGTGCTGGGAGACTTGCATTGGTGGGCAGTGGTGCAAGGTGACATGTGGGTTGGCTGGGGGGCATGGCCATGGTGGATGGGCTGCCTGCGGGACATGTGCAGGGTAGTCCCCTGTGGTGTGGGCCGCCTGCAGGGGCCGTGGAGGGTGTAGAGTGAACAGCTGGGAGGACCCACACGGCCGATTCACGTGTAGGACTCCACGGCACCCCCGGAATACACGTAGGCTGCTGGATTCGTGTGTGGAATTCCCCGCGCACCTTGGAATACACGTACCCTGCTGAAATTGCGTGTGAAACTTCATGTGCAACCAGAAATACACGCATCACAGACAATCGCGTGTGGAATTTCCCACGCACATTGGAATACACGTACCGTGCTGAAATTGCGGGTGGATCTTCCCGCGCACCCCGAAATACACGTACACAGGGCAATCGCGTGTGGAACTTCCCACGCACCCCGAAATACACGCAAACAGGGCAATTGCGTGTGGAACTTCCCGCGCACCCCGAAATACACGTAACAAGGGCAATCGTGTGTGGAACTTTCCGCGCACCCCGAAATACACGTAACCAGGGAAATCGCGTGTGGAACTTCCCGCGCACCCCGGAATACACATACCCAGGGCAATCGCGTGTGGAACTTCACGCGAACCCCGGAATACACGTACCCTGCTGATATCGCGTGTGGAAGTTCACGCGGAACCATAATACACGTACCCTGATGAATTTGCGTATCAGACTACACGCGCACCCCTGAAATACACGTACCCAGGCGGATCGCACGGCTGGGGGGTGGGGGAGTGGTAGACAGGAGTGGGGGCCTGGTGGAGGGTGCCCCTGGATGCTGGGGGGTGGGGGTGCACGGAGACAGGAGTGGGGGCCTGGTGGAGGGTGCCCCTGGATGCTGGGGGGGTGGGGGTGCAGGGGGACATGAGTTGGACATGAGTGGGGCCTGGTGGAGGGTGCCCTGCACTGTGGGGTGGGGGGTGGGGGTGCTGGGAGACATGAGTGGGGGCCTGGTGGAGGGTGCCCCTGGATGCAGGGGGGTGGGGGTGCAGGGAGACAGGAGTGGGGGCCTGGTGGAGGGTGCCCCACAGTGCTGGGGGGTGAGGGTGCTGGGAGACATGTGTTGTTGATCAGTGGTGCAAGGTGACTTGTGGGTTGACTGGGGGGCATGCCCATGGTGGATGGGCTGCCTGCGGGACATGAGCAGGGGTGCAGGGTAATCCCCTGTGGTGTGGGCTGCCTGCAAGGGCCGTGGAGGGTGTAGAGGGAACACCTGGGAGGACCCACACGGACAATTCACGTGTAGTACTCGCCGCGCACCCCTGAAATACACGTGCCCTGATGGAATCGCATGTGATACTTCCCGCGCACCCCGGAAATACACGTACCCTGATGAATTTGCGTGTGATACTTACCGCGCACCCCTGGAATACACGTGCCCTGATGGATTTGCGTGTATTACTTCATGCGCACCCCTGATGTACACGTACCCAGGACATTCGCGTGTGAAACTTTCCGCGAACCACTGAAATACACGTTCCCCGCTTGGCGTTTGCTGTTTGGCAGCCTTGTGGACTGGTCCAGGGTGAGCGCAGACATTTGTGATGAATTGGGAATTTTGATGGCTTTTCCTTGCGCGAGGGCGTTCTTGGGGGCGTAACTGGCGCTGCTGCAGGGTCGCTGCGCCACTCTGCGCCACGGCTGGTTTTGGAGGCTAAAATCCATGAATACGCTGTGCAATTAAATGGATTTTTTCGCACGCGGCTGGCGCAGTGTATCGCACGGGGACACTGTGCGCCAGCCGCGTGCGCCACTTTTGTGCGAAATTCTAGGAATTACCCTGTATATATATTGTGATGTCACTGATGCTGATAGTCTGAGCTTTGCACACTTTCAAAAGAAGTTGCATTTCTCTTTTACATTTTACATTTGGGTGCTGAGTCTCGATTTGGATGTATTACCATTTGGGTTAGCTTTGGTGCGGGGCTGTTCAGTTCCAGGATGGGGTGAGTAAACGCGGGAATGTGGCATCACTTACCCACTTCACGGTGTATTGACTTCCTAAAACTAGATTTTTTGTGGTCCCAGTGATGCTCATAATACTGCTTTTCAATCGCGATATGGGAAAAAAGCATGTTCATTTTTACTCTTCTTGCTAATTGTTTGCCTCGGTGGGTATTTGTTAAACCTTTCTTTTGTTTTATTCCTAAATCGTGATTTTTAAAACCTTTTTGGAATAGTATGTGCAGATCAGTTGACTAAGAAATGCAACATATTTTTTTCTGTGTGAAATTTGGATTAGATCAGGCACTGCAAGGCAAATGTTTATATGGTTATGAAGCGGTTAGAAAAGGCGAACAGATGTGATGTTGGCAGATTTATAATGCCTTCACGGTGCTCATAAGTATAACATCTGTTATCTAGTCCTGCAATCAGATTCATCCTCACCGGGCCCCCTTCATTACAGAGCACGTTATTCATTTATTTAATTGCATATATTTATTTATTTTATGTATTTATTTATTTATTTATACATTTATATAGCGCACCTAACCCTGAGGCATCTGGTTTCCATGTTGCACATTCCATGTTCGTTCTTACGTACGTAGACTCAATCGAAAATCAAACCCATGTGATAAAAAGAGAAAGATAATTAATTAAAATACGTTTTTATTTTCTTGCTGCCGCTACCTGAGGTTTTGCCATTTCATTGCACTGGCACTTGCCGGTGTTAACATTGAGACGTGCACATCCTCCTGCTTAGGATGGCTGTGAGATGCTGGGATGTAGCACCGCCGTTATAGTGACCAGCAGCCCAGCTGATCCCTGGATGGTGTTGGCCTGCTCCACACATTGATGACAAGAAATGGGGAATAACTGCATTACTGGGCCTTTGGATGCATGCATGCAGGGAATTTGCTTGGATCTTCCCATGCACACGAATGTGCCTGCCCAAGTTTCGAAATAGCCAATAGCCATTGCCATTGAATCCACCTCCACACTGCATGAGTGTGCCTTATTCGTGGTTGCAGCAAATCCTGATATAGGGCCGTATTATGAGTTTGGCTAAATCACGAATGGTAATTCCACCAACCATATGCACTGCTACTGCCAATAATCAGCAATATTAGGGTCGGTGTGAAGGAGGTATTACGTCCCACTTCCCTTAGGTGAAATTGGCTTTTGTATGATTTACTGAAGGTAGTAACTCTGCTGGCAGGGAACCCACCATTCCTTTGAAGGAAATGCCTCCGGACAATCACAGCAGGTGTTTCCTTTGAAAGTCTTTTGAACTTGGAGTATGGTGGAATTATCAAAATTCAGGGATAACCATTACCAACATGGTTCACAGCTGCTGCCATACTTGCAATGAGGCTCATAATGTGGGAAAGAGGTCAGAGTCGACAGGTCTCAGAAACCCTAGGCTTGTAAGCACATGCATGTACATATCTAGCATGTGCTGGTATCCCCCCATATCATAAAGTATTGAAAAAGATAGTGGAATTGATATTCAGGGCAAGGATCTTTTCGCCTGAAAATATCAGCAACTGTAATGATGCTTAATTTATTAAACCTCAGATGAATGTCACCTATGCACCGATTGGTAGCAATGTGAGTGCACTGCACTGCTGCCTGCACTTCTGGGGAGGGATGATTTCATTCCCAGAACTACACCGTCAGAGGTGTTGTAACCTCTAATTCATAAGAACTGTTTCTATATGACTTCATAGCTTGAATGGGAAGCAGGTGCAAGTGGATCTAGGTCACCTGGCCTAAGCCCCGCCCACCTGATGCCTTCCCGGTTGCCACTCTTTTTCCCACTTAGCAAGCGCCCGCCCACCTAGTGCCTTCCTGGTTGCTGCTTTTTTTCCCTACTTAAGGAGCCCTCCAGCCTTTTTTCCTTTGCAGATGGGGAGCATGTGCAAGTGGATCTAGGTCACCTGGCCTAAGCACCGCCCACCTGGCGCCTTCCAGGTTGCTGCCCTTTTTCCCACTTAGCAAGCGCCCGCCCACCTAGTGCCTTACTGGTTGCTGCTTTTTTTCCCTACTTATGGAGCCCTCCAGCCTCTTTTTTTTTGCAGATGGGGAGCAGGTGCAAGTGGATCTAGGTCACCTGACCTAAGCCCCGCCTACCAGGCACCTTCAAGGTTTCCACTCTTTTTCCCCACTTAGCAAGCCCCGGTCACCTGCTGCCTTCCTGGTTGCTGCTCTTTTTTTCCTACTTAAGGAGCCCTCCAGTCTCTTTTCCTTTGCAGATGGGGACCAGGTGCAAGTGGATCCTGGTCACCTGGCCTAAGCCCCGCCCACCTGGTGCCTTCCTGGTTGCTGCTCTTTTTCCCTACTTTAGGAGCCCTCCAGCCTCTTTTCCTTTGCATATGGGGAGCAGGTGCAAGTGGATCTAGGTCACCTAGCCTAAGCCCCGCCCACCCTGCACCTTCCATGTTGCCGCTCTTATTCCCCACTTAGCAAGCCCCACCCAGCTGGTGCCTTCCTGATTGCCGCTCTTTTTCCCTACTTAAGGAGCTCTCCAGCCTCTTCTCCTTTACAGATGGGGAGCAGGTGTATGTGGATTTAGGTCACCTGGCCTAAACCCCACCCACTTAGTGCCTTCCTGGTTGCTGCTCTTTCCCTACTTAAAGAGCCCACTAGCCTCTTTTCCTTTGCAGATGGAGAGCAGGTGCAAGTGGATCTAGGTCACCTGGCCTAAACCCCGACCACCTGGTGCCTTCCAGGTTGCTGCTCTTTTCCCCCACTTAGTAAGCCCCGCCCACATAGTGCCTTCCTTTTTGACACTCTTTTTCGCTTCTTAAGGAGCCCTCCAGCCTCTTTTCCTTTGTAGGATGGGGAGACAGGTGCAAGTGGATTTAGGTCACCTGTTATAAGCCCTTCCCACCTGGTTGCTGTTTTTTTCCTACTCAAGAAGCCCTCCAGCCTCCATTCCTTTGCAGAAGGGGAGCAGATGCAAGTGGTTCTAGGTCACCTGGCCTAAGCCCTGCCCAACTGGCGCCTTCCAGGTTGCCGCTCTTTTTCCCTACTAAAGGAGCCCTCACGCACCTTTTCCTTTGCAGATGAGGAGCAGGTACAAGTGGATCTAGGTCACCTGGTCTAAGCCCCGCCTACCTGATGCCTTCCTCCCTGGTTGCTGCTCTTTTTCCTGACTTAAGGAGCTTTCCAGCCTCTTTTCCTTTGCAGATGGGGAGCAGGTGCAAGTGGATCTAGGTCACCTGGCCTAAGCCCCGCCTACCAAGCACCTTCAAGGTTGCCGCTCTTTTTCCCCACTTACCAAGCCCCGGCCACCTGGTGCCTTCCTGGTTGCTGCTCTTTTTTCCTACTTAAGGAGCCCTCCAGTCTCTTTTCCTTTGCAGATGGGGAGCAGGTGCAAGTGGATTTAGGTCACCTGGCCTAAACCCCGCCCACTTGGTGCCTTCCTGGTTTCTGCTCTTTTTCCCTACTTAAAGAGCCCACTAGCCTCTTTTCCTTTGCAGATGGAGAGCAGGTGCAAGTGGATCTAGGTCACCTGGCCTAAACCCCGACCACCTGGTGCCTTCCAGGTTGCTGCTCTTTTCCCCCACTTAGTAAGCCCCGCCCACATAGTGCCTTCCTTTTTACCACTCTTTTTCCCTTCTTAAGGAGCCCTCCAGCCTCTTTTCCTTTGTAGAATGGGGAGACAGGTGCAAGTGGATTTAGGTCACCTGTTATAAGCCCTTTCCACCTGGTTGCTGCTTTTTTCCTACTCAAGAAGCCCTCCAGCCTCCATTCCTTTGCAGAAGGGGAGCAGATGCAAGTGGTTCTAGGTCACCTGGCCTGAGCCCTGCCCAACTGGCGCCTTCCAGGTTGCCGCTCTTTTTCCCTACTAAAGGAGCCCTCACAAACCTTTTCCTTTGCAGATGAGGAGCAGGTACAAGTGGATCTAGGTCACCTGGCCTAAGCCCCGCCTACCTGATGCCTTCCTCCCTGGTTGCTGCTCTTTTTCCTGACTTAAGGAGCTTTCCAGCCTCTTTTCCTTTGCAGATGGGGAGCAGGTGCAAGTGGATCTAGGTCACCTGGCCTAAGCCCCGCCTACCAAGCACCTTCAAGGTTCCTGCTCTTTTTCCCCACTTACCAAGCCCCGGCCACCCGGTGCCTTCCTGGTTGCTGCTCTTTTTTCCTACTTAAGGAGCCCTCCAGTCTCTTTTCCTTTGCATACGGGGAGCAGGTGCAAGTGGATCTAGGTCACCTAGCCTAAGCCCCGCCCACCCTGCACCTTCCATGTTGCTGCTCTTATTCCCCACTTAGCAAGCCCCACCCAGCTGGTGCCGTCCTGGTTGCTGCTCTTTTTCCCTACTTTAGGAGCCCTCCAGCCTCTTTTCCTTTGCATATGGGGAGCAGGTGCAAGTGGATCTAGGTCACCTAGCCTATGCCCCGCCCACTCTGCACCTTCCATGTTGCCGCTCTTATTCCCCACTTAGAAAGCCCCACCCAGCTGGTGCCTTCCTGATTGCCACTCTTTTTCCCTACTTAAGGAGCTCTCCAGCCTCTTCTCCTTTACAGATGGGTAGCAGATGCAAGTGGATTTAGGTCACCTGGCCTAAACCCCACCTACTTAGTGCCTTCCTGGTTACTGCTCTTTTTCCCTACTTAAAGAGCCCACTAGCCTCTTTTCCTTTGCAGATGGAGAGCAGGTGCAAGTGGATCTAGGTCACCTGCCCTAAACCCCGACCACCTGGTGCCTTCCAGATTGCTGCTCTTTTCCCCCACTTAGTAAGCCCTGCCCACATATTGCCTTCCTTTTTGCCACTCTTTTTCCCTTCTTAAGGAGCCCTCCAGCCTCTTTTCCTTTGTAGAATGGGGAGACAGGTGCAAGTGGATTTAGGTCACCTGTTATAAGCCCTTCCCACCTGGTTGCTGCTTTTTTCCTACTCAAGAAGCCCTCCAGCCTCCATTCCTTTGCAGAAGGGGAGCAGATGCAAGTGGTTCTAGGTCACCTGACCTAAGCCCTGCCCAACTGGCGCCCTACACGTTGCCGCTCTTTTTCCTTACTAAAGGAGCCCTCACGCACCTTTTCCTTTGCAGATGAGGAGCAGGTACAAGTGGATCTAGGTCACCTGGCCTAAACCCCGCCTACCTGATGCCTTCCTCCCTGGTTGCTGCTCTTTTTCCTGACTTAAGGAGCTTTCCAGCCTCTTTTCCTTTGCAGATGGGGAGCAGGTGCAAGTGAATCTAGGTCACCTGGCCTAAGCCCCGCCTACCAAGCACCTTCAAGGTTGCCGCTCTTTTTCCCCACTTACCAAGCCCCGGCCACCTGGTGCCTTCCTGGTTGCCGCTCTTTTTTCCTACTTAAGGAGTCCTCCAGTCTCTTTTCCTTTGCAGATGGGGAGTAGGTGCAAGTGGATCCTGGTCACCTGGCCTAAGCCCCGCCCACCTGGTGCCTTCCTGGTTGCTGCTCTTTTTCCCTACTTAAGGAGCCCTCCAGCCTCTTTTCCTTCGCATATGGGGAGCAGGTGCAAGTGGATCTAGGTCATCTAGCCTAAGCCCCACCCACCTGGCACCTTCCATGTTGCCACTCTTATTCCCCATTTAGCAAGCCCCACCCAGCTGGTGCCTTCCTGATTGCTGCTCTTTTCCCCTACTTAAGGAGCTCTCCAGCCTCTTCTCCTTTACAGTTGGAGAGCAGGTGCAAGTGGATCTAGGTCACCTGGCCTAAACCCCGCCCACCTGGCGCCTTCCAGGTTGCCGCACTTTTCCCCCAATTAGCAAACCCCGGCCACATAGTGCCTTCCTTGTTGCCACTCTTTTTCCCTTCTTAAGGAGCCCTCCAGCCTCGTTTCCTTTGTAGATGGGGAGACAGGTGCAAGTGGATCCAGGTCACCTGATCTAAGCCCTGCCCACCTGGTTGCCACACTTTTTCCTACTCAAGAAGCCCTCCAGCCTCCATTCCTTTGCAGATGGGGAGCAGGTTCAAGTGGATCTAGGTCACCTGGCCTAAGCCCTGCCCACCTGGCTTCTTTCAAGTTGCCGCTCTTTTTCCCCACTTAGCAAGCCCCGCCCACCTGGTGCCTTCCTGGTTGCTGCTCTTTTTCCCTGCTTAAGTAGCCTTGCAGCCTATTTTCCTTTGCAGATGGGGAGCAGGTACAAGTGGATCTAGGTCACCTGGCCTACTCCCCGCCCACCTGGTGCCTTCCTGGTTGCCACTCTTTTTCCCTACTTAAGGAGCCCTCGGGCATCTTTTTCTTTGCAGATGAGGAACAGGTACAAGTGGATCTAGGTCACCTGGCCTAAGCCCTGCCTACCTGATGCCTTCCTCCCTGGTTGCCACTCTTTTTCCTGACTTAAGGAGCCCTCCAGCCTCGTTTCCTTTGTAGATGGGGAGACAGGTGCAAGTGGATCTAGGTCACCTTATCTAAGCCCTGCCCACCTGGTTGCCACTCTTTTTCCTACTCAAGAAGCCCTCCAGCCTCCATTCCTTTGCAGATGGGGAGCAGGTGCAAGTGGATCTAGGTCACCTGGCCTAAGCCCTGCCCACCTGGCATCTTTCAAGTTGCCGCTCTTTTTCCCCACTTAGCAAGCCCCGCCCACCTGGTGCCTTCCTGGTTGCTGCTCTTTTTCCCTGCTTAAGTAGCCTTGCAGCCTATTTTCCTTTGCAGATGGGGAGCAGGTACAAGTGGATCTAGGTCACCTGGCCTACTCCCCGCCCACCTGGTGCCTTCCTGGTTGCCACTCTTTTTCCACACTTAAGGAGCCCTCGGGCATCTTTTTCTTTGCAGATGAGGAACAGGTACAAGTGGATCTAGGTCACCTGGCCTATGCCCTGCCTACCTGATGCCTTCCTCCCTGGTTGCCACTCTTTTTCCTGACTTAAGGAGCCCTCCAGCCTCTTTTCCTTTGCAGATGGGGAGCAAGTGCAAGTGGATCTAGGTCACATAGCCTAGGCCCCACCCACCTGGCGCCTTCTTGGTGGCTGCTCTTTTTCCCCACTTAGCAAGCCCTGCCCACCTAGTGCCTTCCTGGTTGCAGCTCTTTTTCCCTGCTTCAGTAGCCCTGCAGCCTATTTTCCTTTGCAGATGGGGATCAGGTACAAGTGGATCTAGGTCACCTGGCCTACTCCCCGCCCACCTGGTGCCTTCCTGGTTGCCACTCTTTTTCCCTACTTAAGGAGCGCTCCAGCCTATTTTACTTTGCAGATGGGGAGCAGGTGCAAGTTGATCTAGGTCACCAGGCCTAAGCACCACCCACCTTCTTAGCCCTGCTTATTTCTTCCTGCTCTTAACTCTTAGATCAAGGGTGTCTCTCGTCTGGGCATCTGATGCAAAGAGCTGATGAAGAAAAGGACCCAGGGCCCAACCCTCTGCTCACACATCAGGTAAGCATGCACCTGCATGCGTTTACTCCCTCTGTCCCCACAGGCCATTCCCACCCCCTCTGGCCCCACTGTGATGTTCCCTTGTGACCCCTCCCTTCTTGCACACAGGTGTATCCTGTTTTTCTTGATTCTTCTACCCTGCTTCCCCTCCCCCCACCAGCCTACTTCTGCAGGAGTCTGTCCTGATACAATCTGGTTTCACCATCAATATCTTGTGGCCAATGCTGGATTTGACTTTTATGGACTTCATTGTTTCACAGTGCATCACCCTTTCTCACCTGTCATGCTGTACTTCCTTTACTCCCCTTACTTTCATCTATGCACTCTATCAGAATTGTCTCTGGACCCAGTATGATAGCAACCTCGCCTGTGTACTCCCCGCACTCCAGCACTATCTGAATTGTCAGGCCTAGTGCGATAGTCGCTTGTTTTGTTCCTCCCCTCCCATTCTGTATCCCTCTCTCTCACCTTTTGTTTTCTCCGGCTCTACTAGAAATGTTGTCAGTGCTAGTACGGTAGTCACCTGTTTACATTTCCTTCCCACTCTGCCATTCCCTTCCTTATCTATGTCTTAGCTCTGAACTGTCTTCAGGCCGAGCAGTTAATTTCACATCCTTACTGTTCACGGCCTGTAAGAATGTCATTGTATTTTCCCTTGTTCCCTCCCTTGCCTTTAAGCACTTTGAAACATATTGTGTATAGGCGCTATATAAATAAACTATCATATCATATCATTGTTATATCATGTATACAAGTATTTATTTGTTTATTTATAGCATTTATGTAATGGCCAAACCCAAGGGTATCATGGCATTTGGTACAATAGGCTGATGTAAATGAAACAGTACATGAAGTCATTAGATGTGTTAAACAATTGGTTTAGCAAAAGGTCGTATCAATTGCAGCTTGTGTTGGACTGTGAGTTAAAACAAAAGCACTACTAGTTAAATAAAGAGCTTTGTGTGCATCTGCAAGTAATTGCACAAAGTAAGTAGGGAGTGGCGCAATAAGAGGTGAATGCTGACAGGATACGGAAGAAAAGACTCCAGCTACAATTTCCAGTTTGCGTGTGCCTCTGTTTGTAGTCCAATTGTGTTGCGCCAAGTGCGAAGGGAGGAAGACGGTGATGACCACTCTGAAAAAAGGAATTAAAAGGAAGCAACGACGCAGGAGGGAGTACTTTGCAGAATACTAGTACAAGTGAGTTTCCCATGAGTAGCTGACCTGGACTACAGGAAGAGCACAAACACAATCTCCTCTAGGCAGCTGAATGTGCTAGTGGATAAAGATATCAAAGCCCCAACTCTTCGGCTCTTCTTCCCAGAGACGTTGCTTGGGGGGGGGCTGAGGGGGCTATAGCCCCGATAGAAGCTCAGGGGTTACAACCAAAAAATCTAGCTAGCCCCCAGTCCCGACAATCCCAAAATTAGCATATCCCTGGATATTTTCCAGACCTAGCAACACCCCTGTTCCTTCCCATCATAGAACCTGACAAATTAGCTCATCAATGTGTGGGAAGTTCTTGATGAGGGTACATGATCTTTGCACCCACAGAAAAGAAGGGGAAGTTAATTAAAAGAGATGGTAGAAGAAGCATCGAAGAGTGTGCAAGCAGCTCCGGAGGCTACGGAGCGTTGTAGAGGAGTGGTTGGATGGTCACCGCATGAGATGAATCAGCCACCAGTCAAGCAGAGGATGCTGGGCATAAAAGACGTGGGCAGTTTAGTTTCAGTCCATGGAGTAGATACATCGAAGGACTTCGAAGAAGGCAAGTTTGTTGCACTGTTCCACAGAGGTATGTTTGGAGGAGACTACCATGTCTAAGAGCATTGCACTGGCAGCAGCTTCATCATAGAAACTGCTGTAGGAAAGGAACATAATTGGCAGAGGTGTTGCTAGGCGGGTGGTGAGGGGGCTATAGCCCCGGGTCTTTTGGTTCTATGGCAGGATAGAAGCTCAGGGGTTACAACCAAAAAGGCTAGCTAGCCCCCAGTCCTGACAGTCCCAAAATTAGCTTAGCCCCGCGTCCTTTCCAGACCAAGCAACACCTCTGATAATTGGCATAAGTAGCTGGCCTCGATTACCAAGTGTGTTCCTGCGTCTCTCCATACAGAAGCCATTCTGCTCGTCTTTGCCCTAATGATGCCATCACAATAATGACCCCTTCCATGGGCCATAACCAGTTGACAATAGGTATCCAGTCATATTATCGGTGCACAAAACATCTATTTAAAAAGTAGAGTGTAAAAAATGTCATTTTTTTAAAAGTTGCTTTAAAAAATTATATATTGTGATATACAGAGATAATATGACTGGATACCATTCTAAAGTGATGGCGTTGGGTGGATATGATATGAAAGGTTATTGATAACGTGCTTAATACCCAGAGGTTTCTCAGCGCGGACCCGGTATCGAACCTGTGGTGCTCCCTGTCATCTTGCTTTCAAGGCTAGCTCGTTGCCCCTGAGCTATCCTCCCGAGATGATGGCGTTTGGGTAAGAGAAGGGGTGGTGAGAGGGGCTTTGATTGTGTAAATGGGTAGAATGGGGGTGGGGTTGGGGGACAGGAACATACTGGAAGGGGGTGCATAGGGTGTCCCCGGTAAATAAATGAAAAAGTATATGATACATCAGACAAAATTCCGAATAATAGGTGTGGGGAATGAGTTCCTTATACTGTTTAACCATTCCTGTTAGCCCATAAAGGTACACTAGATGACATATGACAAAGAAGCAATATACAATGGAAATGTCTACACGCTGTTTTTTCCAACATTATTACTGTTTCGTTTGTTATGGTAAAAATCTGTTTTTCCAGCGATTTATCTGTAACCGTGACAATGTGCCTTGACCTTCATTAATGGGCTTTAGTTTCTGGGCGTATCAGCCTCTGTGCATTGCTTGCCTTCCTACAGAGCAGGTGGAAGAACCATATGTCAACAAAGGAGGCACCCCCGCGCCAGACTAAGAGGGAGACATAGCGGCCTTTGCACGGCAGGAGGGGGACTAGCATATTCTGTGATTACCTGTCTTTGATGAGGTCACCATGCACACGGTCAATAAGAATGTTCATGAGGAGTGGGTTTACTTTGGGAGGTCAGGTTACTTAATTCAGTGGAGAAAAGGTGTGGGCTAATAGCAGTCCTGATCTGGATATATACCATAATGTCCAGGAAGTGTAGCCTATGCATTAAGCTAGAATAAGGACGGGTAAGGAAGAGTGGGTGCTCTCTGTTCTACAAGAGAGGCATCAAATAAGGGCAATGATACACCACACACGTCACTCATCGAGTGCTGGCAGACACACGCATGAGCATGAAGTCCTTGTGCACAGAAATGCTGAAAACGGTTTCTGAAGATGCAGATTCCTCGTGCCACCACATGCTCCTCAAAAGACAATAGTACCGTATACACCCTCACCACCTAACCCTCGTCCCTGCATGAAGGGGGCACAGGAACCCCATTCAACTGCTTGCAAACCCTTGTAAAGTGACGTAAAAACTATTCCGTCTGCGTAGGTTTTGAAATTGTTTTGTTTAATTGAACCTCACCTGCAAAAGGTGTCAAAAAGCGCGCGTGACATGAAAAGAAACAAATCGACTCATCCCCTGTTTAATGTAATATGTTTTCAACACCTGTAATGTATGCCCAACAGAAGAGATGTTGCGATTTGTATGAGCAAGCGCCTCACGTGGTGGCCTTCTTTGTCCTATTTCACTGCTAGCCTTTTTGAAGACAGGCATCCCCATTCTCAGGTGAAAGGTCATCCTCGGAGCAGAGGGATGTTCATGCGAGCAGCACATTTATGGAAGAAACAGCAGTAAACGATCGTGCACCACACCTTCTTTGGTGTATACAGTAAGTACTACCCGTGACATGAAGACACTGTCATCTACCTTAGAGTGGGGAAAATGCCTCTTTAGAGGTGTTTCTGGTCTATATGTGGACCGTGCTGTCGGTCTCTCTTCACTGTGCCTCTGGCGGTTCCTGATGGGGCTGATTAAGCAGCTGGGGGGTGTAGGCACATCTACCTGTGAAGCAGGCAGATTAGGGAGAGAGTTATTTACTATGTGTTCATGACCTGCCTGTTTTTCTTGACTGGTTCTGTATTCAAAGGCAGGTTTTAAGGGTCATACAATTTTTAGGGGGGCACAACAGAGTAATAGGCCCATGCACATGTCTGCCAAAAGGGCACTATGTCTTTAGGTCACCCTAAATGTAGAGACCTTCAAAGAAAACGTTCCTTTGATTGTCATTTAAAACTGACCGACTATTGTAAAATAATACTGAAAAGACAGAATTGCTCGCCACTTATTAGGCATCAAAACAAATGAATCGACTGGAAATCCAAAAAAGAATAACTTGTTTTTCCCCTTTAAAGGGATTTGTGGAATAATTTTCCTCACCCTGTGCTAGATTGTTAAGGAGTGTTCCCCTGGCATCCAACCTACCCCCCTACTCCCCTTTCCTGTGCCAACCCTCTTTCCTTTATTCCACCTCTTCTATCACCCCTCTCCCTGCCACCTCCTCATCCCCTTTGTGCCCATGAACCCTGTAACCTTCACCCACCCCACCCACCTCACATGTCGGGGGCGCTCACCCCTGAAACCCTCAGCCTTAATGCTCCCCTTTGTGGTCCCTCTAACCGCACTCTGCACTCCTCCTTTCCACCTACAACATGTTTCCACCTCCTCTGTCACCCTTTTCCCTGCCCCTACTTCATACCCATGTTTTCCCAACACCGCTGCTGCCTACCCCACCCAACCCAAGAGTTGAGGTTGGATCCAGTCTCCCCAATCAGGCTGACAGCTCCATCACTTTAACAGTTAACCAGTCTAGCCTGCCGACAAGTTTATGACCAACAGATTGACCAATGATAGTTAAGGGTCAATCATGTGACCAAGTGCCATCAAAGGAAGCATGGTCTGCATATGCACATGCGCAGCTGGGTTCCTGAACTGCACGAGCCATTGTTGAATGTTCACATAAGGTAGTAAGTACCGCTGTTCATGAACATGTCTACTTTGTACCACCACTGCAACATGTCCGGCAGAATGTAATGACCCACACACGAACACAAAACAAACAGTGACTGATTAGTGAACCTTAACAATGACACCAACGGCATCCAACACGTACCAAAGTAGCCAATTGTGTTGGCACGGCTTAGACATTATGATTTGTGGAATGTTGATTCTCATCAAAATGAATTCATGGAATCAGATCAACAATACAACCCATCTGTACGTTCAAGGAGTATAACATGTATTGTTACAGCACATCTGCTCCCTTGCTTGTGCAGGCACAAATAACACCTGGAACACACCCAACTATATTTGGAAATGAGGTGGGATATTAGAAACCAACTTTCATCATTCTCCATTCACTGGTAGTGGTGGGGAAATGGATCTAATCCCATAACAGCCTCCATTGCCTACTTTAAAATTCAGAGAAATGCTGGGTGACAAATACCAAGAGCCATGGATATTGTATCCTGCAGTGGCACAAAAATGAAGCACGAACAACTTGACAAGCCTAGAGGAGGAACTACACTGTATATCATTGTGCAAGTTCCAGTTAGGTGTGTGTACTTGCCAGTAGGTTCTGGATGGCTTCTTCGTTTGAGCGGTACGGCATCAGGACCTGCTCATAAAAGTGACACATGTGTGTCAGCAACTTAGCCTGAGGTACTCCTCCGTGGCTCCCCTTAGCACTTCCCTCGCAGACCCTCCTCCAGCACTTGTTGACCCCCCTCTTCCCCTGTCCATCCCCTTCCCCACCACTGCTCTTCAATGCACTTGCATTGAATCCACAAGGCCTAGTAGGACCACGACTGTAGCTATGTATCACTGTTCTGCCTTTGTTATTATTTCCCTTGTTCCCCTCCCATCGTGGTGTTTTAAACACAATTATGTTGTATAAAGCGCCTTGCAAATGCTCAATAAAATAAATAAAAATATTGTGGCTTCTAGTTGCCCTTCCATGTATATTACTCAAGGCACATTGTTCACATTTGAAGAGGTACTGGAATTCCTTTTCCTTTAGCCCAACAGTGCACCATTATTGCAAGGAAAGATCAGCACCGCACTGAACATTTTCTGAAAGAGATGCCATTTTGTGTCAAATTGAACAAAGAAACTGCTAAATAGACAATGAACTATTGTCTAGTTGGAACACTGCCTCATTAGCAGATCTTGGGTCTCATTCCGAGTTTGGTGGTATTTGTGCAGTAAATCCATCCAGATACCACCAAAATGAATTATCGTTCCTGCCATTTGGTGCGGCGGAATTACCGCTAGATTACAAGTGGCAGTGGCGGTTTAACGCCCCATTTCTCTCGAGTCCGTAGGACTCTTTGTGGCTTTTTTGGTGGAATTACTGCAGTGTCAATTATGCTGTGGTAATTTTAGTCAATTGTGCCTATTTTCCAGCAGAGAGGTGGAGGATTTACCCCCAGCATTGTGCTGGAGGTAAATCCTCAACTCCAGGGTCATACCTCTAATATGGCGGAGCGGCAAAAGTGGCTGTAATTCTGTTACCACCAATTTCTTACTGCTTCGCCATACTTGTAATATGTCCCCTAGTCTTCACCTACACCAGTGCCAGTGCACTAAATGGTTGTTGTGAAGCCTATTCTGACATTTTCTGCTTAATGAGGAACCCTTCTGCAGCAATTTTGACACTTTCCAATTCATTTGCACTCCCGGGTTTGCTGTTGTTTATTATCAGAGCTAAACGCAGAACGATTCACGTAAAGCCGCAAAAAAAGAGATGCTTAAATGAAGCACAAACCACTCATTTAATGGTTGATAGGCAAACTCATTTATTATTTTATTTATTTACAGAAATCACAGGAAAGCAATGCATTTTTGGCACAAAAACAGCTACAAAATGCAACATTAATAACAGAGCAGAGGACACGGGTTCCTGAAAATGAATGTGACTTGAAGACCAGACGTTGCAGGGGAAGGTGGAAACATAAACCAGGGATAAGGACAGGACAGGATGGCACAGGAACGGGATGGTGGCAAAAGCACTGACCAAGGAAAGCGTACAGCACACAACCGACTTCCGAGACAGGTGGGTTTTGTACTAGAACAAGTAAACAACGCCATGCTATTGTGCACTGCATAATCGAGCATGCACATGTGCACAACACACAAACTTAACTCAGAGTCTAAGTTGATCCCGCTAGTGTACAAACCATGAGTCCTGCAAACTGAACCCAGATGTCTGCAGTAAGTGACCAACACACTGACAGAGGCTTGGCCAAAATTGTGTGGGGCCTGAACCTAATGTAGTTGGGCCCACCGCAGTGACATTTATTTATTTTATTTATTTATTTTCATGTATAAAGCGCACATCGACCCTGGGGCATCTTGACACTGTTACAGAGTACTAAACTTGGGACATAGGCATAGCAATGCGCAGCTGTGACAGTATATAGAGACAAGCACAGTAGTACAGAGTATGGCAACATGCGTATGTTATGCTGTTATTTCGGTTACATTTGAACAGCATATCTATACATATTGGTTAGATCCAGAAAAACAGTGTGGTTTTCAGCATTTTGCAGAAGGCAGTATAGGATCTTTCGTTTCTTAGTGTTGTGGGGCATTAACAACTATAAATGCCCACACAGAGCTGCTGAGTGGGCATTTAGAGATTTTGGATGGGCCTTGCCCTCTCAGGCCCTACCATGTCTACGCCTCTGCTCACTGAGCCATCAGCCAAGCATACTCTTCCCAGCACCCCATCACTTTAGATGTGCAGCACTACCACAACAGCCTCTGAACAAAGAGAATAGAAGACACCTTTACACCAAGAATGCAAATTGATATCCATCTTCATACAAAGAACGGATTGACTTTTAGCGATTTTAATATTCATTCTTTCAATAAAATAGGAACACTATTTGAATTAATTACCACTTTTATAGTCCTGGAAGTGAGATACTAAATTCCTGTCTAGAGACTCAAGGCAAATAAATGTATACGGGCGAGTGGTATTAAGCAGGACATATTTCAGCATTCAAGGCACCGTAAATAATGCGAATACAATCTATCACCGCGAGGAAGAATAGCGTGTACTTACCTGCATTTACATGTCTCCCACCTACCATGTTATTAGCATATACATATAGGTGGAGAGAAGTTGCATGCAAACACTATTTAAATGAGGATGATGCAGCGCAAGCATTGCGTTTATATGTGGCTGTAGTAATCGCCCCTTTGTCATTGCCTGTGTGCACCTGCCTGACATGCACCGTATCATTACAGCAGCTCTTATTTATTTGCATTCATGATTGTCTCTTTACATGATGAATTGTTATTATTTGAACACACGTGCGCATAACACACTGGAGCAGACACTAATGATGGCAGTGTTTTTTTCTGCTTGTTTCTAGGTATCATGGCCCCTTGGGGACGCTTCAACAGAAACAAATATCTTGTTAGTTGCGGACGCGACGGAAGTCACACCACTAGATATTTTAAAGTTTGCCAACGTTTGCAAAAAATGCCAAACATCAAATAGTGCATCTCCTGATAGAGGAGTCGTCCCACTGATTGTTTTATGTTGTTTCATCCTAGTTATTTTTTTCGATTAGATTTCTGCTGAAACCTTTTTTTTAAAAACATATCCATTTATTTTATGTTAGGCGGGGGTACCCCAACCCCCACCCCCTACTATTTAGTCCATGTTCCCCACCCTCATACTCCTTATATCCCCTTACTTATACCCACACCCTTATATATTCCGATGAGTTTTTTCATTGAAACATAAACATATTCAACAAAAAAAATCCAAAAATATACTGGCGGTGAAACAATGCTATACCCACACGGATAGATGTTGGTTCAATCAAGAAAGCCATCAGTCAAGTCATGTTTGTTCAATAATAAATACATGAATTGTTCAACATGTTTTGACTGGTATATACCAAAACCAAGTTGTTCGCCACTGAGAAAACCTTTTTCTGCTGCCTGTCGTGATGTCATAGTTGACTGATTATAAACGTAAGAGAATGAACATGTCATGCACAATTTGTGTTGCAAGGTCCTGGGTATTTGTAATTTCCCTTGACACGGTGCTCCGCCCCCCCACCTTTTCGCTGATGATCCCTCTGGTGGGCCCTCATTAGAGATTTGAGTTCTATCACTTTAGGGGCCTCAAGTGCCCTGGCTCAGAGTGCCCAAGGCATCCTGATGTCCCTTATCAAGACTTCATACACACTGGTTAATGGCATCCTGTGTTTGAGTTCAGTGGGCTACAGCTTGCTTTACCATAAAGCTTTCTAAATCCAGTTCACTGTCACAGGGCCAGACATTGTTCATTTGGGAAGTTGGGCAACAGATACTGTGTTAACTGGTTGACTCAGAGAGCAAGGGCTGCATTTTCCTAAAGAAATGAGACATGTTTAGGAATGCATGTCTTAATTGCAAACCTGATTCCATGCTGAGAGGAGGCTTAAGGATAAGCAATTGAATGTTGGATGTGGTTCTCTCCGGTGATTGGGTGGCTCCAGGAATTTTCAACTGGGTGGGCCAGGTTTGTGACCAGGGGGGCCCAAATTCCATTGGATGTGGGTCTAGGAGTACCCTAAATAAAGTGCTGTCATTGAACCAGATTCCCCACATCTGTGATCCAGCAAAAAACGTTTTCCCAAGTCTGGAAAAATACATTTGCACCCCTCTATAAAAAACAGTACAGAGCAAAAAGAGCAGCAAGGAAAATAGTGTTGCAACATCAAGATACCTATCGTCCCTTCACATCTGCTCTTCCTGTTCTATTATATCCAATCCTCCTTCACCTTTCACCCCAAGTCACCTTCCTTCAGCTCCTCTAACCACCATTTCCAATTACCTCCACTCCCCGGTTCCCACCAGCCCCCAGCATGCCTTTCTTGGCCTGGCTTGGGAAAATCGAGGGTGATGCCTCCTCCTCCTCCCCTGAGAGGGTTGAGCAGTGACGCCCCAAGTCTTTGGGCCATCTCAGGTGGTACTCGCCCAACAATGCCTTTCTGAACACCGTGGCTACTCCCAGCAGGCGCAGGAGGCGGTGCTTGAGCTACCTCGATCTTGTTGTGAAAGATTGACCCTCCCCTCCTCCAGAATACTGAAGCAAGGAATAGGAGATTTTGTTTCTTACAAAATTACATTTTAAACATAACATTGTATCTGTTGTTGCATTTGCAGCACATTTAAATTAAGTTGAGGGTGCGAGAGAGTGATAGCATGTAGGATACAATGCTAAGGCTGGGAGACCTACAACAGGAGGCAGACGGTGCAGGTTGAGGTGTTTCCAGCCTCTTGGTATTGCTCCTGGGGGGGTGTGGCAGGGAGGAGACTGCCTTGATCACGTAACATGCCCCTGTATATCAGTGTCTTGTATATACTATATAAAAACTGTTTATAATATGCAATTTTCCATGATTACTTTTTGTTTGATGTGTTTACTTTGATTTGTTATTGAAATACACCATTTTGTTCAATAAATGTGGCCTGATATTTTCAAAGAAATATGTGGATGTGTGTTCTTGGTGGGTCCTAATGCCTGTGCTGCCCATCTATTAAACCTTGAGCGAGACTTTTTGGAATAGCCTATAATGCAAACTGACTCACTTCTAGGGCCACCTATTTTTAGCAGGCAAGGCATAGTCAAATTAAATAATTTGTCCAGGATCACACACTTTGGTTAAATGGTAAAGCCAAAATGTGAGCCTAGCCTGAAATTTAGATTCTTAACCACACATCTCCCAAGCTCAAGTTGGTACAAATATGTGTTGAAGTTTGGTTTTGAATGCCTAAAATAATACTCCATTTGATACAGATTACTTTAAACATGCACAAGTCACTTGATAAATCAACCTGACAATGTATTCATCATTGTAGAAACGTGTTGATGAAAAGAGTACAGGAGCATTTTATTTTGAATCTTAAATTGTACATGAAGGTACTACTGCTGTTTCCACTTTTTTTAAAAGGGACCATTCATTAATGTTAATGTTTCCACCAAGTACTAGAAAAGTAAAGAGTAAAACACAGGTGAAAATCGCCTTTGCTCGTCACCTTTCCACCATGTGTCTGGAAAAGTGTAAATCACTTCCACAGTTAGCAATTGTGGGAGTCATCCACAATGAATTCCTTTGGAATCTGCCTGCTTTGACCAGTTGTAAAAGTCAGGCAGATCCGATAAGAATCCATTGGTTTTCCACCAACTTAAAAATACATGCTGGTGGAAAGCCAATCGGATTTGGTAGGGGAACCTTGTTAAATCCCATCTGCTCTCCAACTTCACCTGCCAAATCAGACGAAATCCTGCATCTCATAAAAATAAATGCATTTAGCACCATTTCTTCCACTGCGCTTGACTTGGAAAATGACCCCTTATGATTGTATTTATTTTTTATTTTATTTATAAATTGATGAGAACATACAAAACATCTCATACAGACACAATGAAATGAAATGCATGACAAGGTTGTTGTTTCACACAGCTTGTTCTGTATCCCCTTAGTTTCTAATCACCCAACAATCACACTTAAATAGCTTGTTAAAACCCTATGGGGGTAATTCATAGAATTTCACGCACAAGTGGCACACGTGGCTGGCGCACAGTGTGCACGTGCGAATGTCTGCGCCAGCCGCGTGCGCTAAATTCGATTTCCGCGCACAGCGTATTCATGGATTTTAGCCTCCAAAACCAGCCGTGGCGCAGAGTGGCGCAGCGACCCTGCAGCAGTGCCAGTTACGCCCCCAAGAACGCCCTCGCGCAAAGAAAAGCCATCAAAATCCCCAATCCAGTGCAAAGGGCTGCGCTAACCCTGGACCAGTTTACAGGGCTGCCAAACAGCAAATGCCAAGCGGGGAACGTGTATTACTGGGGTTCGCGTGAAGTTTCACATGCGATAGGCCCTGTGCGAGTGGGGTAGGTGTATAACTGGGGATCGCATGAAGTTTCACACGTGATTGGAGCAGGGTACGTGTATTACGGGGGTTTGCATGAAGTCTCACACGCGATTGGAACCGGGTACGTGTATTTCGGGGGTGCGTGGGAAGTTTCACATGCGAAAAGGCCTGTGCAAGTGGGGTACATGTATAACTGGGGTTCACGTGAAGTTTCACACGCGATTGGAGCAGGATACGTGTATTACGGGGGTTTGCATGAAGTCTCACACGCGATTGGACCCGGGTACGTGTATTTCGGGGGTACGCAGGAAGTTTCACACGCGAAAGGGCCTGTGCGAGTGGGGTACGTGTATAACTGGGGTTCACGGGGAGTCTAACACGCAATTGGATCTGGGTATGTGTATTTCAGAGGTGCGCAGGAAGTTTCACACGTGAAAGGGCCTGTGTGAGTGGGGTACGTGTATAACTGGGGTTCGCGGGAAGTTTCACACGCGATAGGCCCTGTGCGAGCGGGGTACGTATATTACTGGGGTTCGCGGGAAGTCTCACACGCGATTTCAGCAGGGTACGTGTATTTCGGGGGTGCGTGGGAAGTTTCACACACGAAAGGGCCTGTGTGAGTGGGGTATGTGTATTACTGGGGTTCGCAGGAAGTTTCAAACGCAATTTCATCAGGGTACGTGTATTTCGGGGGTATGCGGGGAGTCCTACACGTGAATTGGCAGTGTGAATCCTCCCAGGTGGTCCCTCTACACCCTCCACGGCCCCTGCAGGCAGCCCACACCACAGGGGACTACCCTGCACCCCTGGTCATGTCCCGCAGGCAGCCCATCCACCATGGGCATGCCCCCCAGCCAAGCCACATGTCAGCTTGCACTACTGATCACCAATGCATGTCCCCCTGCACCCCCACCCCCCAGCAGTGCAGAGCACCTGCTAGCAGGACCCACTCATGTCCCCCTGCACCCTCACCCCCAGCAGTGCAGGGCACCTGCCAGCAGGCCCCCACTCATGTCCCCTTGCACCCCAATCCCCCAGCAGTGCAGGGCACCTGCCAGCAGGCCCCCACTCATGTCCCCTTGCACCCCCACACCCCAGCAGTGCAGGGCACCTGCCAGCAGGCCCCCACTCATGTTCCCCTTGCACCCCCACCCCCCAGCAGTGCAGGGCACCTGCCAGCAGGCCCCCACTCATGTCCCACTCATGTCCCACTCATGTCTCCCTGCACCTCCACCCCCAGCAGTGCAGGGCACCTGCCAGCAGGCCCCCACTCATGTCCCACTCATGTCCCCCTGCACCCCCAGCCCCCAGCAGTGCAGGGCACCTGCCAGCAGGCCCCCACTCATGTCCCCCTGCACCCCTACCCCCCAGCAGTGCAGGGCACCTGCCAGCAGGCCCCCACTCATGTCCCCTTGCACCCCCACCCGCCAGCAGTGCAGGGCACCTGCCAGCAGGTCCCCACTCATGTCCCACTCATGTCCCTCTGCACCCCCACCCCAAAGCAGTACAGGGCACCTGCCAGCAGGCCCCCACTCATGTCCCCCTGCAACCCCACCCCCCAGTAGTGCAGGGCACCTGCCAGCAGGCACCCACTCATGTCCCCCTGCAACCACACCCCCCAGCAGTCAGGGGCACATGCCATCAGGCGCCCACTCATGTCCCCCTGCACCCCCACCCCCAGCAGTGCAGTGCACCTGCCAGCAGGCCCCCACACATGTCCCACTCACGTCCCTTTGCACCCCCACCCCCAGCAGTGCAGGGCACCTGCCAGCAGGCCCCCACTCATGTCCCTTTGCACCCCCACCCCCCATTAGTCAGGGGCACCTGCCAGCAGGCCCCCACTCATGTCCCACTCATGCCCCTTTGCACCCCCACCCCCCAGCAGTGCAGGGCACCTGCCAGCAGGCCCCCACTCATGTCCCACTCATGTCCTCCTGCACCCACATGCCCCAGCAGTGCAGGGCACCTGCCAGCAGGCCCCCACTCATGTCCTCCTGTACCCCCACCCCACAGCAGTGCAGGGCACCTGCCAGCAGGCCCCCACTCATGTCCCCTTGCACCCCCACCCGCCAGCAGTGCAGGGCACCTGCCAGCAGGCCCCCACTCATGTCCCACTCATGTCCCTCTGCACCCCCACCCCCAAGCAGTGCAGGGCACCTGCCAGCAGGCCCCCACTCATGTCCCCCTGCAACCCCACCCCCCAGTAGTGCAGGGAACCTGCCAGCAGGCACCCACTCATGTCCCCCTGCAACCCCACCCCCAGCAGTCAGGGGCACATGCCATCAGACCCCCACTCATGTCCCCCTGCACCCCCACCCCCAGCAGTGCAGGGCACCTGCCAGCAGGCCCCCACTCATGTCCCTTTGCACCCCCACCCCCCAGCAGTGCAGGGCACCTGCCAACAGGCCCCCACTCATGTCCCTTTGCACCCCCACCCCCCAGTAGTCAGGGGCACCTGCCAGCAGGTCTCCACTCATGTCCCACTCATGTCCCTTTGCACCCCCACCCCTCCATCAGTCAGGGGCACCTGCCAGCAGGCCCCCACTCATGTCCCACTCATGTCTCCCCCTACACGAAATAAAGATGCACAGTCATGGCCCACTTCTACACCAAAAAATACCACATCACGCCACCCCATTCTTGAGATGCATGATTTCCCAATCCACCCCACACTGACATGCCTATTCCAAAACACAAACCACAACTCAACTATGTACATCAACACATGTCCATCACACACATACACTGGTTTGCATTGCCTGTGTAAACCCACAATTTCACATGCATCAACCCAATGAGCAAATCCCACACATGGAACTAAAATATGAAAATGTATCATGTACATAAATAAATAAATGAAATGAAAGCATACCAAAATATCAAACATGAAATGAAAAGCATGTGAAAAAGATGAAAGAATGAAAATAAGCAATGCAAAAAAAATTGAAAGAAAAACAGTCCAAAACTCTCCCTCCACCAACGCAAATCCAAAAAAAGGTTAAAAAAAAGATGTCCATTGTTTCATGTTCATAATGATAAATAAAAATCCAAATGAATGTAACTATATACAATCCATTGTCCAAAATAAAAATCCATTAATCCATGTGCAAAAATCCCAAAAATAAATCAATCCATTGTCCAATGATGTAAAGGGTCCATGAACCCAACTAAACAAATGAAACCTACCTAAGAAACTACCTAAAAATATAACTATATACAAATGTGTGTGGCATTGTCCATTGCCCACAAATAAAAGGAAAACGAAAAGAAAACCTAACTCTTAAAACTATTTACAATGGCAGCGGGCTAGTCCGACGGCTCACTTTTGGATGTCCCGGGCCAGGGCATCATTGAACTCCTGCTCAATGTCCTGGAGGCGGGCCTCTGTCCTGGCCCCGAGGTCTCGCAGGGAGGCACTCATGGCCTGTTCCAACTCCCTGCGAGTTGCCTCGAGGCACTCTGCCCGCCTCAGGGACCTCCGCATGGAGTTCTCCGCCCTGACCATCGTGAGCCGTGCCGCTTCTGCCCGCTGCCGCTCTGCATCTATAGCATGGCCTAACCGCTGCCACACGGAAGACACTTCCAGTCCTGGGTCCTCCTGCCCTCTGGCCGATGCCTGCCCCTCCGATGACGAAGGCCCCGAGCCATCATGGCTCCCACCTTGTTGCTGCTGCTGCTGTGCCTCTGCCTGTGCCCTGGCTCTTGCTGCCTGCACGTCCTCCTCCGGCTGGGGTGCAGTTGTTGATGTGGCCACCCCTGCTGGACGTTCGACTCCCAACTGTGGCAGGGATGTGTCCTCCACCAGCCTGGCCGCAGGGTCAGAGGCAGCTCCACAGGGTACCCAGGTGATACATGGGTGGGAAGATGGCATGGAGTACGACTGGCGCATAGGGGGTTTAGTTGAGGAGGGGGTCGGAACAAGGTCCAGCAAACGGAGGAATCCGGCCCTGGTGAGCTGTCCCAGTAGGTCAACGTGGTCAACGAGCCATTCGAGATGATGTGCAGTCTCCTCATGAAAAGACGGCAGGTCACCTCGCATGGCCCGTTGACGCAACGCCACCCCACCCAGGACAGGCACAACCCGGTCCTGGATAGCCACGTCCGCAGGGAGAGGAAGGCCAGTTGTTGTAAGCGGATCCCCTCCCTGAAAACGGGTCTGGACGTAGTCATCCCTGCTGGTGCGGGATGATGCAGTCAAAGGATCGGGGACAGGATTACACACAGGCACCTATGCGGTGGCCTGTGCTGCCTCCTGTCCCTGCCCCTGCACTGCACCACTAGCACCAGTGGAATCCCCACCTCCAGACCCCGTGTCTGTACCTTGCACGGCCTCCTCCTCCACCAAACCCCCCACCAACCTGGATGACTCCATGCCATCTTCCTCCGTCGGACCCTGTGGGGTCTCAGCTGCCCCTTCTGCTGCCGAGGAGTCCAACTCCGACCTCCGCCTCTTGGACCTTCCCTCAGCAGCTGCGGCCTGGGACGCGGCACCGGACTCCTCACTCCCCGACAAGATGACAACCTGGGAGGGGAGCCGGGCCTTGCAGCTCCGGCTGCCGGGATGATCCCTGCCGCTGTGCTCCACAGCACCCTCTCCGCCCTCTTCTTCAGTTGACGCTGCAGACAGGGAAATATAAAACACAGGCATCAGGGCACTGTACAATGGACTGATACACACATGACAGTTGCACATGAGTGGCATTGTTTAACTACAGACACGGCATCCCACTCCACGACACACATCTCATTTTAACTCACACACATGAACATTTCAACAGCAATATTGCACCAGGCAGCACCATCCATACACATACAACAGCATGAACAGCCAAAGGTGAGCCTGACATCACATGAAACACAAGGAGTGCACTAGACATGCACACACGCCACCACACTTACATGCATGTCTACATCTCCTCCAACTGTTGCAGTGATGAGATTGCCATACATGTCACATCTGCCATTCATCCTTCTACATATCAGTGTCACGTGCATCCATGTTGCATCACAGTTGCACACTTGTCAGATACACATACATGCACATGTACACAGTGCAGATACATGCATTATGAACCACCATCCATTCCACAACCATGCCAAAGTACATACACAGAAATTCAAACGTGTGCTCCCACACCTGCATTTGCCCAGCATGCTTACCAACACATACACCATCAATGTGTCTCACAACTGAGAGGACTCACATGTGGCAGCCTCACACCCATGTTCATGCACATCGCTACATGGCCCTACATAAACACATGTGCAACCTGCACACTACTGGCACACCACGACACGCACAGCATACTATCAACATGCATGTACACTTACCGCTCGACTCCAGACGGGCTGCCTCTCAAGGATCTGGATGTAGAGCGCTGGGCATATGCATTCCAGGACCCTCATTTGATGGTTCGACAGCTGGCCCCGGTGCCCCTTGGCATCCGCTGCCTTAGCGAGGCGCCAGGCCTTGTTGAGGGTCCTGGACCTGAAGTCCTCCCAGCGCTTCTTGACATGATGTAAGTCATGGACTGCCACCCAGTCCGCGTTGATGGCAGTCACGATGTCCATCCAGATCCTGGTCCGTCCTTCATTGTCAGCGCACAAACTTCCAAAGAGGGCATCATGCTGCCCCAGGACTTGCTCCACCAGGACACCAACTTCGGTGGCACTGAAGCTGGTGGCCCTCTGCCTTTCTGGCTAGGGGTTGCCAGTGGTGCCAGATGGTGTTGTGCTGGACATGGCAACCCCAGAGGCAGGAGTGTGTGGGCAACTGGGTCCTGGGGCTGGGCTGTGGAGCGATGGAATCCCAGTCGGGAGTCTTCGGTTCCAGCGGGGGTGGTCTCAGCAACTACACCCCTGGCTGACGTGCAGGCAGCAAATGGCAGGGCACGTGGGCAGCAGACAGTCAGGCAGCAGCAGATGGCAGGTGGGTGCGTGCTCGGGGCTCTGGGGGGCAGTAATTCAGCCTTCTGGGCAGGAGCGTGGTCTTCCATGTGTTTTCGCGTGGCCAGCTTGATACGGAGTGATTTGACACGTGAAAAAATTGCACGTCAGCGTGTACTTCGAGAAAAGGGCTTTAGCACGTAAGCGCGTCAGCACACGCACGCGATTTCATTGGACCAAAGGCCCTTAGCGCGTAAGCGCGTAAGTTACATTACGCGCGCGGGCCTTTCCCTCATAGCACGTGATGACAGAGCACATATGGAAAAACTGCACGTACAAGTGTCATCGCCTTAGCGCGTAAGTGCATAAGTTACATTACTCGCGCAGGCTTTTCCCTCATAGCACGTGATGACAGAGCACACGTGGAAAAACTGCACGTACGAGTGTCATCGCATGTAATTGGAGGAAAGGGCCCGCGTACACGCGTTTCTGACGTGTACGTGTGAGCCGGTTTAAAAGCTACATGTAGGACGCCATTTCCTTGTACGTGCTTTTCGTGGAGAGCGAGTGGGTGAAATCTGTACTTCTTGTCGGTTCACACGTGATTACTTCACAGCGTTTCTAGTTCGTACTCCCTGTTACCTCTGACAGCTCTTTTCTGATTTTTTGTTGGGCCTGTTTCCTCAAACAGAGTTCACTTCTCCTTTTGTCCTGTCTCCTCATACAGCGTACAATTCTTCTTTTGGCGGGGGTGTTGCCAACGCGCACACGTATATATTTTTCACGTTCTTTTCCCAGGCAGACAGTGAGTTCCGCATGTACGTAGCAACTGTGCTTGCCCCGTGTGTCGCGTTCCCCTTCAGAGGTCATTGTAGGCTGCGTGTATTACGCATACGCTTATTTTTGTGTTAACCCGCATAGTGCGGGTTAATTTTTTCACGCACATGGTCTATGAGGGGTTGCATGCACATTTATTTTTGATTTTGGGCTGCCTGTGCGTTGCGTGACCCGTCATCTTCCCCCAGGGGTCACAGACAGCCTTGTTAGAGCACTAGGGTACGAATTCCAGCTAGTATCCTACCCCTTTGACCCCCAATTGCCCAGGTCAATAGTTTACTGCAACTCCCACACGCACAACAACATCAGTGCCATGGTTGGGAGGCGACCAAGCGGTAAGGGAGGCAAAGGTGGGCGACCTTCAAAAGGTGGGCGTGGTGGGCGCGGTAGGGGACGTGGCCGGGATTTGCAGGGTGCCCCTATACCCCCATGTGTGGAGGAACAATCAGGGACTCCCATGCCCCCCCCATGGTTGAGGGAAACGTGGCTGACACCATCTCAGCTCAGCCCCTGTTGGACCAGCCCATTGTGGCACCTGACCTGGCACAGGATGACTCCCAGGCTGACTTCCAGGTCAGCAAGTCTAGGCCACGTGTGGCGGTGCAAGTTGTTGTCACCAAGCCACGTGGATCTGGGGCAGCTATGTCATCTGCTGCCCCAAGTATGCAGGGTAGGGAGGCTGCAGGGGCAGCTGCAGCTCCATCCGCCCCAGCTCTGACTCTCCTAGACCGGACAGTGTCAGTCCAGGTCCATCAAACTGACGTTCCCCCTGCCAACATTACCCTGCAACCAATGCCTGCATCAAGACCTATGGTCATTGTGCATACCCATACACCTACTACCCAGTCCGCCGGTGATTCTGCCCCTACTGACCAGAGCGGCGTAAGCCACTCTGGCTCCGCTCCACCTTTAAAGAAGAGGAAGAAGGGTGCTCTGGCACGACAGGCTGAAACCCCAGACACGGCTACACACTCCGGCACGACAAGGAAGCCTTGCTTTAATGACGCGGAACTTGATGCACTTGTGTCCTATGTGTCGGCACATAGCCGCGAAATGTTAGTGACTGCAGGGTGCAAGACCACACCTGGTCAACGTAGGGCACACTGGCAGACCATCGCGGACCGCATAAGTGCCCTTGGATTTGTGAGGCGCACAGCTGATGATTGCTACAAGCGGTGGAATTACCTGAAACACAGAGCAAAGAACAAGCTGGCCTCAAATCATGCCTCTTGTGGAGACCCACCGCCATCGTGACTGGCGGTGGGTCTCCACAAGAGGACAACAAACTCACTGAACATGAGTCTGTTGCTGGGGCCTTCGTCACAGAGGAACAGATCCAAGGAGTGGGAGAACTACCTGATTATGATGCATTGTCTGGTGCGTGCCCATGCATGTGTGTGTAATGCATGTGTATGTTGTTTGGGTTCTGATTGAGTGCCAGGTGAAGGTGTGTGTGCCTGGGTGGTATGGTTCACCCATGTGCTTCATCCAAAACATTCAGCGGTCTTGGATTTGGGTGTTACAGTATCCCTTCTGCCCACAGTAGTAATTTAGCGCAACATTACGGAAGTTGCCCTTGAAGTGGCATCTTGCAACAACATTGTATGTATTTTTCAGTGTTCGTTCTGGCTGATTATTTCAATTCTCCCACTTTTGCTACGCATTCCTCAGCCCTATTGCCACATTGTCATTGATGAACCCCACATTGGCCCACATGTGTTACCTTGTTAGGTGAATGATTTGACCATTCAGGCTGATTGAGTATTGGCCTGATCACATACATTTTTTGGGCCTGTTTGTATGTGGAACATGATAGTTGTTTCCTGTCATGTTGAAGTGCACAACCATTGATATGTACATCGGCCAGCAATCACTGTATTTTTGTACACTGGATGTGTTGCAGTGTGTGTCACATGCATATTTTGTCACACTATGTAGCATTTTTCATCTCATCATGTCCATCTCTCATGGATGGCTGACAGTACTCATTCACTGATATATGGATGTACTTGTGGAATGTACCATGGCTATGGTACATGCCATCTGTGTGATGGCATGTGTCATGTATGTGTATTGAACATGCCACTCACAGGCCAATGTGTGATGGCAGTGCTACCCAGCATGCAGCAAATGTGTTGCTCTTTCATCTTGGTGTCATCAGTGTCTGCCTTTTGGCTCCCCTTCCAACTCAGTGACAGTGCATGCATGGGAGGGTTATAACAGCTGGGGGAGCGCATAACAGCTGCCCGCCAGAATGGTCAAGGGAGCGAAAGCGTGACTTGAGCACTCCGCTGTTTGGAGACGTGTGCGCCAGCGTGCGCCACGCCGAATTTTGGCGCACATCCTGGGATTTCCACGCGCACGGACTTCCATGAATCGCTGTGCGTGGGTTTCGCTGAGATTTTCGCACTGGCACTGCAATTCGCACGCTTTCGCACCCTTGCGCTGAAAATTTCAGCGCACATTAATTCCATGAATCGGCCTGTATATAATTTAAAGAAAAAACTGCCACAGCAATGGCCACTGCCTTTTACCTTTTGTCATCTCTAATCACTTCCTGTTGTACATAATCTGCCTCTGAGACAGTTAATAAGATAACACCTCAGTGGGAGGGCCTGTGCACCCTTTGCTGTTTTGTGTTTGAGTGGAGAAAGGCAAAGCAGGGGGGCATGGACATTTGTTCCTTGTCCAAATGTTAAATCTATGAGTGTATTATGTTTGAATGCAAACTCTTAAATTACTAAAACAGTATGAGGTTATCAAGTCAGTTTGAATCATAAAACATTTCAGCAGAGTAGAGTAGGCTTCCACACAGACCAAAATACATTCTATTTAGATCAGACCCCCATTGAAAAGAAATCATGAGAAGATGTGAAACTGGTCCATACTTGCCATGCTAGCCTTATCATTTTCAGGCAGGGCCTTTTTGGACCAACTCAGTGAGGTGCAGCTTGATTTCCTAGGCGTAGCAAGCTAGGCACCGCATCTGGGCATATACACATTCACTTAGGGAGACAAACTGAAGACAACATGCATTGGTGGGTGATTGGTGGGTGAAGCTAACAGGTTTGGGGTTTGATTACGCATGGATAAGCATATTCCAGGCATTGCCATAAGGGTATGTGGCATGATGGAGTACAGAGATGGACAAGGTGGTATCATTTTGGCTATAGACTTGTATTCAAATAAAGAAAAGAACCTGTCTCCCTATTTCAAGAGGGGTTTTCCCTACCTCAAACACAAAATAACTTGACTGCTCGTCAGGATGTAAGTCAAAAGAAACCGATATACTGTCCTCTGTCCGAACCACCTACTCTATCCCAGACACTAACAAATAAACCAAGAAGAATCAGGTTCAATGAACTTAGGTTGACTTAATCGCAGTCTCTTATAACAAGGTCTGATTTACCAAATATATCTAGACCTGGAAAATAATTCCCTTTTCCCGGTCTATCTGGAAGAGTCTTGGAGACTGTTCCTTGATAGTTCTGTGAACAAGTCTTTAGAAGTCTGTTTACTTACTCCCAATAATTGGTGAACAACAGAGTTAAGACTTTATCAACTCTTTTTCTTATTGCTGGTACTTTGTCAGGACTTTTTATATCTTGACTATTGGGGAGTTTACTCACTGCGAGCTCTTGATCCTATTGGTACCTTTCACATGTGTTGAGTTGCCCACTGTGGTGAGGGAATGGGAGTTCACTCCCGAGACATTCTTGAGATGTATGCTGTCTTATGTCACCATTGTGACAAAGGAGATCACTCCAGAGGAAAATGTGTCTCTTGGTTCTTTCGGCATCACTACTGTGATGGAGATCACTCCTGGGGAATACTTGACTCTTCGGGCTCCCTGGACCCCCACCCAGCTTTCTCGCAACTCCTGTTACATGTATCTTCACTGGGGAGCACAACCGGTTCTTCGCAGTGTCTCAAGTCACTGTCGGTTCAGCACGTGTTCAGTGCGTTTTCCTGCTTTGCTCCTCTTTGGTCTGTGCGGCACTGCTAAGCTGTTACTGTGGCATTGTCTATGTGTTTTATGGACCACACAGTCCACGTCCAAGAGGCCACATCACTGCTGGATTTGTCCTGCTTCAGCAGCAAGTCGAGTTTGCTCTGGCTCATGTAATTCCTTTCAGCTTCTTCTTCGGAGACCAACTGTCTCCCAGCGCTTCGTGCAACATGGGTTTGAATTCCCCAGACCCTTTCCTACGGACACCAGGGTCCCTTACTGCTCTTCCTGCTCCCTAACACACTTAATCCTTCCTTGGTCTTTACTTTATATTGCTGGGCCTGCCCCAGTGTAGCGTCAATGCTTGTAGTAAATGGCTTTGGTTACTTCAAGCCTAACAGTGGCCACCTCAACACGGTTCTTGTGTAATTTCTTCTACTGTTGTTCGAATGTTTCTTTGGCTCTTCCTCATCTCAGTCTTGTCTGGCCTTACATATGCAATAGTAGAGACTTCACAATAACCCACATTAGTAGCTTCAGGTTTCGAGGAAGAAGGAGGTAATAGGGCCATGGCTCCAGGGAACAAGGGTGGAGGGTGGTCTTCTACGGGACGGGAGTCCTCATCCCCATGAGTGGAGTCTCTCCATATGAGGTCCTACCACTTTTTACCGCCCCTAGGGGGACCAGTGGGTAGGGGCCTCACCTCCCTACCCTCATAGGGGAGGACTACCCTGTGGGGAGATATGATGAGAACCTGTGAATCATCACAAGTACCGCCTGGCCATAGGATGGGAAAAGCTGGAAAACGGTGAGTACCGGGGCATATAATGACATTGCTTGGCAAATGTCGGTCTAATACCTATATGCAAGCCAAAACTGTTGCCTTTGTGATTGCTTGCTTTAGACATGACTTCAGTGCAAGGAACAGAGGCATTGACAAAGATATTGCTTATAAAATCAACTGGCTGAAGACAAACATTAATCGATTTTTATTACACCTGGAGCTGTATGTGTTCCACTGCATGAGTTCTGGCTTGTACTTAATAGGCAAATATCTCTGAATCAATTATAACCACTGGCAGTGCTCTGGCCAGCCATCCATACCATTGTTTTCAAATCAGTATTGGCCATGCCACTAATCCCAAACTCCTAGACCACAAGGCCTAAACATCCATGTGACTTGTGCTCCAGTGCAGAGGGGACATGGCCTAGCTATTGAGCTTGAACTGCACCTTTTGGTGGCAGCACCATGAGTCATTTGCTAATAGCTTGTCCCCATCTGTAATGGCACAGAAATACTACAGAATAATGGCATGGATTGTTGCACAGAGCAACGGTAGAGTAATTTTGAATTCAAAGCCTTGCATCTATCACTATTTGATTTTACTACACTCTTCCCGCCTGAATTACATGTTTATTACTACCAACTTTATCTTTTCACTTATACTCAAGTAGTTAATGCAGCAGAATATATACGTTGAATGTAATTTGTAAGGTAGATGATGCACCTTCTGCAGAAATATGTGTTCAGGCAACATCACCTGTCATTGATTGTTTGATATGGTTAACCATTTTATTAAGCATGTTGTGAAAAAATGCTATATACCCACAAAAGAGAAACTTACTTTAAATTACAGAAACTGAAACTGTGATTTTAGTTTTGAGAAAATAGTAGTAGGCAGCATGCTTGAATAAGTGTGCTACCACACTTAAAGATGTGAATTGCCCTCCATCTCCCTGGTCATTTGTGCTTTCATGTTGTGGTGCATACATCATTGTCTAGGGCAATCAAAATCCTGGTTGGGCCTCCTGCAGTTCAGCCCCTCAGACTGATGTCTCTGAGGTTGCTCTCAGGCTGGGACTGGCCTAAAGGACGATAGGCCCATGGGCGAACCAAAAATGCAAAATGCTTGCGTGGGCCAGTTTTTTGGGTCAAAGTGGGCCCGATTTTTGGCCAGTGTGGGTCAGTTTGATGACTTACTTCACTATGTGGTTAGTAGTTTTGACCAGTGTTGCTGAATAAATATTCTTTTACATGCACAATTTGCATCACATTTTATCAAAAAACTCCCCCTTGGGTACTACTCAAAACAGTGTCACAAAAGGAATGAATTCTCATTTTCCACTGTGGGCCCCCTTTTCATTGGTGCCCGAGATAATGTTATGCCCGAGTTCGCCCCTGGTTGCTGCTCCATGTGTAGAGTGAAATCCACCCCCAGGCCCATACTCCCTCGGATTCCAGTGCTGGTTACCACCACTGGCATTGCCCCCTTTCTAGGGAGGGCCAGGGAGTGGCCTTGGGGGGGCCTGGCACCCCTGTCCCCCCTGCTAGAGCCGGGCCTGCTGACAAATAATTGACTGAATGCTGCGAGCTGAGTTACCCACTGATTCCTCAATTTCCTATTTGACCTAAGTCGTGACAGAGGTGTGTCTTCAACAAGACCACACAGATTTCCAGTTCCCCAGCTCCAGCAGTTCCTCTCATCAACACAGCAGCATCTCTAGTTTCAGTAGATCTGCTGCTTGCAATCAGAACACATGCAGTGCTGTCATTGAACTCTCCCCTTGAGATGACCTGAGCAGAGATTGTCAGAAGTCTGAATTTGGTGAAGAGCTCCAATCACAAAGAATTGGACTCAGATTGCCTTTGGAAATCAACTGAGTGATCCATAATCAAAGTCCTAACATTAATACTGGGCCCTATCTTTAATAGTGGCTCCTAAACACATTTGGATCGTTAGCCCACTTAAAAAATCTATATTACATTGGTTTTGCCGTTGACCTTTTAATTTTCAATTGTCCCTAACAACTAGGAAATAAACCTAACAAACGTTTTGAACACCTGGTACTTATCTGTGACCTGCATAAGAACCTGGTTTGCACATTCCTTTAGTAAAACATTTCCCGCCTGTGGTTCCCGCTATCCTCCTAAGTGATGGATTTAATTGTTCAACCACAGCTGCCAATAGGTGAACCAAGTAAAATGTAAGGTTTGCCATTTTCTAGGTTTCTCAGAGTAACCCATAATCTGAAGACTGTGCTGGGAGATCTTTTTAAAAATGTACATTTTAAAAAGTGTATGCAGTGCTTCTCCCACCAATGTGTGCAGTGCTGTGTCACATTGACACAAATTTTTCTGAAATAAATAACCCTTTCACTTATCTTGCACGAGAGTGCTGTAGATATATATACACCAGAGTGCTTGATAAGTAGATAAAAACTGTTTAAAAATGCATTTTAAAAGGTTTTATAGGTATGTAAATGTCAGGGTCACAAAGAAGTAAGTAAAAATTCAAAACACTGTATCAACATTGTCTAGTACAGGAATGGAGCACAATACCTTTGCAGAGCATTGAAACCTGACTGACAAGCAATGATCCATTCTGCCTTCTTGGACCTATTCCCCTAAGCATCCCTGTCAGAGGAGACACAACTGATCTAAGGCAGTAATCTCATGTGCCTAGAAAAATCTTGATATGTTAATTGCAACAGGGACTATTGGTCAAAGTACTTCACCTCAATCAAGGAAAACTGGCCTTTTACATCCATCAAAATAAGCTGCATGTCTTTTATTCAGCCCAGCACAATCTTTTGTTTCATGTGAGACTTTCAGTCTGGGAGGGAAAGCCCTGGAACGTGGTTTGCGATCATGTTGCCAGCAGGTGGAATTATTTCTATGTGTATGACAGATTGGTCACAAGCAGTGGTGTATGCCTCATTATGGGCAGTGGGTTTCCACTCTAATAGCCCAGAGCCTACCACACTGAGCTTACAGTATTGCCTTAATTTAAGGGACTATAGTGCACTTTGGTAACTGCAAGAATGGAATTAACAGTTTGAAGTGCACACATGCTCTTCACACATGTGTAGGACCTCACAACATATGTACCACTTGAAAACATAGGTGGAATGCACTGTGCCATCTGGGGTACACCGACTAGGAATTGGATGCAACCGTTGTGCACTCATTGGAGCATTCCCACAATTGTGGTGAAGGAAGTCTTGCAAGGAGCAAGATTATGTTTATTTAGGAGTGAAAAAGGAGTGAGCAGCATTGTAGTATGAGTTGAATACACTTATCCTGCCATGCTCAGGACTCCAATGCCAAGATGTTATCAATGAACAGATAGTAAGGTTTGTTACCGTTGTCCTAGGAGTGCAATAGAGATGTACGCACAAATCACTGTGCATGCAAATTTGAGAGAGAGAGGGAGAGAGAAATAGAGGGAGAGTGAGTGAGTTTGTGTGTGTGTGTGTGCATGTTTGTGTTTGTGTGCTTGTTGCTATCCTTGTTAACACTTAGGCATGATAACACACACACTGTTGGCATTTGATTTCACTGTGGGGGCCTGAACTCAAGTCCCCACATGATAATGACTTCCAAATTCTTTATAATGATGTGATGGCTCAGGTAGGGCAGATGCAATGTCATACACCACCTCCCAGACCTCCCAAGAAAGAGCAGACATATTAAATAAGAAAACTCTTTTAGTAAAGATAGATGAAAAGTTGTCATGTTATTTGTAGATTATAGACACAAGAAGAATAGAGTTAGTGTTGCCACACTTCAGGGAACAATTATTGCTGCACTTCCGAGAGCCTTCGGTTGCTGAATAAACAGATGATATAGAAAACAATAAAAGGCGCTTTGTATAGCTGTACAGAGTATATATTAGAACATTAGCTTTGTTGTGTTTTGTTTGTAACATTGAGCAAGGGTATCGCCATTTTGAGAAACTCCACATTGAACAATCATCATAGTACATGTATCAGCAGCTATAACAAAGGAAGATAGAGTAATATTACATGGGACAGATGAGGAGGGCATTGAGTGGTCATCCATTTTGTGCATTGAACCAACACTGTGCTTTACTAATTTGACTGACAAACAGCTTTTTCAAGATGATAATGATGATGGGGAGATGACATATGCATACCGATCCATTGTATCCGATCCATAAGATGGCCCCCGCGATGAGGGTTACTTTATGTTTACTATGGTTGCCTAGCAACTAGTACACGTAAAGCTACTTAGCCTATGGTGGGAGACCGGAGGCGGAAGCCAGCCACACACATCGAAGGCCACTAGACAAAGGCCTCACCTGTCTATGCCTCATTCTTCAGGCACCCTCGCCAGGGCAGGAGCCCTAATGACCATACTACTGCTCCAGGAACAGCTTTACTTCTGAAGCAGCACCCGAGCTGCAGGGGCAGCGTGACATGTGCTCCTCCTCATCCTGCGACGACTCGACTTGCGCGAAGCTACAGACGCCTTCATACCTCTCAAAGCGTTGCAGAGTGCCCCTATCAACTGGCTGCTGATTGTCTGCAACACTGCATCTCGATGTGGATTTCATACTTCGTGGTGGCTCTCACATTGTAACCGATCCATAAGGTGGCCGCGCAATGAGCGTTACTTTATGTTTACTATGGTTGCTTAGCAACTAGTGCCCGAAAGACTACTTAGCCTACGGTGGGAGTACGGAGGCGGAAGCCGGCCCCACACGTCAAAGGCCACTAGACAAAGACCTTGCCTGTCTGTGCCTGTCCAGACTGAACGGACGTAGGGCGCATTATGCTACGCACCAGGTAATCCATGCCTTAACAGCATATCCACCCCAATTCCCAAAAATGTGCCCGTCCAGCCACTCATGGACTTCATTTATTGCACCCCCTGCTGCAAACTCACACCGAACTAGGTCTGTAAAATGTCAGCCAGTACCAAGACTTTATTCATGTATTGTAAGCGTTCAAACCAACAATATCGTAACTTGTCAATGATTGGTACTGCATACAATGCACCTCAGCATGTACCTTTTGCATTCACCAAAATAGCTTTACTGTTACCAGCATCAAACCTGCTGTAAAAAATGTGCCAGCTTTGATCTGCCCTCTTAGATTAAGTATTCTGGTGTACTTATGCACATAGTACGCTACCTAACTAAGATGGCCGTTACTGCCACCACCTTGTTTGCTGCGCCTCCCCACGCACCATCGCTGCCCACTCAACCCCCTTACCCTCATCTTGTGCACACCAAGTACTAGTGCAGGCCTAACACACTGGAGTTTGCTGGAGACAGGTCATAGTATAGGCCCACAGTCACCTAATATAACTTACATTTTACCTACTGCTGCCAAACTGTATAGACCTACAGTCACCTAGTATATCTTGCATTTTACCACAGTCACCTAGTATAAATTGCATTTTACTTACTGTTGGCAGACTGTATAGACCCACAGTCACCTAGTATAACTTGCATTTTACCTACTGTTGCCTAACTGTACAGACCTACAGTCACCTAGCAGCCTGTCTATCCTGAATTATACTGTATAACTTTCATTTTACCTACTGTTGCCTAACTGTACAGACCTACAGTCACCTAGCAGCCTGTCTATCCTGAATTATACTGTATAACTTTCATTTTACCTACTGTTGCATAACTGTATAGACGCTTAGTCATCTTGCAGCCAACTGTCTAGATCCATAGCACACTTGCCAACCAACTTAGACATGTTACAACCTTGGTTAACCACAATTAGTCTACTAGCTATCTTGGTTATTCATGTCCCAAAGACCATGGGAGACCTTGCATTTAGCTATTTGGCACCAGGACCAGTCATTTATATGCAATGGCTTACCCACTCCCCTAAATCAAAGCATAGCCGCTCCCTGTCTATGGCCACTATACTGCCATGAAAGCATCAACCCCACTACCTTCCAACCTGATTTTGACCAACACGTTACCAAACCTAGGATATTGACTGCACATAGACAATTAAAAGACCAAGTACCAATGCCTGAACAATGGAGAAACTTATATGCCCGCAAACCGACACCAGACTTACCTTGCCCTACTGCAATCAGGAATTTACAACTTGGTCATAGACTCCCTAAAGGATGTCACCAGGTGCCCTCTAGCCCTCTCTGAACTACGCTGTATCCAGAGACTGTCAGGAAAAAGGTTAGCACCAGGCACAATTCAAATCTTAAAATGAGCTGTCCTGACAAAAACAACAAAACGACTAAACTGCCATCTGAGAACATCACCCCGACCATCAAAGGAGGCCTCATCAACGCTAGGTCAGTAACAGGCGATGCACCTGATATTAATGTCCTCATAAAGACTAATGACCTTAGCTTTCTAGCTATCATATGGGCGTGGTTCCAACCTTCATCTGGTCCTCTGCTCTTACTAGCTATCCCACACCAATATACTATTATCAGGCAAGATAGAACCTGAGCTAAAGGTGGCGGTGTCGCCTTCATCGTAAAACAGTCCTTAGGCCTCAAGCAGGTCCCTAGCCAAATGTTCCCATCAGCAGAACTCCTCTCAATTAAACTACCTTTATCACCAACACAAACTATAACGGCTCACCTGATCTACAGACCGCCTGGCCCGCTATCCTCCTTTGAGGAAGACATATTGCTACTTCTCACAAACAACTCCAAACCTGGCTCACAAATCCTCCTCCTGGGAGACTTTAACTTAGGGCTATATGACACAAAAGATTCCAATGCACTAGTTATTAGCAATAGTATCGCTGAATTGGGCCGCTCTCAACGGCTCTCACAACCTACTCACATCAAAGGCAGACAGTTACATTGGATCGTAGATTCTAACTGAAATACTAACATTATAACTAACCATCCCTGCACCTGGACAGATCATCATGCCATCCTCTTCACCCTACAAAAGAATACTATCCTGAACCCTGACAATTCACTGGCTCCTCCCAGACTAGCCAAAAATTAATATAACAGCCCACAAGTTACTCCCACTTCTGCAACCACTCATGAACTTATGCAACTATACTGGACGCTCTCAATAAAATAGCAACACACAGATCGTGCAAAGCCAAACCCTGTGCCCATAAACACTTGGTTTACCCCTCACCTAAGAACCTTCTACAAATATAAAAGAGCTGCGGAAACCACATGGAAAAACCTCCCCTCAATCTCCAACAAAGAAAACCTCACAACAGCCTCAGCCACCTACAAATCTGCTATCTTCCTAGCTAAATGTGACTCCTACAATGACCGGATCCAGAAGGCTAAATTGAACACCAAGGAATTATTTAACATACTTAGAGAGCTAGAATCACCTATGGCTCCACCTACTGCACGCTCTAAGGATGCTACTTGGTGTCATAACATTCTAAAAGAGCTCTCAGACAAGATCGAGCTCTTAAAAAAGAAAATTGAGACCAAAAAACCTAGCCTAACAAACAACCTTCCCCAACTGACAACCCAAACGCCTCTACCTGATCAAACAGACCTGTTCAAATGTTCCTCCCTTAGCATAAAGGAAGTCGAGCAAATAATATTAAGCCTAAAACCGTCCAGATACATGGGTGACATCTGCCCAGCATCTATCATTGTCATGATTCCTGCCCCTCATGTCCCCAGCCCTCCAAGATGTCAGGCTGGAGCCAGGCCACAATCACCTACATGGCCCTCAAGGGCCTCTCCATCCCTTCAAAGACCCACTTGGAATCAGACTTGGCGCTTGTGGCACCAGACTCACTCACTCCCATAGGATAACATTGGGGATTGGACTTGTAGTGAATTGATGGGGACAAGATGGATGCCCCCACATATTTCGGTTTCCAGAACTGCATGTGCAGTCTAGTCTTTTGGGTGTGGTTCAGCCCAGAGACACCTGGGATACCCAGAGACTATTTAAACCACGCCCAGGATGAGAAACATGCTTTATGTTTCCTGCACCTGCAGCGTGACACTCACTGTGTTCGGATCGGTCTCCAGTAGGCCTGCATCGTTCTTCTGCGCTCAGTTCCTGCAAGAACAAGAACACTGTTAGGAACATCCTTACCTTGAAGCGCTTCTGCCCATCATTCATCGCTCCTTGTGTTCTGCGGGCATCTTTGGCGGTGTCATTACCATCCCGGCACGCCGCTTCCTAAGGAAAAGGGAAAAGAACAGAAAAAAGGCATTAGTAAGCATTCAGCAAATCTTCGCTTATTTTTATTTATTTATTTATTTATTTATTTAAATTTGTATAGCGCGCAAGCAGCCCAGGGGCATTGAGGCGCTGTTACTTGCATGAGATTAGTTACAGGCATGGTATCAGTAAGAGGCATAATAGAGATAGGAACAAGCAAGGTTATCATTACAGCTTATGCGGTTGGTCAATACAACTTAGGCAGTGGGTCATATGGTTGGTATTATGCAGCTGAGAGGGACCTTATGAGAAGAGGGTGGTTTTCAGTGCTTTGCGGAAGGCTAAAGACTGTACGAGCTTCAAACGCTTACCTGAATCCCAGCCGCTCTGGGGAACTCTGTCTCCGGAACTTCTCATCCATCTGCAAGACACTCCAGGTTAGCGTGGAAACATCTAGAAGCGCCACATACCGCGCTTACTCACCGCATTTCTTCTTCATAACCGGCATCCACGCTGAAAATGTTGCGGCACCTAAAAGACACAGAAAAAGAACTCAGTTCAATACAAATATGAAATGGTCGCATTGCGCATCGCGCTCTCACTCACCTTCAGCGCTACTCATCTCAGCAGCACGTTGCCATCCTCGGACGCCGGCCATCATCTAAGGAAGGAAAGGAACAAAGTTAGAGAACTGTTCAAAAGACTCATTATACTTACCTGTCGGACTCTTGCCGGTGAAGTAACTAGGCAGCAACGAGCCCACATCAATCAACGCACCCCTGCGCTGAAAGCAGGACAGAGAGCACACGTTCCAAGAAATCAAGGTGAGCTGTGGATCAAAGGGAAGGGTTGGACCCCGGGGAATAAGGGGTTCAAGCACACAGAGACAATAGGGAGTTAGACTCTACCAATCCTTTGTTTCAGGCCCAATCTCCAGTCGAGTAGACTCCAGGGAAGTGTTCAAGGTCGTAAGAGGTCAGAACAGGCTGAGTGACATCCCCGTATATACCAGGGGAGCGTTACAAACATAAAAGAAACAGAGAAGGAGCTTACTACGTTCATTACCTCCTTAATAAATGCCTCATTTTCCACAAATATAGCACCAACCAACCTTAAGGATGCCTGGGTCATGCCCCTCCTTAAGAGACCATCCCTCGACCCAAGTACCCTGACTATCTACAGACTGATCACCACAGTGCCTTTCCTCCTTAAGATCATTGACAGAGCAGCATACCTGCCAATCCAGCATCACCTGGAAAGCAAAATCCTACTAGGGCTGCGTCAATCTGGTTTCTGGCCTAGACATGGCACTGAAACAGCCCGGATAGATCTAGTAACCCAAATTGAAACCATAAAAGATAAAGGCAACCTTGCCCTCCTCCTTCTACTAGATCCATCAGCTGCCTTTGACCTTGTGGACCACAAAACCCACTGTAGCCATCTCTCCTTGGCAGCCCACTGTTCTAATGATGCAACTACCTGAATCCAATCATTCCTCAATAACAGAACTACCAGAGTGTTTGCCCCGACGGCTTCTGCCTTACCTGCTGCAGTCACCTGTGGGGTCTCACAAGGATCCTGAGTCCCCCATACGCTTTATAATATATTTACAAAGCCTCTATTTGATGACTTAGACAATTTGGGTATCTCTTATACGAACTACGCTGATGACACCCAAATTCTTATCCCCATCACAGGTAACTATGCTATAGACTCCAAACGACTGAATGATATATACCTTATTATCCAAGCCTGTATGGCACAACATAGACTTTGTGTCACGACCTTCGCCCAAAACCCCCTCCGGCAAACCCATTGGCCAGGTGGAGTCAGGACTCTGGCCTCTAGAGCCTGGCATCCTCTACAAAAGCCCTCATGGGGCTAGTCCTGGCGCCTATGCCGCCAGGCTCATACACCATGAAAAACAATGTGCTTGGGAACTACTTTATTGTATTGTCAGCCAACATGGAGGCATCCACATAGCTTGGTTCCTAAGGTCTAGTGTTTTGGGTGTGATAGCCTAGGGACTACTTTACCTGGACTATTTTGTTGGGGCTATTTAAACCACAACCGAGCAAGGCAACACGCTTCACGTTACTTTGCAGCTTGCAACGTGACGCTCACTGTGTCCAGCTATTCCCTCGAACCTCGGAGAAGCAGAACCTGCAAGGAGACAAAAGGAACATTGTTAGCAGCAGCATCTTACCTGCAGTCTTCATCTTTAAACACGCGCAGCCACAGCTTCTTCGAATCTGCACGCCTCCCGGACAGAACGACCTGAAAGAGGAAGATAGAGGCAACATTAAAGAAAGCAGTAGAGACATTTACAAATTATGAACTGCTCAAAAGGCTTACCTGGCTCTTCGCCTCTCGGCTGGCACCACTCCGGACATTCCACTCGCGCTGAAGAACACTGCGACCTACAAGAAAGGAAAACACAGCTTAGCAAAGGCAAGACTTCACAGCGCGGCGCATAGTGCTTACTTACCGCATCATAGCGCTCTTAATGCGCCATCATTTACCAGCGGGGCTCAACCAAGCCAGTTCTCTGCGCTGCCTAAGGGAGAAAAAAGAGACATTTTAAACAAAGAAAGGCATGCAGGATAGCAACAAAATTAAAGAACAGCAATAAGACCTACCTGAACAATATCAAACAGGCCGGCGTCAGTGAAGTAACTGGACTGCACTCGCCCATGAAAGACAACGCGCCCCTGCAAATAAGGCAGGATGGAGAGCATGCCTAATTCTACCACAAGGTGAGGAGAGGGCGCCAGAGGGACTGAAATCATACAGGGGTGGAGGGAGGATACTTACCTCAGTCGGTCAGTCTTGAACAAAGCCCTCCTGTATTTTCAGGCAGAACCTTCCCCGCAGACCACATCAGGGCAAAGCTGAGAAGCATACCAGCGAGTAACCCGACTGGGTGGTGTCGCTGTGGATACCAAGTGAGCATAACAGAACGCAAAGCCTACCATAACAAATCCACCTGGGTGCCATGGAGACATCAGAAATGGACCAATTGGCCCAATTACTAGGAGAGCTTCGTGCTGAGGTTCATTCTGCCCGACAAGAGACTAATGCCCTCCGGAGAGACCTAATAGTGACCAAAGAATGCACTGAAGAGATTAGCAGGCACCACTTGCAATCACAGGCAGGACAGATGCCTCTACCTGGAAGCAATCCAACGATGCAAAACCCCGCCATACCACCCACTCCGGTACAGATCACGTTACCTCGAACAGTGCCCCTGGCACCACCAGAAAGGTTCTCAGGCGACCCACGGAAGTATGCCGCCTTCATTTTCTTTGTAGGCCTGGAGCATTTCCAAACGACCAAGCTCGGGTAGCTTTTGTCTTATCATACCTGAGTGGTAGTGCAGCAGATTGGTCGGTGCCATTGGTAACCCATGACGATCTTCTATTACATGACTTTGGGGGGTTCCAGAGAGAAATGGAAAAACGTTTTGCTCGCCATACCCAGGAACAAGCAGTAGACAATGAACTCCTGTCCCTCCGACAGGGGAATCAGGACTTGTTAACGTACATTTCTACCTTCAACAGACTGGTTGCTGAAGCTAGGTGGCCAGAAATCAAAAGAACCATGTTATTCCATCGAGGCTAACGAGGCGAATTAAAGGACGTTTTAGCCCAGGTGGTTGATCCACCCAGAGCAGTGATCCCCAACGTGTAGCTCGTGAGCAGCATGTTGCTCTCCTGACCCTAAAATGTTGCTCGCCAGTTGCTCTGAGTCATTGCGTGGAGGCTAAGAAGGAGGCCATTCAGGGATGAGACAACAATGGCAGTGTACCCTGAGCCATAACTGTGCAGGAAGGCTAGCCAATCAGCCTACTCTATTTGACAGGCATGACATACTGTTAGTTATTGAAGCTTTAGCTGTGGAGGCATCAGTAGAGTGGTCTGAATGCTGGGTCAGGCCAGGTGGTTGCAGGGAGCAAGGGGGGTGGCTACAGAAATTAATCTCTTGGGGCTTCAGATGAGACAGTCCCCAGTGATTGAAGAGAGCCGGAAGCACAGAAACTAGGCTGGCCTGGCCATCCATGTGAATACCCATTGCACTGCTCTGTAATCAGAAGTAAAAGTGACTCCACACTGAACCCACCCTTATTGAGACAATCCCTGTCTTAGCACTCTAAAATTTCTATGCCACTTGGAGCTCTGGTACACTATGAGGTGCATTGCTGCTGGATCAAGAATACAATCTACGAAGATAATGTTGCTGCCAACGGAGCCTTCCCATGCTGCACTCAGGTAGACAGAAAAGGGGGTTAGTCGCTGAATAGTACGAAAATACATAATAAAATAAGTGACTTGAATGCCCAACTGTCAAGGAAGTTCCAATTAGCTTCTTTTGTACATGTATGATTTGCATTTGTTGCCAAAATGCAATTTTTTGGTCCAAAATGTTCCACAATAATTGCATAATCTTTGTGAAGACATTTTCATCTTCTGATTCTTCTTTCCAGTATGGAAGTGCATTAATGGGAAAAATAATCTAACCAAATGGCTGTGTTTGTGTTCTGGTGACAGTTGCCAACTTCTGTGCCTTTATACAGCTGGTGCCCACATATTGGGCAAATAAGTGGCATGCATGCTCAAACTTTCCTTCTTAAACAATGTGCTTATGCCAGTTTCTTTACATGTGAAGTTTGTGTTTGCGGGCCCCATGCGTCATAATTGGCACAAATGTTACATGCTACTTGTATTTGCAGTACCTGGTGGGAAAATTCACATTGTATGATGCTTTGCTTATCTGGCATTCGACCAATGGGTTGCTAAGGGGAATGAGCTCCAAACTGTGCACACTTAATTAGTGTAGCTACCAATTGCAATTCACAGACGTTACTGAAAATAATTTCTCAGTGACATAGAAATTATTTTTACTTTAGTATAGTGTTTCTTGCTAGATTCTTCCTGCTTCTAAATTCTTTAAGAACAGATATTACCCAATGTAATGTAATGTACTGAATTCATCAACCTCGAGCGATGAATGGCTAAGTCGTCCCTGCCACAGGTATGAACATGCGAAGTGCAGGCTGACCCCATGTCAAGGAAGTGCACTTAACAAGCGAGGTATACAACCATGAACATATAATGTGTACAATATGAAGGAAATAACCCACCCCTCTGTAAAGTGGTCTTCAAAAGTTCTAGTTTGTGAACAATGTTACTTGCCCACTAGCATGCTTAAGAATGCAGCACTTACAACTGTATTTCCCAGGGGATAGCTTGGGGAAAGAGTACCCAAATCCATCAGACATAGTTTTTTTTTATTCCTAATCACTTGTCTTCAGTGTAAGAGACCTTGAGTGCTTTAAAAAGCACTATTTTCTACTAGATTTCTTAGGCGGATAACCCTCCCCTCACACAAAGCCTGGTTAAAATGATCTTTAGATTCTACCATATTATTTCCAGTGTTACTCATCCTGTTCTCCTAAAATTCCTTTGGAGGGATAGATGGGGCAGCACCAAAATAAGCCTTTATATTTTGGAGTAAATGCTACTGTTAAAACGTGCTTAAAAAACATTTGCCATTAAATCGCTTGAACATTTCCTGGGAGAGAACTCCAAGCACTCAAATATTTTCATACATCCTGCAATAATTTTGCTGGCCTAGTGCCTAAAAATGCACTGCTTGCCACTTAATTTACTAAAGATTGTATTTCTATACCAATTTAATGTCAAATGATGTTTAAGGCCATTATGAATTGCGTGGACTAGGCTTACACCTGGATGAGATCACTGTTAATTTCTAATAATTAACAGTTCTATTAGCAGTATTGAGCTTAGTTTAGTACAGTTATGTTTTGTTCCAATTATTTTACCACTGACTGAATGGCGATAAATTATATCAAAGTGCTGAAGTTGCTCACCATTTCATCTGACGCTCAAATGTTGCTCATTGCTAACAAAAGGTTGGGGACCCCTGACCCAGAGACTGTGCAGAATTCATAAATCTGGTCGTGCAGCTAGACCACCGGTTGCAGGACCGAAAGGCAGACCGGTCTAAGGCGGACCCTCAGATCGTGTATGTTCGGCCAAGGGAAAACACACCCCGTGTACCTGAAAATGCTGTAGAACCCATGCAGATTGGAGGGATACGGCCTCCATTAACAAATCAAGAGCGGAACAAAAGAAGACAACAACAGCTTTGTTTGTATTGTGGGAAACCAGGACATTTCCTGAAGGACTGTCCAGTAAAATCCCCAAAAAGAACAGTCGGGGCCACAGAGAAGGATGAAGCTAAGGAATCAGAAAACTACCAAGCTCGACAAACGTAGAGGTCAGTTTGTCGAGTCAGAAGAAAGAGTTGCTGACCTCGCACTTTGCAATACCAGTGATCTTAATTAACCACCAACAGTCATCAAGAATGCATGCCGTTGAAGCATACATTGATAGCGGAGCAGTTCGAAATTATATTGATCAAGAACTGGCAGCAGAGATGGGGCTTTCTTTGTGTTCTAAGCCAACTATGGACAAGGTAACCACCGTGGATGGGACAGAAATCGCTTCCGGACCAGTACCCAGTGCACAGCCAGGGTAACCTTGCTTTGCCAGGACGAACATCGGGAGTCTATTTCATTCGATCTCATCAAGGCACCTCAGTTCAGGCTAATACTAGGGATGCCATGGTTGGTTGCTCACAACCCTTTGATAGACTGGCAGGCACAAAAATTAACCTTCCCCGGTGACTGCTTCCCTGCCTGCTATTACCAAGAGGAGAAGCCCGACGTCTGTATCCCCATGACTCCCGGAGCGACAGTATCAACCCTGGGAGCAATTAATACCTTGCCAAGTGAATACCATGATTTCCAGGAGGTTTTCCTAAAGGACCAAGCCAATACATTTCCGCCGCACAGGCCCTATGACTGCCAGATCGACCTTGTTCCTGGTGCACAAATCCCTTGCGGCAGGATCTACGCTCTCACAGAACCAGAAAACCTTCATTTGAAATCCAATTTAGACCACTACCTTGCAAACGGATTTATCCGTCCTTCAAAGTCCCCCGCAGCCAGTCCTTTGTTCTTCGTACCGAAAAAGGAAGGAGACTTGAGAACCTGTATTGACTACAGTGCATTGAACCAGATCACTGTGAATAACCGCTACCCCTTTCCACTTATCCCTGAGATGCTAGACCAAGTTAAAGATGCCCAGATTTATACCAAATTGGACCTTCGAGGAGCGTACCACCTGGTCCGAGTCAGAAAAGGAGATGAATAGAAAACCCCTTCCGTACTAAGTACGGCTTGTTTGAATATCAAGTCATGCCCTTCGGGTTATGCAACACTCCTGCAGAATTCCAATATTTCATGAATGACGTCTTAAGGGAGTTAATTGATGTGTGCGCCTTGGTGTGCATAGACGACATCTTAGTATACTCAGCCTCGGAACAAGATCATGTCAGTCACGTTCGTTCAGTCCTCACCAAGCTCCGTCAACATCGCTTGTTTGCAAAGCTTGAAAAATGCTTTTTTCACGTCACCGAAGTAGAATTTCTTGGTTTGATCCTTACTCCAGGAGGCATCAAAATGGACGTGCAAAAGGTAGATGCCATTCTGAAATGGCCTTCACCGACGTCCATGAAAGGGGTACAAAGCATGCTGGGCTTTGCGAACTTCTACCGCCGGTTCATCCCAGACTTCTCTCAGGTTGTGCACCCAATCACAGTACTATTAAGAAAAAACAATAAAAAGTTTACTTGGGCCGAAGAAGCAGAAGAAGCCTTTCAGGAACTTAAATGAAGGTTTACCTCTGCTCCAATCCTGCGACATCCTCGTCCAGACCTCCCTTATGTTGTTGAAACTGATGCGTCCAGTCTCGCAATGGGGGCTGTCCTTTCACAGAGAGACCGGGAAACCGGCCAGCTACATCCTGTGGCCTTTTGGTCGAAAAAGTTCTCACCTCCAGAGATTAATTATGCCATCACGGACAAGGAACTCCTGGCTATCAAATCCGCCTTTAAAGCCTGGAGACACTACCTTCTGGAGGCCACACACATCATTACAGTCATAACAGACCACCGAAACCTGCAATATCTCAAAACAGCCAAGGCCCAGTCCTCGCACCAATTGCGGTGGGCCCTTTTCTTCGCCGAATATGATTATGTAATCACATTTTGACCAGGAGTAAGAAACGGAAAGGCTGATGCCTTATCCCGCATGGGCATAGATGAAATAGAACATACAACTCCAGACCCAATACCTATTATACCTGAAGACAAACTCTTGGGTATCACGACAGCCTTAACACAAGAAGAACTATGAAAAGAAATCCAACGGACAATGAATCCTGATGCCTACCTCGCATGGCAAACTCAAGGAGAACAATGTACCATCAAGGACTATCTACCCTTTTTTAGGGATTGTCTATATGTACACAAGAAGGAATTACAACAGCATATTATTTCAAACTATCACGATTCACTGATCGAAGGGCATCCTGTGATCGCCAAAACCCTAGCTAAGGTGAAAGAGAACTTTTGGTGGCCTACCTGGCGTAAGGACATCATTTGGTATATTCAGTCCTGCGGTGTCTGGGCACAAAATAAATCACAGAAACAAAAACCATCTGGTCTCCTCCAACCATTGGACATTCCTCCAGTTCCATGGCACTCTCTTTTACTTGACTTCATCACTGATCTACCTCCAAGCCAAGGGTTCAACACCATCCTTGTAGTTGTGGACTTATTCTCAAAGATGGCCCATTTTATTCCTCTTAAAGGACTCCCAGACACAGCCACTTTAGCAAAAGTGTTCCTGGAGTGTGTGGTTAAGCTACATGGCTTCCCTTCAGTTCTGGTCTCTGATCGCGGCAGCCAGTTTGTTTCAAACTTCTGTTGTGCAATGGCACAGATCGATGTTCAGCTATCTACCAGTCACCATCCCCAAATGGACGGCCAAACCGAGCGAACCAATCAGACACTCAAGCAATATTTACGGTGCATGCTGCACCATGAACAAAGGAATTGGAAAGACCTACTATGGATAGCCGAATATGCATATAACAATTCTTTGCATTCAAGCACGGGACAAATGCCCTTCTATACCCTTTATGGCACACATCCACGTACCTCTGAACTAGACCTTCCAGCCAGCTTGGAAATGCCAGCGGTAAAGACTCTACACACAACCATTACTCAGGTGTTCAAATGGGCAAAGGAACACCTTATTCATGCCAAAGAAAAGCAAAAGAGATTTGCCGACCAACACCGGAAAAAGGCCCCTGATTATCAAGTAGGAGACAAAGTTTGGTTTGCCGCTAAATTCGTACCTATCAAGGGAATCCGGACCTTTCATCCCAGATTCTTAGGACCCTATACCATTAAGGCAATTATCAACCCAGCAGCCGTGAAACTGGATTTACCACCTAATCTACACATCCACCCGGTATTCCATGTGTCCCTCCTGAGACCAATGCAACCCAGCACACAGATTGGGACACCACCTAAGCCCATACTTGTTGATGGAGAACCAGAATTTTTAGTCAAAGATATCTTGGACTCTAAATACTCTAGGACTAAGCTATACTATCTCGTCGATTGGAAAGGATTTGGACCACAATATAGATCCTGGGAGCCCAGTGAGAATATCCACGCACCAAGTCTAATCAGGAAATTCCATCAGAACTTCCCAACCAAATCTGGGCCAGACAGAAGGAGCACCATGAGAGGGGCTTTAGGGGGGAGTGCTGTCACGACCCTCGCCAAAAACCCCCTCTGGTTAACCCATTGGCCAGGTGGAGTCAGGACTCTGGCCTCTAGAGCCTGGATCCTCTTCAAAAGCCCTCATGGGACCAGTCCTGGCGCCTAGGGCGCCAGGCTCATACAACATGAAAACAATGTGCTTGGGAACTGCTTTATTGTATTGTCAGCCAACATGGAGGCATCCACAAAGCTTGGTTCCTAAGGTCTAGTGTTTTGGTTGTGGTAGCCTAGGGAATACTTTACCTGGACTATTTTGTTGGGGCTATTTAAACCACACCCAAGCAAGACAAAATGCTTTGCGTTACTTTGCAGCTTGCAACGTGACGCTCACCGTGTCCAAATATTCTCTCGAACCTCGGAGAAGCAGAACCTGCAAGGAGACAAAAGGAACATTGTTAGCAGCAGCATCTTACCTGCAGTCTTCATCTTTAAACACGCGCAGCAACAGCTTCTTCGAATCTGCACGCCTCCCGGACAGAACGACCTGAAAGAGGAAGATAGAGGCAACATTAAAGAAAGCAGTAGAGACATTTACAAATTATGAACTGCTCAAAAGGCTTACCTGGCTGGTCGCCTCTTGGCTGGCACCACTCCGGACATTCCACTCGCGCTGAAGAACACTGCGACCTACAAGGAAGGAAAACACAGCTTAGCAAAGGCAAGACTTCACAGCGCGGCGCATAGTGCTTACTTACCGCATCATAGCGATCTTAATGCGCCATCATTTACCAGCGGGGCTCAATCAAGCCAGTTCTCTGCGCTGAAGCTCTGCATACCTAAGGGAGAAAAAAGAGACATTTTAATCAAAAAAAGGCATGCAGGATAGCAACAAAATTAAAGAACAGCAATAAGACCTACCTGAACAATATCAAACGGGCCGGCGTCAGTGAAGTAACTGGACCGCACTCGCCCATGAAAGACAACGTGCCCCTGCAAAGAAGGCAGGACGGAGAGCACGCCTAATTCTACCACAAGGTGAGGAGAGGGTGCAGAGGGACTGAAATCATACGGGGGTGGAGGGAGGATACTTATCTCAGTCGGTCAGTCTTGAACACAGCCCTCCTGTATTTTCAGGCAGTACCTTCCCCGCAGACCACATCAGGGCAAAGCTGAGAAGCATACCAGCAAGTGGCGTCCCTGTGGATACCAGGTGGCGTAACACTTCCCCTTAACAACGACAAGACTGAGGTACTCCTTGTAGGAACCCAAGCTAGACTTAACAGACTTGACAACACGTTTAACATCTTTAACATTGATGGCAAAAACATTAGGGTCTCGAAGGATGTCAAAACTTTAGGCATGTACATCAACTCTACCCTATCTTTAGGAAGACAAATCAACGCTACTGCGTCCACCGCTGCATAAACATGAAAGCGCCCCGGGAGGATAGCTCAGCGGCAATGTGCTTGCCATAGAAACAAGATGACACAAAGCAACACAGGTTCGATCCCTAGGTCCGTGCTTAGAAACCTCTGGGTATTAAGCGTGTTATAAATACGCAACTAAGTCATATTCCTGTAACAGCGCCTCGATGCCCCCGGGCTGTGTGAGCACTTTAAAAATGCAAATAAAATATACAAAAAAGTTCATTAATGCTTGCAGACCATTTTTGACATCTGACAATTGTATCGCCCTAGCCAGGGCGCTTGTACTAACTTAACTAGACTATTGTAATGCCTTATATTTATGCACTAACCAACATAACCTAAGAAGACTGCAAATATATCAAAATAATGCTCTCAGGGCAGCAACCAACTTCCCGAGAAAACTCCACATCTCAGAGCTGAGACATAGTGTTCGATGTTTCTCAATTAGCCAAAGAATCAAATTCAAGACTCTTTCTCTCACATACAAATGTTTATACAATCAAGCACCTAGGTATCTTTGCGACAAATTCAAACTTAACACATTGGACCGACAGACTAGATCTTCCCATTCCAATTGTCTCATCATACCGAGGTTTAAACTACAAAAAGCAGGTGGTAGAAGCTTCCCGGTTCTAGCAGCCAAAACCTCTAGTATCAGACTGGAACATTCTTACCATAAATTCCGAAATGCTGCTAAAGCCCGGCTCATCTTGAATGAAACAAACCTTCTTCACTGTCTCAGCCTCCCCATGTACATATGTTCTTATCCTATGTTTTACCATGTTTTACCAGGCATACAACATATCTATGTATTGTAAATTTGTCATGCAGTATGTACAAATATTCTCTATGTAATTGTGTAAATATGTAACCGCAAGAATTGTGCCCAGATGCCTGAGGGCTAAGCACGCTATATAAATAAAATACAATACAATACCCTACCAGTTTACAGTAGAGACAGTAGAGACGTCCCCCAGAAGGTACTGTTGGGCAAAATAGTATCACTGCATTTTCAGGAAGATTTGGAGAAAGTGCGTAAAGAGCTATGGACTAGCAATGACCATGATGTAGGTCTCCTGAAGGGAGTAGGAATGGTCAGAATTAAAATAAAATAAGGGGCAGTGTTACCCCGGGTGAGACAGTACCCTTTGCCAAGGGAAGCAGATGAGGGAATATTTGACAGCATTGATGCATTATGGCAACAGGGCATTCTAAAACCGTCTGATTCTCCATGTATTTCAGCTGTGTACCTTGTGAAGAAAGTAAAGGGGAGTCTTGGGTTGATCACAGGGGGGCTCGTAGCATGAAAGGTGAGAAAGGGATGGACTCTACGGACATTATAAAGGTGAAATCGACAGGAGCGATATGTGAGAGAGATATGATAGGCAAAGGAAAGGTTAGAATCCAAGTGAAGACCAAGGTTACGTGCAGTGGTAGAAATAGATAGGATGGACGGAGGAAACAAAACAGACAAAGGAGGGGGATGTCGAGGGAGAGTGTTAGCAGAAAAGAATAAGACCTCAGTCTTTCCTGCATTTAAAGTAAGAAAATGAGAAGCCATCCAAGATTTGATGGCAGAAAGAATTGATGAAAGAGTGTAATGAATATCAATTATTATTATTATTATTATTATTATTATTAGGAGTGAAAGATGAGAAAGATAGAAAGAGCTGAGTATCATCAGCATACAAGTGATGCGCTAGTCCCAAAGAGGAAATTATAGGAGCAAGTAATGAGGTATATAAGGAGAATAGAAAAGGACCCAGAACTGAGCCTTGAGGAACACCGTGATCAAGGGACAAAGATGCAGAAGTGTTGCCACCCAAAGAAACAGAAAAAGTTTGCTTAGATAAATAGGAGAAAAACCACAATAGAACAGAACCCCGAAGACCAAAGGAGGAAAGGGAGTCCAGAAGCAAAGAGTGATCCATCGTGTCAAAAGCTGCAGTTAGGTCAAGAAGAATAAGAACAGAAGAGTGTCTAGAAACGCAGGCTGTGAGAAGGGAGTTGAGCACACAGACCAAGGCTGTCTGAGTGGAGTGATGGGAGCGAAAACCAGACTGAGTGGGGGAATAAGAGATAGTTCAGAAAAAACATTGAAATTTGTGTATAAACAAGGTGCTCTAGATAGAAAAGGTAAAAGAGATATAGGACAAAAATGGGTAACAAGAAGAGGATTAGCCGTAGGTGTTTTCAGAATAGTAATAATAATTGCTTGTTTGAAGGCAGAGGGAAAAGTGGAATAAGAAAGACAGATATTGAAGAAAGAAGCAAGAGATGGTACAAGGAACGGATAGATATTAGGAATAAGCAAAGAAAGAATAGAATCGGCGGGTGCAGCAGTAGGATGGGCTTTGGCCAACAAGAGAGCTACATCAGAATCAGAGACAGGAGCAAAGTTAAAAATAATATTAGAAGGAGTAGTTAAGGATAAAGCAGAAGAACTATAAGAGGGTGAAGATAAAATATCTTACTGTAGAGAATGAACTTTAGAAGAGAAAAAATGTGCAAAATTAGAAGGATGGAAAGGGGGAAGCCGAGTTAAAGTTTGGAAAAGCTGCTGAGGGTGAGCAGATTGTATGAAGAAGATCAAT